>NW_022589738.1:7936486-8536486 GCF_004348235.1 Phoca vitulina | reverse complement strand
TGGAGTCCAGGTTTTCTTTGAGACACCGTGTAACACTTGAGCATCTGGCAGTCAAACCAAGTGTGAAAGTTATATCTCAACTGTTAGCAAACCTCAATCAGTGTTTCCATTTTTAGATAGAAGACTGTTACTGGAAGGTCTAATATTTTCCTTCAGCACACAACACAGGGTCACCTAGAACACCCCTAAAAGATGTGTTCTGAACTTTGGAGACAATGGGCCTAGAGCAAGCCTAGGTACAAAGCAGAGAAACTAAGGAGGTCAACACCATCAGCCTGCCGGATCTCTGGTGCCAGACCTCTTCCTTTCCCCAGCTTTCATATTCCCAAGAACTCTCTCTGCCAATGTCTACTATGCACCTCAGTATAGAGTGCTGGCTCTGACCGTGAACAGACCCCATTTCTACATAAGGAATCCTATCAATGTCCAAGGCTGACTTATGTGTCTGCACTATAACACTGGTTTTCCTCAGCAGAAATGCAGCAACTCCTAACAGACTAAACAGGATCATATGAAATGACAACAAAGGGCACAACCAGGAGAACGTCTTGGAAGGTTTCACAATTAAGTATTTTACAAATTGTGAATTAATCCCACAGTGATTAAAGTGGGGAACTGACTTCTGTGGAGCGCCCCATTCAAAGCCACCAGCACAAGTGTGCTTTCTTAGTGGTTACTGGGTTTGACACTTTTAACACTAATGAGAACAAAAAGGTAGACAGTGAGCTGTTCCTGGACTACTTTTACTATGCCAATCAGCAATGTTTAATGTATGCACTGACAAAATGAACTTTACACCCCAGGGCTACATATGCATTCATACCAACTTGCACATCTTGAGATCACGCTGCTATTTTATTATCCTGATCATTGAGTTTCTCATAATGGAGTGATTTTCCAGAGGAAATTTTTAACTGCTTTACTTCACTTGTACAAGTGAGATTCTGCCTCTTCAAGAAATTATATATATATATATATGCACACACACACCTGTGTGTGCGTGTATATTTATATATCACCCTCAATTGATATGCTGTAGAGCATGGTTTCTCAACCTCAGTGGTATTACTGACATCTGGGGCCAGATACCTTTTTGTTTTGAGGTTCTGTCCTATATATTGTAGAATGTATCCCTGGTAGCAGTACATGTCCTCTACCCTTTAGATGCCACTTGCGTACACCCTCCCCAGTCGTGACAACCAAAATGCCAAATGTCCCCAGGGGAGCAAATTGCTCCCATTTGAGAACCACTAATGTAGCTGTAGAGCTATGGAGCATGAATACACAAGCCACCACCAAAAGAAAGAAAAAATAAATGCTGCATAAATTAGCAATAATCATTTTTATTTATTTTTGCTATATAAATACTTCCTTGATGGATTTGAAACTAACTTTGGTTGTGGGTATATTGTGAAATTTATTTGCAAGGCTATATTAAGCATTTTTTTCAAACATTCTTTCACCTCTTCACTTCCAAAGCCTTTATAATGGGGCCAATTTGTTGTACCTTGTATTTGTCACAGAGAAATTGCCAAGGGAACAGAGCCTCCTAGAGTAGTGAATCTCAAACTTTAATGTACATGAACATCACCTGGAAATCTTGTAAAAAGTCCTGTTCTGATTCTCAGTGTGTGGGATGAGATTCTTCATTTCTAACAACTCTCCAGTGATGGTCCTGGGAGCACACTGACCTTTGCAGGGTGCTAGCAAAAAAAAGTAGTTGAAATTAGATATCAACTTTTTCTTTTACAAAATGACTACTACTAGTAGTAGAATTGGGCATGGAGAGAATCAGATATTGCTCCTGCCTTATTATAATCATCAATATGCCCCCCATGAAAGCAATTTCCTCTGCTGCTTTTAAAGAATAATTTCTAACTTGCTTCCATTCTGTCCATTAAAGAAAATGCACTGGTACAGAGAGGGATGAAAGAGACAGTAATTCCTACCCTTGGCTGCACATTAGAATCATCTGGGTCTTCTGAAATTCCTACTGTCCAGACTGCTTTCCAGACCAATTAAATCAGAATCTCAGGGGTAGGACTCACATACTGGTTTTAAAGCTCTGCAGGTGATTCTCATTAACAAAAGAAAGGATCAGAACCACATGATCATTTCAATAGATCCAGAAAAAGCATTTGACAAAGCACAACATTCATTCATGATAAAAACCCTCAACATAAATAAAGACCATCTATGAAAAACCCACAGCTCATATCACCCTAAATGAGGAACAACTGAGAGCTTTTCCCCTAAGGTCAGGAACAAGACAAGGATGTCCACTGTCACCACTTTTATTCAACAAAGTACTGCAAGTTCTAGCCACAATTATCAGACAAGAAAAAGAAAAGGCATCCAAATTGTCAAAAAGGAAGTCAAACTTTCACTATTTGCAAATACATGATAGAATACACAGAAATCCATAAAGACTCCACCAGAAACTACTAGAATGGATAAATGAACTCAGTAACATTGCAGGATACAAAATTAATATACAGAAATCTGTTGCATTTCTATACACCAATAATAAAGCATCAGAAAGAGAAATTAAGAAAACAATCCCATTTACAGTTGCACCAAAAACAATAAGATACCTAGGAGTAAACCTAACCAAAGAGGTCAAAGACTTGTACTCTGAATACTATAAAACACTGGTGAAAGAAATTGAAGATGATGCAAACAGAGGGAAAGATATTCTATGCTCATGGACTGGAGAATAAATATTGCTAAATGTCAATACTACCCAAAGCAATCTAATTTAATGCGACCCCTATCAATCAAAATACCAACACCACGGTTCACAGAGCTAGAATAAATGTGTTTGGAACCACAAAAGACCCCAAATATCCAGAGCAATCTTGAAAAAGCAAAGCGAAGCTGGGGGCATCACAGTTCTGGACTTTAAGTTATATTATGAAGCTGTAGTAATCAAAACAGTATGGTACTGGCACAAAAATAGACACATAGATCTATGGAACAGAATAGAAAACCGAAAAATGAACCCACAATTACATGGTTAATTAATCTTCAGCAAAGCAGGAAAGAATATCCAGTGGGAAAAAGACTATTTATTCAACAAATGGTGTTTGGAAAACTGGACAGCTACATGCAAAAGAAGGAAACTGGACCACTTTCTTACATGATACACAAAGTAAACTCAAAATGGATTAAAGACCTAAATGGGAGACCTGAAGCCATAAAAATCCTAGAGGAGAACACAGGCAGTAACTTCTTTGACATGAGCCACAGCAACTTCTTTCTAGATATGTCTCCTGAGTCAAGGGAAGCAAAAACCAAAATAAACTATTGAGACTACATCAAAATAAAACCTTCTGCCTGGCAAAGGAAACAGTCAACAAAACTAAAAGGCAACCCACAGAATGGGAAAAGCTATTTGCAAATGACATATGTGATAAAGGGTTAGTTTCCAAAATATACAAAGAACTTATAAAACTCAACACCCGGAAAACAAATAATCCAATTAAAAAATGGACAGAAGACATTCTCTTGAATAGACATTTTTCCAAAGAAGACAGATGGTCAACAGACAACATGAAAAGATGCTCAACATCACTGATCATCAGGGAAATGCAAATCAAAACTACAATGCGGTATCACCTCACACCAGTCAGAATGGCTAAAATCAGCAACAGAAGAAACAACAGGTGTTGGCGAGGATGTTAAGAAAGGGGAACCCTCTTGCACTGTTGGTGGGAATGCTAGGTGGTGCAACCACTCTGGAATACAGTATGGAGGTTCCTCAAAAAGTTAAAAATAGAACTACCCTATGACCCAGCAATTGCACTACTGGGTATTTACCCAAAGGCTACAAAAACACTAATTCAGAGGGACACCCCGATGTTTAAAGCAGTATTATCTACAATAGCCCAATTATTAAAACAGTCCAAGTGTCTAACAATTGATGAATGGATAAAGAAGAGGTGGTGTGTATACACACAGCAGAATATTATTCAACCATAAAAAGAATGAACTCTTGCCATTTGCAATGACATGGATGGATCTAGAGAGTATAATGCTAAGCAAAAGACAAATGCCATATGATTTCACTCATATATGGAATGTAAGAGACAAATGGGTAAAGGGGAAAAAAAAAGGGAGAGAGACAAATTAATAACCAGACTCAATTATAGAGAACTGATGCTTACCAGAGGGGAGGGGAGTGGGGGGGATGGGTGAAACAGGTGATGGGGATTAAGGAGGGCACCAGGTGAAGTATGGAAGTGCTGAATCACTATATTGCACACCTGAAACTAATATAACACTCTGTTAACTAACTGGAATTAAAATTGAAACCAAAAATAAATAAGTTTGGGGATCAGTGAATTAGCCCAGTGCTTCTCACGCTTTAACACACAGACAGAGCTGCCTTGGGAATCTTGTTAGAACGTATAAAAGCTGACTCTGATTCTAGAGTTCTGGGGTGAGGACTGAGATTCTGCATTCCTCACATGCTCCCAAGAGATGCCAATGCTGTTGGTCCTCAGACCACACTTGGCATAACAAGACTCGAGGCAGCCTCCCTCTTTCAGAGTGTGCATCAGAATTGAGAATTCTCTGAGCTGCAAAATAGAAAACTGAACAACCAGAGCGCAATCACTCATCCCTGTATTGTCCAGGCAGGTCGACAAGGAGCAAGAATATGTGTTAAGAATTGGGCAGAATATGAGGAGTAGTAAAATTGAGAAATCGTGGTGTGGGGACTGGAGGCGTTCAAAAGGAGCCTTGTTGCAGACATGAGACACAGCAGGCAGGAGATGAGAATGGGTCAGCAAAGCGAGAGAGAATAATGGAAGGAAGAACAAAGATAAGAGAAATATAATGTAGCATCTCTGTTCTGGTCCATGTTTTACTCGGTGGACTCACTGCCAGATACCACCTTTGCTGTGCTCCTAAGCAATCTTCATCTTGATGGATAGTAAAAGAACACGAGGAGGTGGGAGATGGTCTGATAATTGGGAAGACACAGGTCCAGCCTGGGCACAACATACCAATTCCTTTCTTTTCTGCTTGCTTACGCACCCACTGCTGCTATGCCACATTTGGGAAGTTTTCTTTCCAAAGTGATAATAAAAGTATTACAGAAGTTGGAAATACATATAAAAAAGCTCAGCCTATAAAAAATATTATTTCATTATCTTGTAAGTTTGCTGGAGCCAGAATAATTTCCAATGTTTTCTATGTCAAAAACTAGTCACCATTTTTTGTGTGTATCTGATACGGAAATTTTGAGGAGGGATGGGGTTCTTTCATTTTCAGCCCTCTTTTGAAAGAATCAAGAAGATTCCTTTTGATGATACTAGGTAGACAGGAAGTGTCCATGACCACGTTCAGAAGGAACTGACCGTGTTCTGTCAAGATCTCTCACCAAGAATCAGGGACATCAGAGCATCTCATCTACATACCATAGTCCCCACTTGTAAATAAATACGTCGAGACAGACTGTTTAAGGGAGGCACTCTGAGGGCACCACACTCAGCAGCAGCTAATGGATCAGTGTTTCTGGTCCAATGACATAACCAAGAAAAGAAAAAGAAAGATGTAAAACTCAGTATATTTTTAGTGTACTCACTGAATTAGGGGAAAAAATACTTTCACTTCTCAACTTTAAAAATATTTCACAATGGTGCTATTTATAAGTGGCTGTGGGTTACTTCAGCGGTAACCTCCCAACTTGAAAGCTGAGAAATGAGTTTGATTCCAGCTAAGCAACATACGTGATTACGATAAAATGAAAACCTTTACAATGTGTGTGTGTGTATATATATATACACATATATATATATACACATACGCATATGTGCACATATATATATAAAACAACCCAAGATTAACATATACTGTCTGAAATCTATGCCATGGTTAACTTTTAAAAATAATTTTCCCAGTCATTATATTTATATGCTGGTGTCCTCCTTATTATCATTTCTGTCTCCTCTTTGGGAACAGTATCATAAGTGGTTTTGTGATAGAAAAAAATAAATGCAGATGAATCATGAAGATTCTCTAAATGAATCTTAAATCTTATTAAAATAGTTGAGTCATCTGTGTCTCCCTCCCACAGGGGCAATAAAAAATTCATTGAGTCTAATTTTCAGTTTCTCTACCAGTTTCTGAAAAAACCTTCAGAACGTTTCCATCTAAGAGATTGAGAACCTGTGTCTCTGACCCTAGGTGGGAATGATGGGGCTGGCATTCTCTTATATGAAGTTTTATTGTACACAATGAAACATATGGTGTTTGAAGGGAGAAAATAAATCATGACCATATCTTTAAAATTAAAATAGCTAAAACCTTGAACTTTCATTTTTTTCATTTGCTGATTACAAGCTTTTTTCTTCCCTTTACCTAGCCATACTTTCCCGATGACCCATTCTTAACACAAAATGCCCACTTTAACTGATTGAATACAGGACTACAGATTTTGTACTTTTTTGTGTTTTCAGGTATTTCAATTATGCTGATTTGAGGACAGTCCTGGAAGGGACCCTTCTGAGACAGATGTGTATGGCAAGTCATTGAAACCAAGACGATAAAAACGTTCCCAAACTATGTCCACACGATGATCCTGGGTTATGGTAACATTGGCTGTTTAGTGCTGTTTCAATCAGATATTTTTTCACCCAGGGGTATGTAAGCCTTAGGCTATTAATAATTTCGAAGGAGAGAGTGTCAGATCTCTAGCTCCCATGGAGGTGTTAATTATTGAATGTCTCTGGGGCAGAGATAATGAAATTGCCTTCGAAAATTGAATTTTGGTTCTACTGTGTTATTATTATGTATCTAGATTAAGGGCTGAGAACATCTGTAAAGTTAAATTGGAAAATTACCAATAGACTCTTTAGTTTGTAAAGACATATTCGAGTAACACTGCCTTTGGATACTTAGACAGTTAGAGAGAAACTATAAATGAACCTATGCAATGGAAAGTGGTTTCCTGCCACTCTTCAAGGCTCGCAATTGAACTGAATTGGCATGGCATATTTGAAAATAAAGGCAGCCACGAGAAACCATGCTTACCCTGGAGTGTGTCTCCCCTAGGCCCACAAATTCAGTAGCAGGAGAGTGCAGGGAGACAAGGCCTACACCATCTATAATGTGAAAATGAGTTCATTCCCATCAACACATTTCAATCTCTTCTCTGCCAAACAGCTAAGAGTAAAAAGGAAAATTTGACTTGCTGGGCTTATTTTGATCCTAAATTTTCCCTGGGAGTCAGATATTTGCTTAACTTTAGCATGACAATATGTGATAAATGTTTCTCATCAGTTTCATCCTCTCATCACTCAATACAACAGGGTTAAAATTATTGTTGGTAAGGCAACGAAAGGTATATAATTGGGCAGGGCAGTATACCTTAGATGACAAATGATTATTGCTGATTTAGGAATCTATATTTCTTTTGAAATTTGTTCTAATATTGTTTTCCTGTGAACTGGAAGCCTTCTGTCCCTGCAGGGGCTACCCCAGGATGTTTTTAATAGTTTCTGAACATGTAAAGTCTCTACTGTTCCTAAATGCTATTTAGAGAAGTAGTGTTAATTTCTTCCCTAACACTTCACTCTATTCTGTAAAGACCAAGTGCTTCTAATGCTTCTCCCTCAATGCTATCCTTGACAGGTGGCTCAGATCTTTGAACTACTGAGAATTACCATTTTTTCACATACACAGGTGACTCACACTCCCTGACTCATGGTAAATTGCTTCCCATTTTATATCCTGACTTGTTGGAGAGAATATACTGTTTTCTCTTTGAATACTGAGGTATTCAAAATAAGAATAATTTCAACAATAAAACCCTACAATGTTTGAATAATTTTATCTCAAGTGATAAACAATATTTATAGTGATACTAAATTAACTGACAAAGAGAAAGTGATTTTCTGACTAGTTTTAGGAGAAGAGCCGATTTTGGCACGGCAGCATATAATCCTGGTATAGAATTCTAAATAAAATCCACCATAAGATATCTAGAAGTTTATGTAGGTTTATATTTTTGGTTTTGGAACAGAAGATAGGTGGGTGGAGATATGTAGGAGCACAGAGAACACACTTTATTATTCATTATGGTTCAGTGGAGAAAAATCACTAAATGAGCTGGGATATGGCCAGCAGAAATAACAGTAATTCTTTGAGATGTGGATCCAGTGCTGCTTGGAAACTCATATTCCTGGGACCGTGATGTGAAACACAGAATGAAATTCCAGACATAAAGAAGGTAACCACTTAGCAGGTATTTGTGGTTAAGTATCACCTTTCTTAGAAGTAACTTACTAATCTTGATTGATGAATATATACCTTAGTTATTTAAAAACATACTGCTCTCATAAGCTCTAGACTATGCCAGAGAGACAGGTTTTCTGAGTTTCTGAGGTTTACTATTAACTTATGCTAACTGACCATCAAGAAGACATTTTGAATTTCTTGCTTCTTAGCACACCATCCAAACAATGAGAGAGATGTGATCCATTCTACAGTTGAAGATTCCTTGAATCTCTTGTGTTCTCTCCCAACGCCAATGTTTTTAGACATTATAAATGGTTGAAATGATGATTTCTTTTAGTCTTAATAAAGAGGCAATAATGTATACCTCCTTTTTTACACACTTACAGAGACAAATATCCAAAATATTGAGTCATTTAAGTGTGATACACGCACTGGCAAGTTTAGATGGGAAAATATAAGACTACATTTGAGCCAAGGAATTATGAGTGTTAACTGGGAAACCTGAAAGAATAGAGACTTTAAGGTCATATTTACCAACAAAATCAGTCTCCTCCAATATTTAGATCAGAAAGAGAATTGTTTCTATATGACAGTATAGGACAGGACCGTACAGCTTGTACAAATTCAGTCATACATTAACAAGATCTGTAGTTACCAGCAAAGTCAACAAGGTGGAGGAAGCCAACTGGCCTTAAGAATGGGTAGATATTAATAGAGGAATGATGAAGATTTAATTATATACAAGGAAGACAACATGAATGTAGGAGAACAATGTGTCATGAGAGAATGGTGAATATTTGAGTCTAGCTGGATCAGAGGACTCCTGCACCAGAGTAGCAGGAAGAAATTCTCTTTTGGAGAATTTTAATGGTCAGGTGAAAGAATATGGGCACATTTTATGTATATTTGACTTAAAAAAAAAAAAAGCAATAGACACTCTCATTGAGGTATTTCAGGGAGATAAATCTGAAAGTATAAAAAAATGAATCAAGGGGCGCCTGGGTGACTCAGTCGGTTAAGCATCCAACTCTTGATTTCGTCTCAGGTCATGATCTCAGGGTCCTGGGATGGAGCCTTACATGGGCTCTGTGCTCAGCAGGGAGTCTGCTTGAGGATTCTCTCTCCCCCCTCTGCCCCCCGCCCACACTCTCTCTCTCTCTCTCTCTCTCAAATAAATAAAATCTTAGAAAATATATTGAAATAGCTTCTGCATGAAATAAGGTTTGAGCTTTGATGTTGAAAATGGTAGAGAAAGGACAGCACCGCTGTGAAAGATTATGAGAAGGAAAAATTCATCAGGACTTAATGAACTGGCCTTGGAAAGAAGGAAAAAACAAAAGTCAGAACAACAGAACTTCAGACAGTTGTGACTTGGAGATCAGAGTGCAACAATTACGGAAAAGAATTTGGTTGCTTTTATAGGACATACTGACTTTTAACCAGAGTAATTCTGTTAGTTTCTATAAGACAACAAACTATCAATTCCAGTAGGAATTTTTTATATTAAAAAGTCTTTAACATAAAGAACATGAATACTTGTTAAATTCTTGGTGTTAAAAAAAAAACAGGTATTTCTGTTTTTCTCTGTAATTTTATGATTTTTTTTCATTTTTCAAGATTAAAAAATGAAGGCAGTAAATGAGTGTGTTAAGAAATGAGAGTTCAAGGAGGAATAGGTTAGTTTATTCCTAGTTTGGCAAAAGATGGGAATATATGTAGATAAGGGGAAACTGCCATTTAGTACATGAAAATAAAAAGACAGAAGATGGCAGACAGTGAGGAAAGGGCTAATTAGACAATATCATTGAGGTTGTTAGATTTCAAGGAATCAGGAGCATTAGCATTGACAGTAAGGTGGGAAACCTCTGGAACGAGGGGGAGGGCTGAAATTCACAAAGCCATATAGAGGTAATGAAGAGAGGAGGTGATTAGAAAGTGGATTTTCTAATTATATGGACTCAAGCTTGCAAGTACTTTGTAAGATATATTCACTTATTAAGAGTAAGAGATGCTGTGATTAAATTATACCCTTAAGGAGTGTCTGAAGAGGGTGAAATGGCTTCTACAGTCCTTATAATAGAAATTCAACAAGAATTTTTTTTTTTTTTTTTCAAGGAGCAGTGAAGGAGCACTTGGTGTTAGAAAACATTAATTTGTAGTGGATTTTCAAAGCAAATGATCATAATTTTCTTCAGATCAACTCTTGACAGGAAAGCTTGGTAATTGGCATGGCGGACCTGGTAGTGCAGAGTGAGAAGGTTTCTATGTGAGAAAGAAAATGAGAGGCCTGAGTGTTGATAACTGGTAGTTGGCCTTAAGCTATACATTCTTACTGAACATAATTTCGTAGAACATCAACAGTGGGCAAAGATGCTCTGTGACAGTGTTAAAACAAGACAAAGCCCACTCTATGACCATTCGGCACCAGAAATTTAAACAGCAACAACACAAAAAGCCAAGCCCCTGTGCAACCACAAAACTGACCAAACCTTCCCCTCTCTCTGCTCACTGGAGTGCTGCTGCTTACCATCCAGTGGCAGTCCTAGCCCTCCTCAGTTCCCTGTTTCTGACAACATGCACTCCCAAAAGGGACATTCACTTCCTTGGAGCCTCCCTAAAATCAATTAGCATAAGCCCAAAATAATCCCCCAACTCCTTTTTATCGGCATGGTTCACTGTTCCTCATGGTTTAGTCTCCCTTGTAAAAAATAAAGTGAACTCTGTTGATTATAGGGTATTTCTAGTGGTCTCTCGCTGGCATTAACATGAGGCATAGAAGTTGGCATTTCCCTCATTAGCACAACTAATCCTAAGTACAAGCTGGGAGGGTACGAGTGAAACAGGAAAGGAACTGATGGATTGAAAGATATGGACAGAACTTACGACAGTGGTGAAGAACTGGTTTAGTGTGTGAGAGACTAGGGACAGAGAACATAAAAAGAAGACAGACTTCACTAGAATGATGACAATTTGTACTGAGCACTTACTATTTATAGCTCCAAGCACAGCTTCTTGCACTCAGTAGACTGTACTCTGATTAAAGACTAATTTTTATTTTAAAGATGGGGCTTAGAATAAGTTCTTTAATCTCAAGATGAATAGACCTTTGCACATCAATTCAGACTCACAGACAATGTTAGAAACACAAAGATGCTATGGTGTTTTCTCTCCTTCTCTACTGACATGGTAGGGAAGAAAAAGGAGGATCCCTGGCCAAAGAAGTAAGCTGAGGGGATCACTTTCTCTCCATTCTTGCAAGGTCCAGTAACTCAAATGAAATTAGTTTGTCATCTAGATATCACCCTCAACCACCAAGTTGTCAATGGAGAAAAAAACAATCACTATTCAATCTGGTTTAAACTTATTCTGATGAAAAAAATATTGAGGAACATCTTTTATTAAGAAATTTTTTATTTGTTTATTAGAGAGCACATGCATAGCAGGGGAGGGGGGAGGGGCAGAAGGAGAGGGAGAAGCAGACTCCCCAGTGAGCAGGGAGCCTGACACCGGGCTCAATCGCAGGACCCTGAGATCATGACCTGAGCCAAAGGCAGACGCTTGACTGACTGAGCCACCCAGGTACCCTGAGGAACATCTCTTAAAAATGCGGATTATCAGATTTGGAATAAAATATTTAATCTTTCAGAGAGCCTCCCTAAGGAGCCTCCCCTGCTTATCTCCTTAAGGTGGTGTCAGGTATATGGACAGAAAGGTTTTAAGGATCTCCCTGACATGATAAAGATCCAAGGTCCTCAGGTATGATGCCCTCTAGTCCTCTGTCTCTGGGCCAAGATTCCTTGTAAACATGGGTGTGGGTGACCTTGTTGACAGTATGGCTGAAGTCTCTGATTGGTTCAGTTAGTGATCTGGTCTCTTTTAACTTGGTTAAAACAACTGGACCTCAACTTGTTCTTCACTGGTGGCAGACTAATGACTGTAACCGATCCCCCATCATATCTTCTGGTTCAGCAGCTACAGTGAGTCCCCATTTATCAGGCTAACCAGACCTCAACCCAGTGTCTGTACCATTGGGGATTGGGGTTGGTTCAGGAAATGAAAACTGCAGGTCTTCTGTCAGATCCCATTATAAGCCAAGTTCCTAGAATCTTGTTGAAGGTTGGCGGGAGAGGGGCACACCAAAAAGTAACCTTTTTTCTAACTTTCTTAATGGAGAGTGAAAGAATAAGCCCCCTTCTCAGCCTTTAATGTTATGCTTACTCACTGAAAGTACCTCCTTCCTATCTCCTGCAGCCACAGTGAGGAAATGGGTGACTGCTTTCCTCCTTTTCCTCATTTTCCTCTTCCTTCCATCATTTCCTAGCCAGAAGGGCATTATGTCTCTATAATTCCCTGACACTCTATTTTTCTTGTACTACTAGGAAGAGCCTCAGGTCCTATGTGGGTGGGGTAAGGAATAACTATAAACTCGCGGGTTAGGTTGACACTTCATAGCCTAAGATTTGGAAAAATACTTGCCAAAGATCATACTGGACTTGCAAGGGTGCCACCTTGTGGCATGATCCAATTTAGAATATTATTAAGGATTACCTAGGTCTATAATCAGTCACAGTTACCTCTCAGGCAGATGGATGCCTAGGGAGAACTAAGTCAAATGTAGTTTACAGAGGGAGTCAAAAAGAAACTAACCTGTTAGTTCAGGATAACTGACTGACAAAAATTATGATAATGGTGTCAATTTATGAGAGCAAAACAGCAACCAGGAAGAACACTAGAGTTTCTCACATTGTATATCTTGACATGTTATACTGCATTGGAGTGTTTGGGGTGGAGGTAGGCCTTCCTGACTTTTTTCTGTTGCTGGGAAGGACTGATAACCCTGAGAGACAGTAGTATGTAAAAGTTTTATGTTCCTCCATTTTTCCCTTCAGGGGGAGACAAACCATGAGAGACTATGGACTCTGAGAAACAAACTGAGGGTTCTAGAGGGGAGGGGGTGGGGGGATGGGTTAGCCTGGTGATGGGTATTAAAGAGGGCACATACTGCATGGAGCACTGGGTGTTATACACAAACAATGAATCATGGAACACTACATCAAAAACTAATGATGTAATGTATGGTGATTAACATAATAAAATAAAATTTTAAAAAAAGTTTTATATTCCAGGAGATTTCCTCCCTCTTTTAATGTCAATGAACACAACAGATGGTGGTAATACATGTTTTACATGTATATTTTGGATTAAAAAAAAAAAAACCTTTACCTAGTAATCTCAATGATTCTATTTTTCCAGTCTACAATCTGATTCACTTGCTCTATAATTCTCTATTGTGACTATTCTAGAACTATGAGGAGAATGCCAAGTATAAGATCTGAGGTATTTCCCTAATCAAAGCAGAGAAGTGAAGAAGATTTTAATAAGTCTATTTAAAATGCTCTGGGGTCTGTAATAAAAATGCTAACATAACACAAAATATACTATTAAAACATATTTACTAAATATCCCCTAATGTTGTACAAATACTAAATCTTAACCAAAACTGGTTTATATTCCACATTACTAAAATTCCATTTTTCCTACTTCATGAATTATTTCAAAGGCAATTTTCACCAGCATGTGACTGTAAAGTGCTGGTATTTTTAATCCTCTGTAAATACATTCAAACTTTAAACACAGTGGGAAGTTTCTTCTCTGTTGGAAATTTAATACAGCTGTGCTGAGCAAAAGAAGTTGAGCTTTCAAATTGGACATATTAATTTAACTAAAGTAAATTAATCCCCTTCTGTAGGACACCAACCTGATTTAAAAATTTATGGTTCAAAGGCTAAAAATCACTCTTGTTTCAAATAAAACATTAGACTGTAGAGTAACAAATAGGATAATCATCTTAATATCAGTTGAGGGATCAAGTTCCACGCATTTGGAAATGATTGATTTATACATCCATGCCATAGAGTAGTACTGATCTAAAACACATATGCTTGGTTTTCCTTATACCTACATACATGCACACAATAAGCCTGCAAAATATTCACTATCTTCTATCATAGATATCCACATAACAAAAACACTCTAAGTATTCTAATGTCCACATCTCATTACTTCTCTGACTGTAGAAATATTTTGAGTCTTGCCTTGACTAATGGCAAGATTGTACTATGGAATGTTTTCAAGGTTTTATATTTCAAAGGGCAAGGAATATTGTTCCAGGCAGTAATTTCTAGGTGGCATGATACATAGGGTCACAAAAGCCAATCCTTTGATTCTCTCCAATCATCTCATGTGCCTACAGTAATGACAAACTTTTCAATCTTCGGAACCCTGTTATGAATAAATTGGTCTTTTGGTTTAGCCCTACTCAACCAGATAGCTCACCAACTGAGTAGAATGTGAAATAGTCTATGAGGTGCTAGTATTGACTGATGCATCAATGCACTAACACACACTTTGCTGAGTTAACTAAGGGCACCAGGATGATTACAAATGTCCAGAAGTATACCTGTTAGACCCAGAGAAGACTTAAAATTTTAGACTACCATCAGCAACAAAGAGTGAAAGCTCTTTTCAATTAATCTGAGCACAACACACTGTCACATTAAGCATAAAGAAATACAGAATCCAGCAATGATGCATAACTTTGGAGACAGAACACAGTGACAAGAAACCATGGAGTTCTAGGCCATTATGTTGCACATGGTATGGTGATGTCAATCTACAGGGAGACAAAGGCCCAGTGGAGGGCACCCCACTACAGTATGGGGAACCTAGAGAGGGAAAGGTAGGTAGCCATCTGAAACAAGACTTAACATCAAAAAGTAAGATGTGTGGGATATTCTGAAAGAATATCCAAAAAATTGGTACTTTTCCTATTAAAAGGTGAAATCTAATTCGTGAATACAGGCTGGATTTAGTGACTAGCTTCTAATAGAATGTGGCTAGAATGATGCTGTATGACTTCTAAGGCTAGTTTTTAAAAGGTAGTATAATTCCCTGCTGGCTCTCTCTTTCTCAGGATGTTTACCCTGGGAACCTGTGTCACAGGAAGAGGCCCCATGTGGGTGCCCCAGTCAACAGCCTTTGCCCGAGGTCCCAGCCTATAGCCAGAATCATCTGCCAGCCATGTATGAATGGAATTCTCAGAAATGATTCCAATCTAAAGAGCCCAAATGTCCATCAACTGATGAATGGATAAAGAAGATGTGTATATATATATATATATATATATATATATATATAAATAAAATGTACATATATATAATTATATATATAATGGAATATTACTCAGCCATAAAGAATGAAATCTTGCCATTTGCAACAATGTAGATGAAGCTAGAGAGTATTATGCTAATAAGCAAAATAAGTCAGAGAAAGACAAATACATAATTTCACTCATGTGTGGAATTTAAGAAACAAAACAGATGAACTTGGGGGAGGGGGCAGAAAGAGAGGCAAACCAGGAAAAAGACTCTTAACTATAGAGAATACACTGAGGGTTCCTGGAGGGGAGGTGGGTGAGGGGATGGGTGAAATAGGTGATGGGGATTAAGGAGGGCACTTGTGATGAGCACTGGGTGTTGTATGTAAGTGATGAATCACTAAATTCTGCACCTGAAACTAATACTACACTGTACATTTAACTGGAATTTAAATAAAAACTTGGGGAAAAAAATGATTCCAATCTTTGTCACTGTCCAACCACATGAAAGACTAGAAGAAAGAACCGCCTAGCTGAGTACAGTCAACACTGAAAATGGCGAAAAGGTAAGAATAATAAATGACTAGTGTTTTTTTTACTCCGTTAAGTATTGGACAATTTTTATACAGTAAGAGACAACTGAAACAAGGATATTTGCAAGGACAATGATCCTAACAGGCAGCTTGTTAGGACATTGCTGTTAAGGTTAGCATGCATGTATTCTCCAAGAATTAAGGCAGTCCTCAGGCCTCCATAAGAGACAATGAAATGCAATTCATGTACGACAGCATGTGATTGTAAGTAATGGTGACAGCTTTGTATAGTATCTTCTTAATATGAAGTAAAGTGATTTGTATATAATCTATGAAATGTGGAGCTAAAGAGTAAGAATTACTCTGTTCGTCTCCAGCACTAAGAGAAAGTGTGATTTGACCATCTGCCATGGGGAATTTTCTAGAAAATCTGGCAGGTATACTTTTGTGCTGAAGATAGGGGATATCTGTGTACAATAATCCAATGGAACTGTGTAATCATTTTTATTTAAGTGATATACATATGCCCCATAATTGTTTCAGAAAAGATTTGAGGAAGCTTAATAGAATATATCCTTTGGAAAGGCAGCATAAATTTTAAGTGTGATACAAATTTGGCTCTAATTACTGTAAGATCCAAAATAAAATATGAAATTAGATAATTTACACAATTCACAGGGTTCCTAACATTGAACAGAACAATTGCTTAGGAGTACACCTATTCCTGGCTTAAGAAGTGAAACAGAATTATTTTTCTTTCAGGGCAAAGTCATAAAAAGAAGTTATTATGTATTGTAAATGAACATCTTTTCAGTTACTACACAGGCAAGTTCTGGAATATTCCTTTTTCTTACTATCTTACAGTTTAAATTAAATAATTTTTTTTACTAAAAATAAGCAAACAATAGGAAGATACATGAATTAAAAGATAAAAAATACCCCTTTGTTTTTACCCTACCCCTGCCACCCAATTTGAAATGTCAATTTCATTAAACAAATTTCAGGCTCTGTTTAATTTTATAGATTTGTTTATTCCTGTGACAGCACCACACAGTTTAATGAGGTTGTTTCTTAGACTGTCCTGAATTTAGTAAGGCTAGTGATAAAACATTTCTTTTTTTTTTTTTTTAAGATCTTATTTATTTGAGAGAGAGAGACAAACAGAGCACAAGCAGGTGGGAGGGCAGAGAGAGAAGCAGACTCCCCACTGAGCAGGAAGCCGGACAACATGGAACTCGATCCCAGGACCCTGGGATCATGACCTGAGCCGAAGGCAGACACTTAACCGACTGAGCCATCCAGGCACTCCATGGAGGTAAGACATTTCTGCATGTTTGAGTATTAGAGAGGGAGGCAATATATGATCTATGTATCAGATCTTCTGTTATGTCAATCTAATAATTCATTTTAAAATATCTGGAAAAGTATATGTACCACATGACGTTCAAACAACACTCGTGAAATTTTTTTTTATCAAATGAACTGATAACAAATAATGAATGGTGGTGAGCATAAAATTATTTTATCTAGTAACTGTCTAGAATATAGATATTAAGTATTCAACATTCGTTCAGGTAATAGATCCTATTGGTAACAATGTAAGGGTATGGGTTTAACATTATTTTGTGAAAGGTACTATGGATCCATCTGGAATGAAGAGATACTCTCTCTGAGGAGAAGTGAATCAGGCTGGGGCATACCTACTTGAAGGGTCAGGCTCCCTTCTTGAGTTGACTGCAGTTTACAGAGGATTGGGTGACTAAGGCCCCAGGGTTCTGCCCCAGATCTTCAGTCACTTGGCGATTAGCATCACCTTCATTTGATTTTGCTCAATAAGTATGGTTCAGAGATTACTTTGCTACAGAGAAAGAAGAAATATATCCTTTGGTATGGGTTTTCATGTCTGTTGGCAGTCTTATTTCTCAGTACAAATTAATTCATTGACATTTTATTTATCAAACATTCTTCCATGTTTGCAAGCAATGTTTTGTTCACCTACTACCTAATTACACTTGGTCAAGTGAACAGAATCAAATGATACAAACATGTTGGGGTGCCTGGGTGGCTCAGTCATTAAGTGTCTGCCTTCGGCTCAGGTCATGATCCCAGGGTCCTGGGATCGAGCCCCGTGTCGGGCTCCCTGCTCAGCAGGGAGCCTGCTTCTCCCTCTCCCACTCCCCCTGCTTGTGTTCCCTCTCTCACTGTCTCTCTCTCTCTGTCAAAAAATAAATAAAATCTTAAAAAAAAAAAACCATGTTGTATTGTGAATGAGTTCATCCCTGCATGTCATAAATATTAACTATGCTTGGCATTATTCTTGATGTGTTGACTGAGGTTAGAATGTTTTGTGAGATGGACAGACCAAGTTCTTTTGCTCTTCAGGAGTTTATATTCTATTTGGGAAGACAAACAATATATAATTAAATACGATAATTCCAGATATGATGAGCACTGTCATGCTTTAAAACTGGGTTGTGAATTTGGAAAATGGTCTTCTGACTAGAAAATATAAGACTAAAGCCAAGAGGAACTGAATATAAACACTGTATGCTACTTTTAGTAAAGTTGTTCCTCTTGGGAGTACAAATTAACAATCTTTTTTTAATTTTTTAAATTTTATTTTATTATGTTATGTTAGTCACCATACAACACATCATTAGTTTTTGATGTAGTGATCCACGATTCATTGTTTTCATATAACACCCAGTGCTCCGTGCAGTACGTGCCCTCCTTAATACCCATCACTGGGCTAACCAATCCCCCCACCCCTCTCCCCTCTAAAACCCTCAGTTTGTTTCTCAGAGTCCCTAGTCTCTCATGGTTCAACAATCTGAAGTTGCTACGCATGTATCCTAGGATTGAACAAACAAGTGGTGGGAGTCAGGTTTCTCACTGTTGGAGGAGGAGGTTACAGATAAGCAAGGAAGTAGAATAAACCTTTTGATACTGGATTAGAGTTGGAGATGTCCATATAAACTCATCTTTTGCTTAACACAGATGGACAGATAGAAAAAATTAGGTGTGTTTATGTGCTTTAATATGTATACATACACTTTCTAGCTGTGTTCACTGTAAGAGTTTCTAAGCAAGTATACCTCTATAGCAACAAGCACATTCAGTGCCCAGATCATGATTTCTAATACCATTCTCTAATGAAAGGAACTGGGGCTTCTTGGAGAAATGCTGTGTCAGGGAATATATGAAATGAGCCTGGAGCATCTTACGTACCAGAAAGTAAGGAAGTACTCAAAAAACAAAACAAAAAGATGAAAGTGTATCAAAGGGACATAGAAGTCAATCTGAAAGAGTTCACATTGGGCCAAACTGGGACAATTTGAGCAACAAAAAAAAATAAGAGAGTAATGGATTATAACTAGAAATAGTAAATAAACATCCACAAATCTATACAGAAACAAAGACCCAATGGTGTCCTGGTAAATGTTTAATACAAATAAATGAATAAATAAGTAAATGGGGGAGAGGGGACAAATCTCTGGTACAGAAGAATAATTTATTTAGATACTCCCCCTCATGGAAATGGAGCTTAACCCCCACCCCCAGTGTAGATTGTGGTTAATGACTTTCTTCCAAAGAGACCAGTGATGGAAAGGTGTGGGGAGGGGCGGGGGAAGAGTAGCTTAACTATGGAGAAACCTGATAAACACTGTCTTAGCCCGCTGTTCAAGGTTATTGTCTTCAGTGATAACTCATGTTGTGGCATGTACCCTTGATAAAATCTAGTGAGAATGGCACTTCACTCATGTGGTCTTCTTCCTAAAAACCTGTAACTTCAGTCTAACCATAAGAAAACCTTCAGAGAAACCTCAATTGTGGGACATTCTACCAAATTCCTCACCAGTACCTCTCAAAACTGTGAAGGTCACTGAAAATAAGGAAAATCTGAGAAACTATCCAAGATGAGAGGAGGCTAAGGGAACATGATAACTGAATATAACATGGCATCCTGGTTGTGATCATGGAACAGAAAAAAAAAAAAAGAAACAGTAGGTAAAAACTAGTGAAATCCAAATAAAATGTGGAATTTAGTTAATAGTAATGCACTAATGTTGGTTTTCCTGTTGTAAGAAATATCACAGTAACATATGATGTTAACAATAGGGAAAATTGGATGTGGGATATAAGAGGAACTCTGAACTATCTTTGCCAATTTTCTGTACATTTAAACAATTCTAAAATTAACAGTCTATTTAAATTTAAAAACTGGGTTTTGTGAAAGTACAGTGACTGAGAGGAAGAGCGAGTTGGTTACTTTAGACTGGAGGTAGTTGGGGAAAGCTTTTCTGAAGAAATGATATTTGAATCTAGATAGAGCCAAGAATGCAGAGTCTGGAGGAAGGGTATTCCTTGTAGAGGGAATAGCAGATGCAAAAGCTTGATGCAAGGATGAGCTTCGGGTGTTTAAGGAATAGCAAAAAGACTGGTGTGGTTAAGACAACAGCATATCGAGGCACCTGGGTGGCTCAGTCGGTTAAGCTTCCGACTCTTCATTTTGTCTCGGGTCATGATCTCAGGGTTGTGGGATCGAGCCATGCATCTGGCTCTGCACTCGGTGCAGAGTCTGCTTGGGATTCTCTCTCTCCCTCTCCTTGTGCCCCTCCTCCTGCTCACACTCTCTCTCTCTCTAAATAAAAAAAAAATAAAATCTTAAAAAAAAAAACAACAGGATATGAATAGAGAAACTGGTACAAGATGAGAACAAAGAAGAAATCAAGGGAGTAGACTATGTAGGGCTTTGCAGGCCATATGTCTTTCTCTCATACTAGACAAGGAGCTACCTAAGCATAGGGCATATGACATTCTTTTCTCCCCTAACTCTAGTACACTGACTCATAAATACAGTATTATTATTATTTTTTTTTTTTTTAGTGACTTACTTCAAAACCGGGGGGGGGGAAGGGAATAGTTCCAATGGTGTGCTGGTTAATGTATAACAACTGATTCTCTAGAGGAAAATAAAGCCCAGATTTGTACTGTTGACCAATTTCCTTGGTATGAATAATCCCATCATGGCCAATTTCACCCTACCGATGTAATATCACTGACGGAGGCATTAGGAAGAGATGTGTACAATAACCTCTCAAGAGCTAGCATGGCTCCAGCATATCACTGCACAGAGACCGCTTAGGATCTCTCTGAACAATACTCATTTAGTGTGATTCTCAGTAGGCGATGATCCCACTTGTTCAATCATAAACACATATTTTTTCCCAGCTTTTTTCAGAAGGACATTATGAGAGACATAACTGAATTATAAAGTCAAATAAAGTTGCTCAGAAAAAGAAAGTTCAGTTGGTAATGCCTTTAACCTGTTCTTAGTAAACTAATTTGGGCTCCCTCAAAACCCCTGGTTCCCCGTAACAGTACCCATAATTCATCTCGGCCTGAATCATTTTCTAACGTTTTCTGGGTATTCAGAACTCATCCCCCAATCTTTTCTTGGACACATTATAATCTTCACATTTTTGAAGAGCAGAACATCTACTCTTTGCAACACCACCACTTTTTATTCAGTGACTGCTCAGTGATTATGGGCAGTAATTTGGTAACTAAATCCCCTTTTAGTTTCAGTAGCTGGTTGGAATGACCATCCTGAGGTCCTGGAATTTGGCCAGCATGCTAATATTGGCGCTCTTGCTGGAATTGAATATCTCTTCCTTGGATGCAGCTGACAATGAGAGACAGCAACATAATGAGCAGCTGCTCTGTGGCCTGCTGAGTTAAGAAAATGAAGGGAGCCCGGGCTGAAGGAATGGCCGTAGAAGGACATACAGAAAGGCAGCAGCTCCAAGGAGCCATTCTAGCTAAGGCATATAAGAAGATATAGCTCTTTGTGCAAACTCTCATATGATGGCTTGGACGTACAGTCATCGCTAAATTTTCCAAAGTGTGGAGGCTTTATGTGTATATGTGACAAAAATTACCACAGACCATGTTTCAGTGGTGTAAAATGCCCAAACATAAAGACCAACATTTATTAGTAGTGTGGTTTCCAAAGGAGATGAAAGAACAGCTCACATTACAGTTTTAAAGTGGGCTCACTTATAAAAGCACATGTAACCCTAAAAAATAGCCTTCTGATAATAATGTGATCCCTGTGTTTCAAACACAGGAAACAATGCCCAGCAAGTTAAACCATTAGGCTGAACCATATAAAATCGTCGTTTCTGTGGCTCATAAATGCAAATATCTGTAGTTTCCTATTCAGTGTTTTCTGGCCAAAAGTCACAGTGTTAGTAACAAAGCAAAGACCCCACTTGAACTGAGGTCTTCCAAAAACCAGATCCTGTTCTCTTTCCATTTCACTACACTGCATTTTTAGGCTGGCAATCTTTCAGTTTATAAACTTCTGGAAAGTGGGGTTTCTGACTTCTTATATATGGCTTAGAAACAATAAATGGTCCAAACGCTAATAGAAAATCAATCATATTGCTCATTTCACAAGAGTTGTTAGCCCTACTGCTTATAAGCATCGTCTGGGGGAGATTAATAGAATGCATATTCCTAGGCCACAGACCTGGTGATTCTGCCTCAGGAGGTTTCTGACAAGGCTCAAGTTCTGTATTTTTAATAACCATCTAACACGGTTCTGATGCGCCTAGTTTTGGAGAGGTGTTGAGGAATCATTGAAAAGAGAATGTTAGGATGAAATGGATTTTTCTCTTTGTACTATAGAGTGTTCTGGCACCCCGTGCAGATACACTCTGAGTCTTCGATCTGAACAATTCCAATAGGCAATTTGTAATGAAGCAGGGGTGGGCATTCATACACCACTGGCTACGGCTGCACCTTTGTTCAGTCTATATTCTGAAGGCCTGCTAGGGCTTTGAGTAAATTGCAGAGTCAATTCCTTCCTTCCTTCCTTCTCAAACTCTCCGGCTCCCTCTTCTCCAATATCAACGGCCCTCATTTTCTATTCTCCTTGCCATTTTCTAAAGCCAACAGCTGCTATTAAGTAAGTGTGACCAATCAGGCTTCTGGTGGGAGAAACATCCCAGAGATAAACCACTTTGCACACAAAATTTAAAAACAAAACTATTTTGAGATACCACAGTAGAAACCTTGCTTGCTAACTAAAGAAAATCAATATCTCAAGAGACAGCATATGCAGAGTAAACAGCAAAGAAAACATAAAAACAAGGTAGTTTTCTTTCTTTCCTTCAGATTTATATTCTTTTCTTCAGCCATTAGTAAATTGGCCTTTTATTTATTTGTTTGTATAACTCACCAAGGTTGGCTTATATGCTTTCAAAAATAGCCTATGATTGTATTTTCTGTGTTAGCCATTTGTCAGTATCACAGGGACCTAGAGGGTTTTCTACCTAAACTTCCTTCCTCCCCATCCTCCCACACACACACACACACACACACACACACACACACATACATACACACACCCCAATCCTATTTTTCTCTGTGTTTACACCTCCCAACTTTATGGAACTGGGGAGTAATTGGAATAAGGACTCAAAATTTTCCCTTCTTTAGCTTTAACTAACAAATCATTAGGTACTACTATTTGCATGTTCTACATACCTAGATGAGATTTTAAAACAGCCACTAATTTATTTATTTCAGTACATTTACTGAGGGCATATCACAGAGCAGATGCTGTGCTAAACCACTGGGATATATCCCTTCAAAAAGTCAGGCATTAATCATGACTTCTTGAGCTTATATTCCAGGAGGGAAGATAGACATTAAACATTTCATTGAAACCAGGATGATTGTTATGAAATACAGAATACCACCAAGGGAGAATATAATGGGGAGATGTAACCTAATCCGGGATTCAAAGAAGGCCCCCATGATGACATGCTCAGCATACTGATGGGGGCAGAAGAGGTAAAGGAAGAGAGTAGCAGGAAATTAGGTGAGGAGCAGCGGCCAGATATTAGAAGGCTAAGCAGCATTTAAAGCCTTTGATGACTCACTCAAAGGTTTAATATAGAAGAGCAATATTAACTGCTTTCATTCCACTGTTAGTTCACCATCTTCAAATGAGTGGAATATTCTCTTTCCAATGCACTAACATGTATGAAAGGTCTACTTTAAAACCCATTTTTACAACTGGCTACAGTTGCTTAAGTGTTTAAATATACTCTTTGTAAAACCAGCTTCCTTCTCTCTTTAGTATATGTTTACACAATAACCATGTTTCCCGGGCATCTGTGTAACAATTAATAATAATGCAGTGAGTTAAAGAATATGCTGATGGATCATTTCACTTCTAGTTGATATTGACTCATGGGTGAGAATTCCTGGAATCCACTGATTCCAGGAGATCAATATATTACATTTAAGAAGCATTTTTTTTTTTGTAGTTTATTGATAATTTCATGTAGTTCAGAAACCAGTCTTACCTAAATCATGATACATTTAACCTCAGGAGAATCCTTCAGTCCATTTATACCCTCAATATCTCATCTTCTACCTATGTTAATGTTTCTACTTATAACCACTATTTTAAAACAGGAAGGAGATTTAGAGATAATTGAGTTCAGATCACTTCCATTCTGAGATATCAAGAGGTTCAACGATCAGCCCCAGACCACACTGTGAGTTAGGACAGAGCAGAGCTGTACATGCTGATCTCCTGATTTAGTTTCAAGGTTTACAGACCAATCTCAAACAATGAAGATTAAAAATGTGAGACCCAGGACTCCTTAAAATAATTACTGTGTCAGTAAATTTGATATACAATATATACTTTTATTCCAGCTAGCTGAGTTTAAGGACTATAATCAGAAACCAACACCAACCCATTCCCAAAGCAAACCCCAAACTTTAGTCCCTTTCTTGGAAAAGATATGATTTGCTTGAACCTTAACTCATAAGAGGTATATTCAATAATTATCAAGGTTCAAATGTTGACATTAATTTCTGTTTTTTTTTTTTTTGCTTTTATGAAAAAGAAAAACTTTTACTAAAACATTTCAATGGGTTTTACAGAACATGAACCAGCTTTTATAAACCTATAACTTGATCGTGTAATACGACATAAACTTAAATTGAATGCAGTTTCCTTTAAAGATAATCTAATTTCTAAAAAGTTAAGGAATAGTGCTTGACAAATCTTTTGATTTTTATTACTCCTAAAATATACTTTTAAAAAATGAGAACAACTTGAATTTGCTCAACCTTAAAGAGGAGCCTGTTGCTTTTACTCATTTCGATAATAGTCATTTAGCTTGGTTTTTGTTATTTACTCTGATACACTCTGTGGGTTATGTACTCCCTGGGTGCTCAATAAATGGCTGCTGTCGGACTGACTGACAGATGTGTTTGATCTCCTAAGTACTGCTGTAGGGAGCACAGATACACAGATGCTGAAAGGGAGAAGCTGACGGATTTAGGAAGTGAGGCAGGGAAGGGGAGGAGGTTAGGGCTCATCAAAGAGCTGAGCCCTGTGTGCCATTTGAAATTAATATCTGTTAGTTATTTGGAAGCATACGTAGGGAATTAGTGAATCTTAGTGTTACGGATTATTATTATTATTAGATAACCAAAATAGGGTTCTATCTTGGCCTTTTGTTTTCCTCCCAAATATTTTTTGTAAACTTCAAGAGGCAAGCACAACTTCCTAGTATTGCAGCCTAGGCCCTGGAATACACCAGATTATCAATAATCCCTTCCCGTGGGCCAGGCTCTGTGCTCTGGCTTTGCATGTCATGACAGCTAAGACCATTTCTTCCAAAGAGCTCACAGGTAAGTCATACAGGTGAGGTGTCTCTCTCACCGTGGGCACCAGCTTCTATTAACCATGACTTTTATTTTTCGTATTCTCATGCTTTGACACCTTGGGGCCTGGCTGACCCTCCCACAGTTGGCTAATTCCTAAAGATAGCAAGCAACTGACGCGGGAAACATGCCTTTCATATCCATACCAACTGATCCCGAGCCAATACCCCCAACCACTCCTTTTATCAGGCTCTTACCTTTGGGCCCCTATCCCCCCGCTCTAATCACCCCAGGGCCAGGTACCAGACAACTAGGCACAGCCCCTATGCCCCAAAGTCCACTGAGATTATCCAAACTACCCAATCCTAAGCCTGCTCACCCTGTCCCACGCATTCCTTCCCACAGAAACCACAATAAAAGCTCCTGACCATGTTTTCCTCATTCTCCATCTGCCTCCTGACTGACCCTTGTGCTTCCCCCATGTGGCCCAGCATGGTATTGCTGTGCCTCCTGTTTCTAGGGATGTGTGAGTAGAGCAAACTTTTTCCTTCATGGCAGTCACAACCATGTCTGTGTGTCTTACCATTCCCAGTTAAGACAAACCCTGGCTACCCTTAGAACACAACTCCACCAAATCATTCTTTGCTTTCAGCTAAGGTCTGGGAGATAGATAATTTAGGGTTGGTAGGAGACTAGACGGGCCAAGGCAGCAAGCATCTACAATGCACAAGTAAATAAATTATAAACTCTCTACAGGTAAAGGAGGGAAAAGGCCATGAAATAAATTCAAAAGAACGAGATCTTATATATGTCCAGTGTATGAAAGGCAGTAACTTTAAAGCACTTGTTAAAGCACTGAGTGCCAACCTCCAAGCAAATTTCAAGGAGTGAGATAGTTTCCCCACATGGGTAAGACTGTATTTATCATTTTTATTTAATCATTCTTTGGAAATCATTTTTTGGAGAGCATGGGTGAAAATGGTGGTAGTTGAAAGTACTTGTACTTTGAAAGATTAGATTGAGCCCGAGGACTGAATAATTGTTATAGAGTTATGAAAATAATGGACCATGTTAAGGAATGAAAGGTTTGCAATTATATATACTCCGGGAGCCAAAAATCAATATTAATTAACATTGTTAAATGTTAACTATGTTAACTGTAAAATGTCTCAGTGTGCTCAATATTTTAAAATATATTTTTCCTACTCTTTAGAAATAGATATATGATTTTCAAATGGTGATTGAATTAAATGATCTTTTTTCTGTACAGAAAGAGCAGTCATAAAAGAAAGATGGTGATTTTTATTTTCAGAATGAATGACAGAATTCTCCCTCCTCCCAACATAGAAAAGTGCCCATAGTTTCTATGACTCATTTGCATGGAGACCATTTATAATGTGCTTAACAGTAGCCATGATGTAGGCCTTCTTACACCCGGTACTACCAGATCCCTTGTCAACACTTGGCTTTACCTGTCTTCCTACCATGCACATGATTCATGGAAGTTATTGAGTAGGCAAGGCAAACACCCGGTGCTTTTTGTTGTTTTTCTCACACCAATTAGGTGTGTGTGTGTGTGTGTGTGTGTGTGTGTGTGAATGACATAGTTCCAGGCATCATTCAGTTAATCAAACCAATAAAAAAAAGCCAAAGAAAAAGTAGCCTAGAAAATTGTATTATGAAAATTCTCACTGAAATATGTTACTGTTCAGCATGGAGGTTCACACCATTATGTTTATCCTGAGAAAGCATCCCTTAAAATGCTGCAGCTGTGGAACCTAATGAAAATCCAGAGCATCTGTACTGTGACAGAAATTCATTGCCAAGGCCCTGGTGCCGGCCTACTGGTGGGCGTGGAGAATGTCTACCACTGTCTTCAAGAACATTCTTCAGATATTCCAGAATCATTATCAAGACATTGCAGCAGATTGATTTTTTTTCTACAGTTGATATGCAATAGAATGGGATGAGATTCATTCTCAAGTCAGAGATCATAAAGGAATATACATAACAAAAATCTATTGCTAATAGAGATGGAATTCTCAATGGTCTACTGTAGGAGCAAACCACCAACTGTGAGAAATCAGAAAATAAATTCTCACAGGGATTTAAAGGAGTCATATAGCCTACCCATACATTAAATGCTTAGGGAAAAAGTGAGGAACTTTACATTTATTGAGTGATTAAATTGCCCCATGCTCTGTGCTAATGGCTTTACCTATGTGATCACATTCTAATCACCACAACAGCCCTAAGCGTAATCATGATACCAAAAATAATAATATTACTAACAGACACTATCGAACACTTGCTATATTCCAGATACTAAGAGTTTTGCACATATTAACTTGGTATTAAATTTTCTCAACAAAACTGAGTGGTAGGACATATTATAGTACCAATTTTAGAGTCAAAGAAACTGAAGCACAAAGATTTATGTAACATTCCCAATATCCAGAAAGTCAAAGGAACCCCAATACACATCATACAAGAAACAGCTGGAGAATTTAGTAAGGAAAAGGGAAGATTCAAAATGGAATCAGGTTGATAACCACCTTCAAATGTACAGATGCCTGACATCCAAAGGACAGATGACACTGGATCACCATGGCTCCAAAACATCTTGCCATGAACGATGAGTGGAGGAGACAGGATGACATTCTGAATTGTTCAAGAAGGAACACTGCCTTAGGGAACTAGGACTTCTCCCCGCAACCTCCATTACAGAAGGGTTCAAGTAAAACTAGGCAACCACCAGGCAGAGTAAAATGAGGCAGACTCCAACCTTTCAAATCCCAATGATCTGGATTCGAATCTTTACCACTTTCTGTGTGACCTTGGGAAAGCTACTTAAGTGCTCTGTGACCATTCCTCATCAGTACAAATGGAACAAATAAAGGTACCTGGTTCACAGATAATAATGTTTGCCACATGATAAGCTCAATCCAGTGCATCACTTGGCAAACATGAGAAGATCATTTTGACAACAGTTTATATTTAGCACATTTCTAAGGTGTGAAATTGTAGCTAAATGCAAAAAATATATACCCGATGGGTTTTTTTCCCCCCTTGTCTTTTATCTTTTGGGCTTTTATGTAGATTTCATTATTGACAGTTCTG
Source organism: Phoca vitulina (assembly GCF_004348235.1). Lineage (NCBI taxonomy): Eukaryota > Metazoa > Chordata > Mammalia > Carnivora > Phocidae > Phoca > Phoca vitulina. The sequence continues at coordinate 8,507,734 of NW_022589738.1, read as the reverse complement.
TGAGAATTTTATATCTAAAGATAGCACAAAGAGACCAATGGTAAATATGTTTAGGAGATTCTGGCTTCTGATTTCTGTTTCCATGAGAAAGAATTCTAAAAATTCACTTTATCTCATGGTGGTTGCAATGGGTACGAGGGGCTTTCTAAATATTGAGGGGATGATGCCTAACTTTTTACTTATTCATTCTGCAGTTTTCCTACTAGTGTGATTCATATGCAGAAGATCCTTTTTGTGGATCTGTCCTTTTCTTACATTTGTCTGTTGTGACATATTTTCCCTAAAATACAGCTGCCAGTTTGATCTACATGCTGTGTCAGCTGGAAGGGTATGAAATGCCTCTCACAGATTCAGCTGGTCCAATGGAGTGGCTTTGAATTTCTTTCCCAGCTGTTGTGTAAATTGGCTGCTCCTTGAGTGTATTAGAACTAGTTTATGTTTCATAGCATTTAATAGCTTTGGAATTACCAGAAATAGCTATCATAATCAACATGAAAATGATAGCACTCATTCTTCTTCTTGAGGATAAGAGACACAAACTTTCTTCCGTGCATTTTATCCCCTCCTCTAAAAGGTAAAGCCAACTACTGCACAACTATGAGTCCAAATTTGCAATCAAGTATTTGGAAAGGTTCTGGAAATCTTCCTTCCTGCTTTAAATTTTAGTTGTTCTTTTTCTTTATTTTAATTTTCCTTTCTCTACACACTATTTATCTGCATGAAAATAACCCTTCACCTCCTCAGTTTCACACAGAAAAAAAAAAAAAAAGATGTAGATGCACATGACACCAACTTTCTGGGCTAAATATGGTCTATTGCAAGGGAAAAGAGAATGAGAAAATGGCGACTAGAGAAACAAGAATGTAGAATTTGAGCTATGCAGTAGGTTCCCAATGATTCCATGCAGTGCCCTCTCAGCAACTCCAAGCCAGCCAAGACATTTACTCTCCTTCCAATCCCTCCCAAGCCAGCAAAGTTGCTCTGAGCTTCAAAGTCAGCTTTCTTTAATGGACTCTAGAAATCTAGTTATCTTTTTTTTTTAACCAAAAATAAAGCATTTTGTTGTCTAGGGATGAACCAAAAGCCCTAAATAGAAATAGCCTACGTACAATGTAACACATGGAATTAAAATTATACAGAAAATAGTTCTACCTGAAATACCCATCACTGTGGGGGAGAAGATTATGTACTGAGTTACTGAAGAGCCTGAAAATGAAGAGGACACTTCTGTAGACAAAATAAAGACAAAGTTTCTCCCAACTTTTACTAGAAATTGTCCTGTCCTTAATCAGAATTCCAGCTCCAATCTGGCCTTCAGTTTATCAATGAGGGCATTCTTTTGTATTAATTCACATTCCCTGAGTCGACCCCATTTATTTGGCCCCCAAACATCCCAGTGAATCTAGCTTCCTGGATTCTTCCCTTACTCTCAAACTTGGATCACAAAAAACATTTAAAATAATATAAATACTAGTTCTGCTTACCCATAATTAGACACAATACATACTTCCTTCTCTAGAAGGAAGCAGTCCAGTTGATGTTTTATGAACTTAATTAAGAAGACAAGCGGGGAGTCACAGATTATTTCAATTTGATATCTGGGCAACAGCATAGCCTTTGTTTTTTTGTCTGTTTACTTTTCTTTTTTTTTTTTTTTTTTACATAGCTTTTGGAAAAGAATGGCGATCTACTGATATCCTGAAAGTTATCAAAAGAAAATCTCAGTCATTTGGTGTTGCATTTTCCCTACCAACTAAAACTCCAACTTGGATCCAGAATGGTGGCTGCCACCAGATCTTGAAGGATTTGCACACCCCCAAGACACTGGTTTTCCCCATTCACCCTTGGGTTTTTTCATTCATTTACTAAGGGCTTATCTACCTTCGTCCAGTCTGGCTTGCTACAAAGAAATGTAAAGAGAAGTCACCCTTTTGGCATTTATAATCCCAAATGGAAAACATTTTCAACTTCTACTGAGGTTATTTTAACTATCTCTTTGATGACATGGAGTTTTTTCTCTCTCTCTCCTTCTCCTTTAGTTCCGTTCATTCTCAAAGTATTTATTTGAACATGGTCAGCTCAAGCTGATTCTTTTAATGGTGCCAGGTGGCATGGCTGAGTGTTTGACCTCCCTTTCATTAAAAAAGTTTTATTAGCACTGAGCCAGCAAGCTTTCTATTCCAGACCCAAATGAAGAGCTGAATAGGCACAGGACACTTGGCCTCTTTGTAACCATCTGGTTCAAGAGACTTTCGACTGCACCAAATCTGTCCCCAGCTATGAATTCACCCTTGAAACTGAGCTAAGGGAGGAAGAGTCACAAGGGCAGCCAGGCCTTCCCTGAGTCACCGCCAAGTTTAGGTTTCACATCTGACAAGAAGGATGTTTTCAGCCAACTGACATCCCTCTCATAGCAAATGCAAAGTCGTTGAAGTGATATTAAGAAAAGACTTTGTTTAAAACTTAATATATTCACCCAGGACAATTTTGGGGTTGACAGTCTAGTTCAGTCCTGCCCTGTTAGAAGAAACCGAAAACACAACTAGCTTTCATTCTTTGGGATGTAGTGGTCCTCTCGGTGCAATCATATGCCCCATGAGAAGACACAATTAGATCTATATTCTCTTTGGAAACTTTCATTTCCAATCTATACTGTAATAAATTCCTTCCACAGGCTCAAAACAGACTCAGCAGCCAACCTTATGAAGATTTGAGGCTGTTACTGAGACAGGGTCACTGGTGGCTGGAGGATCTTGCCTTTTCACTACAACATGAGCAATTTCAGTACTTACTTCATATGTCACCATAGCTTCACTGTCTCCCTCTCATGTTTATTCATATCTTTTGAAAATGTTTATTTTATGGTCCCAAGAATAGCAGCCCTGTTTATTCTTTGATCATTCATAGTTGCCTCAATATTTAAAAGACTATATGCACTGTTTTGCATCTAATCAGTTTAAAACTTTAGAGCTCAGGGCTAAATCTTAGATTACCAACACTGAGGGTGAAGAATGCCAAACAATCCATAGTTGAGGGGATTTTTTTTTTTCAATTTTCATCTCTCAAACTGATCCTCTATACTGAAATTAAAAATACCAAAGCAATTAAATTTAACAAGGAATAAACAAAAGACTCAATCAGTTATAATACTCAGGGTGGACAAGTTTCAGGATAATGAGATTTTTAATACTACTTTATAATATGACTGTTCCTGTAGTTATATTTTATACCAGTCTCTGTTAGTTTATTTTCTACTGTTCACCAGAGTTTGTCATTGGTTATTTGGCTTTCTGTCTTCCACTCAATCAGGTAAGTATCATGAGGGCTCAGGCCTCAAGTCTATTGCTGACAATTAAAAGAGTTTCTTCAACATCACGTATTCTCAACAAATATTTGTTGAGCAAATGAATGAATGAATAAATGTATGAAATGCAATTAGGCAACTGTCAAAAGCAATGAAATAAACTTAGAACCTTTGTTCAGATTATTCTTTATAGGAATTTATTATAAGAAAGGTACTATATATGAACAAGGTCTTTCAGTATACCACTTTTAATATTCCAAAACTAGAAGAACTGACAGAATTTCTTGACCAATTATATATGGAATATGAGCAAAAGAGAGGAGTCAGAAAGGTTTTGGCCTGAGCAATTAGAAGAAAGGCATTGCCATTAACCATTATGAGGAGACCACACCAGTTGTTGTTTACTACGACAAATATAAGGAGCTCAGTTCAGGGCATACTAAGTTGAGACACATAAGCAATGTGGATACCAGTTTGGAGTTCAAAGGAGAAATACAAACTAGAGATAAAAATGCAGTAGTCATCAGTCATGAAATTTCATGCAATCATCTAAAAATTAAACATAAAAGAAAAGAGATCCAAGGACAAGGCTTTGGGGCATTCTAACATTTAGATGTCTTGGGAACAAGGGAAGAACCAGTGAAAGAAACCAAAAGCAGTAGTTAGCAAAGTAAGAAGGAATTCATTAAAGTGCATTGTCCTAGAACCCAAGAGAAGAAAGTGTGGCAAGAAGGAGATCATGACCAACAGTGGCAAATTTTACTATTAAATAAGGTGAGAACTGAAATATGGCTTTTTTTTTTCCATGGGGATCATTGTCAACATGGGGGTCCTTGAGGAGAGCTTTCCTGTATTCCTAATGGTGTAGAGGTTGGGCACAAGAATCTGTTGTTAAAAGGCCACAGGCAGAATGGGTACAATTTGGTAATACTGCCCTTGGAACCGGTAAGTATGGCTTGATGATAGGCAGGCAGTGAGATATTAATAGAAGATCAGTTGCATTACAGAAACAGTGGAACTAGGCAAAATTGTAAGGTTGACAAGAATATCCCAGCGCATCTAAGGTAAGCTATTTGTTAGAGATTCTTCTTCACATGTACAGGGCGATACTCTGGTTTATCTTGATTGTCTCTTGGGAATTCCATTTACTGGACTATAAAATGAGTTTGAATTCAACTCATGCTTTCATTCAATCAGCAAATATTTAGAAAGCATGTACTGTGAGCCAGTCATTGTTCCAGGTGCTGGGTAGAGATGTGAACAAAGCAGACATACCCCCTGGAGCTTACATGTTTGTGGTAGGAAACAAAAATCAAAGAAAAAGCCCATCTTTCTTACACTAGATGGAGATAAGTGCCTAGAGAACAATTAGGCAAGGAAGGCGGATAAAGAGTGCAGGTTAAGCGTCGTCTGACTCTTGATTTCAGCTCAGGTCATGATCTCAAGGTCATGCGATCCAACCCCATGCTGTAGCCCTTACCTTTATGGAGACGGCCTGCCCTACTTGTCCCTGCAGATCTCCTTACCACCTTTGTCCTTCCTGCCTTGGGAGGTGGAATCTACAGAATGCACCACCCTGGATCCTTTGCCCCATGGCCTTCATTTGGTTTTGGCCAATTGGAAGGAGGCACTGGCAGGAGTGGAGAAATAAGAACCTCTGCTGTGGTCATGTGTGGCCGCAGCTCCCTTGGGGCACCCTGGTTCCATGGCTCTAACTCTCAAGGTGTCCTGGCGAAAACGTTCCTTCCCTTTTCCAGACCTGGGCAAGGAAAGCTTTCCAGCTGTTGCTGGCCCCTGCTTCTTTCAGTGCTCTTTGTTTTCCTTAATTCCATAAGTTCTTATAGTCTTTTCATTAAATTCTATTCAGTTAACTACTTTGTACAATCTCGTCTACAATTTTACTATTGATTTCTTTATTTACTTCTTTATTTATTTTGAGAGACAGAGAGAGCTTGAGCAGCGGGGGAGGGGCAGAGGATGAGGAGACTCTCAAGCAGGCTCCACGCCCAGCACAGAGCCTGACACGGGGTTGGATCGCATGACCTTGAGATCATGACCTGAGCTGAAATCAAGAGTCAGACGACGCTTAACCAAGCCACCCAGGCGCCCCCAGACAATCTCTTCTACTCTGCCAGTATCTGTACAGAATCAAACAGAAAGCCATTGGAGGGTTTTGAGCTGAGCAGTGACATGACCTAACTTATGTTTTGAAAGAATAATGTTGGCTGCTGTTTTGAAAAATGACTCTAAGGAGACAAGCATATAAGCAGGGAGATCAGATAATTTAAAAGACCAACAATCCAGGCAAGAGAGGATGATGGCTTGGACCAGGACGGTAGCAGTAGAGGTAGAAGAAGTGTTCAGATTTGGGATGTATTTTGAAGGTATATCCAACAGAAGTTGCTGACAGATCAAATGTAGGTGTGAGAAGTGTAAGAGTCAAGAATGACTTCTCTGGCTTGTGTTTCATCTCACATTCTCCTCTTCTTGGTGCTGATGAACACAGTCACTTCATATTACAATCTGCAATGCATCAACATGTTTGCTATTCTGTTTACTAGAAAAAAGTGCCCCTTAAAGTAAAAAGAGTCTCTGTGGACCCTGTACCTTACTCAATCACAAGCCTCCTCTTAGTGCTAGCTGTGATTAAGGAAATTGATTGAGATTGGTTCTTAAGAAATATTACAGAACATACAGATCCAAAGACTTTTGTTTCCTTCCAAATACTCATTTTTGAAGTCAGTGCATTCTAATGATTCAGGAAAAACATTGTTTGAACTTTATTTTTAATAATGCTCTTTAGGATCATGTTCTTGTACATCAAAGCAATAATATGTGGTTACAGAAGAATGTTAAAGACATAGAAAGATACAGTATTTTATTAAGTAAAAAAATGTTACAAAACAGTATGCAAAGTTTGTCCCTGTTTTTGGAAAAACAATATATGCATGTTGCATATATGTGGTAGACTGATTGCAGTTCATACCTCCCTGTATCCTAGTCCACTGATAGTGCCCTCCTACACTGACTGTGGCCTTACTTTAGCCAATAGAACAGAAGCAAATATGATTCAAGCAAGGACTTTGAAAAGTTCTTGTGTATTGGGACTTGCTGCTCTTAGGGCACTCCGAAAATCATGTGAATAAGTCTAAGGTAGCATGCTAGATGATGAGAGACAACATAGAGGCAGACTAATGTCATCCTAGCCTTCCCACATGAGGCTATCATACACAAGCCAGCCCCAGTCACCACCAGCTGACCACAGACACATGAAATCAGCCAGGCCTGGCTCAGACCAGAAGAACTGTGTAGTTGAACCCAATTCAAATATCCAACCTGCAAAATCATGATCTGTTATGGACCAAATGTTTGTGACCCCCCCCATTCCTATGTTGACATTCTAAGCCCCAATATGACTGTACTTGGAGACCAGGCCTTTACCAAAATAATTAAGATCAAATGAGGTCATAAGGGTGTGGCTCTAATTCAAATGAAAGACATCAGAGAGCCTATAAAAAGAGACACCAAACAGATCACTCCTGTACTCTCCCATGTGTGTGTGTGTGTGTGTGTGTGTGTGTGTGTTATGTGTGTGTGTGCACATATGCACATACATCAAGAAAAGGCTGAGAGTAAACAGAAAGAAGGTAGCCATCTATAAGCCAAGAAGAGAGCTCTCACCAGCAACCACCCATGCTGGTACCTTGATCTCAGACTTAGAGCCTTCAACACTGTGAGAAAGTAAATTCCTGTTATGTAAACCACTGAGTCTGTGGTATCTTATTATAGCAGCCAGAGCTGACTAATACATAATCTAAATGCATGGTTGTTGTTTTAAGTCACAACATTTGGGATCGTTTGTTACACATCAAAACTACTGGATATTCATATGTAGTTGATTTATGCATATATATAAAATTAAAAAATAATTGGAAAACAGCCCCAAATATTCCTCTGAGTGGTGGGATGATATGTGATTTCCATTAGTTTCTTCTTTTAGTTTATTTTCTATTTTTTGCAATTAATATATTTTGGCAGTAAAACATATAAAAATATCATTAGAGTAAAGCAATATGAAAGGCTAACTTTTAAAGCAGCAGTGGAAATTAAGGATGAGAAAAAGACAGTCCAAAGCTGAAAGAAACATCCACTAACTGTGGGTTGGAATGAGGAAGAGCATCCAGGGATTTGCAACTTCTACTTCCAGAACAATACTATTAAAAATGGTTATAAAGAAGATCTCAAAAGGCTCTGCCTTATGTCTGTGTCTGATCCTGGCACAGGACACAGAAACACACAAGCCAACTGCCCTTAGTAAGCCCCTCCACCTTGCCCATCTCAGCACCCTCAATCCCCAAGAGCCTCAGTTTGTCTTCTTAGACAGAGAACCAGGCCAAGGAAGAGAGGGGTAGACAGAAACATGTATTCTGTTACATGGGTTTTTTTTTGCTGGGATAGCTTTTCCTCAAATGAAAGTTAATCAGAAGCAATCGGTATAATACACCACATCAACAAAATGAAGAATAAAGATCATATGGTGGTCTCAAAAGATGCACAAAAAGCATATGATGAGATTCAACATCAACTCAGATAAAAGTCTCAACAAAGTGGGGTTAGAGGGAACAACAGCTCAACATGATAAAGGCCATACTGGAAAACCCTCAGCTAACATCATACTCAACGGTGAAAAACTGAGAGCTTTCCCTCTAAGGTCAGGCACAAGACAAGGATGTCCACCCTCACCACTTTTATTCAACACAGTACTGGAAGTCTTAGCTACATCAATCAGATAAGAAAAAGAAATGAGGGATCCATATTGGTAAAGAAGAAGTTAAGCTGTTACTATTTGCAGATGACATAATACTATACATAGAAAATACTAAAGACTCCCCCCAAAACTACTAGAAGTAATAAACAATTTCAGTACAGTAGCAGGATACAAAATTAATACCCAGAAATCGGTAATGTTTCTGTACACTCAAAGAAGAAGCAGAAATAGAAATTCAAAAAACAACACACTGACAGTTGTACCAAAAAGAATCAAATACCTAGGAATAAACTTAACCAAAAATCAGCGGGGCGGGGGGGGGGGGGGGCCCTGGGGGGCTCAGTTGGTTAAGCGTCTGACTTAATTTCAGCTCAGGTCATGATCTCGAGGTCATGGGTTTGAGCCTCATGTTGGGCTCCACGCTCAGCAGGGAGTCTGCTTGAGATTATCTCCCTCTCTCTCTGCTCCTCCCCCTGCTCACACACTCTCTCTAACAAATAAATCTTAAAAAAAAAAAAAAAAAACTTAACCAAAAATGTGAAAGACCTGTACTCTGAAAACTATAAAACACTGATGAAAGAAATTGAAGATGACACAAATGGAGAGAGATTTCATGCTTATGGATTAGAAGAATTAATACTGTTAAAATGTCCATATTATCCAAAGTAATCTACAGATTCAATCCAATCCCCATCAAAATACCAACAGTATTTTTAAAAAAACTAGAACAAATAATCCTAAAATTTGTATGGAACCACAGAAGATCCTAAATAGCCAAAGCAATCCTAAGAAAGAAGAACAAAGGTGGAGGCATCACAATCCCAGATTTCAAGACAGACTACAAAGCTGTAATAATCAAAACAGTATTGTACTGGCACAGAAAGAGACACATAGATCAGTTGAACAGAATGGAGACCCCAGAAATAAACCCACGATTATATGGTCAATCTATGACAAAGAAGGCAAAAATATACAATGGAGAAAAGACAGTCTTCTCGATAAATGTGCTGGGATACTGGACAGCTAGCCACATGTAAAAGAATGAAACTGGACCACTTTATGACACCACACACAAAAATAAACTCAAAATGGACTAAAGACCTAAATGTGAGACCTGAAACCATAAATCTCCTAGAAGAGAACACAGGTAGTAATTTCTCTGATACCAGCTATAGCAACATTTTTCTTGATATTTCTCCTAAAGCAAGGGAAACAAAAGCAAAAATAAATGATCAGGACTACATCAAAATCAAAAGCTTTTACACCACAAAGGAAACCACTAACAAAACAAATAAACTACTGAATGAGAGAAGATATTTGTAAATGATACGTCCAATAAGAGGTTAATATCCAAAATATGGAAATAACTCATACAACTCAACACCAAAAAAACCAAACAATCCAATTAAAAAATGGGCAGAGGACTTAAATAGACATTTTTCCAATGAAGACGTACAGATGGCCAACAGAGATATGAAAAGATGCTCAACATCACTAATTACCAAGGAAATGCAAATCCAAACCACAATGAGTTATCACTTACGCCAGTTAGAATGGCAAAAATCAAAATGACAAGAAAAAACAAGTGTTGGTGAGGATGTGGAGAAAAAGGAACCCTCTTGCTGCTCATTCTCTATTGGTGGGGATGCAAACTGGTACAGCCCCTCTGGAAAACAGGAGGTTTTGGAGGGTCTTCAAAAAAATTAAAAATAGAACTACCATAGGATCCAATAATTCCACTATTGGATATTTACCCAAAGAAAATGAAAACACTAATTTGAAAAGATATATGAACCCTTATGTCTGTTGCAGCATTATTTACAACAGCCAAGATACGGAAGCAACCTAAGTGTCCACTGATAGAAAAATGGGTAAGGAAAATCTGGTATATACACACATATACACACACTGGACTATTACACAGCCATAAAAATAGATGATATCGTGCCATTTGAGACAGCATGGATGGACCTAGAGGGTATTACGCCAAGTGAAATAAGTCAGACTGAGAAAGCCACACCCCATATGATTCCACTCGTAAGTGGAACCCTACAACAAATGAATAAACAAAAAGCAGAATCAGACCTATAAATACAGAGAACAAACTGATGGTTGCCAGAGGGGAGGGGGTGGGGAGTTGGACACAATGGGTGAAGAGGGGAGGGTGATACTGGCTACCAGTTATGGAATGAGTAAGTCACAGGAATAAAAGGCACAGCATAAGGAATGGTCAGTGATATTGCAGTAGCAATGTAACAGGACAGATGGTAGCTATACTTGTGGTGACCATAGCATACTGTATAAATCTGTCAAATCGGTAAGTTGTACACCTGAAACTAATATAACATTGTGTGTCAACTATACTCAAAGAATAAATTTTTAAAAATGTTTGAGAAAATCAAAGAAATCTGAACATTGCCTGGAATAATATTTTAAATAATAATTTTGTTAGGTGTGAAAAAAATTAAGAGTGTAGATCTCATGTTAAGTGTTCTAAAAAATTTAAATAAATATATTTTACACATTTTAAAATAAAAATTTTCGTGAAATAAAAATATAAAAAATTTCAAAAATAGGTAAGCCACAGACTACGAGCTAATATTCCCAAGTATATTCCTAACGCATCTATCAGGTAAAAACTGGTCCCCAGGGCATATAACAGAACTCCTACAACTGAATAACAAAAAGACAACTCAATGAAAAAAAAATGAGCAAAAATTTAACCAGCTACTTCACAAAAGAAGGATATATGAATGGCCAATAAACACATGGAAAGATGCTCCACATTATGAGTCGTTAAAATGCAAATGAAAACCCAAGGAATTATCCACCTTAATGGTTAAAATTAATAAGCCTGACAACACCAGATATTGGCAAGGACATGGAGCAGCTTAAACTCTCAAACATTGTTGATGACAGTGCAAAATGGTACAACTACTTTGGTAAAAGGTCTGCCAGTTGCTTATGACACTAAACACCTGCTCTCTGACCCAGCAGTTCCACTCCTAGCTTTTTACCTAAGTGAAACAAATATCCACAAAAACACTTTTACATGGATGTTCGTAGCAGCTTTATTTGTAATAACCCCAAACTGGAAATTACCCAGGTGTCTATCCATAAAATAATGGATTTATTCATGGTATGAACTTCCAAAGCAGGCAAAAGTAGTCTGTGGTGGCACAAAATCAAGGCAGTGGTTTTCACTGGGGTGTATGTGAAGTGTTTGACTGGGAAGTAGTAGGAGGTTACTTTCAGCAGTGATGGTAATATTCTCTATCTTGATAGGGGTTTGGATTACGTAGGTATATGCATCTGTCAAAACTCAACAAGTGTATGTTTAATATTTTTAATATCAACATACATAAATTTTATCTTAAAATAAAAAAATCTGTGAACAAAAAAATAATTAGTTAATGAATAAACCTGGGCAAGGAACAGTGGGAACAGTAGAAGGAACAGTAGGTCTGAGGTACAGAGATTCAAAGCATAGAATAGGTTCGGAGAACTACAAGGATGTTGCCCAATGGCTAGACAAAGAATCTGGCATTGCTCGGGTTTAGAGCTCTTCTCAAGAGAAAATTAGTTTTCATGATCTCCAACATGAAATAAATACTGATAAGTTTGTAACAATTCCAAGGGAAAGATGCAACCCTTCAATGCACGAAAATGCCTTCTGGTGCATCTAAATAAGCCTCTATCATTCTCTTTGAACTGGTATGGCCTTCAGAACTTGAGTACTAGTTCTGTTCTCCATGCCAAGCCCCAGCATCATCTGAGAGGGTTTCCATATTCATTCAGATCTTCTATCCAACTTCCTACTCACCAAGTTTCTTGATTTCCTGGGTACTCAACCACTAGTCTATTATGGCCTCAAATTAGACATGGCCACACATAAAACTATAATAACCCTCAAATCTGTTTTTTTAAATCATCATTTATTTTTATTATTTCTCTTAATGAGCAATATGGGGCTCAAACTCATGACCCTGAGATCAAGAGTTGCATACTCTACTGACTGAGCCAGCCAGGCACCCCAACTCTCATGTCTTAAATACCACTCGAAACCTTCTTAAAAATGGTATCTCCTGAGTTTCTTCATACTTCTCTGATCATGTCTTTCCAGTTCCTTTTGCAGACCTCACTAGCTTAGTCTACACCCCAAAGTGTCATTAGCTAAATTATTCTGTCCTCGGCTCTACTTGTCACTATACACATGTTCCCTAAACAATCTCACCCACGCTCATGGCTTCCCCACCATATATGATGATGACTCTCAAATGTCTATTGTTAGCTTAGACCTCTCTCATGAGTTCCATCCTAGTACATCAGCTGTCTAATTAACATTCCTACCTAGATATCCTAGAGGGTCCTCAAATTCACTATCTCAAAGAGAGCTCAATGTCTTTCAGCAAATCCTTTCCCCATTTTTGTGTTCCTCAACCTGGTAATGGCATCATAACCATGAAAATGAAAGTCATCGTTTATTCCTGCATTCCCTTAACGAGCCCTCCACATCAAAGGCTATGTCTTGCCACTTCTACCATCTATGTTTTGGGTGTAAAACAGTTTATTTTTAAACTTTTCTCCAGCTTTATTAAGGCATAAATAACAAAAATTGTATATTTAAGGTGTACAATGTGATGTTTTGATATGCATATACATTGTGAAATGATCATCACAATCAAGCAATGAACTATCCATCACCTCACATAGTTTTATGTGTGTGTGTTTGTGTTGAGAACACTTAAGATCTACTCTCTTGTATGCTGGTGGTTACCAGTTACTGAGAGGTGGGGGAAATGGGGAGATGTAGATCAAAGGATACAAACTTTCAGTTATAAGATGAATAATTTCTGGGGATCTAATGTACAGCATGGTGATTACAGCTCATAACACGGTATTACATACTTGAAAGTTGCCAATAGATCTGAAATGTTTTCACCACAAAAAGTAAATAGTAATTATATGATATGATGAAGGTATTAGCTAACACTATGGTGGTCATCATTTTATAATATATAAGTGTATCAAATCAATATGTTGTAGACCTTAAACTTACACAAAGTTATATGTCAATTATATCTCAATAAAACTGGAAAAATCTACTCTCTTAGCAAATTTCAAGTGTACGATACAGTATTATTAACTAGAGTCACCATGCTGTACATTAGATCTCCAGATCTCTTATTCATCCTGCATAACTGAAACTTTGTACCCTTTGACCAACATCTCCCCTTTTTCCCCCACCTTTCAGCCTCTGACAACCACTCTGCTTTTTTAAGTTTTTTTGATTCCACATATAAGAAAGATTGTACAGTATTTGTCGTCCTGTGTCTGGCTTATTTCACTAAGGATAATGTCCATCTCTAACATCTTCATCTTTTTCACACCTATTCATTCTCCCTGCAAAATTCCACTCACTTAATTTCTTTTTTTTTTTTTTTTAAAGCAGGCCCCACGCTCAGCATGGAGCCCAGCACAGGGCTTGAACTCATGACCCTGAGATCAAGAGTCAGATGCTTAACTGACTGAGCCACTTAGATGCCCCTCATTTAATTTCTCATCTTGAAACCTGCGGAGTAGAAACATGTGTGGCTGTGTGTGTGTGTGTGTGTGCGTGCGCGCGCGCACGTGCGCAGAGTGTCATGGTACTCATCTAGTAACACAGCCATTCTCATCCTTGACTGCACATTAGAATCACCTACGGAACTCACATAATTCTGATTGGATTGGTCTTAAATGGGATCCTGGCATGATATGGGAAGATTCAATGTGCAGCCAAGGATGGCAGTCAGTGGTCAATTATTCAATGATCCTTTATCTTCTGCAGAATAAATGTCCCCTTCTCACCTCAACTATATTTCCAAATAAATATCATGCTGCATCAGTCCCTGAAAACTTCTCCACTGGCCACGTTAAACTACATGCAATCTCCCAACCTTGTGTTTTCATTATTGCTTCCACCCTATCCTCCCTCCTCACCTAGTGAATACTCATCTTTCAATTCTTAGTAAAGTGTTAGCTCTTACAAAGGTTTTCTGATTCCCTCCCTTCTAGAAGTTACCCTTGGCTGGAATGTACCTTTCCCTCTAATATGCTCCACTGCAGTTGTATAGATTTCTATCATAGCAACTAAACTAGTTTATTCACTTGCTTGCTTACATGTCTGTCTCCTCCTTTTTCAACTGTGACATTTTGAGGTCAAACCTCCTGTCTTAGCTATCCTTATGATCCCAGAAACCAGGACATAAAAGCTGGATGATACCAACTAATTCAGTAAGTAAAACACCAATTAGCATTGTAAAGATAATCTAATCATTTCCAATGTCCTTCTGTCGTTGGTCCGTAGATAAATTGTCAGTTGATATGTTAAGAAAATGTTTTCTTCTCTACCTCTTTGCTATTTAATTGTCTTCGGTGACTACAATATTACTGCTTTCCTAGCCCTGAATTTCCAGTCACATGATTCTTCAAACTGACTTCTGAGTCCTGTAGTAGGAAAACAAAAACAGTAGCAGAAAAGCCCCAGTGTTCTGAGGTTGAATCCCCACTCCTCTCCTAAGAATTGTATAGCCACAGGCAAATTCTTTCAATGTTCTGATGTTCAATTTCAACATCTAGAAGTACCATGAGGCTAAAAGCATGTCTACCTTGTTATCACCACAAACTCATTCAGTGCCAGGCACCCCATACAGATTTTAAAATGACAATAATAAGGACTATGTTTAAAATAAGGACTATGTTTAAGAGTTATTAGGAAGAGATCATGTAATTGTATATGTATAGTTCTTAGAACAGGACTCATCATATAAGATATTTAATAAATGGCAACACTCATATTGTATGTTCAGCTCAATTGTTCATTACTCCCATACGGTTAGATGATATATTCACCTATCCCCAAACACAGCCTAACTTGATACAACTCTCTGTCTTTTGGGCCTAGACCATCTAGCACATGATTAGTAAACCACATTGTACAGTAGGCACGAAATTTTATTTTTTTATTTTATTTTTTAGATTTTATTTATTTAATTGAGAGAAAGAGTAAGCGAGAGAGAGAGAGCGTGTGCATGAGCAGGGTGAGGGGGAGAGAGAGAAGCAGACTCCCCACTGAGCTGGGAGTCTGGACTTGGGGGCTCGATCCCCAGGACCCTGAGGATCAGGACCTGAGCCCAAGACAGATGCTTAATGGACTGAGCCACCCAGGCGCCCCAGGACGAAATTTTAGATGTTTACGTTAAACGAAGAAGAAACAGGTTCAACTGGTCACAGATTTAATGCCAATATTGAAAGGTGTAAACATTCTAAATTAACATTTTAAATAAGGTTTCATGTCAAAAGAAAATGTTGATGTGCCTGGCTGTCATTAAATCATTTGTCATAAAACTTTATGTTGCAAAATTTTCCATTTGGATCATTGCAGGTGTAATGTTGGAGGTGTCCTACATTTTCTATTCACTGGTTAGTTTTAAGATGTTGAGATAGAGTATAGATATTTTGCTTATTTTAATGCAGTCAAATGTTCAGGCAAAAAGCTTTACTAAGGTACGTTCTTAAACCAGTCTTTGGGGGAATTCAAGGACTCCCAAAGACTCAACTTGCTAAACCCCCAGTGGCCTCCAGGATTTTGCTTTCTTGCTGGTAGAAGACAGTGGGCCACAATGAACTTTTAAAACTTTAGGTTTTAAAGAATACTCAAGAATAAGAGAGAGAGAGTGCTTATTTATTCTCAGAAGTGCAAGTATACAGATGCAAATTGGACATGTGGATGGAATAGATGACATCTGGAGACTACATTTATTTCTCATTACCAAACTGCCTTGAAACCAAGAAATCACCTATTCTAAAGAATCCTAGAACTATTTGGTGGGAATTGTGTTAGAATTTTTGAAGATATTCAAGGATTTAGGAGTATGAATCATCTTGTAAGTGTCTGTGACTGTCACTGATTGTAAACCTCAAAATATGCTAAGCTGCCAAACATCTTACCCACTGATATGGCATAATTTTAAGAGGATGTGCCTGAACTGAAGGCAAACTGTACTCACTCAAAGGCATCCTTAGAAGATTGGTATTGAGGATACAAATGCCAGGATCAATCAGAATTTCAGATGATTTATAATTGGGGAAATATCTGGGTCCACCTAACTCACTCCCTGTTACAAAAATACTAAAAAGAAATTTGAGAACCTTCATCAGTGATATGAAGCTGAGACAGAATTGATACAAAACCTGAATAAAGAAACCCTGTTATTCTCAACAATGGTTTTATTGTATTTCAAATTAATTTTTTTATTTTACTTTAATTCCATATAGTTAACATACAGTGTTATGTTAGTTTCAGCTGTATCAAATTAATTCTCTTTGAATTAGTAACAATTGTTCAGTCTGGCTCTATACCTATTCTATGTGCTTCAGTATAACTATTTTTTAAATTTTTTGGCACCCCCACAGAATGCCATTACTACTACTACTGCTGCTGCTGCTGCTGCTTGGTTTTAGTTAATGGCTTGTAATAGGTACTGCTCCATATATTTTCACCTCCATTATCTCATTAATCCCCACAACAGAACTTAGAGATGGGTAAAATACCTCAGTTTTTCAAATGATAGTATTGAGGCTCAGAGGATTTAATGGATGCTCAGAGTGACATAGTCAAGACAGAGATATGAACCATCAATTCACATCTATGCACATGCTGCATTTCCCCATTTAGAATGGATGATGGATGGATGGATGGATAGATCAATTGATCGATCTAAAGTAGTGGTGTTTTTGCCATGTGATGGTGTAGTAGGCAAAATAATGGCCACCCAAAGATGTCCATGTCCTAATCCCAGAAACCTGTGAATATGTTGCCTTACATAGCAAAAGGGACTTAGAGATGTGATTAAGGATCTTGAGACGGGGTGATCACAAGGATCCTTATAAGAGGAGGCAGGAGAGTCAGAAAAGAAAATGTGATAAAGGAAGCAGAGGTCAGAGTATGATTGCTGGAAGATTCAGGCAACCTGTAGAGGCTGGACAAGACAAGGACATAAATTCTCTCCTGGAGCTCTCAAAAGGAACACAACTCTGCCAACATCTTGATTTTAGCCTAGTGAGAGTCATTTTGAACTTCTAACCTTCAGAACTGTAGGATTACAAATTTGTGTTCCAATACCAGTGTTTATGGTAATTTGCTAGAGTGGCAATGTGAAACTAATAGAAATAAAATGGAATAAGATGTGTACACAGCAGCCATCTTAAAAAAAAATCTCTCAATCTTAAATCCACAGCAAAAATATCTGGTTTATAAAATTTTTATTGACATCACCCACACTGTCTCCTCTCTCGTGTCCATGATCTTTCTGTCTCTTCTGTTTCTCCATGTCAGATTAACAGAAAACCTTAGGTTGATTGTTCTACAGATACTATACAAATACTAAACAAAAGGGTAACACAAGCTGAAATATAACATCTATAGACTAAATTTAACCTTACTGTTAGCTTTTCCTCCCCAAAAACCCTTACCATCACAATGGTCAACCATTTTCTGCCTAACCCACCTTTGATTATGCATCTATGGGCCTTTGAACAGAAGCATTCCACCGCTGGCAATGCCTCGCACATCCTCTCAGCTTAAATTCTACTGTTTTCAAGGATCCGTGTCGAATTTGAGTCCCACTTTGTCCATCCTATCTTTCCTGAACACCAGAATAGTTCTTTGTGAAATCCTGTTTCTCTCAAATACAATAATATTGACTGATATGCCAAGCACTCCCTGTCAATAAAATGTCTACTCTGACATAGATAATTTCTTATTTCAAATATTTGTCTCTTCTCTCCAGTTGGTCTACAGATTCTTTGAGGAAGGTAGGGGGTACTTATATCACACCGAAAGTGGTTCCTGCTTCTTATGTTGTGACTCTCTAAACCGCATTTTTCTCAACTGTCAAAATGAGGACCTGTATACAGGTCTCCATGGGGTTCTGTGAGGAATAATAGATATGGTGTATGTAGAATTTCTTAGGATAGGCCCAGTAGAGACACTCCATATTTATTAGATTTTTACCTCCTCCCTGTTCATAACAAGTGATTATTGAATATTTGCTGACTTGTCATCATAATATGTTCATCATTCTTACTAGGGTCCATCCAGATTTTTTAGAATAACATGGACCAAAATTATTATTAAAGCCATTTCCTATCCTATTGAATAAATTAAAAAATATATATATGTCATCACAATCCTGCAGGAAAACATGTACCTAGAGAAAAATCTGAAGGCAAATTTTGAACTATCCTTGGGAGGATTCGGAATCATGCTGTATCTGTTCTACTCCTTATGTAGCAGTTCAATAGTTTTACAGCTCTGGTTTCAAAGAACAGACAGGACACACAGAGGACATCACATCTGACTCTCCAATTTCTAGTTTGGCACATGCCATAGTATACTTTGAAAGAACTTCCTGGTCTTGAGATTAACTGTATTTACCAAATAGTCTCCAAAGCCACCGTATTTCAGACCCAAATTTTCTTATAATTCCTTCCTCTTAACTCCTTATTCTCTACTTGAAGGTGCCCAAATTGGAGCACAACTATAAACATCAAATTTCAAGCAAATCTATCAATGGCAATAGCTCTGTTTTGTTTCCAGGGCCCATCCACACTCTTCATGAAATAAAACTGCTGCTTGGGGGGACCAGGAGAGTGCTTTGAAATAATTTATCCCACTCTTTTTTCCTCTTAGAAATGTAAATGTATCTCAAAAGCCAGACCTGATGTTTATCAATGTGTCTTGCACTGGAATTTGCATGACCAGTCCCAAATTATTACTAAAAAGTTTTTGTGTGCTTTTTAAAAAATCAGGATGCTTTTATTAAACTGGCTGCAAAAAAATAATAAATGTGTGGGTTTTGGGGGCAGTATGCTTAGCCCTCCTATTTTACACCATCCAGTGTTCTGGTAGAGATTAGAGATCCTGTTCTCCATGTGGCTCATCCTCTATACACATCTAGTTTAGATGATTAAAGGCATTAGCTTTATTTTTTTTTCTCCTTGAAATGCTCAATACAAAATGCAAATATTATGTTTCCTGGGGTCAGTATATAACCTCTTTGCCCTATCAGTCTCCCTTGTTCTCTCAGTACCGCCAAGGATTCCAGGGACTCTTGAAAGGAATATTAATACGGACTTAATTGATCGGTAACATAATTAAACCATTAAATGCCAGCACAAGTGTGAGGAATAGACAACCAAACTTTAATAATGAGTTTCCAAAAGGATGTAAGAAAAGTGCTCTCGTGTGTATTGTACATTCTCCTTTCAGTACGAAGAAGTGCTGTAGACAAAAGACCCTCTGATCACTGCCCAGAGAATAATTGGACCACATAGCTCCATGGTGGTGAGTTAAGAGTTTAAATTTAAAAATTAAATAAAATAATAATAATAAAATTAAAGAATCATGTTGATGCCAATATGTTAGCCTATCAGGTTTTTCTGACACTTCTGTAAATTACTGTTGAGAGTATTTTGAGATAGATGTTAAATCTGCTCTGTAGGCAGTTTAGGAAAAAAAAAAAGTCAAATTACTAAAAATACTCCACCCCCCCCATACCAAATTTAGGCACCATCGCCATCTTCAATTATCCACAATAGTCACATAATTGACTGATTCACTTCCTTGATTTACATATGTTGAATGAAGTCTATCTGCTTATATATCTCAAATAGTCTGCACTTACCCACATAGGGCCATGTTCCACACCCACACACACACAGATTTCAGTGTAGGCTCCCATAAGCCAGACTGAGGAGGTTCATGACTAAATCAGAATTGTAGAAAATGTTAATCAATATTTTCTCAATATTTTAACTCCATATGATTCTTTCCTTTTAACTTTTGGCATCAAAGGAGTTTTGTCTGCCGGCTTGCACCAACACAGCCCACAACATATTGAACACTGAATTACAAAACACAAATGCCCAATTCTCCTGCTTCCTGGTAGGTATGTGACGGTGTTATGCAACAAATGGCATTATTCTGCTCAGGTGCAGAAATCCTCTCTACGTTAGGAGCTGTCAAACTTCTTAACGTCATCACTCTGCTCCGAGTCGGGCCCCAGAGCACCCGCCTGAAGTGAATGTGATTGCAGTGGAGAGAGAGTGAGCCTCACCGCTACACGACTGGGCAGACTTTCTGAGGTCAGCAGGAAAGGTTCAGCATTTGCATTACCTGAGATCTATGATAATTACAATAGCCGTTCACAGTAACAGCATTTATTGAATGTTTACCAGGCCCTGTTTGAAGCACCGTCTTGGGCTACACTCCCTCAGAAACAGACTGAGGCCGAAGTTGCATGCAGCAGTCTTACTGGGGAGTCTCTGCTTACCAACTCCTGTGAGGGGCTGAGGGAAACAGGACTGGGCAGCAAGAGAATTCGGGCATAGCAGCTACACAGAGGGGCCACGGCCAATGCCACAGGGAGCTTGGAGGCCGGATGGCCCTTCAGAGGTGACTTGCATGGACGCAGGGGAGCCAGACAAAACTGAACAACTTTTGGCCCTGTGCTGACCCTCAAGATGGGGCACAACCTTGTTCGGTGCAGTTCCTTTCAGGTGAGGACAAGTCCCAAAGAAGGATTCATCTGTGAGCCATCGGCAGCCAACTCCTAGCAGCTGTAAGAGCGAGTGCCTTGGTCCTAAAGCGGTTATCTGTGTGAGAACCCACAGCAGCCCCCTTCTGTGTCTTCTAGGTACTATTTCACCTAATCCTCACCACCATCCCACAGAGCAGATGAGGAAACTGAGACTCAATGAGCTGGGACCTTAGCCCAGTTCAAGCCTTTAGTCCCCACCCTCTGAAGGCAGGGTGTAGCATTCTACTACCCTCAATTAATGTTTGATGAATTTACTTGAGAAGACAAGTGGGGAAGTAACAGATTATTTCAACTTTATAACTTGGGTAAAATATCTAGCTTTGGGAAAGGAGTTGAAATCCACTGGTATCACAAAACTTATTTTAAAAATCACAAATCATCACTTGGTG
Source organism: Phoca vitulina (assembly GCF_004348235.1). Taxonomy (NCBI): domain Eukaryota; kingdom Metazoa; phylum Chordata; class Mammalia; order Carnivora; family Phocidae; genus Phoca; species Phoca vitulina. Next base: position 8,486,629 of record NW_022589738.1, on the reverse strand, counting down.
CTTCAGTTTCCCTGCCAACTAAAGTTCCAACTTGAGTTAAAGCTGGGTATGGGTATGAAGAGGTTCATTATATAATACTTCCTACTTTAATAGAAGTTTAAATGTTTTCAAGTGGTCATTTTTGTTAAAAAAAAAAAAAAAAGTCACAAGAACCAGAGTGGTTTATAGGTGAGTTCTCTATGATATTAAGGGGAAAAAAGGTTAATTTTAATGTAATCTAAAGTATTCCAGCTGAATAGAAAAAGATGAAAAGCTCTCTAATGCATTTTACGAAGCCAACAAGACTTTAATGCTAAACCTGATAACAACAGTTAAAAGCACAGCCCACCATCACTTATGAATAGACATGAAGCATTCAAAATAAAATATTAGGATATAAAGTCAGAAGACTAGCACATTATTTCCAGGTAGGGCTTATTCTAAACGTAAGGATGGGAAAATTATCTGAAAAAAATATAAAGAGAATCCATTCTATCAAAAAGCAAAGTAGGAAAGCCTCATGATAATAACAATAAATGTTAATCATTTGGTAAAATTCAGAGCCTTATTAATAAAAGTAGCACATAGAACAGGAATAAAGGGAAACTACTAATGGTAGACTTACCAAAAACCACCAACAAATATATACTAAATGATAGTCACTGAAACAAGTGCCCTGATAAATTAGGAAATAAGAACACCTGTCTTTAGGGACGCTACTCTTGCAACATGTATGTGTTAGTTTCCTCGGTTTGCTATAACAAAGTCCCACAAACAACATAAACAGACTTAAAAAAAAACAGAACTGTATTGTCTCACGGTTCTGGCGGCTTGAAGTCTGAAATCAAGGTGTCCGCAGGGCCTCACAAGACCGCCTTGGTCCTAGGGGCTGCTGGCAAACCTTGATGTTCCTTGGCTTGTGGGTGGATCACTCCAATTCCTGCCCCCAGCTTCACAGGGCCCCCCTCTGTGTGTCTGTGTCCAAATGTTCCTCTTCTTATAAGGACAGAAGTCAATGGAAGAGGGCCCGCTCTAAATGCAGTATGACTTCATCTTATTTTGATTACATCTGCAAAGACAGGTTATGAATTCAATGTATTTTTTACGGGACACAATTCAACCCATAACAATCTATTAAAAGTTAAAATTCCATTCACTTTGGCCCACTTCTGGAAATCTCCCCCACAGAAATAAAAGCCCTTCTTTTATGATTTAGGAGATTTTTTATATATAATAACATTAATATTATAAAACTATATAACAAACATATATAACATATAAACATGTATAACACTGAAATATATATAAAGTTTAATGCTTATTTTAATGTTGAAAACAAACTAAATGACATAAATTGAGGAATTGTTGTATATCCACAATCATGTACTTCATGCAGGGAATAAATATTTTAAAATAATGAATTAGAGTTGGACCAGTCAGCAAGGAAGAGACTCTACAAGGTAAATGATGAGTGAGAAATCCAAGTTGCAGAAAACTTTGGAAAGTACGGTCCTAATTTTTTTAAAACAATGAAACAAAATTCCTATAGCAGTGTGTGTGTGTGTGTGTGTGTACACATACATACATACATACATACATGCTAAGGTTAGTGTAGATAAAAATAAAGGATTCAAAGTTGTTAACATGGGTTATTTTCTGGGAGAATATATGGGGCAAAAAAGAGAAGAGAAAAGGAAAAGCAAACAAAAATCAAAAGAAAAAAGAATGCATTAAAAATCCTTGTATGAATATATATCATTCACATTCATATAAAGTTGTATAGTTGTGTGTGTGTGTGTAAAAAATTCACCCTCCAGGGATAAATAAATGTTGAGTTAAAGAACTGCTGTACATAAGGATTCCTAAAATGAGCAGACTTGGATGACAAGCGGAGGGGGCAAGCCAAGTAACTCCGCTCCCTTATATAGTATGGTGGAGATATGCAACATACTACAAAGGGGGGTGAAAAATGGAAAAATAATGAACGTATATCAATGGCAAAACTTTGGGAAAATAGAATTTCTTTAAAATATATCCAATAACACTTTTCACACGTGCTATGTGCGTAGAGTCCTATTTTAAGAAAGTGAAATTATTGTAATCCCTATAATGGAATTTAGTAGAAGAAAATGCCATGGTGTTCTGCAGAGAGCATTGAGACTTCCAGCTGCTCTTCCCTGAAATTAGTATGAAAACCTCGGTTCGACAGTAGTCCACTCCATATAGGTAAGGTGTGAAGTTAAAAGTGGTCACATATTTTAGGGGGCGGGGGGGGGCATAAGATTAATAAGACTACTTAGTTGCAGTATTTTATCAGATGAGAGTAGATAAGGCAAGGGATAGTGTGAGCTGGAAAGAGAAAAAAAGTCTTAAAGCAGAATCGAGAGAATCCAATGGGAATTCTTTGAATATGTGCTTTGGTTAGTTTACCCTAACTCCCCCCAAGTCTTTGGGTGGGGTATACAAGAAACTAGACTTTTAAGATTTCTATACTTTTTTTGTTTTTCTCTCTCTCTACTGCACTCGAGTTTACCCAGGCAGAAATTGACTGGAGCATTTAAGGCTGAAAGGGTCTTGCACTGTCGGAAGCATCTTTTTGAGAATTAGAACCTAACAGAATCTACTAAGTATAATACAAACCAATACATTTTTCCCCAAAGCCACAGCACTAGTGAATACTCATGCTGAGTAAGCCTCTTTATTAAGCCCTACAGATACGAAGATGAATATGACATGAAGCACCTTTTAAAGTGTTTCCAGTCATGGAAAAGTACTGTGTGCACAATTAACCACAATTCAAAATAGAGAAAGCAAACATATGGTAGAAGAGCAAATAATACGTTGGGAGGACAAAAAGGAAATGTAATTCTGTCCAAACTGTGAAACAAACAAACAAACAAAAAACTTAACACACATAGTGAATTCCAATAAATATTCACCTATAACTCCAGGAAAGCCCCAAAATATTAAATGTTACAAAATCTGTTCCTGCTTGTTCCTGTTGCGTTGAACAGCGCAGTCCTGAAAAGTCACAGCACAGGAAAGGTGTAGCTGAGCAATGGACAACAGTTTTGAGCACTCCTTTTGTGCAGGAAGTTGCTCTGGGGAGCACACTTTGTGAAGCTGAGAGGGAGGTGTGCATTCTTTTGTACTAAGAATAATGTGGGCAGTGACATCAGATTGTCAGCATCGTGCAAAAGGCAGCTTGGTTTCTCAAGTGGAAAAGAGTCTGCATGCAGGTTAAAACTATGAGAACTGAGTTTTAGTCCTGACGTTTTCCTCGGTTTCAGCCTCATGTGTTTAGACGAATCATTCACCTTCTGTGAATACCAACAGGAATTCGAAACTCATTGAAAATAATAATTCCGTACAACTGGATTATAAAAAGCATCAAAAATATATATAAAAGTGTCTTTATCTGAAGGTAAGATGTCATTATTAAAGTAACTACTATGTGCAACAGAAGGCTGATACAGCTGTTAAACATAGATATGTTTAGAATGACAGCTTCTGGGGATAAATGGGAGGGCAGGTAATGTGCTTTTCAATCATCCATACAGTAAAGGAACCAGGAAGTAAATCAGACTTTCAGCTCTGTCACAAACTCTGAATGACCTTTAGTGGGTGATAGAGCCAAATCAATTTGAAAATCTCTAACATGAAAGGGATTGGGGAAATAATCTGACACGAAAGGGATGGGGAAATAATCTCTAAATCCATTTCAATTCTCAACTTAAGTAATAATGAACAACTAATTCGATGATGGGTAAATATTTGATGGATGTTATATACTGTGGTTTGGAATAATGAATGTTTGAATCTTAGAAGACAGTAGAATCTGAATTAGAAGACAAGTAATCATGGATTAATAATTCAAAAATAAGAGGCCATCATTTCTTAAAACTTCATCGCAGGAACTTTGGTTTCAGTTCAAACATATGAAGAGCTTAGAAGCCACAATTCCCATCCTTACAATGAGGAAAAGCTGGACAAGCTGACTAGCAACAACTTTTCGTCAACACCTCAGAGAACTGAGACTGCAGGCCAAACTACCATCCCCAAATCTAAAGAGATGGGCTCCTCCAGGAAGACAACTCAGGCATATAATTATCTGGACCAGAAGCCATTTAAGCTGGAAGGTCCAATAAACTAGAAAACTCAATGAACTGCTGGAGGTGGAGTGTGGACTATCACGAGAGTGAGAAGCTCCTGAGAGCCAAAGTCCCAGGGAGGGACCCACACTTTTATAGGTTTTCCCTATGGGAACCCACCAGGCTGTCACAGAATCAAGACTCCTGAGAAAGCTCCCTCCACCACATGGCCCCAGCTGGTGGAGAGGAAGAGGAGTAGCCATTGTGAAAATCCATCTGGACCCTTCTCTCTTAGGGAACAAAAGGTTTAATCTCCAAGAGGTCTGATGTCGATGGCTGGCATGAGGGAAATCCCAATCAAGCTGGGGGAAGGGAGCTCCACTCTGCCATAGCCGCCCTGTGTCACTTAAAGAAAAAAACTACAAGGTTAAATGTCCAGGGGAGAGGCTCTCAGTTACACAGACTGGGGACACTGGAGGACAAGCAATGTCCTGTGGTAGGGGAAGGATTAGAGGGCATGGGATGAAAAAGTTCTACGCCTAAAAAAGGGACAGAAACACAGGCCCATGGTCCATCCTCGAACTAGAATTTAATCAGATGATTAGAGGAAGCTTCTTCCCCTTACCTACACCCCAACCCTACCACAATAATGTCTCCAGGAACAATAATAGTGGATCACAGCTGGGACAACAGAGACACACTCTCTCTGACGAGTAGTACAAAGGGAAGAATCCCTTAAGGCAAAAGGGGAGCTGGAGAGAGAGGACACTGGAGGAATGTGAAACCTCTCGTACCCATAACTACAACAAACACCAAACACAACCCAACTATTGGCCAGATTAAAATAAATCCTCATACTGAAGATCTATTTAACTCAGTATTTAACACACTATACCACATGCCTGGCTTCCAGAAAAATATTGTAAGGCATGCCAAAGGCAAAAACAAACAAAAAACAGTCTGAAGACACAAAGCAATCAGCAAACCAGATTCAGATATGACACCAACGTTGGAATTATCAGATAATTTAAAATAACTAAGATGAATGTGTTAAGCCTCTCATGAAAAAGGTGGTTATCATGCAAAACCAGATGTCAGCAGAAAGATAGTAACTATGAGAAAGTACCAAGAGGAAATTATAGAAACAAACAAAACTCCCACAGTAACAGAAAAGAAAAATTCCTTCTAGGAATTTTTTTTTTTTTAAGATTTTATTTACTTATTTGACAGAGAAAGAGAGAGAGAAAGAGAGCATAAGCAGGGGGAGTGGGAGAGGGAGAAGCAGGTTTCCAGCCAAGCAGGGAGCCTGATGCGGGGCTCAATCCCAGGACCCCGGGATCATGACCTGAGCTGAAGGCAGACGCTTAACGACTGAGCCACCCAGGCGCCCCTAGGAATTTCTTTGATTAGACTTTGACAAGGCTGAAGATGGAAACAGCGATCTTGAAGACAAGTCAATAAAAATTTTCTAAACTGAAACACAAAGAGGAAAAAATGTGAAAAAAGAAGAGACATCTAAGAATTGTGGGACTATATGAAACAGTGTAACAGATGCAAAACTGGGGGTGCCTGGGTGGCTCAGTCGGTTAAGCATCTGCCTTCGGCTCAGGTCATGATCTCAGGGTCCTGGGATTGAGCCCCATGTCGGGCGGGCTCCTTGCTCAGCGGGGAGCCTGCTTCTCCCTCTGCCTGCCACTCCCCCTCCTTGTGCTCTCTCTAATAAATAAAACCTTTAAAAAAATAAATAAATAAAAATAAAACAGATGCAAAATTGCAACATTAGAAGAAGAGAAAATGGAACAGAATCAACAGCTGAAGTAATAATGGCTGAAAATTTTCTAAAATTACTGACAAACACCAAACTAAAGATCAAAGAGGTTCAGAGAACACCAAAGAGGATACATACCACACACACACTCTCTCTCTCTCTCTCCCTCCTACCATTATGGTATTCAAACTGCAGAAAACTAAAGACAAAGACAAAATTTTTAAAGCAGAGAAAAGACCAATAAAATTTATAAAACTCTAGCAACAAAGCCAACCAAAGAAAATTAAAAAGAGCAAAGATACAAATACCAATATCTAATAAAAGAAAGGTCATCACTACTGATCCCAGAACATTAAAAGGATAATAAGAAGATACTAAGGATGATAAGAGAATACTATGAACAACACTATGCCCATAAATTCAGTAACTCAGACGAAACAGACCAATTCCTTGAAAGATGCAAACAACCAAACTTCATTTAAGGAGAAAAAGAAGGGCACCTGGGTGGCTCAGTCATTAAGCATCTGCCTTCGGCTCAGGTCATGATCCCAGGGTCCTGGGATTGAGCCCCACATCAGGCTCTCTGCTCAGTGGGAAGCCTGCTTCTCCCTCTCCCACTCCCCCCGCTTGTGTTCCCTCTCTTGCTGTGTCTCTCTCTGTCAAATAAATAAATAAAATCTTTTTAAAAAAGGAGAAAAAGATAACCTAAATAAACTTGTGTCTATCAAACAGATTGAATTAGTAGCTAAAAATATTCCAAAGAAAAATACCAGGCCCAGATGATTTAACTGGTGAACTCCACCAAACCTTTAAAGAAGAAGTAATTCCAAAACTACACAATCTTTTTCAGAAAGTAGAAAAGGAGAGAATACTTTGCAACTCATTTTCTGAGGCCAGCAGTAATCTAAAACCAGAGAAAGATATGCAAGAAAACAACAATTATATCCTATGACTATAGATGAAAAATCTTCCATAAAATATTAGCAAATTAAACTTAATAATGTATAAAAGGAATTACATACACGGCCTGGCAGGGTTCATCCCAGGATGTCCTGCTGGTTTAAACCTCATCAATCAATTTATTTGACCACATTAACAAGCTAATAAAAATATCACATGGTCACACCCATAGATGCAGAAAAGTATTAAATAACATGCAATAGCCATTCATGATAAAAATTTTCAAAATCCTAGGAGTGGAAGGGAATTTTCTTAACGTACTATAGGGCAGGTATGAAAAACTTAGAGCTAACATGCTTAATGGTGAGAGACTAAATGCTTTTCTCCCTTAGGTCAGGCACAGGGCAAGGATATCCTCCTTTACGACTCTTATTCAGCATGTTACTGGAAATACTATCTAGTGCAATAAGGCAAGAGAAATAACTAAAAGTTATACAGACTGGAGAGGAAGAAATAAAACTGCCTTTATTTGCAGATGAGGTGAACATCTACTGAGAAAACCCCAAAGAACCTACCAAACAAAAACAACTCCCCGCCTCCTAAAAAAAACCTCCTGGTTTTTTGGAATTAAGAGGCAAGCTTAGGAAGGGCACAGGACACAAGGTAAATATGCAAAAGTCAATAGCTTTCCCAATAGCAAAAAACAAATGGAATTTGAAATTTAAAAAAAAATATATGTGTATCATTTATAGTAACACCAAAAAAGTACTTAGGTATAAAATTAACAAAATATGTGTAAGATCTATATATGGAAAACTACAAAACAATGATGAAAATAAAGTATACATATAGTTTTAGTTTTGTTCACCAAGAGGGCCTAGAAGCAATTATATCTCAGTAGCAATGAACATAATCAGCATCCAGATCTTGGTTTCTAATACCATTCTCTGATAAAAAGAACAAGAACTTCTTGAAGAAATGGCTCATTTTAGGACAGAGGGACAGAATGTACAAGATGAGCCTGGAGCATCTTTTAGTGCCAGAAAGTAAGGGCGTGCTTATAAAACAAAGGTACTGGGCATGACACAGGAGCTAAGAAAAAGAGCTCACAGTGGCCAAAGCTGGAAAAACTTGAGCAACAAAAGAAACAAAGTAGCACTGGATTGTGACCTCAAATATAAAATAAATTTCCTTTAGTCCATATGGATATAAATAAAGGATTGAACAGATGAGTAAATGGAGGAGAATACACATATCTCCCATGTAGAAGAATCCCAAATAATTTCCATATAGATACTCTGCCCTCAAGGAGGTGGAACGTAAATCTGTACTCCTTAAGTGGGGGCTGCACATAATGACTTCCTTCCAAAGAGTGCAGTATGAAGAAAGGGTAAATGAGGAACCGTACAGTAGAAAAACCCGACAAATGCTCTCTCAGCCAGCTATCAAGGTCAACATCAACAGTGCTAAGTCATCTTAACAGTATGTTCCCTTGATATGATGGAATGAAAATGACACTTGACCTCAGTGGTTTTTCTCCCCCCAAACCCATAATCCCTATCTGACCATGAGAAAAATACCAGACAAGCCCAGTCTGAGCGGCAATCTACCAAATATCTGACGAGCATTTTTTCAAATCTGTCAAGGTCATAAAAAACAAAGAAAATCTGAGGAACTGTCATCTATCAGAGAAGACTAAGGAGACATGACTAAATGTAATGCAGTATCCTTGATGTGATCCTGGAAGAGGCAAAGGGCATTAAGAAAAAACTAATAAAATCCAAATAAAGTATGGAATTTACCAATGTTGGATTCTTAGTTATAACTGGTATACCACAGTAACGTCACACGTTAAGGATAGGGTGTAGGGTATATGGGAACTGTCTGTACTGTTTTTGCAACTTTTTTCTTGAATCGAAACCTATTCTAAAATAGAATGTTTGTTTAAATTTTAAAAAGAATAGGAATGGGGCATGCACGGTAGGGAAGGATTGGAAATTGGGTTGGGCATCCCTGATAAAGTGACATTTAAGCAAAGACTTGAAGGATATGAGAGAGTTGGCCATAGAAATTTTATTTTATTTTATTTTATTATGTTATGTTAATCACCATACATTACATCATTAGTTTTTGAGGTAGTGTTCCATGATTCATTGTTTGCGTATAATGCCCAGTGCTCCATGCAGAACATGCCCTCTTTAATACCCATCACCAGGCTAACCCATCCTCCCACCCCCTCCCCTCTAGAACCCTCAGTTTGTTTCGGCCATAGAAATTTCTAAGGAAGAGTGCCACAGGCAGAGGGAAGCATCAGTGCAAAGGCCTGAGGCAGGAGTGTGCCTGGTATAGAGAACAGCAAGAAGGTCAATTGTAAATGCAGCATGGGGACCCAGAGGGGCTGGAAGCAGAGGAGTTGAGGAGACGCCAGAAGGGTAACTGGCTGGGGGAGAAAAGATGATGTAGAACATTGTGTGATGTTGGCTTTGACTTTGAGCCACTGTTGAATTTTGAGCAGGGGAAACACATCATGCAACTTAAGTTTTAAAAGCATCCCTCTGATCCTAGAACAGAAGAAGACATTAGTGAAAAAACTGGTGAAACTTGAATAAAGTCTGTAAACTACGGTTCATTAATAGAGATCCATCAATGTTAATTTCTTAGCGTTGTAATCCATGTAATATGGAAGGTTATGTAAGATGTTAACGTTAAGGAAACGGAGTGAAAGGTATGTGAGCACTGTCTGTACTGTCTTTGCAACTTTTCTGTAAATCTGCAATTATTCCAAAATAAAAGAGTTTATTAAGAAAAGAAATTGCATACAAAGAGACCAGATCTATCGAGTGTTTTTTTATAACCAAAAAAGGGGGAATGGGGTATGGGAGAAATTTGGAACTGATGGAAAGGTCAATCACTGTGATTGTGAAGATGGTATCATGGGTGTATGCATATATCCAAGCTTATCAAATTATATACATTAAATATGTGCAGTTTTTTGTATATCAGTTATATCTCAATAAAGCTATTAAAATAATAAACTATACCGTCATCTTTTAAAAAATGAAATTGCACTGTAGGAAAGAATGGGGGATCAATTATTCCAGTCAGAGGCTTGGACCCATCACATGCCAATCCTAAATGCCAATCCTTAACACACCAAAATCACAGATTTCATTTCCCACAGAAAGATGGCCTAAGATTCATTCTAATACTCGTGTTGTGGTCAGCAGTGGAAGGGATCTCTCCTCAGACTCAGACCAGGAGAGGAGCTTTGGAGTACTCAGCAGGACAAGGAAGGTTGGAATTGTGTAGGTCATAAGTAAGCAAACTTCGAAAGATTATTTGAAAGAGAACCAATAACACAAGTACAGAGCTCCTGGTAAGTATCCAGTAAAACATTAGGACAGTGGGGAGGAGGGGGGTGTTTGCGCTGGGGGAGAGAACACTTAAAGGTTCCTTAGTTGACACTTTCCTGCATTTCTCCAACTACAGAATTCAGATTCTCTCTAAACAATGGGCTGATTTCTTTATCACTTTACATTCTACCACTTAATTTGTGGCCTTGAGACTCTAACCACATCTTAGTTTAGATAAGCTGCCTTATATTTAGTACTGGCATAATACTATAATACTTTATGGTCAAAAGGCAGGGATTTACAATGTCGACCACTGACAGTTATTCCAGAGCTTCATCTCCTCAGCGTCCACAGTATTTTTTTAAGATTTTATTTATTTGACAGAGAGAGAGAGGGAGGGAGGGAAACAGAGAGCACAGGCAGGGGGAGAGGCAAGCAGAGACAGAGGGAGAAGCAGGCTCCCCGCTGAGGAGAGAGCCTGACACAGGGCTCGATCCCAGGACCCCGGGATCATGACCTGAGCCGAAGGCAGACGCTTAACCGACTGAACCACCCAGGCGCCCCCTCAGCGTCCATAGTATATAATTAAATTGTCACTTGCTTGAAGTTAAAGCCTTTCTGCATTCACTCTGGTCACTTTTTTCCCCCTTTGGAAAAAGCTGCTTCCTCTCTTGAAATCGCTTCTGTCTATGCTACATTGGTCAAATTTCTTATTACTTGCAATTTAGCAATAACTAAATAATGGCACTTTCACTAATATATAATTGATACCTATTTGTGGAAGCTGGTAGGGAAGACTTTTTGATCACCGAAAATAAAATAGATCTTTTCTGTTAAGCTTCAATGTCATCCTCACAGTAAGCAGTGAAAAACCTTCCCAGAGAAGATAAGTCATCCCACTAAACTCACACTTCCATGTGGTGTCATGCATAAGTGGGTGACTGGTCATTGTTGCTTTTTCTTTTTCTGCGTGCCACATCCCTATTAACCTTACCTTGGGACAAAAATGAAATATTCTAACTTACAGAATGATGACTTATTGAAAACTGCATGAATGACTTTCTTTTTTTTTAATGAAAAGGGATACATTTCTTTAGAATTGTACTGATTTATCCCCAGGAAATCCAAAGGCTCTGAAAGACATGAATGAGCTTCACATTACTGTCAGTATTTTTCTTAAAACATCTATTAATTATTCAAAGTATGCTAAGGGGTATTTCAGAGGCACAGCAAAATGTTTAAATAGATATTTCCAAATATCTTATATGGCTGTTTAATATTTATGATGCTTCTACAATGTGTTCTCACCTTTATAAAATGCAATGACCCTGGATCTCTTCTATGGAACATCACTTGCCTCACAATAAATAGATGGATAATATAAAAACTGTGCTAACTACCCTAAGTTTTACACCATCCAATTTATCTTTCATCAGATTAACATCTTAAAGCAATGTGTAGAATAGAGAAAAAGCTAAGCCCATCTTGTATTAACAAAAATAGGACCTCATATTTTTAATGCTCTTTAAATTATAAACCACTTTTCCATAAATTAACTTGCTGGAGCCTTACAACAACTCTGAGACATAGTTAAAATAGGTATCTTATCTCCATTTCATAGATAGGGCAGCTAAAGCTGAGAAGTGCCTTAACGTCCCAAAAGTACATACATGAAAAAGGAGAATGGAAATAACAAAAAAACTAGTCTTTGATATTTGATCCAATGATCAATGTCAGGCTACAAACTTTGAATGGAATTACCTGTACTAATATGAAAATTGTATCACTCTATTTTCCCCTTTCCCAGAGGAAACCATAACAGAACTTAAGGTAGTTCTGTAATCATGTATCTTCCTATTTATATATTAGAAATTACTTACAAGTACACTCACTTCTTTCACATCACTGTTAAATAAATTACAAACCAAGAGAACTCACTGTAATAGTTGAAATTACTTTAAAGGAAGGACAACTGTCTCCCCCAAATTAATGTGTTTAGAAGAAACTGTACCCATCTCCCAGATATTCATCTTTTAAACCCACAGATGCCCAACAGATGCTCTAAGTTTAATATTCCTGGAAATTCTGGTGTCATCTGTATATGTTAAAGGGGTGCCTTACCCTTATAAATACTCTAGAGACCAGAGAAGAGAGTGAGGTTCTTACACTGGCCCCATTTTCCAGGCAGGGTGACTGTCAGGATAATAGAAATAGAGGATAATAAGAGGAAGATCAGGATTAGTACAATGCAGTCTTTCAGTTACACTTCTATAACTACCTCACTAGTCAGCTTTCATCCTTCATGATTCAATTTAACCTAGCTGTCTCTCCAAGCTTGAGTAGAAAGTAGGCCTCACCCTGCCTCTTGTATATTTAAGACAAATGCTTCCTAATGTTAAGATTAGCCCAAATAGCTCACTATCTAGTTACAAAGGCCTAACTTGCAACAAATGATCGTGTTTCCTAATAAGTGAACACAAAATATCTTGCCATGAGCTCTAAGCACTTCTGAAATAAAATGACAGATCATTATTGCTCATTTGTTATGTCCAAAAAAACTGCTCTTCACAAAATAATTATCATTGCTGTTGGTTTTCAGTAATGTTAATTAACAATAGAAACAGTGTAAATCCCTGATTATTATATCAAAGTTTATAATTAATACTAAACTAGGATATAATTAACTTTTATCACCTAACCTTGGAAACTGCTGAATCTTAATTTTTTCCATGATGTGGCTTTAATTTGTAGCTATGATGCAGGGGAGGTTTTTCCTTATTATCAGCAAATAGTTGCAGGTCATAGTGGAAGAAGAAAACAGTAACCTAAATAGTTTGGGGTGATCACTGCAAATTCTGTGCTCCGACACATGAACCAGTGGGAGTTTATTTCATTATCAGTATTTAGAATTCCATTAAAGAAAATCGTGGTGGAAGAATCCATTCTATGAATTTTTCATGTTACACTCCCAATGCATTTTTTTTTAATTTTGGAAATAAATGTCTGATCTAAGAAGGTATATATCCTTTCCTGAAGTTAAATTAAAGGACATAGTATTTCTTAGTAACAGGTACGCTAAAGATAGATCTTAGCAGCGTCAATAATATTGATTGTCCTTGTAGAAAACCAGTCTGTCTCCACCTACTACAGAATATTACTCAGAGCTCTTCTCTGTCCATAAATCTGAAAAATTCTGTCAATTTTACAGAGACTGATTTATTAAGCTATCTTAATCTAGATGTGATATTTATCTTTCTTTACTATTTTTTTTACCCTCTATTACCTTTTACAATGTCATCAATGTTTGCCATCTGAATACCACGTATAACTTTGTCACTGCTTTGTCGGTTCTGTAAGTATTTTCCAAATATACTCATTCCTCAGCATCCTCTTGACAACAGATATCCCCCTCCACGTACCACCCAATTTGTCTTTTCATCTTCACAGGAAATCTTTTTGGAAAAAGTTTGGACTTTGTGTGTCTACTACTCCTCGTTAATTCAATTGTCAAAGGAAGATGACTTCCTTGTTGCTAAATACAACATTCACTGCTTTGTTATTTTTTATATATTTCTCAATATATAAAAGCATATATAATAAAGGAGTCAGTATCGTTGACTACTCCCTCCTTCTTCCCTGTCCATCATTACTTTACACTTCTTCCTGCTCTAGGGGCCATTCCAACTCACTCTACCTTGCTGGCTTCTCTGTGAGGCCTCCAAGACTCAGTCAGTGACCCTCTAGTTTTCTGTATCTCCCCATCACATCTTTTGGCTTTCAATACCACTTATGTACTTTTGACTCCCAAAATTACCCGCATGTGCCTGAGACCTGCCTGGTATACCAGACTCATATGGCATCTACCAATGTGCTATATCAACTTGGATACTGGACTGGGGATGCGGTTCACAGAACATTCCAGAATTTCACCATCTACCATTACTGTTCCTCCCTAACACTATCCAATCTTAATAAATGTATGTCGCAGGAAAGGGAAGAGATTACGACACCAAACTCCTTAAGCAGGCAGAAGGAAATTAAATCTGCACAAGTAGAAGTGTTCATCTTTGCTGGGAGAACAATCAGTTCACAGTGACTGAAAAGAAAGCATGGCATGTGAGCAGAGATGGAGGTAGTAGTGATAGGAATTTGTGGAAATGATCTTCTTTCACATTCACTGAAATGGGAAGCAAGGTCTTCAGCTGAGAGCCATCGTGGAAGATAGGTTGAGCATGCCACCCAAATCACGTCAAGCTCTAGGACAAGCTAGTGAACTTTCTGTGTCGTGATGTGTAGTGATGGGGCATCCTTTCTGCAAATGAGACATGGATCCACCACTATTACCCATCACATGGGATATTTTCTTTTTAATTTTATTTATTTATTTGAGAGAGAAAGGGAGAGAGTGTGCCAGTAGGGGAAGGGGCAAAGGGGGGAGGGAGAGGGACAAGCAGACTCCCCACTGAGTGTGGAGCCTGACAGTGGGGCTCGATCTCACGACCCTGAGACCATGACCTGAGCCAAAACCAAGAGTCAGACACTTAACTGACTGAGTCACCCAGGCACCCCTCACATGGAATACTTTTATAAACTTTACCAAGCAACTAAAACAAAGCACTCATTTAAGACTAAAAACTTTCAATGGTTTGTCTTTGGAAGAGTGCTAGTCCATCAATATATAAGAAAAAGTTTGTTGCAAAAAAGAAAAAAGTTTGTTGCAACCAGGCTCAATGAATTTCAAACATACCCCTTTAGAAGATGAATGTCAGGAATCCAGCTGAGCAGCTCCTCATGGAGACCATAGAGACGGCAGTTAAGGCATGAAGGACAAAGGGAAATTGCAGGAAAGCACACTGGCAAACAATGAGGGGTGCAGCCTTGTTGTGTGGCATGAGGAACATATTCTCAGGGAGTGCAATATTAAGACAGGCAGTATTTTCATTGAGCAAAGAAAAGGCTGAGCTGTTTGGAGATAAAAAGAGGAACTGGCAAGCAGGAGGGATATATAGATATCTCTCCTAATACAAATCAAAAGACAGAATTTCTTAATATGGCCTAAAATAAGGATCACACTGTTAGTCTTTAATTGTGAACTAATGACTATGTTCATAAGCTTATCCCAGAAGCATCACAGACTCATAATAAAAAATAGTAAATTGTCCAAGGTTACTTCGAACATCCTGTCAATCTGGGCAGTCATCACTTTTAACAGCTACCTGTGGAGATTATGTAAGAACATTTCCAGAGATGGGGATCAATAATATATCTGGAAAGGCAGTGTAGCTTAGTGGTAAAGAGCATGTTTTCTAGAGCTAGACTGGATTCAATTCTGTTACTTGCTAGCCACATGACCTTTGAGCAAGTCGCTTAAACTTTCTGAGCCTCTGGTTCCTCATTTGTGAAAGGGATAACAAGAGCATCAAGTGTGAGGATTGCTGTGATAATTCTGAATTACTACAAGGCTTAGCTCAGTGTAGTATCTCTGTAAACTGACTAATAACAATCATCAGAAAGATCTTCATTACACCAGTTTTCAAAGTATACATCTTGTTTCTTTAACTGATTGTTTCTAGTTATGAAATCTGAAGCAACCTAAACTATTGCAATAATTCTTTCCTCCTAGGACCTCCTACCACTTTTCTGGGCTATGTTTTTGGTTGAATTTACATAGCTATAACATGAATTGTAATCATTATGTGTATTTCTTGAAAAGAGCACCCCCTTCTTATTCATAATTGCTCCCTTCATGGTCCCGTACTTTTTTTTTTTTTTAACAATTTTATTTATTTATTTGTCAGAGATAGAGCGAGAGCGAGTGAGCACAAGCAAGGGGAGAAGCAGGCAGAAGGAGAAGTAGGCTCCCTGCTGAGCAAGAAGCCTGACGCAGGACTCGATCCCAGGACGCTGGGATCATGACCTGAGCCGAAGGCAGACGCTTAACCGACTGAGCCACCCAGGCATCCCAGTGGCCCCATACTTGATATTTGCTCAAGGACTGTATACTGAATGACTGGCAACCCTTCCAATTTTTAAAGATAATTCTTACGTGCCTTCTATGTGTTCTGCTCTCCAAGCTAAACATTTCCAAAATTTTCACTAATTCTCATATGTCATCATTTCAGCCTCCCACTCAGCTTGCTTTGAACGTATTCCAGTCTTTCAAAGATCGTCATAAAATGTGGCACCCAGAACTGAACCCAACACACCACATATGGCCTGACAAATACTGAGTATTCTGGAATTATCAATTCCTTAATGTGGACATTATTCTTCTACAAATGCAACAAAGAACAAAATACGTTCTGAAGAATAGCTGATTTATTAGTATTCCACCATGAATGTGCTCTCTCAACAGATGTAGTTCATATGGAAAAGCATTCATCATCAGGACTCAAAATGTACCACATAGCTTTTTCTTTTCTTTTCTTTTCTTTTATAAAGGTGTAAGGCTGACTTGATATCTAAATATCTACATGCTTCTAATTCACCTTGCTAAGGTCACCTAGAGAGTCATATGGTCATGAATCACTATTAAAGTACCTAAAACCGAGCTGTGCCCCTCTTGAGGGTATGTTTTCTGCCACTAAACACACATATATAATAGATTATATAATCTATTGAAAAATTGGGCAATACCTAGTATTATCTCATGAGGTATATAGGCCAAGATCTAATCAAACAAGTTAAGGTCTCTTCATTTATTTTTTCAGCTTTACTAAAGTATAAGAGACAAATAAAACTATATATATTTAAGGTATACAACATGATGATTTGATATACATACATATTGTGAAATGATTACCACATGATCGTATGACTCTCTAGGTGACCTTAGCAAGGTGAATTAGAAACATGTAGATATAGTTCTTAATGTATTAAGATCTTTTAAAAGTTAGTGAATATAGAAATCCTACCATGTGAATTTCTTTTGTGAGAAATCAGAGCTTGGACCAGCAACAATGAGATCAAAAGTGTCCTTAGGACAGTAGTAAGCACAGGCTGAGATAATGCTCTCATTATAATGCAGAAAGTTTTCTAT
Organism: Phoca vitulina; assembly: GCF_004348235.1. Classification (NCBI taxonomy): domain Eukaryota; kingdom Metazoa; phylum Chordata; class Mammalia; order Carnivora; family Phocidae; genus Phoca; species Phoca vitulina. The sequence goes on along the minus strand of NW_022589738.1, from coordinate 8,469,499 downwards.
TATTTTAATTTGATCCCTACTGGAAGATATCCATTTTATCAGTTACAAGATGGATATATATATATACACACACACACACACACACAAACTCAAAATCCCTCTGGGACTGTCATCTATAGTGACAAAACAGAATAGAAACCACATTATTTTTCAAACAGACTTATGAGGATATTATTGAAATGAAATCTTGTGTTAAAATTTCCCCTGGACTGAGAAACGTGAAATGCTATAATCAGAAAATGACATAAGTGAAAAACATTACATTTATGGGCGTTAAGCCAGGGTTTTGAAAGTAGACATTATAGGAAAAAAACATAAAAGAGAAAATTAAAGTATCAATGCCTTTGGCATCCATTTAGGGCACTATTCATAGAATAGTGTGATTTTATAATGATTTAGGTCATTCTTCTATATGATACCATTAGGTAAAATGACAGTATTTTTTCCCCATGTCACTGATGAAGAGATTTGAGCAGAATTTCAACAGCCTCACTTCAACTAGCAGAAAACATAAGGCTGCTTCTGGTAGCACAGTGTGGTGAATGCACCAATGCCCCTTCAACTCGAGGAACATGAAAATCCTGGACAAAAGCATTAATTCACAGCTTAGCTATATAGAGAGAAAAAGATATCTCTAGTTTCCAGAAGCAGAAAGGAAGTCAAAGCCAGAGTGTTAACTCTACATGTTGATATCACGGTGCTTTAGGATGTTATCAAGCCTGAAAATAGGCCCTGGAAGCATGAGGCTAAGGTTGTAATGCCCACAGAGGGTGTGGTCTTGTGTCCATATGAAGTCTGATATGAAGAAATGGAACTGAAATCTCTACATAAATCCCTGCATTAAAGGGAACTGGAAAAACTACACTTTCCAGAATAGAGAGGCATCAAGAAAAATGGCCATCTGCCCAGTCTTCTGGCTGGGAAATAATTAAGAGTTCTCTGAGAGGGGCGCCTGGGTGGCTCAGTCGTTAAGCATCTGCCTTCGGCTCAGGTCATGATCCCGGGGTCCTGGGATCGAGCCCTGCATCGGGCTCCTTGCTCCACGGGGAGCCTGCTTCTCCCTCTCCCACTCCCCCTGCTTGTGTTCCCTCTCTCACTGTGTCTCTCTCTGTCAAATAAATAAAATCTTTAAAAAAAAAAAAAAAAAGAGTTCTCTGAGAAATCAAAAATCCTACACTCTGCCACATCTGTGGAGATTGAAATTCTTATCTCCTGTGAGACAGAGAGATGCCATGGTTTGACATTAATGTCTAATATGAAACCCCTGAGGTCCCTGTCGGAAGACAAGGAGTATATTCACAAACCCAGAAACCCTTCCAAGGAAAACAACTGTTCTTAAAAAAAAAAAAAAAAAAAGTAATTTCCCCAGTATATTTTCTAAAGCTAGGGTAATTTTGATATTTTAACCACTAAAAGATAATAAGGGAAAATAAAATAATTATACCAATCTCATTTAGGAATATAATGTTAAATCCTAAATGGCATATTAGGAAACTGTATGTATCATTCTATTAAATCAAAGATTCCATTTTCATTAGTATGCTGAATAATCCTACCATGGAAAGCCAGAACAATGAGTGATATTTGTTTCTCAATCATCGCTGAGCTAAGAAGAAAGTAATAAATCCTAAAATGCCAAAAAACAAATTGAAAGAACTACCACAGAGAGGTGAGCAACCTCATAAGGCAGTTTTTAAACGGAGGCCCTGGGCTGAACTTTTGCTTGCTGGAGAAGGAAAAATAGCCCCCTTGGAATTTCTAAACACACACTGATCCTAAACAGGTGAGTTTACAGCTGAATTTCACACTACTCACAAGGAAACATAAAACCTCCCCGGATGAATGACTTTTACCCCAAGCCTAAGGAATACCCACACAAATACAATGTTGCAAAGATTATGTGAATATAATAAAAATTCATAAGATGTTATACATGGAAATGAGGCACCATGATCGAGGCAGAAAAAAGGTAGAATCAGATACACAAAAATTTCATACGTAGGAATCATCAGATACAAAATGTAAAATAACTATGTTTATTTATTTTTTTTAAAGATTGTATTTATTTATCTGACAGAGAGAGAGAGTGAGAGAGCACAAGCAGGGGGAGTGGCAGAGGGAGAAGCAGGCTCCCCACTGAGCAGGGAGCCCGATGTGGGGCTCGATCCCAAGACCCCGGGATCATGACCTGAGCTGAAAGCAGCCACCCAACCGACTGAGCTACTCAGGCACCCTTAAAATACCTATGTTTAAAACATCTGAAGAGGGGCACCTGGCTGGCTCAGTCGGTTAAGCGTCTGCTTTCGGCTCAGGTCATGATCCCAGGGTCCTGGGATCAAGCCCCACATCGGGCTCCCTGCTCGGCGGGAGGCCTGCTTCTCTCTCTCCCACTCCCCCTGCTTGTGTTCCCTCTCTCACTGTCTCTCTGTGTCAAACAAATAAATAAAATCTTAAAAAAATATATATATATCTAAAGAAATAAAAGAAAAAAATTAAAAATACCAGCAAGAACCTATAAAACTAAACAAATTATACAAAAATTAACAAGACAGGAAACAACAAGTGCTTGTGAGGATGTGGAGAAAGGGGAACCCTCTCACACTGTGGTGGGAATGCAAGCTGGTGCAGCCACTCTGGAAAACAGTGTGGAGGTTCCTCAACACGTTAAAAATAGAGCTACCCTATGACCCAGCAATTAAACTACTAGGTATTTACCCCAAAGATACAGATGTAGTGAAAAGAAGGGGCACCTGCACCCCAATGTTCATAGCAGCAATGTCCACAATAGCCAAACTGTGGAAGGAGCTGAGATGCCCTTCAACAGACGAATGGATAAAGAAGATGTGGTCCATATATACAATGGAATACTACTCAGCCATCAGAAAGGATGAATACCCACCATTTGCATCAACTCAACATGAATGGAACTGGAGGGGATTATGCTAAGTGAAGTAAGTCAAGCAGAAAAAGACAATTATCATATGGTTTCATTCATATATGGAACATAAGGAATAGCACAGAGGACCACAGGGGAAGGGAGGAAAAACTGGGAAGAAACCAGAGAGAGACACAAACCATGAGAGACTCTGGACTCCAGGAACCAAACTGAGGGTTACAGAAGGGAGGGGGTGGGGGGACGGGGTAACCAGGTGATGGGTATTTAGGAGGGCACGTGTTGTGATGAACACTGGATGTTATATGTAACTAATGAATCATTGAACTCTACATCAAAAACTAATGATGTACTATATGCTAACTGAATATAATAAAAAAAACAATCAAATGGAATATCTAGAAATTTAAAATACTATAAAATTTGAACTTTAAGTACTCAGGATCAGCTAAAACATATATTCAATAGAGATGAGGAAAAACTAACAATTGATAGATATGAAGAAATTATCCAGAATGTATAATAGAGAAAAAAAGGTAGTGGATATACTGCAAAGAAAAATGGAAGATAGAGTAAGAAGGCCTAGTATCTCTGAGTAATGTTCTTCCATTTTCTCTATGCTTTCCATCTGGAAGTCTAATTCTAGATAAATTCACAGAGAATTTTCCAGAATTGTTGAAATATACCAAACCTCAAAGTCATTCAGTTATACATGAAACATTCTTTAATGGCCATATATTTTATCACAAAGCAAATAAAAATTTTAATAAATTGCACTCATATACAATATGTTCTCTGACATAAGTAAAAATCAGCAATAAATGCTAAATAGGAAAGCCTTGTTTATTTGTAAACTGTAAAACATATTTCAAACAACTCATGAGTGAATGAATTAACCATGCTGGAAAGACACTTAGATGATAGGTACATAGGAAAAATACTTAAAATGATCTAAGTCAAGTATCTGTACTGGGGAACTAGAAAGGCTGAAATTTATGATCCAAACATACAAGTGAAAAGGTTTGAAAACGAACAACAGAATCCAAAGAAGATAAAATGAAGACAATACAGGTACAAGCACAAGTTAATAAATTAGAAACAAATAATAAAACAATAAAACAGAGAAAATCAACAGTATTATTTGAAAAGATTAATAGAAGTGACAAAAAGATAGAAAAACCAAAATCAAGCAAATTAAAAAGGGGGACATTAAAAATGTTACAGAAAATAAGAAGTTGAGAAGATTAAATAAACTACACATCAATAAACATAGAACAGCTCACATAAACACACGTATACAAATATTAAACAATATTGACACAAAAAGATATGGGACATATAGTGTTTCAAAACAGCTTAACAGTCAAAGAAACTGTATCAGAGCTTTAAAATTTTCCCACAGATAAGATTCCATGCTCAGCAAGTTTTACCGGTAAGATCTAAGAAAAATTTTACCAACTTATTCAAAAATATTCCAAGGACTAGAAACATGTGAAATAGTCTACTTGGTTATAATAATCAAAATCATTATAAACTTGATACCATAAAGCAAACCAACAAACAAAGCGTTTTTAAAAATGACCAGTCTCACTATCAGTCTAGATAAAGAGTGTGCAGTCTTTTTCTGTAAAGGGCCAGATGGAAAATAATTTAAGTTCTGTGGGCCAGACAGTGTCCACTGTAACTACTCAACTGTACCCTAGTAGCACAAAAGCAGTCAAAAACAGTATGTAAATGAGAGAGCAGAGCTGTGTTTCAATAAAACTTTATTTACAAATCACGCTGTGCTCACGCCCTGCCATCCACATGCCCTGAACCTGTGCTTCTCTACTGGGCGTAGCCAATGATGAACTGATACATTACAACAGCTCAGCCCACTCGGCTCAAAGCAGAAAGCCTCCGGAGTGGTACTCCCAGCACTGACTTTACCTGAGACCACATCCTTGCTTGCTTGGCTCTGTCCCTTTCCCTCCCATAGAGCGCTCTCTCAATAATTCATTTGCAACCAAACATCGGTCTGCTTTTAGTTTCCTGAACTAAGACACAAATGCATCAAGCAATGTGAAAAAGCATAAAATAGAGTTAAATTAGTTTTGTTCAGGGATATAATTCACCCCAGTGACAGAATTAAAGAGAAAATAATATGAATTTCAGTAGCATTTAAATACATTTGATTTTTTAAAATCAACTAGCAAATTTGGCACAAAAAGGAACTTCTTTAAAAGCAAACATTAAACTCAGGGCGAAATGAAGGAAATATTCCTTTTAAGATAATGAGTAGCATAAGAATGCCTGCTATCACCACTTCTCTTTAGCACTGTAATGGAGGACTTAGTTAGTACCCCAAAGAAGGAAAAACAAATTAAACACAGAATGATTGGAAAGGAACACACAAAATTATCATTATTCACTTAAGATAATTGTCTATATACAAACTCAAAAGTAATTATAGTTAAATCTACATAATTAATATGAGAACTTAGCAAATTCGCTGGGAAATAATTAATATATAAAAATAAACTATATCCCAATCTATACACACATAGATCTTATAGTTATTTTTTTAACTTTACAGTAGCAACAAAAATAAAGCTAAGAATAAATCTAACAAAAGTTGTACAAGGTCTTTTTAGAGGTAACTGTAAAGCTTATTATTAAAGAAAACCTAAATGAATAGAAGACTGATTTGGAAGACACAGTATCATAAATATGTAAAATATCCTCACATTATTTTATAGTCCCAATTTAATTTCAATCAAAATTTCACCTGGTATGAAAGAACAGTGCAATATTTATTCATGTCATTAAGGTTATTCCATCATTACCAGATAAAACATAAGGGGAATATATTTAAGAGTATGGATTTGGCAATTAGTTGGCCAGGGTTAAAAGCCCAGCTCCACCACTGACTGACTAGGAGACTTCAGTAAAGTTATTTAACCTGTCTGAACCTCGATTTTTTCATTTATGAAATGAATATAAAAGTATTTATCTCATAGGGGTGTTGTGGGGATCGAGTTAATAGGTGTAAACCACTGTGATAGTTAATTTTATGTCAACTTGACTGAGCCAAGGGAAGACCAGATAGCTGGTTCAACATTACTTCTGGGTGTGTCTGTGAGGCTGCTTCTGGAAGAGATTAGCATTTGAATTGGCGGACTTAGTAAAACAGATGGCCCTCCCCAATGTGGGTGGGCATCTTCCACTCTGTGGAAAGTCTGAATAAGAAAAAGGTGAAGGTTGAATTTGCTCTCCGCCTGACTGAGCTGGTTTCTCAGCCTTCTGACCCAGACTAGAATCTACACCATCTGGCTCTCAGGCCTTGAAACTACACCACTAGCTTTCCTGTGTCTCCAGCTTACAGGCAGATTTTGGGATTTCTCAATCTCCATAATTGTGTGGCCCAATACCTGTATCCTATTGGTTCTGCTTTTCTGGAGAACCCTGATTGATACAAATAGAGGAGTGCTGTATAGCTCCCATGTTAGCCCCAAGATCTACTCTGGATCCTTCTATACTCTGCTCTGTGCCCCAAGAGGCTATCCTTTATGAACTGAATCCATAGCTTCCCTAGCCCTCAGGCTTTTAGTTGGATTCAGCCAATGAGAGATAGTGGCAAGAAAATGGAGGGAAAAAGCAATGTGAGGGCAGAGTACTGTTTTCCCTGGTGCAACCCCCAGCCTCCCTCCCACCGACTCCTGTGGATTGCCTACTCTCCTCTCTGGGAATCCACAGCTCCTCTCAAACAACTATAGCCAGATCCTTCCGGCCTGCGGCAGTATGAGCCCCCCACTGTTTCTAGCCCAGCGGTATGGCATGATCACATGTTGTTTTGCCTAAAGCATATTCACAACTTCGCAAGTAATCAGTTGCCATTCTAAAGCATTAGAAAATGTACACAACCAATTAGACCTATTCTTTCTTTATTTTTTTAAGATTTTAAGTAATCTCTATACCCAACATGGGGCCCGAACCCACAACCCTGAGATCAAGAGTCACATGCTCTACCAACTGAGCCAGCCAGGCGCCCCTAGACCTACGATTTTAAAATAACACTGACAATATTTAAAAGACACCCAGGAATAAATCTAATAAAAGATGTCAGACATAATGGACAAATTAATAAAAGTTTATTGATATAGACAGACACAGTAAATGCTAACATTTTTAGATGGGTAGATTACTAATGTGTGTGGATAGAAAGACCATATATTGTAAAAATGTCAACATTTTCTTAATCTATGAGTTTAGTGCATTTAAAACAAATAATATTTTTGCAGGAATTAAGAAACTGATCCAAAAATGCATATGGAAATTTAAAAGGGCCATAATGGCAAGATAATTCTGAAGAACTCTAGGAGGGATATTTTGTATAAGACATATGGCTTATTAAAAGCATACAGTAATTTTTAAAATGTCATGTTGGCAAAATTTTAGGGATAATCAATAAGACAATGGCAAAAAATAGGATAATCAATAAGACAATGGCAAAAAATAGTCTATAAGTATGTTAACATGCATATACACATATGCATACACACCAAGAATTTGGTATAAGAGAGATTACATTACGAAGGCATGGCAGGGAGAATGTGCTATTGGATTTTATAAAGGGCACCGATACATTTGGCCATTCATATGGAAAACCACTTTTTTTTTTTTTTACTGCTTATACTACACAAATCTAATATAAATCGAAACCTGATGAGAAGAATTAAAACATAAAAATATTAAAAGAAAATATAGGAAATATGTTAATGACATTGAAGTAGTAAAGGAAAAGACAAAAAAAACAAAAAAAAGGAATTGAGAATGAATAAAAATTATGAATTTATCTTTGGCCAAATTAAAATCTTCTTTCAAAAGATGCCATAAATAAAGTTAAAATATAAGTGACACTGTGGGAAAAGATGGTTGGAATGATTTTAATTCTTATGAGTTCAGTATTAGTATATAAAATATACAGATATAAATATACATGTATATAGGTAAAAGTATTTACTATATGTATATGTATGTGTGTGTGTGTGTGTGTCTGTTTAAAAGAAGAAAAATCCTGAATGGCTAACGGCATAAAAAAGTTACTCTACTTCCTCACCAACCAGAAAAAAATAATAATTATAAAAAATTTTGATGTCATTTTATATCAATCTGATCCACATCTACTTAAAGTGTCTGATATTACTAAGTGTTGACAGGAAAATGCAGTAACAGACACTTTCATACACTCTTTTGGGGAATGTAAAATGGTTGTTTTATAAAATCTATAGCCCAAACTTAGGGAAGATCTCCCTCTCCCTTCTGTCATAAATTCAATCTCAGGTTCTTGTAAGGCAGTGAATACAAGTTTCATAATTCTAAGATACTGATATCAATCGGGAAGGTTTACAAATTATTTCTAGTTTGCTACTCAAGATAACATTAGGTAGTATTATGATCTTGCACTTTCAGCTTTCTCTTGACGTGGTCCCTTTCCTTTAGTCATTTTATACTTAATAGTAGAGTTGTTTGGACTTCACTTTTAAAATCAAATCACCTGATATTTATAACCAGGTGATATTTATTTATGATCACCTCATATTTATCATGTGGCAAAAACAAAATACCATTAATGTTGCAGACACTTATAATTTAAAATAATAATGCACAAGTCAGAAGAGAATATAATTAGGTTCTAAAACAAAATAAGTGCTTAAGCCTGCTTTCTATCTACAAAATTATTCTGCCTCTGAATGCTGATATGATGGTAGTAATTTCGTAAGCCTGGTTGAAAAACTAATCTGAATTTCAAAGAAATTTCCATTACTTTTCTTTTAGCTCCGGAATGCAGTACATAAATTGGAAATATTCACTTGTCAAAAATACCATTTCCCATTTTCAGTTCTGTTCTAATTTCCATCCTAAAAGTCATTCTCTGCGTGTGATACCATAGCAGGACTTCTAGTGGTACAGCCCGGCATTAAGAGAAGTAAAAGATATCAAACTTGACAAAGGAGGAAGCTCTCCCTGGCACAGAAGACATTTCTAAAAACTGCAGGACTCCTCCACAAATAGTATCATTTAAATAATCCTTTTAATAAATGTCAATATCTAGCACTCTAGATAAGAGTTTCACCTACTTTTATTTCCCTAGTCCCAGCCACAAATTACAAAAAAGCAATAAAATCAACAAAATCTACTGTATTCCTCTTATCTGGCTTGAACAAATTCTCAAGACATTAAGACGTATGTAGATGTATTTCAAGATGTCACATTGTTTCAAAAACCTCTTAAAAAGTTCAAACAAAACCAATGAAAATGGAGTAAATATGTAAAATCACCCTTTTTTCAAAGTAACAACACAGCCTTTTGGTCAAAATGGTTACCAAAGCAATCTTGGGATGAATATCATTAAAACAACCTATGCATCACCAAGCACACTATCAGTGATTTTTCTTTTTGAGGTTTTCTGGGTTTTGTTTTGTTTTGTTTTGTTTTGTTTTGTTTTGTTTAAAGTAGGCCCCACGCCCAACATGGGGCTTGAATTCACAACCCCCAGATCGAGAGTCGCATGCTCTATTAACTGAGCCAGCCAGGCAACCACTGTCAGTGATTTTTAAGGTAGATTTCCAGAATTGGAATTGCTGAATCAATGCACACCCATTTAAAACTTTAGGAAATTTTGCCAAGATCCCACAGAGGGTTTGTACCAAGACACACTCAAGTCAACAGTGTATGAGACTCAGTATATGCTCGCCCTTTTGCCCCTACTGTCAATTTTTAAAAACTCTTTACTGTGTGGCAGACAAACATGAATATGCATTCCTGGTCTTATCTGTGATGTTGAAGATCTATCCAGAGATGTACTGGCCCTTTGAAAACTTCTGCTGATCTCTACCTGATCATATGCTTCAACCAATTGCCTGTTGTTTTAACTTACAGAACTGAATTGAATCTTACTGCTTTCCCTAGTGTAATTCAATAATGTCTCAATAATGTTATGAATGTTTAGCCTTTCCTGAATATGTGGCAAATATTTTCGTTCACTCTACATGTAATTTTTAACTTTGTGTTTGCTTCGATCAGACAAATATAGTTCCTTTTTATATAATCAAATTTAAATCTTTGTTTTCCTTATATCTTTGAGATTTGCAATGTCACTTAAGAAATCGAATTCAGAGGCACCTGGGTGGCTCAGTTGGTTAAGCATCTGACTCTTGGTTTCTGCTCAGGTCCTGATCTCGTGGCCCGTGGGATCGGACAGGACCTGGGCTGGGCTCTGCGCTCAGTCTGCTTGGGTATGCTCTCCCTCTGCCTCTTCCCCCGCTCACACGTGCACTCTCTCTCTCTCTCACCCTCAGATAAATAAATAAATCTTTAAAAAAAATTGAATTCAAGAATAATAAAAATATTTTCCCATATTTTCATCTAACCATAATAAAAATTATGTAGGCCTAGAATCCACCTAAAATGTATTCTCATATATGGGGTGAGGTAGATAATTAACAATGTCTTTCCAAGAGTGTGGCCAAATTATTATGACACCACTGACTATTCCCTTCTTTGTCTACTGATAAAAAATGGCATCTTAAGCACTTATTAAAATTTATATATACACATATACATAAAATATATGTGAATGTATATATGTATATGTGTCTTTCCAAGTGTATGGCCCAATTATTACAACACCATATAATAATATATATAGTGACATACATGTATACATATATTATGTATAAATATATATGTATGTGTATATATGTGTATATGTATATATATATATGAATTAGTGTCTGAATTTTCTATTCTGTTTCACTGCCTTATTTTTCATACATTTAGCACTATCAAACTTTTAATAATGTTTCTTTATAAAATCTTTGCACATAGTAGAGAAATCTTCATTTGTTTTTTCATTATATATAATTAGCTTTATGTAATCTTTCTTCAAGATAATTTGAGAATCCTATTAAGTTGTATACAATATTCTTTTATTAAAATTGCATTTAATTTTACACTGATTCGATTGTTTCATTTTAATAAGAATCATGATGTTTGCAGCACATTTAAGCCACAGCGCTTGAATTTTGCTATGGTTTTAACAGTGGGGTAAGCCTACTTTCTCCTATATAAGGCTATGTTTTCCAAGTTTCTCCTTTACACCCACCAATAGGGCTTTATCCATATATCTATAAAAGTCTTCCACAACTTTGGTCAATTTATTCTTATGTACATCATATTTATTACTTAATTCCAAATTGCATTTTTAAATGATTATTGGTGCTAGTATATAGGAAAAGATGCTCTGTATATTTGTCTTGTACACAGGCATCTAATAACTTTTTATAAATTTCTGATCATTTTTTCATTTAATTCTTTCGGATATCATACATAGAAAATCATACAATCTGCAAAGGACGATAGTTTCCTCATGTATGATCCTCTTTTATTTTCCTTATTTTATTTCCAGGAATTATGTATGTAATATTTGATAGTAGGAATCAAACTTATTTTGCTCCTGATTTTTAAGAGGAAGCATTCTCTAATGTTAAAAAAAAATTGATTGTGGTATGTGATCAAATTTGGTAGATATGATTGATCAAATTAAGAAAGTTTCCTTTGTTCCTAATTTGTCCTTTTTAAAAAAAAATAGAGGTAAAGGATTTTTTATTTATTTTTAAAGATTTTATTTATTTATTTGAGAGAGAGAATGAGAGAGAGAGAGCATGAGAGGGGGGAGGGTCAGAGGGAGAAGCAGACTCCCTGCCGAGCAGGGAGCCCGATGCGGGACTTGATCCTGGGACTCCAGGATCATGACCTGAGCCGAAGGCAGTCGCTTAACTAACTGAGCCACCCAGGCGCCCAAGGATATTTTTATTAGATGCTTTTTCAACATTTGTTTTTCTCTTTTAGTTTCAAAATGTAGCAGTGCATGTTAATGGATTTCTCAATATTAAGTCAATCTTGTATTCCAATAATAAAAAATTTTTTTATCTTTACTACAGAAAGGATTCAGTGTGTTAGTATTTTATTTAGAAGTTTTTGCCCTTATTGATACTGTCTGAATGGTGTATCTGTCTGAATGTGTGAGTTTGTGTTTACGTGTGTGCTGCATGTGATCTGTCCTTATCGATTTGTTGTTTCAGTCATAGGTAAGCCTCAGAGAATGAGTGTGAAAAATGTCAGTCTCTTTTTCTATGCTCTGAAAAAAAAATTTACATATCACCCTCATTAAAGGATTAGTAGGACTGACCTTTAAACACTGACTAGGTTTGGTATCTCTTTAGGGAAGAAATTTTACCAACTTTTCCATTTATTGCCTGGTTGCTTATATATCCAAGTTTTCTATCACTTCAGCCTAATTTGAGTGACTGATATTTTCTCAGGAAAAAAAAGTAATTTCTCTAAATTTTCAAGTGCCTTGATGACCTAATAGAAGGAACTATTTTTTTTTAAAATGTTATAGTATATTCCACACACCTGGCTATGAGTCATTTCTCATTCTGTGTACATTCTCTCTCTCTCTCTTTCTCTGTTCATCCAAATCTCAAAATAAACCTAATAAAACTTAACTATTCTACTGCTCTTTCCAAAGAAAAAACTTTTGGTTTCCCTATCAATTTTTTCCCAATAATTCACTTATTTATCTTCTTACTATTTTGTTTTTTTAAATTTCATTCTGCTTATATATCTTATATATTTGAAATATAATTTAGTATGTGTTTGTATATGTGCTGCTGAAGCAAGCACCTTTAGTATGTGTTCGAAGCTATACTTTTTTAACACAAAAATGTTTGAGGCTATAAATTTTTTTCCCTGAATTCCTCTTTAGCTTTACTTGAATGTTTTGATATGAAGTATTCTCATTGTTCTTCATTTTTATATTTATAATTTCCATTATGAATACTTTTAATTTATTATTATTACATATTAACTTTCATTAAAGGACAGTTTGGAGTTTAGAGCTATCCTGTTGTATTTTTCATTTTTATTGCATTACATTAAGTGAATGTAACTTTTAGAGGTTTTTCCTTCACTTTTTTCCTTTTTTCTAATTTTTTTGAGATTGTTTTGAGTTATTGCACAGAGTTGATTTTTCCAAACATGTTTGAAAAACTTTTATTCGCAGTATTCATCTTCCTTACTCATATTATTTAAATCCTCAATATCAGTATTTTTGGTCTACTTAATCTATCACATTTTAATGCGATAAAATGGTAGATTGGTTAATTTCTCCTTAAAATTATTATTCATTTTGCCTTAAGTATTTTATTTATTTATTTATTTAAGTAGGCTCTATGCCCAGCGTGGGGCTTGAACTCACAACCCCTAGATCAAGAGTCATATGCTCTATCGACTGAGTCACAAAAGATTCAAGGCCACTGTGTTTGTTTTCTTGGACTGAAATTTTTATCAGTATGAAATTGATGCCTACTTAATGCATTCACCATGAGTTCTAACTTGTCTGAGATCAATACTGCATTATCCATTTTCCTTTTGTAAGCAATACTAAATATCTTGTGATTCTTTTATATTTATCAACTTTAATTTATTCCCTTTTAAGCTCTTTATGTTGAAATTATTGTATCCCATTTTCTTCTAGTAACTATTGTTCCATTGTACTGATTTGTCTTATTTTTAAATTAACATATTTTCATTTTATATTATGCAAAAATTTAAACACACATGAAATTATACAACAGATCACCATTTAACAACCAATTAGATTTAACTGCCATTTATAGAATAAATCACCCCACATCAGCAGAATACGCATTCTTTTCATGGTCAAATGGAATAAACACCAAGACAGATCATGTCTTAAGTTGTAAGACAAACCTTAACAATTTTATAAGGATTGCAATCATCCAAAGTATGTCCTCTGACCATAATGGAATTAACTAAATTTTTTTAGGATTTTAGTAAGTGATCAGAGAGGAAGCCACAAGGAAAACCAGAAAATATTTTAATGGAATGAAAAATGACTTTTATTCTTAATGACCAGAAATTGGAAATAACCTAAACATCTGTCTATTAATGGTGAATAAACTGTGAAATATCTATAACATGGAATACTACTCAGCCATAAAAAGAATGAACTTCAGATGTACATGACTTCTGATCTACACAAGAACATGCCAAATCTCAAGTGAAAGATGCCAGGGTGAATAAAGTTACATACTGTGTAACGCCATTTATATGACATTCTGGAAAAGGTACATGTATAGAAACGTAAAAAAATTCAGTTTTCCAGGGGCTAGTGAGGAAGTGATTTTAAAAAGGCAGCACAAGGGATATCGTGGGGTTTATGTAACTCTTGTATCTTATTTCTGGTGATTGTCATGCAACTGTCTTCATTTGTCAAATTCTTAGAAAAGCACAAGAAGTATGACTGCTGTCTGTAAGTTTTAAAAATGAATAAAACATAAGAATATATATGGGTGGCAAAAATATCCCACAGTTATCTGGGCAAAAGCATTTGAAATTCCTTTCACTAGTTTTTCACTCTCTCTTATTCAGGAAATTGAAGCCAACAACTCCAGAACAAAACAAAACAAAACACAAGGGCAGAGAAAGAATTATCATACCTTCGTGATAGTTTCAAAGAAAAAAAAAAGAAGAAGAAACATGGCAGAATAAATGATTGCAATTCTCTTAAGGTCCTCTTTCTGCCCTATTTTACTGTGGGGAATCTCCTACTCCAGCATCATTTCAGCAATGCCCAGGGAGGAGTGACCCACTTGTTCATTATGGAGCTACAGCCCCCTCTGTTTCCAATCTGTTCTTTGAGTTTCCCCCCCCATTCTGAGTGTTACCCACTCTGCTGTTCTGCTTGGCCATGAGAATTACTTTTATCTTTATAATTACCCTGATTCTGGCTGACACACCTGCTCTTTCTTTGGATGAATCACTCCAGCTTGAGGTGGCCCAGCTCTCGCTCTGGGAATCAGCTGTTCATTCCCGTCTAATAGGCATGATTAAGCTTCTTTGATCCCTATACCCTCCTTTGGTAACCCCAGCAGCTGGAGCATGAAGTCTTGGATTACAAACTAGCGTCTTCAGCCCCAGTGCCTCCTCAATGGCGCAGTGGACAGAGACTGAAAGTACCAACTCAAGTGTCAAAGAAATCAAGTAACGAGAGAGGCAGGGCACTTTGTTTTAAATAGAGGGAAGCTGCTATCTTCAGTGACCAAATGCATATCAGTGTTGCTTTAAAAATGGTTTCAATAATTTTAAAATGAAACTGTGCTAAATTTTCTAGGTGTTACTAATAGAGAAGGAAGAATATAGGTCAGAATCAAACAAACGGAAGCTTGTGCAAGATCCCTTCGATAGAAGCCTTCCTGCTCCTGGCCCCCTGTCCACCCCCACTGCTTAAATGACAAGGGTGCAGTGGGTCAGCTGTGATCTGTAACTGCCCAGTAAGCGCTCAGGGATGCTGCAGGAGAAGAGATGGTCCTGTACCTGTCACATGTTTGCCCTCTCGCCTTCTCCCTCAGATTCTTGCTGAATGTTAATTCCAGGAGTTAACAGCTCTGTAGGACATAGGGTAGGAGGCTGTGAGTCATAGTTTAGTCATACTTCAAAAGAGTAAGAAATAAATCACACTACAGTTCCCTTCTCGTGTTATTCTGTCGCCTTTGATGAACCCGTTAACCAGTTCCTTTGTAGTTAGATTATATCAATTCACAGATGTAAATACTAGGCTTTCAAATTCAGTCCAGTGCAATGCTAAGCTTCTTTTCTGTTTACATGGAAAATTTATAACTTTCTGGCAGATAACATGAAATACAGAGTTAGCTCAGGATATGTGAGAAAATAGTTGAGTGGCAGCACGGAGACCATAAATATTTTGCTTATTATTCACATTTTATGTTTTCTCTTCCACATTTTTTCCATAGGAAATATCAAGGAAGAAAGCTTTCCATAGTGGAAAAGCATGACACTGTTGCCATATGGGGAGCACTTAAAACTTATGTCTCATCTGCAAAAATATGGCTGAAACATGAAGAATGAGGGGGGAGAGGGGTTGCACGGGTTCATGCCATGAAGGAATGACGAGTGTCTTAAGCTAAGGCTCCTTCACCATTTGCTCATATTAAAGATAACATACAGGTAGACAGGCTTCGGTTTAGAAATCTCCTACATTAAAGCTATTGGATAAGCTTTATAAATAGATAAAATTCATGTGGTGAAATATCCTCCACTGCAAACCCTGAATTTTTTCATCCTTATCTCTGCCTAAATTCCACACATCACCCACCCTACCAAGAACTTCAGCATGCCAGAAATGACATGCTAAAAAAAAAAAGAAGCTGCAGCAAACTATGTTGCAGGAATCAGCTTTGCAATAGTCACTAAGAGCTTTGCTACAAATATGACAATACAAATGCCCTACATTTTGAGTACACTAATACCCTTTATCTGCAGGGGCTATGTTTCAAGACCCCAGTGGATGCCTGAAACCACGGAGAGTACCAAACTCTATATATACTATGATTTTTCCTATACATATATGATAAACTTTAATTTATAAATTAAGTACAGCAAGAGATTAATAATAATTAAATAGAAAAATTGTAACAATATAATGAAAGTTATATGAATGTGGTCTCGCTCTCAAAATAGCTTATTATATTGTACGCAATCTTTTTGTGCTGATGTGAGATGATAAAATGCCTACATGATGAGATGCAGTGAGGTCATTGATGTAGGCACTGTGACATACCGTTAGGTAAGCTGCTCTGAACCTTCTGAGGATTCAGAAGGAGGATCATCTGCTTCTGGGGCAAATGACTGCAGGTAACTGAAACCATGGAAAGCAAAACTTCAGATCAAAGGGGGATTACTAGAATCACATTGGTGGGGTTCAAGGCTGCCCCAAAACAGGCCACCTCAGCATGCTGATTATTTTGTACTAAAGTTATTTAAGAAGCAGCTGGTGCAAGAAGGACACTCTGACCTTCCTTTGTCCCCTAGAAACCCAGAAACAAATCTCCCTCCTGTACTGGGAGGTAGAGAGACATCCTTATCACCAGAGACAGAGAATTCAGGACTGAGAAGGCTGTATCCACAAACCTTGTTACTTCTCTACCAATTTACTACCTTTAGCCCAAACTTCTCGGTCTTGTCAATTCCTCACAAATTTATTGTTGATCTAAAAAGTATAAAAGCTGCCTGCTCTGGTTATTTGAGTTTCATATTTTTATGAGCTCCCATATGTACAAAATTCAATTTGTTTTTCTCCTGTTAATCCATCTTGTCAATTTAATTATTAGACCAGCCAAAGAATCTAGAAGAAGGGAAAATTTACCTCCCCTACAGCATCCATATGGAGATGAAAAATGAGCAAAACTCTTATTAGCCAAACCCATTGCCCGAGGGGCATATACACTAATACTAGGATTTAAAAATGAAACCAACATGGCTTTTTATTTTGTACAAGCAGAAAATGAACAAGGCGGGGGGAGGCGCCTGGATGGCTCAATCAGTTAAATGTCTGACTTTGTGATTTCAGCTCAGGTCGTGAGATCGAGCCCCAAGTCAGGCTCCGTGCTCAGTAGAAAGTCAGCTTGGGATTCTCTCTCCCTCTCCCTCTGCCCCTTCCCCTACTTGCGTGCTCTCTCTCACTCCTTCTTCTCTCTCTCCAAAATAAGTAAATGAATCTTAAAAAAAAAAAAAAAAAAAAAGTAAATGAACAAGGCAGGGAGAGAGAAGGGGCCAGGAGGAAGTAGATGTTACTGAAAGACTGGTGGGTGCAATGGGGAGTAGATCGTGCTTGACAATGGATCTTTCCAAGACATCTGTGATTTTGCAGTGCAAGTCTCATTCCCGCCCTCCTCCCCACAGTCCCGTGTTCATGCGAGATGATGCCACAGTCCTCTGGAGAGACCAGATCCTCTCCCCGACTTACTGCTGTTTCAGTCTGGCTGTTTGGAAATATGTTCCTCTTGCTGCCATGATCTCAAGATGCGTCAGGAATGTTCATTTTTCAGTGTGTTCTTTCAAACTGGCCATTTCTCTGGCAGTCTGTTTCAGCGAATGTAGTAAGCACATGTATTTGTATTATCCAATTGTATTATCCAAACACAGGGAAATAAAATCACAGCTGGGCGTTCTGTAAGCAGCGGGCATCTCGTCGTGAGCACTCCCATACTGTCTGGCTGATTGTGCCCTAAACTGCCACAATGCCGAGAAACTTCCATCACAGAGATCACTGTGAATTGGAATGAGAGGACTTCTGTGATCTCAAATGAGAGGCCTTGGAGATTAGTCTCTGCACGGCCCTCGAAGCCTCCTTTCCTGGACCTAACCTTGCTCGGAGTCTGAGCAGGTGCCATGTTTGCCTTTATTCTCTTCCCTTAGGAAACAGTGACATTCTCCTCCCTCACTACTGTGAAAACACAGGTGCACGGGGTGTTTATTGGCTCCCTTCAGTCAGACACGTATGCAGCACTGTAGCGTGCAGGTGGGTCATGCTGTTTGTTCTGAAAACAGTTTAGTAATAGAACATCTTAGGCCTGACTTAGGAGTTCAGCTTGGTGAGTACAGTAAAGACATGAGCAAAAGTCTGGAAGTAGGCAGGACAGAAAGAAGGGCAATCACGTCTTGCTAGGGTGGCAAGCCCACTCAGATAGGTGTTATTTGCTCTTTTCGTAATGTCACCCACCCTCACTATGGCCTATCTTGCTCTACGACTTGCGCTCCTGTTCAAAATGTGTGACGCTCTTGGTCTCCAGCAAGAGAGCGTGTTTGCCAGTTAGTCAGGCTCACGTTACTCGTGAGATTGGATTTACGGAGGGCAGATATATCACGATTGTAACACTGTCACTTTACTCTGTCCAACTATCTTACCTCATTCCATTCATTAGATTAAAATAAAAGAGAGACATTTATTTGGGCGAAAGAGAATCTCTCTGTGCCTCTCTCACAATAATAAAGGTTTCTGGTTTTGTTTTAAAATCATTCTCTGCAGTAATCTCTGTCCATTAAGAGCTGTGGATTGTGGGGATTTAGAAGAAGAAAACAGAGGTTTCCGAAGAAGTGGAGCCCATGGGCTAGTCCACATTGCCTCTACTTACCCACAGAATTTCTAGACTCCAAATCTGGTCCACAGCCTGGTTTATGCCCCAGAGTCCATAATGAGAAGGAAGGAATGAAGAAACATCACTTCTTTCCTACTCATTTAGACTCATTTGAAAGAGACCATACAGCCTATATGATTTACAATTCATTATATCCTCTCTGGCCTTCCAGCTCTACGGCCCTCCCAACAAGGAGCAAAACAACCATACCCAACACTCTCTTGTTCTGCCACACTTACAGTGCTTGCCAGTCATGAGATCAAACCCAGACTTCATGGCTCTTTGAACACTCCAAACCCTAACAACCCTCCCTTGCTCAACTCTCCTCTTCAATCGGACATCCTGTCAAGTATGCAAATTTTTATTCATCATTATTTCTCTACACTTTTTTTCATGATGTATGACTCACCTGAAACCAACATCTTCAACCAGTTGTGTATCATTTCCAGCCTGAACCCCTTCTCTTAGCCAGCTCTCCTACAAACTTCAAGGTGCAGCTCAAGGTTGATTTTTCAATAGACTTTGGTTTTTAGAGGAGCGTCAGGTTCACCAAGGCTGACTTTTTATTTCCTTACCTATTCATGTCTATATGACTATTCTAGCTATCACGAAACATCCTGAGAACTCTGTACCACACAGTTTAGTACTTTGTTATCCAATCTTTTATTACTCTCTAAACATTTCACACACATACAATCACACAGTTAATATTATCCCCAAAATATGATACTCTCCACTCATTCATTCTTTCAATACATATCTGTTGCCATCCTGCCATGGGAGGGGTACTGTACTAAGAACTGTAGACTATATAAAATGTAAAAGACCTGATCCCTGCTTTCAAGGAAATCACAAACTATCAGTCAAGATAAGGCACGTAGAGAAATAATTAACAGGAGGTACTAACTATTATGTCATGATGAGTAAGTGGGGAGGTAGGTGTCATTCCTTAAATTTCTTAAAATCACCCCATGGTGGTTTTATCTGTTACAGAATTATAGGCAACCCCTAATTTAAATAATTTCTAATTTTAAATTTGACAACTTATTCTAAGTTTATAATGAGGTATATCAAAATTGTCATTCTAAAATCTTTTGTATTTCTTTAACTTCATTTTATACATCAGCCTTTCTCTTATATTTGGATAAATCCATTTTTAAGACATGCCCCTCCCCATAGAAAGAGTCTTAGTATGGCTTATTATTGCAATGGTTATCAAATTTGGCATATGGCAGGGCGCCTGGGTGGCTCAGTTGGTTAAGCGACTGCCTTCGGCTCAGGTCATGATCCTGGAGTCCCTGGATCGAGTCCCGCATCGGGCTCCCTGCTCGGCAGGGAGTCTGCTTCTCCCTCTGACCCTCCCCCCTCTCATGTGCTCTCTCTCATTCTCTCTCTCTCAAATAAATAAATAAAATCTTTAAAAAAAAAAAATTTGGCATATGGCAATATAACCTGGGTAGTTAAAAAAATTAATATTCAACTTACTGAGGCCATACTCCCAAGTATTTGGATTCAGTAGGTCTTGGTTACAGACAGATAATCTGCATTCTTGGAAAACTGCAGATGATGTGGTATCAGCTATCTCTGGAGAACATTTTGAGAAACATGGATCTAATTACATGCAACAATTCTTGAAATACTAGTTTTCCTCCGTAAATATAATTAAGTCACCTAATTTTCCTAGTTGGTGAAACTCCTATCTGAAGAGACTTCTTCTTCATTGCTTTTCCTATTCCAAACATTATACAATAAAAGGCCAACTCTGGCCCATGGTTAAGGCTGAGCCTCTTTTTCTGGCTCATACTGACATGGGTCTCAGAAGTTCAAAGCCAGACCTTATAACAGTATGTATCACTGAGACAAGTAAGATGAAAATGGACAGAATTTCAGACCTAGGCTAACTGAACATATATTTTCAATAAAACTTATTTTGATGAATTCTGCTACAACGAAAAAAAATGTTGACACTTATTAGAGTTGATTTCAATGAGATTTTTATGATTTTTCACTTCTAATCTTTGAACTTTCAGAAATACAACCACATATCAGCTCCTCAAGTCTTCACAATATCAAAATCGTACTCTTTAAACTGACATTTTGCAAAGGCAAACAACTAGAAATTCTCCAGTGCTGGAAAAACTATATGAGGAAAATGCTCTGGCTTGAAAGTGGGCAAAATCGGATTTAAATGTAGTAATCATGTCGTACATACAAAAACAACAATATACAGAAGCCTTTATTGAGCATGCATTATGGGCTAGGTACTGTACTACACAGGAAAGGGTATTAGTCGGTTTCCTGGCAGGAAGCAGCCGTCAGACCTAGAGACGGATTACTGAAGAGATTTAATCCAAGGAATATATACAGGAGAGTTAAGAGAAACCAATAAGGGATGGTAAAGGAGTTCAATGACTGTAACCAGAGAGCACAAGCAGCAGCAAGGCCTGAAGAGGCAAGTGGAGTCAGCCACTAGATCCCCAAGAAAGCCTACAGGTGTAAGTGAGGAACACACACCAGGAACTGAAGTCCTTGGTAGAAGGAGCAGCCATTGCCAATTCTTGGCCCACGAGGGAGGAGGCTGAGAGAATAAACACCCTGATCTGGTATCTCCCTTTGCCAGAGAGCAATGGAGCCCAACTGATGCTTCCATTAAAGTCAGCCCCTGGGAGCACAGAACCTGGTAGAGAAAGGAGGAGAGTGGATCTGGAGGGACAAATGGGAAGTATCAAACAGAGTGGCACAAATGAGTAAGGTACTCTCTGCCCCCCTCCCTGAAATGGGGTGCGGAAATGGTGGCCTCTTGTGGAAATATCAAAATGCTCATTTGGGGGATTCCTCATAGAATGCATAAGGGACAATAGAGTAATCCTCACTCTTATATGATAATCTTCTAATTTATTACCTTACTTTCATAACACCCCCCCCCCAAGAAAAAGAAGAAGGATAAATTGTTTTGAAGCAATGCCTATTGTCTTTTTTCTTGCTTCTGGGCTTTGGCTGAAATTTTGTTGTTTGGAGACACTGCTTACTAGGGTTTCCAGATTGTGTCCCAAAGCTGCTGGGGCACCTGCAGCAGAGGGGGCCATACTTGAATAATATGCATTCCCAGAGTTACTGGTGTTTAGACTGAAAGGTGGCTTTCTCCTCCCTCAGACTCAGCCAGATCCAACTCAATCTCAAAGATCATCTAGTCCTCTAACCCGTTTTCCAAAGAATTTCTTACCTCCCTTGTCATCAGCATTAAACTTCCCTAATAGGCATGAGATTGCAAACTCCTTTGTAACCACATCTATCAGTCATGTCTCACAGAATGATTAAACCATCTCTGATCCACTGTTACTACCAGCGAGGACCAGGGTTTTTACTGGTCTGGAGTTGGCCCAAATGTGTGAAGTTCCTTGCCATGCCTCTTCCAACAACAACAACAAAATGTGTCTATCCTCATAAAGGATGATTAGTTCATGGGGGAACCTGGAGCTGGGTTAGTCCCAAAGAAACTCTAGATCCTCGAGTAGCTTCAGACACTACTAGATTTAAAAAAAAAAAAAAAAATTCTTCAGAACTGAGATTAACTTGGATTTGAAAACTCATTGTCTCCTTATGAGGTAGAAAGAATTTTGGCCCTATGCCTGCCACACTTCTATTTCTGGGAGTTAGCCAAAATTGGGGATCAGGCTCCAGGGACTACAGACGGATGGATTGGTGTTCACAGGGACAATCTCTGAACTTATTGTAAAGGGAACCAGAAAGGAGAATGTGTCCCTACAATAAATGGGTATTTTACTGCTGCCTCCTCCTTGATCTTGCCATTACCAGCCCAATAAGTCCTCAGGCACTAGAGTGCTAACGAACAAAAAATCCAGCTTAAAAGCATGGCTTTACATCCAAATGCCTTCAGCTCTTGAAATTTCCTTTCTGTTTAAGACTTCCTATCCATTTTACAATCTGAGAGAGAGAGAG
The DNA here is from genome assembly GCF_004348235.1 of Phoca vitulina. Taxonomy (NCBI): domain Eukaryota; kingdom Metazoa; phylum Chordata; class Mammalia; order Carnivora; family Phocidae; genus Phoca; species Phoca vitulina. Next base: position 8,446,582 of record NW_022589738.1, on the reverse strand, counting down.
AGAACACAAGCACAGCTCAAAAAAAAAAAAAAAGATCATATTAAAGTTGGTCGTACAAACTTGGAATTCTAAATCCTCCCTCTGGTCCAGGTAGCCTAGATGCTGGGTCTTTTCCTTATGGTTTCGTAAATCTCTTGGAATCTCTGCATGTGTATATGTCATTAATATTAAGACAACATGCCTCTGTTCAAAGGATGGCTCCAACATTGCTGTGTTTTGGGCATCTGGACATTTAGAATGGCCTGGAAAGCAGAAAATGGCTGGGACCTAAACGGTTGATGGTTCTCCCCCTGTGGAAAGGGAGATGGCAGCCTCAGTGCCTCTCTCTGTGTGGAGCAGTATGTGCTCTGTCTGAGCACATCCGGAGGCCTCCACACACTCTGTAGCGAAACTAATGCAGGAGCGCCGCTGGGAGGCTCTACTCTGACCCACATTTGTCAGGAAATTTGGAGCTTGATTCCATAATGTATAGTCCCCTTTCTTCATAGAGCAGATTCTACGAATTTTTAAGTTTTTTTCTTTTAATTAATTTTAAGTAATCTCTCCACTCAATGTGGGGCTTGAATTCACAACCCCGAGACCAAGAGTCGCGCACTCTACCGACTAGGCCAGCCAGGGGCCCCAGACTCTATGAGCTTTTAAGTGACTCAAAAAACCACAACTACTATAACAACAGCCAGGTCAATTCTTTGGAGAAATAGTAATTATAATCATCAGAAACAGCATTTGTTGGACATCTGGTCTATGTTTGTATGGACTCTATTATTTAATCCTCAATACAGTCCATAAAGTACTATTACCCTCCCCCTTTTACAAATAAGGAATGTGAGGTGCAGAGTGTGGAGGTACTTTCCCCCACAAGTACCTGTGTTATTAAGGCAGTAAACCTGGAGACTATTAGAGTCCAACAAATTGGACATGATTGCAGTCATTCACTGAGTATCACTGGATGCCAGACCATGATGGGTAGGGCTTTACACGGGTCATCTTGAAGAAACTGATGCTCAAAGAGATTAAGTGAAGTAAGCTCTGAAAGAACATGCAGCCTTTAGCGTCTAAAGTGGGATTCAAAGTCCAGGTTTTCTACACTCTTCCACTAGGCCACACTGGTTCACTTCACAACTTCCTCTAGGGGGCCCTATGTGGGACTATTTTTTTTTTTAATTTTTTTTTTTTTTTAAGATTTTATTTATTTGCGAGAGAGAGAATGAGAGACAGAGAGCATGAGAGGGAGGAGGGTCAGAGGGAGAAGCAGACTCCCTGCCGAGCAGGGAGCCCGATGCGGGACTCGATCCTGGGACTCCAGGATCATGACCTGAGCCGAAGGCAGTCGCTTAACCAACTGAGCCACCCAGGCGCCCTGGGACTATTTTTAGTTTCACCAAAAAATATTCATTTTGAAAGAATGAAACACAAAATGGAATGTAACTGTTAATGCTCCGCTGTCCATGTAAGGATGGGAAGGAGTATAAAAAGGGATTAATAGTAATGGTGCCAACTCAGTAAATGCCAGAGACGTCGCAAGGTGTTTAACACATGTTGTATTCTCTGATTCTGACAGTGTTTCAACATCGTCTGTCAGTAAAACACTATCAGTCAACTGGAAATTACAGAAAACGCAAGCTTCTGTTGTTTGCTGTCCGGTGGGCACCTCCTGTTGCAAGGGAGCCTGAGGAAGCAAGTATTTTAGGGGCAGTTTAATACTGCTTCTGTACTTCAGGGATCATTTAATAATGTCCTTTCTTTCTCCTGTGACCAAATGCTTCAAGATCACCTCCCACATCCCCAGATATGTAATCAGCCATTTCTACAAGAGGCCTTCATTTTAATTTTTTTTTGTTTCTCTCTCTCTCTCGGTTTTTTTTTGGGGGGGGTGAGGGGGGCTTCTGCTTCCATGGACTTTGCTTTTCATCATTTATTTCCTGTCTCTTGCTGTGCTTTCTGTGGTGGCTGTTCTTCACTGTGCTACTTGTAATTTAGTCTTCGTCTAGAATTTTGTTTTCTATTCAAAGACTTAGGTTGATACACATTTCATATCCCGTTTTCAGGCCATCGCTTCCTGTTTTCTGGTCACCTGTTCTCGGAGATCCTCTATTTGTGCTTTGTAGCGTTCCTGCATAACGAGAATGGCTCTTTCAAGGATCTGTTAGTTTTCTGTTGACTTTTTTTAGTTCTTTCTATAATGTTCAGTTATAATATTCATCTGCTTTGTGGAAACCATTTGCAGATAAGTATTTCTACTATCTATAGGAATTGATGTTGCTCTCATTTGTGATTTATTCTATAGTATCCCTGTGTGGAGGCAGAGCCCCTCATAGGGTGGATTTTCCTAGACTTCTAGTAAGATGTGGGGCAGGGGATACAGGGATGTGCCAGGATATCATTTCTAGCTTCACAGCTCACAACTCCCTCCTCTGTCACCACAGAGAGTGTCTTAAATATGGTCATCTCTGCAGCTAGCCCTGCTCTCTCGGAGCCCAGCCTGGTTCTGGTGACCTTCTCCCATGAGCCCTGGGTTTCCTAGTCCCCTCCACAGCCCTTTCTTCCATGATGAGGCACTTTCAGACACTATTTCTTGATGGGTATGTCTGCCATCTGCCACCTCTGGGCTCCTGAACGCTTTCTGAACCTGGTCTCTTTCTTCCCCAGTGCTCTTAAGGGGCTCAGTCTCAGCTATACTCACAGCTATCCCCACTCATTTGGGAAGCAACTATCTGCTTGGAGAGGTCTGAGATATACCAGCCCTCAGAACCTCTTTGCCTGCCCTCCCCTCCCCTGCCCTGCCCTCACAGTCTTTACCATCATCAGCTTCCGTGTGGCCTCACCTTTGTTGTAATCCATATGCCAATGGGAGCCTGTGAGTTTATTCGATCTCCCACTTTCAGAGAAAATCTAGTTTAAGGTTTGTTTTTAACTTCTCTTTTTTTCTCTCCATATGATTTCCAGGGGAAAGGAGATATTCCAAAATGAGTTGCTTGGTTATAAAACTCTTGGTTCTAAAGTTTGATTTCCAAACTTTTCTCCACAGTTCTAAGAGTAGGTATCACTTACTAAGAGCCGCCAAGGGCCAGGCTCAGCGCCGTGTCCTGGAGCTATAATGACTCAGGAGAAGAAACTGGAGGGCTCATTGCTGCCATTATCTCAGTGTCAGATGGAGTAACTGAGTCCAGGAAGGGTAAGTAATTTGCTTAACTTGCCACAGAGAGGACAAGTTAGAAGAACTGGGATTTAAAAACCAATTTGTTTTAAATCTGGAAACCAAACTCTGAGCCACTTTTCCTGCAGGTATTAATCTTTCAAGATTGAAATTATTTCTGTACATTTCCTAGTGTGCACACAACAGGGCATCCTGTTGTGGTTTAATGTGGACCAAACATAAAGCCCTCACTTTATAAACTGCACTGAGTACGGCTCCTTGAGAGCTTCATGTATTTTTCATTTAGCTTTGAAAGTGGAAATCTGATCTCCAATTTTCATATGAAAAGATCAATATGGCCTACATTGCAGCTACACACCTAATTGGAGATCTTTGAGAGAATTTGAGAAGTTTGAGAACGCAACCACTGGTAACGCAGATAATCTTCTTACGATTTTAAGAATGTCAACACTACAAATGGAGTTAACTATACACTGTGCGTGTCTTTTAACAAATGTAGGTGTGTGCTTTGATATTTTGATATTTTATCTTCTGGCATAAACTTTTATTATGTACATCCTTAGGATAACAGGTAAATGTAAACATTCAAATATCTATTTTTCATGAAGAATTCTTTCTTGAATAAAATTTAAAGAACACTAATGACAACATTAAGTAAATCCCCAATGATTACTGACATCCCTATTAATATTCAATTTCAGGAGCTCTCCTTCATTACTGCGGGGGAGTGCACCTTTGGAAGACAGGCAGTTTCTTACAAAACTAAACGTACTCTATGAGCCAGCAATTGCACTCCTTGGTATTTACCCGAATGAATTGAAAACTTATGTCCACACAAAAACCTGCACATGGACATTTATAGCGCTTTATTCATGAGGGCTGAAACTTGGGAGCAACCAAGGTATCCTTCAGTAGATGAATGGATAAATAAACCATGCCACATCCAGACAACTGAATGTCATTCACTGCTAAAAGGAAATAAGCTATCAAGTCATGAAAAGACATGGTGGAACCTTAAACACATATTGCTAAGTGAAAGAAGTAAATATGAAAAGGCTACATACCATATGATTCCAACTGTATGACATTCTGGAAAAGGCTATGGAGACACTAAAAAGATCAATGGTTGCCAGGGGTTGAAGGGAGGGAGAGATGAATAGATGGAGCACAGAGGATTTTTAGGGCAGTGAAATTTTCTGTATGATACTGTAATAGTGGATACATCATACATTTGTCAAAACCCACAGGATGTACAACACCAAAAGTGAACCCTAATGTAAACTATGACTTTAAGTGATAATGATGTGTCAACATAGGTGCAGGATGCTGATAGCGAGGGAGGCTGCACGTATTGCGGGAAGGAGCAGGGGGTGTCTGGGAACTCTATTTTCCCCTCAGTTTTGCTGTGAACCTAAAACTGCTCTTTTTAAACAAAGTTTATTTTTATTTTTATTTTTTTCAAGATTTGTCCACTTATTTTAGAGAGAGAGAGAGAGAGCACGAGCAGGGGGAGGGGGAAAGAGGGAGAAAAGCAGACTCCCTGCTGAGTGCAGAGGCTGCCACCCTGACGTGCTCGATACCAGGACCCTGAGATCATATGACCTGAGCCAAAATCAAGAGTCAGACGTTCATTCGACTTAGCCACCAAGGCACCCCAAGCAAAGTCTATTTTTAATAAATTCAATGCCAGCACCGATATCTGTGGGAAAAGTCTATTCACTAATAGCCTACAAGTTTGGAGTGTATCACTTCTTTTCTACTGTAAAACTAACCCTAGGATATGTAAGAACATTCTGACAGTGAGGAGTAAACGATATATTTGAAAATTCCTAGCAGTATCTGACTATAGTAGGTGCTCAACAGATGTGAAATGAAAAGTCTTTAAGGCATCTATATGAATCACCTGGGAAGCTTATTAATATGATGGTCCTGATTCAGCAATTCCAGGGTGGGGTCTGAGATTCTGAATTTCAAACAATTTCCTAGGTAATGCTGATGTTGCCGGTTCCTGAGACCACACTCTGTGTGGTAAGAATTGCTTTACAAATGGGTAGGACTCTGAAGAGTATTCCTGCTTAATGGTGGTTGGCCAAGGAAAAATTCCTCTAATGAAACTGGTTTGGAAAATGATGAATATATGGCCACCTTCTTGAAGAATGTGATATGCACAGAGACTTTAAAAGCTCTGAGTAAAGCAAACTGTTGAACTTGGCATAACTTAGCATTCTCCAATCATATATGACCATAGTACCTTATTACCTTTCTGAGTAAAAGCCATTAATCATCTTAATATTTCACAGTACACATTTCACAGAATGCTGATTTATACAGGTTAAGAAAATAAAAAGCACACAATTTTAGCATAAGGATGATTTAATTCCTATGAAAATATTTTAAGTCTAAATTACCCAGCCTCATTTATCTGATTCTCTTTACATGAAGGAAAGGACCACAGCAAGTGGCACATTAAGCCTAGATAACATTGACTTACCTAACTATACATCAGGAGGAGAACAAGCAGGGGACAAAAGTAGGTTGCAGAATCTCAGACAGCATGCTTGCTGCAGAATGCTGAAGATACAATATTCCAGATTGGGTGGCCAGGTGCATGTCAGAGATGATTAGTGAAGGAAAAAAAAGGAACAAAGTCCTTCACTTTCTTGACATAAACTGTCAGGTAAAGGAGAATAAGATCACCTGTTTCCCGCTGACTCAAGAGTGTCCTTGACCATATATCTCCTCCCCAAGCAAAGGTACCAGTATGTATTTTCTTTAAGGTTACACATCAAAGAGGTATGAGCTGTCTGGCCCTGCCCTCCTTTCAGCTTAAATGGAGGTGGAAGATAGTTTTGGTTCTTCTAACTGTGTGCATCCAAAAGAATAAGTGCACAATTATAACACTTTACATACTGTTAACCAGGCGTGGGTAGGCCAACAATCTCTTCAGATATCATAGTCTGACAATTACACTAGCATCCTACCTTCCCACCTACGGCTAAGAGGGCCAGTCGACTGTGAGGAGAGCCCTCAAAGCAGTTCCCAATAGACTTCAAGACTGAACTTGAGATTGACACATAAATGTCGTTAGTTTCTAGAGCTCTATGCCTTCTTTTGGAAAAAAGTTAATGGAGTAAAAAGTATTTGAGAAAACAGAAATAGTGAGCAAACGGAAGAAAAATACAGGGTGACAGCTCTTTTAAAAATAATGCTTTGTACTTATTTAAAAAAAACACATCACAGAAAATACTGATGAAAAGTTAAACAAAATGAATTATAAAATTCTTTCAACTCTACAACAGGCCTGAAATTTTTCATAATAAAATTTGGGGAAAATAAAAGATAATCACAATCATTAAACTGGACATAATTTCTAATCCTATGACTCAGAGATAACCACTATTAATATTTTGGCATATTTCCTGTTAGATTTTTCTCTGCCTTTCACGTTATTTCTTTTATATACATGGACTCATGCTGTATAAGTAACTTAAATATTTTGTTATTAAATAGATATTGAGAATATAATTCTATGCCATGTAGTATGTAGGTGTATAAGATAATTTATTTAACCATAATATTACCGTTTTCACACAGAGTTTCATAAACAATCAAATCCTTTCCCGAAAGGCCCTGAGAATAAAAATGATCATCTTAATATTTTCAACTTTGAAGGTGTTTTACAGAAGAATCAGAGTATCAGCAATAGGCCTGAGAGACTCTGTATATTTTTTTAACCACATATTTTTCTCATATTGCTCTACGGAAGGAAGGGAATGGCTTGTAGTGATCAGGATCCAGGCTTTCTTTAGAATCAGGGAAATCAGGATTTCATTTCTAGGTTTGTCACTTACTCTGTGACTTCAGGCAAGATGTTACTATACCTAGGCCTCAGTTTTCACATCTGCAAATTCTGAATAATAATAGTCGATTCCCCACAGAGGTGTTGAGCTGAGGAACTGAAATCAGGTTTACCCGGGCACCACTGTGTTCTTCGGTGCTGCTCGCTAGGCTTCACCGGCTCTTTTCTGAAGACCTCAGGCAGGCTCAATCCAGCTAGGGACAGAGCAGCGTTGGTATCTTTTGCTTAAAAGAAAGACCTTACAATGATAAAAGGCTTTGTGATAATTACTGAACCTGTCACTTGATTTGGGAGCTACATAAATCATCAAACCTCTCACAAAAATAGGTATGGCCGCAAAAGATACGGAAGTGGGGTTCTGGTACCAAAATCCACTTTTCCCTCTGGAAGACATAGTGATAACCCTCAAGCCACGTGGAGAGAGACTGATCCCTGGGCTGCTGGCTAGATTTCCCTCTTTTGAGGTCCTCCTTTTCCTATGTGTGCCATTTCACTCGTGGATCACAGAAGTTTTTGGGTTTTTTGTTTTGATTTGTTTTCTGCAATGCTACCTGCCTGGGTGAAGGCTCTACTCACCGTATACACCCAGCCTCTCCCCATTCTCACAGCCGGTGTCCACACAGGGCCTCCGAGGACCGCCTCCATCCTTTGTTTCCTACTGCAACACACTCCATCCCGATGCTGCAAAAAGCGGGCTGTCACCTGCCCGCCAGCTGGCCAAGGCGAATTTCTGCTGTCACTCTTGCTCTTGATCCCTCCTTGAGCTACCTCCGCATTCTAAAGCTGCATTTTCTAGCTTGTTGCACTGCCTATTTTACTTCACTTTTAGTTTTTAAAAAACTCAGAAATAAAATTAAAATCAGTTCTTGATTAGAATCTGAATCGGTGGCATAAATACCACCAAATCTTCTGTGAAAACGCCCTGAACATCCCTTTTAGGCCGTAGCCACTCCAGGAATGTTCCCATGGAAACAATCATGTTCAATATTACCCCAAGTGCATTAGTGCTAGGTCTAGTCTCAAAGTCAATTATATTTAGCTGAGGATAATCTGCCTTAACTCCCATTAAATTAACTCCTTTTACTAATAATGTTAATATTTATAATATCTGACTATTTTTTATATTTGCAGTTTTTCTAAACTACAGAGCCATAATTTATACTTAAAAAGTGAACAGGTACATTTTTAGGCAATTCGTATTTCCTATTCTTTTAAATGATCTGTTGTTAGATTCTAAAAATATCCCCATATAGTTTTACGAGTTTGAGTCTTGCAATTTACAAAATGATATGACCTCTCAGTATTTCAAGTAATCACTTGTGCCCACTACTTTAGAGAGTAATCAACTCAGCTCATCTTTAATATATAAAAGATGCGGCTCTAGAACAGTCCAACAAAACTTCCTGCGATAATATAAATGTTCTGTACGTGTTCTGTCCAATACAGTAGCCACTAGTCACAGAGAACACCTGAAATGCAACCAGTCCAACTAAGAAAAGGAATTTTTTAATTACTTTAAATTTACACAGCCACACATGACTAGTTACTACCGTACTGTACAGCACAGCTTCCAGAAAACTTCGGATAGAAATGTCTAGCATTAAATACACTCTGTTTAATATCTTATGTCATAACAGCAATGTTTCCATTTGGAACCTTGAAGCTCTTTCCTGCCTTATTCAGAGTGCACATTCAGCCAGTCCCATTCTGCACCTCATTATCTCCTATGCATCAGAGTTATTTATAAGTATCCACATCTTCTCCAAGAGGTCATAAACTCCTCGAGCGCAGGAACCACATCTTTCTCAATTCTGTATGCCTCACTGACCATACTATAGCACACTGCATATTATAAATACTCAGAGTTCGCAAATAATAATGACAACCCTTTCTCATTTCAGTTTTGAAAACATATTCTGATGGCATGCTTCCCTTAGTACTGACTGCTCTGTGACCTGGTGTAATTTAACTCCTCCAGAGTTTAAACTCTGTTCTCTGTGTTGTATTATAAGCCTCCCAGAGAGTACATTTTATTGCTCTGGGAACAATCTAAATCAGAACTCTAGAAGACAAATACCAAAATTTATATCTTTGCTGCCATAATATGTTTTGAAAGAACTAGAATAGACATTTTTTTGTAGCACCGTATCAAGAAAAGGAAGTGATGGTGAACCAGAGGTCTGCAACCAGAGAATTAAAAAACTAGTTCCTTAAGTGCGCCCTTTGTTCCCTGGCTCCTTCTGGAGGCATTGTTTCATTAATCCTTTGTGACAAATACAAAAGAGAACACTAGCTGATCCTTTGTGACAAATACAAAAGAGAACACTAGCTAGAGGACTACATGCAACTCAGTATAATGGCATACTCAAACCAATCTAAAAGGGAAGGAGGCAAGAGGCAAAAATCTGTTATTCATCTGTTTTACTATGATAAATTTTAAAATAACTTCACTATAGACAATTATTTAGAAAGCTCATGTTTAGGACTAAGGGACATTAGCTTGAATTATTGATTGTTCCAAATTTGGGGCACCAATGGGAAGAAAATAAGGTTTTAAGGTTAAAATAAAAGCTCTAGATAACATTGAACAGTCTAAAAATGATAATTAATCCGTCCAAGTATCTATTTAATTAGAAAGCTAGCTTTATACACAATTGTGTTTGGGAAAGGAGGGAAGTAAGAACCTAGACTGTTAAAACATACACCATGTCTGGCTGATTATATTTTATTGATATAAAATTTCATTTTTCTTTTTATTTTTTACTCTGTGGACAAAATGTGTGGGAACTTGATGGCAATTTTAGTCTCATCTATAGAGTCTTGTATAGTTACATGAGAATAAGGGCCTTCTACAGCCTAGAAATCAGGAGCACCATTAATGAAATCAAGCATCAATTCAAAAGACAGTTTGATTATGCTTCTTTCTATTCTATTCTCCTTTTTTAGATCCCAAGCTGTATATCTAGGTTATCAGCAAACTCTAGGTTGGCTTCTGGTAGAAAAGAACTTGTGTCTCCCTTAGCACAGGAAGACTATAAAATCAGAATAGGTATCAAAATTCTGCATCCTGCCATTAAATTCATGAACCAGGGTTCCAGGCTTTGCATCTCATGTCCTTTATTGTTTGCAATTATGAGGTAAAGGAGATTTGGTTAGTGGATGAACACATCCTTCTTACTAAAAGGATTTCTTCACACTGAAACCAAAAAGTAAGCAGTTTTCTGACTATATAAAAACACACTACAGGGGCACCTGGGTGGCTCAGTCGGTTAAGTGTCTGCCTTCAGCTCCGGTCATGATCCCGGGGTCCTGGGATCAAGCCCCACATCAGGCTCCCTGCTCCGCAGGGAGTTTGCTTCTCCTCCTGCCCCTCCCCCTGCTTGTGTGCTCTCTCTCTCTCTCTCTCAAATAAATAAAATCTTTAAAACAACAACAACTACAACTGACCCTTGAACACCACAGATCTGAAAAGCGTGGGCTCACTTATATGCAGACGTTTTCAACAAATATATTGGAAACATTTTTGGAGATTTGTAACAATTTCAAAAAACTTGCAGACAAACTGCATAACCTAGAAATACCAAAAGAATTAAGAAAAAGGTATATCAAGAATACACAAAACATATGTAGATACCAGTCTATTTTATCATTTACGACCATAAGATACAAAGTTTATCAAAACTTACACACACATTTACAGACCGTACACAGCGCCATTCATAGTGGAGAGAAACGTAAGCAAAGGTAAGGCTGTAGCATTAAGTCATATCTGCATAAAATGAACTGTAGTACATACCGTGCTCCTGCCGGAGCTCCAGAGCCACCTCCTGCAGCGACTGCGTGGAGCTCAAGGGTTGCTGGGAGCCACTGAGAAAGCCACGTGATGCCAATCATCTCTGAGGCACATTGCCCGTCGCGGGGGGGAATAGTGATCTCTCGCGGTTCTCGTGTAGTTTCCATCGTGTTTAGTACAATGCCCTAAACCTTGACTAACAGTCTGGGACCATACCAAGTGCGACTAGGGATGCTGCAAGTGCTCCCAAGAAGCAGAGCAAAGTCATGACAGGACAAGAAAAGGTTGAATTGCTTGATACGTACCACAGATGGGGGGTCTGCAGCTGCAGGTGCCCACCATTTCGAGATGAATGAGTCCAGCTGAAGGACGGCTGCAAAAAAAGAAAAGAAAATTCGTGAAGCCACTGCTGCAGCTACGCCAGCAGGCGTGAAAACCTTGCACATTTTGCAAAATACTTTTTAGCTCGTTTTGAAAATGCAGCTATTATGTGGGTGCAGGACTGCTCTAAGAAAGGTATGCCTATAGACTCTAATAGGATTCAAGAAAAAAGGAAGTCATTATATGCCACTTAAAGCAAAAAGAAGGTGAAGGATCTAAAACCGGAGAATTTAAAACCAGCAAAGAATGGTTTGATTTTAGAAAGTGGTCTGGCTTAAAAAATGTCAAGATAACAGGAGAAGTAACTTCTGTCGACCAGGAGGCAGCAGAGAAGTTCCCAGACGCCATTAAAAAAGTCACTGAGAAAGGATATCTGCCTGAACAGGTTTTATTTTTTTTTTAAGATTTTATTTATTTATTCATAAGAGACACACAGAGAGAGAGAGGCAGAGGGAGAAGCAGGCTCCCCGCTGAGCAGGGAGCCCGATGCGGGACTTGATCCCAGAACCCCGGGATCATGACCTGAGCCGAAGGCAGACGCTTAACCATCTGAACCACCCAGGTGCCCTGCCTGAACAGGTTTTAATGCAGATGAAACTGCTCTATTCTGGAAAAAAAAAAAAAAAAGCCACAAAGGACATTTACTAGTAAAGAAGAGAAGTGAGCACCAGGATTTAAGGCAGGAAGGGATAGGCTAACTACCGTTTTGTGCAAATGTAACAGCACTCCAACCTGTCTTAAGGGTTAACTTGTTTCAGGTTAACACGCTCCTTGCTTGCTGACCTAAGGCCCTTGACCTGTAACAGAACCAATTTACTTTCTTTGAGATTTGCAGGCCACTGGCCTTGGGGAATGAAGGACCAGAATTTTCCCAGGCCACAGAGGCCAACAAGTCTGTTTGAAGTTGGCTCAACTTTCTGATTAGCCCTGCAATCTTTTAGCAAAATGTTTTCCTTTTTTAAGGTCACAAAAATGACTTTTCCTGACCTCCCTTTGCGCATCCGTAGACCTTGGCCTCCTTTGCAGAAAGAACAGAGTACTCTTGCACAAGCCCAGGCACTAAGGAACCATGACCCCCTTGCGCAACCTCTGAGCACTGAGATAATGTCTGTAGCGGCCACCACTGAGCCTGAACATAATCAAGAAATGTTTTGGACCACTACACTCCCTTTGCTGATTAACTACCCTAAACCCCCTGGGCCAGGCAAAAACTAGGGAGCTGGCTTTTGGACAAGAGTCTGCCTTCTTCCCAGGTTGCCGGCCTCCTGAATAAAGATCAAATTCCTTTCCAATCAAAACTTGTCTCTTGAGTATTGGCCTTTCCAGCATACGAGCAGCCAAACTTGGGTTTGGTAACACAAATGCAGTGGAGTTTATGACCAAGACTGCCCTTAGCAGAAAACAAATGGACATTACACAGTCTGGCAGAAGGACTCTTCTATCATGTGGGCACTGCAACTAAAGGGCACAGTGGAAGGATTGGTACCACATAGAAACATTTTCAGAGAAATGAAACAGCAAAAAATCAGACAGAAATTACAATGTATTTCTATAAAGTTACACTGAGTGTGCCTACCTCTCCTGCCCCTCATTTCACCTGAACCTCTTCCTCTGCCACCTCTCAGACAGCAAGACCAACCCTTCCTCTTCCTCCTCCTCAGCCCACTCAATGTATTTCACTCCACTTCTTCTGCCTCTGCCACCCTTGAGGCAGCAAGACCAACCCCCACTCTTCCTCCTCCTCCTCAGTCCACTTGACACGAAGAGACAGGATGAAGACCAATGGTCCACTTCCACTTAATGGATAGCAAATAAGCATCAAACCATACAGTTAAATAAACTTATATGCTGTATATGTGTATGAGTGTCTTCATGTGAAAATCTACCAACTGGCTAATTGAATGTAATAATAAAAAAATTAAAAAATATGTATCTGTTAAAAAAAAAAAGAAAAGGGGCGCCTGGGTGGCTCAGTCGTTAAGCGTCTGCCTTCGGCTCAGGTCATGATCCCAGGGTCCTGGGATCGAGCCCCACATCGGGCTCCCTGCTCGGCGGGAAGCCTGCTTCTCCCTTTCCCACTCCCCCTGCTTGTGTTCCCTCTCTCGCTGTGTCTCTCTCTGTCAAATAAATAAATAAAATCGTTAAAAAAAAAAAAAGAAAATCTAACCGTATGACAAGAAATGTATGTTTCTGTGTCTTCATCATCATCATCATCATCATCGCGTAAGTATTCATTGTGTAGAACGTAGTGTGCAAGTCTTGTATGGAAGTTGTTAGCCTAAGGTGAGTGATATTTAATATAAAATTAGTAATGTGTTAGTTTTACTGTTTTCTAACTTTGCTTTCAAAGAATTATATTAACATACAGTATGCCTCTCTCTTGTAATTGAAGAAACTGTGTATCAGACTATCATCATAGGTAAGTGGCTTTTTAAAAATGTAACAATGTTTCCAATACTGTATTATGAATATGACTGTAATGCTATATGCCATAAAAATTTTTCTAACAATTCATTTATTAATGTATAGGCTTGCTACCATGAAGCAATCTTATCAATTATACTAGGCTAATGTAAAGCAATTACATTGCTGCTTCTTTGTTAATGCATGAATTGTAATGCCTATAAATAAATATAAATCTCTTTGCACATTATCTTTTCATTTTTGATACCTCATGTTAGCAATAAGTACATCTATAGTGTATTGTGTCATATAAGACAATATTGATGTAGATACTGACACAATTCATCTTATGAAGAGACAATGTAACCTTACAGTATTGATAAATACAGTACTGTAAATGTCTTTTCTCTTCCTTATGATTTTCATAGTAATATTTTATTTTCTCTAGCTTACTTTAAGAATGCAGTATGTGATAACTATAACATACAAAATAGGTGTTAATCGACTGTTTATGTTATTGGTAAGGCTTCCAGTCAACAGTAGACAATAGTCTAATAGCTAAGTTTGGGGGGATTCAAAAGTTATATACACATTTTTAACCCGTGTTGTTCAAGAGTCAACAGTAGTTTAAAATCAAAATGAAGCATATCATAGAGCATTTCACCTCAAGGAATGAAGATCCCTATCACTTTATTATTTTCCTAATATGGTTTGGCACTTTGTAGCCTTGAAATTGAAGAAAATGGCCAAGGATTTGCAACCAACCGTAAAATTCAAGCTTCTGCTTGGCTGTCCTAAGAGTAACAAAGGGGCCAGTTGGTAAAAATGATTATGGGTCAGTCTATTCACTACATCTCAAGGTAATGGAATGTGATAACTCTATTAGCTACAGTATCTTCAGTTTTTATTTTTTGTTTTTGTTTTTTTTCGTTGATAAAACCTTAAGTTTTATTTTTTTTTTAATTTAAATTTTGTTAGTTATATAGTGCAATATTTGTTTCTGGAGTAGACTTCAGTGACTCATCACTTACATACAACGCCCAGTGCTCATCACAACTGCCCTCTTTAATCCCCATCCCCCATCTAGCCCATTCCCCACCCACATCCCTCCATCAACCCTCAGTTTGTTCTCTATCGTTAAGAGTCATTTATGGCTTATTTCCCTCTCTCCTTTTCCCCCCCTTCCCAGATGTTTTCTTTCTTAAATTCCACATGAGTAAGATCATATGGTATTTGTCTTTGACTGACTTATTTCGCTTAGCATAATACACTCTAGCTCCATCCATGTCGATGCAAATGGCAAGATTTCATTCTTTTTGATGGCTGAGTAATATTCCATTGTATATATATACCACATCTTCTTTATCCATTCATCAGTCGATGGACATTTGGGCTCTCTCCATAGTTTGGCTATTGTTAATAATCCTGCTATATACATCAGGGCGCATATACCCCTTGGAATCTGTATTTTTGTATCCTTTGGGTAAATACCTAGTAGCACAGTTGCTGAATCGTAGGGTAGTACTATTTTTAACTTTTTGAGGAACCTCCAAACTGTTCTCCAGAGTGGCTGCACCAGTCTCCATAGTATATTTTTGGAAGTCATGTAATTGATATTTACTATCATAAAGGAAAATATTAAAAATCAGAGCTTAATATTTTTCTAAAACATAATGTCTTTATTCTGGGATAACCAAATATGAATCCAACTGTGAAGGTAAATGAACTGTTTATTTAATATTCAAAAAATTGACATGTATTTGGATATTTTATTCATTTTAAGTAAGCCAGTTCTATTGTTAAACCTGGATATGGGCTTTTGTTCTGTGAAAAAAAGCAAACAAAAAAGCTTAAGTATAGCAACAAGTATTCTATTCTTCTAACAGAAACTACTAGACACTTGAGTAAGAACACACTTCTCTATCCCTATTCCTACGATGACAAGCTGCCTTTTCACAGCTCATAGTCATGATTAGCCCAGCACTGTTTAGAATAATTTTTAGTAATGGACCCAGCAGGAAAAACATGTGGGCTTTAGAAATTAATGTGAATAAAAATGACAAAATTGCATTAAAAGGGTGTCCATTTATTGCAATTTAGTATTGTAAGACATTGGGGGGGGTTCCACCTTATTATGTTTTTAATTTTATACTGAACAATGTTAAAGTGTGCACTTTAACTATCCTGTTTTGAAGCCTACTGATCAGATTTACATTTTACTTTGAGAGTTATCATTTACATATTGAAATGCCAGCATCATTTACTAGTACTATAATAGAAGATGATCATTCTCCCTTTATGGCTGAAGCAAATCACCACACTGTCAAAGGTCAGTTACCTTTTTAGAATGTATTTTTGATTCTGCTTAGAAATAGATTCTGTTGGGCGCCTGGGTGGCTCAGTTGGTTAAGCCACTACCTTCGGCTCAGGTCATGATCCTGGAGTCCCAGGATCGAGTCCCACATTGGGCTCCCTGCTCGGCGGGGAGTCTGCTTCTCCCTCTGACCCTCCCCCTTCTCATGCTCTCTCTCTATCTCATTCTCTCTCTCAAATAAATAAATAAAATCTTAAAAAAAAAAAAAAGAAATAGATTCTGTTGGTTTTGTCCCTTCACATTTGGGTAGCATTCAAATCTCACCTGTAAGAGTGATGTCACCAAAATGGTGATGTCGGAGACACCAGCCTCCCCTCCGCATCTCCCTATAAATATCAACAACTAGACAGCTATCCACAAACAAAAACAGCTCTGGGAGAGCCCTAGAGTCCTATTAAGAAATTTCAGCCCCACAGTGGAACAAAAAACCTGAGAATAACTGCAAAAGAAGAGAAGGAAGACAGCTTCATTTGGCCTGCACCATCCCGTCCCACAAGCCAGAGTTGTTTAGTGCCAAGAGAGTTTCCCAGGCAGAGAGTTCCCCTCTCTAGGAAAGGAAGAGTTGGATGAGCAATCAGCTTCTCCGTCTTTTCAGGGCACTGAACAATGGCTTCACCCCTCCCATATGAGAAAGTTGAGATGTACTGAGATGGCTAGGAACAAGGAAGAAAAGCAGGGGCTACTAACAGCAGCTACACAGCAGGAGCAATTCTAGTTCATGGGGACCTGCTCTGCACACAAACCCAGCAGATTTCACCCCTGATGAA
The DNA here is from genome assembly GCF_004348235.1 of Phoca vitulina. NCBI lineage: Eukaryota > Metazoa > Chordata > Mammalia > Carnivora > Phocidae > Phoca > Phoca vitulina. The sequence goes on along the minus strand of NW_022589738.1, from coordinate 8,429,848 downwards.
ACCAACAGCCAGCACAGCACGGTGGACCACCTGCAAGTGTCATCAGCTTTCACCCCACAGGTATTCATATTCACTGATGCCAGTCACCTGAGTCACCCCCTGCTCCCTCCCCTGCACCCCCTGTCAGAACCGAGGAACAACCCTAGCAGCCAGCTCAGGCCTCTGCAGCTGTGAGAGTGCAAGAGGCCAGCCTACACCCCCTCTCATTTGGCCCCCCATGGCCCTGCAAGTGCGTAGGGACAGCCGCTTCAGCTGTGTACTTGCACATCCCTGGCCCACCCCCTGTCACCAGCCTCTACTGCAGTGGGTATGCCCAGTGGAATAGTGTGCAGCCATGGGGGGCATGCAACAGCCAGGGCCCCCACAGCTGTTTGTGGGCTCAGATGAGGCCCTGTCTTCTATCACTGGCCTGCACCGCCAAGCTCACCTGTAGCCAGCCCCTCCAGATGTGCACCTGCACACCTTCCACACAGACCGCCATCACAGGCTTCCACTGAAATGCGCTGGAGGAGAGTGTGTAAGCACTGGAGACCATGCTGCTGGCCTTGGACCCCACCACTGTATGTGTATCTGCAGCCAGGCCCTACCTCTACATAGGCAACAGCAGCTCGTTGCCATAACTGAGTGTGTGAATACCAACAGCTCAGGTGGCCACCGATGCTTGCCCTGGTACCTAGCAGCTGATCTTGGAAGGGCCACTGAAGACCTCACTAGTGCTTGTAACCACTGCAGACCCCCCACAGTGTCCACCAAGGTCCACACAGTTGTCAGTAATGTGGAACCAAGCAACCTGAGCCAAAAAGACATCCTGCCTCCCCAGACCCAGTGCCACCACATGCCCCCACACTAGGTGTCCTGCACTACTAGACCCAGAATCCCAACATGTTCCATTGCACCCCTGCCCACAGGTGAAAGTCTTCCCTTATCAATGGCAGTCCATAAAGTCTGGCAGAGGTGACTGCTTCTTCAAATGTGCAGATACCTGCACAAGGCTACAAGATCACAAAGAATCAGGAAAATATGACTCCATTAAAGGAATACAGTAAACCTCTAGTAACTGGCCCCAAAGAAATGGAGATACAGAAATTGCCGGACAAGAATAAGCAATTAATGATATCAGGAAAACAATACAAAAACAAAATGAGAAGTTTAATAAAGAGACAGAAAACATTAAAAAGAACCAAACAAATTCTGCAGGTAAAGAATTAAATGACTGAAAAGAACAACTCAATAGAGAACTTCTGCAGCATACTTAATGAAGTAGAAGAAAGAATCAATGATCTAGAAGGTGATGCAGGAGTTTTATCCAATAAGGGGAACAAAAAGGGGTAGAAAGTTTACTTAAAGAAATACTGGCTGAGAACATCCCAAACCTAGGGAGAGATTTGGACATCCAAGTTCATGAAGTTCATCGTTTGTCCCAAAAGTACAATCCAAAATGATCTTCACTAGGACACAGTATAACACTGACTAAAATCAAAGACAGAGAGAATCTTAAAAGCAGCAAGAGAAAAAAATTTATCTCATGCAAGAGAACCCCTACAAGTTTATCAGGGGATTTCTCAGCAGAGACCTTGCAGGCCAAGAGAGAATGGGATAATTTACTCGAAGGGCTGAAAGAAATAAACTGCCAACCAAGAATATGTTGCCCAGCAATCTGTCCTTCAGATATGAAGGCAAGATAAAGACGTTCCCTAATAACGAAAAGCTGAGTGAATTAATCACCACTAAACCTACCTTATAAGAAATGCTGAAAGAAGTTCTTCAGGCTGAGATGAAAGGATGCTAATTAGTAACATGAAAACGTATGAAAATATACAACACACAGGGAAAGACAAACATATAGTCAGATTCAGAATACTCTAATACAGCAATGTAGTGTACTAATTAACTCTAGAATAAAGAGTAAAAAGAAAGTATTAAAAATAACTATAGCTACAACAATCTATTAATGGATACACAAAAGGAATGAAATCTTGCCACTTGCAACAACGTGGATGGAACTGGAGGGTATTATGCTGAGCGAAATAAGTCAATCAGAGAAAGACATGTATCATATGACCTCACTGATAGGAGGAATTCTTAATCTCAGGAAGCAAACTGAGGGTTGCTGGAGTGGTGGGGGGGTGGGAGGGATGGGGTGGCTGGGTGACAGACATTGGGGAGGGTATGTGCTATGGTGAACGCTGTGAATTGTGTCAGACTGTTGAATCACAGACTTGTACCTCTGAAACAAATAATACAGTATATGTTAAAAAAAAAAAGATGTAAACTATGACATCACAAACACAAAAAGGATTAAAAGGGTAGTATTTTGTATGTAATCGAAGTTAAAGTCTTACCAACATAAAACAGACTTATTTTTAGAGAAAAGGCATAACAATCATAACTATGTATGCACACAACATCAGAGCACATAAATATATTGAGCAAATACTAACAAATCTGAAGGTAGAAATAGAAAACAGTACAGTGATATTAGAGATCTTCAATAACCCACTTTCAATAATCCAGAACAGACAGAAAAATCAACACAAAACATTGGACTTGTGTCATACTTTAGAGCAAATGGAACTAACACATATAAAGACCATCCCATTAAACTGCAGCAGAATATGCATTCTTCTCAAGCACACACAGAACATTCTAAATCATAAATCATATGATAATTCACAAAATAAGCCTTAGCAAATTAAAAACATCTGAAACCATAACAAGTATTTTTTTTTTTTTACCACAGGGGTCTGAAACTAAAAATCAATAACAGGAGGAAAACTGGAAAATTCACAAATATGTGGATATTAAACACTATATTCCTGAACAACAAGTGAGTCAAAGAAGAAATCAAAATTGAGATTAAATATATCTTAAAACAAATGAAAATGGAAATGTAGCATATCAAAACCCATGTGATGCTGCAAAGCAGTTTTTAGAGAAAAACGTATAATGATAAATGCCTTCGTTAAGAAAAAAGATCTCAACCTAAATTTCCACCTCAAGGAACTAGAAAAAGAAGAACAAACGTAAGTCCTGCTACCTAAGTCCAAAGGTAGCAGAAGGGAGGAAATAACAAAAATAAGAGCCAGTTTTCTGAAAAGATAAACAAAATTGACAAACCATTAGCTAGACTAAGAAAAAAAAAGAGGCCTCAAATAGAATCAGAAATGAAAGAGGAAACACTACAACTGATACCACAAAAATATAAAGGATCATAAGAAACTACTATGAACAAATATATACCAACAAATTAAATAACCTAGAATAAATAGATATATTCCTAGAAAAATATAACCTACCAGGACTGAATCATGAAGAAATAGAAAATCTAAACAGACCAATAAAGAGTAAGGAAATTGAGTCAGTAATCAAAAACCTCCCAACGATGAAAAGCCCAGGACTATATAGGTTTCACTGGTGAATTCTGCCAAACATTTAAAGAAGAATTAAAACCAACCCTTCTCAAACTCTCCAGCTTTGTTCTTCTCAGTTAAGCATCTGACTTCGGCTCAGGTCATGATCTTAGGGTCCTGGGATCGAGCCCTTCTCCCTTCTCAGGGAGTCTGCTTTTCTCTCTGTCGCTCCCTACCCTGTACTCTCCCTCCCTCTCTCTCTCTCTCTCTCAAATAAATAAATAAAATCTTTTTTTTTTTTAAAGCTGCATAGCAAAAGAAACCATCAACAAAATGAACAGGCAACCTACTGAATGGGAGAAAATACTTGCAAATCATGTATCTAATAAGGTGTTAGTATCCAAAATATATAAAGAATGCACACAACTCAATAGCAAAAAAGGAAAAAAAATCTGATTTTTAAAATGCACAAAGGATCAGAATAGACATTTCTCCAAACACATACAGATGGCCAACAGGTACATGAAAAGGTGCTCAACATCACTAATCATCAGGGAAATGCAAATCAAAACCAAATGAGCTATCACTTCATACCTGTTCAAATAGCTATTATCAAAAAGTCAAGAGGTAGCAAGTGTTGGCAAGAATGCGGAGAAAAGGAAACCTCTGTACACTGTCGGTAGGAGTGTAAATTGGCAAAGCCACTTTGGAAAACAGTAGGGAGGTTCCTCAAAAGACTAAAACCAAAATGACCATATAATCCAGCAATCTCATTTGTGGGTATATATGCAAAGGAAATGAAAACTGGATCTCAAAAAGATATTTGCACTTCCATGTTCACTGCAGTATTATTCATAATAGCCAAGATATGGAAATAACCTAAGTACCTGCCAACAGATGAATGGATAAAGATGTGGTATATATCAACAATGGAATAGTATTCACCCATGTGATAACATGAAAGAACCTCAAGGACATCATGCCAAGTGAAATAAGTCAGAGAAAGATGAATATTATACAATCTCATTTATATGTGGAATCTAAAAATACTGATCTCAGAAACAGAAAGTACAGTAGTGGTTATCAGGGGTTGGGGTGTGGGGGAAATGTGAAGATGTTGTTGAAAGATTACAAATGTCCACTTATAAGATAAATAAATTCTAAGGATCTAATGTACAGCATGGTAATTATAGTTAATACTGTATTAAATATTTGAAAAGTTGCTAAGAGAAGAGATTTAAGTGTTCTCACCACAAAAAAGAAATGATAATTATGTGACATGATGGAGGTGTTAGCTAACAATATGGTGGTAATCATTTTGCAGTATATAACTATATTAAATCAACATGTTGTATACCTTAAACTTAAAAAATGTTGTATGTCAATTTTATCTCCATAAAACTGGAAAAAATTTAAAAAAAAATCTCATCTGTAATATATAAAAAAAATTCCAAGTCTGAAATATAAGAAAAATTGAACTCTTTTTCTCTAATAGGATAAAATTTTAAAGAACAAAGTACATTGGATAGATTAGCAATGTACTTTCTGTCATTTATATCCTTTATTACAATAATGCATGAATAATGATTGCAATGAAACCTTTGTAGAAATATATATATATATATGATATTCACATTAATATCTAATGAATCCATTATGATTGGTGTTATTTTGATGAATACTAATTCACTTCAGAAGGTTAAGCTACTAAATTTAATAGTATGTTTAATTAATGCAAGGCTGCAGTGGAATTCTCATGACATTAAATATGATAGTTACATGGTATCGATTATATTAATATTGATCGGTGCCTTGACATTGAATATGAATAGGTGAAATTTTTATGATCAAATATCAAATAGTAAGGAGTCTTTCCAGTATATTCCAAATTATTACAAATCCATGACAATATCAATAAATATAGGATAAATCAACATTTTACACAGTTTAGTAATCCAAATTCACATTCTCCTTTATAACAACAACCATGATGATGATGATGATGATGAATTATAGTTAACATCCACTGACTGCATACTTTGTGCCAGGAACTATTCTATGCTCTAAGCACTTTATATGAGTCAATTCATTTATGAGAAATAATTCTAGAACTCTCTATCTAATTTACATACAATTAACAAAACTATACTGATGCTCTTTTGCAAGAAAGAGAGACCCTTAACTACTTATGAGCAGCTTTGTTGGAATTGAAGACTCATTTGTATCATCTTGAAAACCATCAAAATAGATGTATGTTCATCCTCATTCAGAAAACTGTGCTGTTGTTTTTTTTTTAATTTTATTATGTTATGTTAGTCACCATACAATACATCATTAGTTTTTGATGTGGTGATCCATGATCCATTGTTTTCGTATAACACCCAGTGCTCCATGCAGTACGTGCCCCCCTTAATACCCATCACCGGGCTAACCAATCCCCCCTCTCCCCTCCCCTCTAAAACCCTGTTTGTCTCTCAGAGTCGATAGTCTCTCATGGTTCATCTCTCCCTCCAATTCCCCCCCCCATTTTTCCCTTCCTTCTCCTAATGTCCTCCATGCTATTCCTTATATTCCACAAATAAGTGAAACCATATGATAATTGACTTTCTCTGTTGACTTATTTCACTTAGCATAATCTCCTCTAGTCCCATCCATGTTGATGTAAAAGTTGGGTATTCATCCTTTCTGATGGCTGAGTAATATTCCATTGTATATACGGACCACATCTTCTTTATCTATTCATCTGTTGAAGGGCATCTCGGCTCCTTCCACAGTTTGGCTATTGCGGACATTGCTGCTATGAACATTGGGGTGCATATGGCCCTTCTTTTCACTACATCTGTGTCTTTGGGGTAAATACCCAGAAGTGCAATTGCTGGGTCATAGGGTAGCTCTATTTTTAAATTTTTGAGGAACCTCCACACTGTTTTCCAAAGTGGCTCTACCAACTTGCATTCCCACCAACAGTGTAAGAGGGTTCCCCTTTCTCCACAACCTCTCCAACATTTGTTGTTTCTTGCCCTGTCCATTTTTGCCTTTCTAACTGGTGTAAGGTGGTATCTCAGTGTGGTTTTGATTTGGATTTCCCTGATGGCTAATGATGATAAACATTTTTTCATGTGTCTGTTAGCCATTTGTATGTCTTCTTCAGAGAACGGTCTTTTCATATCTTCTGCCCACTTTTTGACTTGATTATTTGTTTTTTGGGTGTTGAGTTTGAGTTCTTTATAGATATTGGATACCAGCCCTTTACCTGTAGTGTCATTTGCAAATATCTTCTCCCATTCTGTGGGTTGCCTCTTTGTTTTGTTGACTATTTCCTTTGCGGTGCAGAAGCTTTTTATCTTGATGAAGTCCCAAAAGTTCATTTTTGCTTTTGTTTCACTAGCTTTTGGAGATGTATCTTGAAAGAAGTTGCTGTGGCCAATGTCAAAGAGGTTACTGCCTATGTTCTCCTCTAGGATTTTGATGGATTCCTGTCTCACATTGAGGTCTTTCATCCACTTTGAGTTTCTCTTTGTGAATGGTGCTAGAGAATGGTCGAGTTTCACTCTTCTGCATGTGGCTGTCCAGTTTTCCCAGCACCATTTATTGAAGAGAGTGTCTTTTTTCCATTGCATGTTTTCTCCTGCTTTGTCAAAGATTATTTGACCATAGAGTTGAGGGTCCATATCTGGGTTCTCTATTCTGTTCCATTGGTCTATATGTCTGTTTTTGTACCAGTACCATGCTGTCTTGGTGATCACAGCTTTGTAATATAGCTTGAAATCAGGCAACGTGATGCCCCCGCCTTTGTTTTTCTTTTTCCACATTTCCTTGGCGCTTCGGGGTCTTTTCTGATTCCATACAAATTTTAGGATTGTTTGTTCCAGCACTTTGAAAAATGTCATTGGAATTTTGATCGGGATGCCATTGAAGGTATAGATTGCTCTGGGTAGCATAGACATTTAACAATGTTTATTCTTCCGATCCATGAGCATGGAATGTTTTTCCATCTTTTTGTGTCTTCTTCAATTTCTTTCATGAGTGTTCTGTAGTTCCTAGAGTATAGATCCTTTACCTCTTTGGTTAGGTTTATTCCGAGGTATCTTATGGTTTTTGATGTTATTGTAAATGGAATCGTTTCTCTAATTTTTCTTTCTACAGTTGCGTTGTTAGTGTGTAAGAAAGCAACTGATTTCTGTGCATTGATTTTGTATCCTGCCACGTTACTGAATTGCTGTATGAGTTCTAGTAATTTGGGAGTGGAGTCTTTTGGGCTTTCCACATAAAGTATCATGTTGTCTGCGAAAAGAGAGAGTTTGACTTCTTCTTTGCCAATTTGAATACCTTTTATTTCTTTGTGTTGTCTGATTGCTGTTGCTAGGACTTCTAGTACTATATTGAACAATAGTGGCGAGAGTGGGCATCCTTAATGTGTTCTTGATCTTAAGGGAAAGGCTCTCACCTTTTCCCCATTGAGGATGATATTCGCTGTGGGTTTTTCATAGATGGATTTTATGAACTTGAGGAATGTTCCCATTCTCCCTATACTCTGAAGAGTTTTAATCAGGAAAGGATGTTGTATTTTGCCAAATGCTTTTTCTGCATCAATTGAGAGGACCATATGGGTCTTCTCCCTCTTCTTATTAATGTGTTCTATCACATTGATGGATTTGCGAATATTGAACCACCCTTGCATCCCCGAGATAAATCCCACTTGGTCGTGGTGGATGATCCTTTTAATGTATTGTTGGATCCTATTAGTTAGGATTTTGATGAGGATTTTGGAATCCATATTCATCAGGGATATCGGTCTGAAATTCTCCTTTTTGATGGGGTCTTTGCCTGGTTTGGGGATTAAGGTAATGCTGGCCTCATAGAATGAGTCTGGAAGCTTTCCTTCTGTTTCTATTTTTTGAAACAGCTTCAGTAGAATAAGTATTATTTCTTCTTTGAATGTTTGGTAGAATTCCCCAGGGAATCCATCAGGCCCTGGACTCTTGTTTTTTGGGAAGTTTTGGATCACTGCTTCAATCTCTTACTGGTTATTGGCCTATTCAGGTCGTCAATTTCTTCCTGTTTCAGTCTTGGCAGCTTATAGGTTTCCAGGAAGGCCTCTATTTCATCCAGATTGCTCAGTTTATTGGCATATAGTTGTTGATAATAATTTGTAATAATTGTTTCTATTCCCTTGGTGTTAGTCGTGATCTCTCCCCTTTCATTCATAATTTTATTAATTTGGGTCCTTTCTCTTTTCTTTTGGATAAGTCTGGCCAGTGGTTTATCGATCTTATTAATTCTTCCAAAGAACCAACTTCTAGTTTCGTTGATCTGATCTACTGTGTTTCTGGTTTCTAATTCATTGATCTCTGCTCGAATTTTAATTATTTCTCTTCTAATGCGTGGCTTAGGCATTGTTTGTTGCTTTTTCTCTAGTTCTTTAAGATGTAGAGTTAGTTGGTGAATTCGGGATTTTTCTATTTTTTTGAGTGAGGCTTGGATGGCTATGTATTTCCCCCTTAGGACTGCCTTTGCAGTATCCCATAGGTTTTGGACCGATGTGTTTTCATTCTCATTGGTTTCCATGAATTGTTTAAGTTCTTCTTTGATTTCCTGGTTGACCCAAACATTCTTGAGCAGAGTGGTCTTTAGCTTCCAAGTGTTTGAATTTCTGCCAAATTTTTTCTTGTGATTGAGTTCCAGTTTTAAAGCATTGTGGTCTGAGAATATGCAGGGAATAATCTCAATCTTTTGGTATCAGTTGAGACCTGATTTGTGACCCAGTATGTGGTCTATTCTGGAGAAAGTTCCATGTGCGCTCGAGAAGAATGAGTATTCTGTTGTTTTAGGGTGGAATGTTCTCTATAGATCTATGAGGCCCATCTGGTCCAGGGTGTCATTCAGAGCTATTGTTTCTTTGTTCATTTCCTGCTTAGATGATCTGTCCATTGCTGAGAGTGGAGTATTGAGGTCTCCTACAATTAACGTATTGTTATCAATATGACTCTTCATTTTGGTTAACAGTTGGCTTGTGTAGATGGCTGCTCCCATGTTGGGGGGCATAGATATTTACAATTGTTACATCTTCTTGTTGGATAGACCCTTTAAGAATGATATAGTGTCCTTCTGTGTCTCTAATTACAGACTCTAGTTTAAAATCTAATTTGATATAAGAATTGCTACCCCAGCTTTCTTTTGAGATCCGCTGGCATGGAAGATGGATCTCCATCCCTTCACTTTCAGTCTGGATGTATCTTTAGGTTCAAAATGAGTCTCTTGTAGGCAGCATATGGATGGGTCCTGTCTTTTTATCCAGTCTGCAACCCTGTGCCGTTTTATGGGAGCATTTAGGCCATTCACGTGGAGAGTGATTATTGAAAGATATGAATTAATTGTCATCATGTTGCCTGTGAAGACGTTGTTTTTATAGATTGTCCCTGTAAATTTCTGTTGTAGATCACTCTTGGGGTCTTTCTCCTTTTATAGAATCCCCCTTAATATTTCTTGCAGGGCCGGCTTAGTGGTCACATATTCTTTCATTTTCTGTCAATCGTGGAAGCTCATCTCTCCATCCATTCTAAATGAAAGCCTTGCCGGATAAAGTATTCTTGGCTGCATGTTCTTCTCATTTAGTACCCTGAATATGTCTTGCCAGGCCTTTCTGGCTTGCCAGGTCTGTGGATAGGTCTGACGTTATTTTGATGTTCCTCTCTCTGTACGTAAGGAATCTCTTCCCCCTAACTGCCCTTAAGATGGTTTCCTTGGTTCTAAGATTTGCAAGTTTTACTATTACATGCCGGGGTGTTGGCCTGTTTTCCTTGATCTTGGGAGGGGTCCTCTCTGCCTCTAGGACACGAATGTTTGTTTCATTCCCCAGATTAGGGAAGTTCTCAGCTATGGTTTGCTCAAATACATCTTCTAGTCCTCTCTCTCTCTCCACTCTCTCTGGGATTCCAGTTATTCTGACATTGGAACGCTTCATGGTGTCACTTATTTCTCTGATTCCATTTTCATGGATTCTGAGTTGTTTTTCCCTGGCCTCCTTTTTTCCCTTTTTATCTATTATATTGTCTTCCAGGTCGCTTATTCGTTCTTCTGCCTCACTTACCCTAGCTGTAAGATTATCTAGATTGGATTGGATCTCATTGATAGCATTTTTAAGTTCTGCCAATTCAGCTTTCATTTCTGCCCTTAGAGACTCTATGTTGCCATTAATTGATTTCTCCATTCTAGCCATTGTCTTCACAATTGCTAGCCTGAATTCTATCTCCGACATCTTGGTTATATCTGCATCCATTTGTAAATCTGCAGCATAACTCATGATCTGTGAGTCTTTTCTATTTTGGGGGTTCCTCCTCCTAGTCATTCTGTTGATGGGTGTTTGAGGGAATGTATAGAGTCCAAATTATTGACCAGAACCCAAGCAAGATGCACCTGTTTTCTTGGGACCTTAGGGTTGCTGGCCTCTTGTTTTCCCAGCTTGTCTTCTGGGGGAGGGGCCTGCCGTGCTGTTACTCAGGCAACCCTGTTTGGGCGGAGTTGCCGGGCCCCCCTGTGGCGGGGGATGGGCTCAGCGGGAATCAGTCTTTGGGGCTTTTGTTCTCTGGCGCCTTTCCCTGGCGGCTTTCCGCGTCTCTTCCGCGAGTCAGAGCAGAAGAGACCGTTTCCAACCCTCTGCCTCAGAGCAGAGAGACCGCAGTCTGTTCTTCAGTGAGCTCTCCAGGCCACACTGTCTCCGTTTCTGTCCGTGCTGCTATAAACTGCAGCGTCCTGGGTTGTGCGCCCCTCCGCAGCGCTCCCAGTCCTGCCTCCAGGTCGGGGCACGTCTCTGCCCTTTGTGCTTCTAAAACCGCCAGCCGCTCCCAGTTCGCCCGCACGACCCTGCCGCTCTGGGTTTCCGTCCGGGGCCTGCAGTTCGCAGGCATGACCCCGCTGCTCCGGGTTTCCGCCCCGGGGGCTGCCCTAAAGTCCTTTCCCGACGCTACCGGTGTGCGAGTCTGTGCCCCGTCCCCAGAGCGCAAGGCTGTCACTCACCAGAGGTGTAGGATCCCCACGGCCAGGCACCCTCCCGCTGCCATTTATCCTCCAATATCTGCCCGCGGAATCACGGCTCCCTGCTTCGTACCTCGAAACCAACCACCTGCGATATTCTGTTTGTAGAGATCCAGATCTTCTTACATCTCAGGCTGGTTTCGTGGGTGCTCAAAGTGGTCTGGTAGATATCCAGCTCAATTCCGGGGACCAGTTGAAATAGGGTCCCCTACTCCTCCGCCATCTTTCCTTCCCCCCTCCAGAAAACTGTGTTTTTTAAGAAATACCAAGACTGATACTTTATTTTTCTTACCATTCAAAGAAAAAGCGTCTTTATAAATTACAACAGTGATAGACTCTACATTTAAATGAAATATTTTATTTTTGCATTTTAATAAACTTAAATGTAAATAAATATACATCACTTGTTAAAATGTAGGTCAGAAGGAAAAGGTGTTAACATAGTGTTGATCATAATCTTTTCACCTATGTCAGCCAACTCCTTTCCCACCCCACTCTACACCAAATCCCAACAGATGATTTTACTTCCAAGTTTACTGAGATTTTAACTATTTAACACATGCTTTCTCACCTCTACTCCAACTCCCTCTCCTCTCCTCTTTTTTCTTTCCTCTTATGTTTCCTTCTTGAGTGAGAAGACGATACATGTGTATCTCTTTCTAGGGCTAACACAGCCACCTTGCACTTTGATGCATGGGGCTTTACTCTATGAATGACCCACACTCCCTTCTAAAGCTTTAATTTCTTCCTCTAAAATTCATTTTGCTTGATTTGGGGTTATGATTCATTTTTTTTCTCTCCTCAAATATTTCTTTTCTCAACCCTGCTACCTTATAAAGATACTATCCTTCCACATTCTTCTAAGTTCTTCCAAGCCACCAATCCACACGACCACAGTTACAGTCAATTTTTCTTTTGACAATCAAAAGCTTTATCTCTTCACCCTCCTCAAATCCTCTGCAGAACTTAAACGGATGATTAACTTCTCCAAATCTTTATTCCCTTGGCTTTCATGATGTTATAGCCCATGGAGGTTTGCTCCTATTTCTCTGAACAGTCTGGTTTTCCCATATTTTTAGTGCTCACACCACCTTTTAAAGTAACATATCCTAAGATTCCATAGCAGCCTCTCATTTTTTACCTCACAGATTCCTAGTTGATATGCATATCTATCCCAACAATCTCATCTTTTCCTCATGGCAGAACTTTCAAACCTTAAACTTTAGCCCTGACTTCTCTCTCAAGTTCCACATACTCATGTACACATGATTCTTAGACATCTCCACATAAATATTTCCCAAGCACCTTAAACAACATATCCCGAGTTAAAAGGATTATTTTTCCAGACCTCAAATCTACCAATTACACTAAAAGGAAAACAACAATATCTCACTATTTTCTGTCTTCTTTCTCTTTGTTGATGCCATCAACATTCTTTCAATTACCCAGGCCTAACATTTGAAAAATCATATTTAACTCTTCCTTCTCCCTTGACCACCACTTCTATTCAGTTACCAAATCATTTGATTTTTAGCCTCAATTCAATCAAATACATAGCCCACCTAAAAATATCTTCTGTGGCTTTCCATTTCCTAAAGTCCATGTGAATTATTTAGGGCTCTCCACATCCTGACTTGTACCTCCTTTTCTAGAACCATCTCTTGGTACTCCTCTCCAAGCACCCAAACTAGCTAACTTTTCTTATTTCCATGACACTGTTCATAATACTCCTTTGGCCTGAAATCCCTCTCCTCACGTTCATACACATATTCATCAATTCATTCAGTGAGTACTTACCTACTACATGCAAGATACTGTTCTAGATGCTAGAGATGAGATGGTGAAGAAAACAATGACCCTCCCTATGCTAATGGAGCCTGTATTCTAGTGAGAAGATAGAAAGTAAGTAAGTGAATATAATACAAGGTATGAAAAATAAAACAAAATAAGGGGAGAGGGGTTAATCCCTAAAATCTAGTACTCAGGGAAGCATTCCCTGACAGGAGTGACATTTGAACAGTAATCTGAATGATATGAGAGAACCAGACACATTATATTGGGATCTGTGTAATAGTAGGTACAAAGGCCCTTGACAGGAGTATGTGTGAAGTGTTAGAGGAATAGCAAGGAAACCAGGGTGGCTGATGTACCTTGAGTGAGGGGTTTCAAAAAAAGAAGGTAAGAAACAAGGTCAAAATAACCAGAAATCAATTCTCCAAGGCTACAGACTATAGTAAAGATACAGGATTTATTCTCATTGTGATAAAAAGTATTTGGAGGATGGAGAGCAGGGGAGTGATATGATTTTATTTATTTTTCAGAAAGGTCACTTTGCAGGTATACAGAGGCTGTGGGGTTGGTGGAAAGAGTGAACATAGGATAGGAGTTAGGAGACTGTGGGACCAGTCCAAGTAAGAGATGATTGTGGCTTAGGCTGGGGAAACTGGCATAAAGGTGGTAAGAAATGAGAAAATTAAAGATTAATATGAAAGACAGAAACAAAGAGAATTGCTGATAATTGGACATGAGAAATGAAAGAATGAGAAGAATCCTGGATGACTCCTAAATTTGGGCCCTGAGCAGTGGGGTGAATTATGACATGTGCCATCTTCTGAGATAGGAAACACTGAACAAGGAGCAGATTTGAATAGGGAATCAAAAGGTCAACTTTGGACTTGCTAACTTTGAAAATGGGCATTAGGCAGCAAAGTGGAAATGTCTAGTCAATCCTTTAATTATGAGTCTGGAGTTCAAGGGACAGCTCAAGGATGGAGAGTTCCATTTGAATCACCAGATTTTTTTGTGTCCTTTGGGGTCATTGAACTGGATGAGATCACTCCACTCAATGATTCTCAACGCTGGCACACTTTCAATTCACTGGAGAAGCTTTAAAATAAAATACCGATTCCCTCTCCCATCCCCAGAATGACTGAATCCAAATCTCTGCAGGGAAACCAGGGTATGGGTGAATTTTTAAAACTCCTCTAATGTGCAACTAGATCAAAGAACTCCTGACCTATGGAAATGATGTGGAGAGACGTCTGAGTACTTAACTCTGGAGCACACCAAAATTTAGAGATCTGTAAAAGCAGGTTACAAAAAGGACACCAGAACCAAGCTTGGCCACCAAGGCACAGAGGAAATCAAGAGGACAGTGCAATATCCCATAAGCCAAAAAAGTGTTTCAAGAAGGACAAATGAATTCAGTCAAATGCCATTGAGAGTTCAGTTAAGGTGAGGACTGAGATTAGACCACTGGATTTGATCATGTGAAGGCAGCTGTAACAGGTGGTTTATTTAGACAGTAGACAGGGACCAAAGACTTATGCCATGCATTCAAAAGAGTGGAAGATAGGGAGGTAAAGAGAAGAAGCAACAGGAACTCTTGGCCATATGCATCTGTCAGTGCTTTGCCCATTTCCAAGGCCTAGTTAAAAGGCGCTGAAGCCTCTGCTAATCTCACCAGCTAGAGGCAATTTCTCCTTCGTGCAATTTCTACTTGCCCTTTCCTTTGAGATGTCAACTTGAACTCTAGTTATTTATGCTCTTTGTGGAGAAGGATCACATTTAGTTCATCTTTCTATGACCCAAAGTAAAGAAGTAGATTCTTAGTAACTGTTGGCACAAGGTTTAGGAAAGAAAAAGCTTTGAAATGGGGCACCTGGGTGGCTTAGTCGGTTAAGCATCTGCCTTCAGCACAGGTCATAATCCCAGGGTCCAGGGTCCTAGGTCAAGCCCCAAGTCCTCTGGCAGGGGAGAGGCACGTGGTTCCCCGCTTAGCAGGAAATCTGCTTCTCCCTTCCTCTCCCTCTGCCACTCCCCATTCATTCACCCTCTATCAAAAAAAAAAAAAACCAAAACTTAAAAGAAAAAGAAAAAGCTTTGAAATATGCTAGAAAAGTGAAAAGAAAGGCCATATGCACCCCAATGTTCATAGCAGCAATGTCTGCAATAGCCAAACTGTGGAAAGAGCCGAGATGCCCTTCAACAGATGAATGGATAAAGAAGATGTGGTCCATATATACAATGGAATATTACTCAGCCATCAGAAAGGAGGAATACCCAACTTTTACATCAACATGGATGGGACTGGAGGAGATTATGCTAAGTGAAATAAGTCAAGCAGAGAAAGTCAATTATCATATGGTTTCACTTACTTGTGGAATATAAGGAATAGCATGGAGGACATTAGGAGAAGGAAGGGAAAAATGAAGGGGGGGAAATCGGAGGGGGAGACGAACCATGAGAGACTATGGACTCTGAGAAACAAACTGAGGGTTTTAGAGGGGAGGGGGGAGGGGGAACGGGTTAGCCTGGTGATGGGTATTAAGGAGGGCATGTACTGCATGGAGCACTGGGTGTTATACGAAAACAATGAAGCGTGGATCACTACATCAAAAATTAATGATGTATTGTATGGTGACTAACATAATAAAATAAAATTTAAAATAAATAAATAAAGTTAAAATAAGAAATATGCTGGAAAAGCAATGAGGGGTACTGCAGTACTAAGTGAGCAGAACTCTCATCTCACATACCAGAAAGGGAAGATGTTGAAATTTACTCAGCTGTTTCAAGTAATTGTGAAGTATAGGGAGATAAAAAAGGCAAAAATAATCAGAGTTGAAAAAAAGTTTCTTTAATTATCTCTAATGCTATTTTTGTTCCTGAGCACCTGTGAGGCACTAAATGGCAGTTACGTGACAAACTACTGACCCATGCATAGATGACAACAAACCATTCCTCCTCCTCTTAACTCACACAGAACCGCCAGCCCTCACCTGGACCCCCAGCTCTGCCTCTAACAGGGTGATCAGCCGGAAAAGGCTGAAGTTGTTGTTAAGGAGCTGCATGGTATAATTTTTGTTTGTTTTAATTTTTTTAGTAACATAAATTTTACAACACAGAAAATTTTTGCAAAATCTGCCTAAATAAGTTGACAAAAGAAAAAAAAAAAGCAAGCTGGAGGGCTTGGAGGTTATTTAATAGGTATATATCCAGTGGTGAGTATCAGACTCTTCAGGGGATTTGAATGTCCCTAAAGGGCTTAGTATTTACATAATTTTCTCTTTTAGTGGATCTTTAGACACATTCACTCTATCTGGTAATGATTTTCAGTTTAAATGCTTTGTAAATTAAATGTGTTTCAAAATATGAACTATACATAGCAAAAGACCTTGGGTATATTTTGATTTTTAAAAGTCTTCCAGGGTTTCATTGCCTCTCTTGAACCCCTGAGGCACTAAGCCCCCCATAAACCTGAGTACAATTGCCTCAGCTGTCATCTTCAAACCTTTTTCCCCCCAAATCAACAACCTTCCCTCAAATTGATGAGTAACCCCCAATGTGTGGAGCAAAGATGATTTTTTTCTATCTTTCTTTTCTTAAATTTTATTTTATTTTATTATGTTATGCTAGTCACCATACATTACATCATTAGTTTTTGATGTAGTGATCCATGATTCATTGTTTTCGTATAACGTCCAGTGCTCCATGCAGTACGTGCCCTCCTTAATACCCATCACCGGGCTAGCCCCTCCCCCACCCCCCTCCCCTCTAAAACCCTCAGTTTGTTTCTTGGAATAGCATGGAGGACAATAGGAGAAGGAAGGGATTTTTTCCATCTTTCTTTAAAAAATGAGATACAAGAAAACTGAGTCACAAAAAAAAAAAAATCTTCCCTCTCCTCCCTGTGGAAAAAAAAATTAAGAATACATTTCTGATGAAAGAGCTCCATGAATAAAAAAGCAACTGCTTAATAAAATTAGAAATGAAATTTGAACTTGCTTTCTCTAAAACAAGAAAATATATAATACTTATTTCAACATATGTTTCCTTGGAAGAATGTGTTGAATCTGGTTCATGATTAAGGACTACATTTTCTGAGTCAGAGCCACGAATTTGACTGGTATTTCTCAGAATGTAGATAAAATTATGTATTGTACAACACAGTGTTTACTATAGTGAAGAATAAAGGGGAAATTGTTACTAATTAGAAATAATTTTCAATGCTTAGACATATCTATTATAAAGGACATAGCTTTTTCTAACAACAGAAAACACCCACAAACCAGAGATATTACTTACAAGCCCTTTTTTTCTGGTAAACCTTACCATGAAAAGAAAATCTTAGGTTGCTATGAAAAACTATAGTAGCAATCAGTGCCTCACAAAGATCCCAAATTTTTCTGCTTTTATTCAATCTGTGATTTTTAAAATAATATCAAAGAATCACTAGTACGTGTTGGAAAGTACTTACTTTTTATCTAGTCCAGCTCCAAAATCAATAAGGAATCCCCCTAAAGCAATCTTAAAAGGTGGTGTTCATACAGCACCTTCTGGAACCTTCCCAGCAACGTGAAGTTCATTACTTTGTTAGGCAGGCTGATCCACTGTTAAAAACTCTAATTGTTAGAAGGTTCTAGCATAAATATCAAAATTATGAGCCTGAAGTACAACTAAGGAAGTCAGCCCGGATGGCATTAGCCTTCAATCCCTTAATATGCTCCTCACACTAAGGAAAAACATCCTTAAGTCCTTTGCTGTTAAGAAAGTGAAAGAAGGAGGTCCTGGGGCATAAAAATTTCTTTTAACAAGTCCTAAACACAGTGCTACTGTATGGTTTTTTTAATGTTGCCATGTGACAGAAGAATGGTTTATTAGGACAAATTCCATGAAAAATCATATGAAATAACCATTTTCAGAAAGACATCTATAAGAATACCTGAGGACAAACCTACAGAGGTACCTCCAAGAAGCCAGACAAATAAATTATGGATCACGAGTTGAAGGCTAGAGGGGAGAGGAACAAGAACTTGTGAATTAAAAACAAAAAACAAAAAACAAAAAACACTGTACAGCAATCACATGAAAAAGGGGGGTGTAGACAAAGGAGAAAGGCCACTGCTTGTTTTCAGGGGACACGCTGTGGGCAACTGTGCAGGGCAGGTGCATGGCAGAGGTGGGGGAGGTATAGGATTATTACCTCCTCCTTTCCCATATGTACACAGTAGGCTTGTGGAGTGAGGGCAAAGTGGGGACCCCAATGCCTCTCACATAAACATGTGGGGGCGCAAAGGCACGCAGGACATGCACACTCCACTCCACATCAGCTAAATGTAAACACAGAGAAACGCATCACCCACTGCTGGCCCCAGAATTGCACCCCGTGCACCCTGGGCCCCAGCCACCATAACATCTCCCCCAGCAGTCCGTATATATACATATACTTCTTTTGTCTCCATTATACCCCTTTTTATCTCTGCCTTTGAAGGAGGGAGCAGTGGGACAGAAGATAAAGATATATCACTTGTGTACCTGGGTGGCTCGGTCGGTTAAGTGTCTGCCTTCAGCTCAGGTCATGATCTTGGTGTCCTGGGGTTGAGCCCCGTGTTAGTTGGTCTCCCTGCTCAGCGGGGATCCTGCTTCTCCCTCTCTCTCTCTCTCTGCCTCTCCCTCTGCTTGTGCTCTCTTGTGCTTTCTCTCTATCAAATAAATAACATCTTTAAAAATTTTTTAAAAATAAAAGTGATACATATTTGAGATAACAATAAAATAATAAGATTTTAAAGTGGAATTTAAAGTCTATGTAAAAATCAAGTGTTTTCGTTTCTGACTTTACTCAATTAAACATGGGTGTTAAGAAACAAAATTAACCTAATACATATTATTCTCAGAATATAAAGACCACCTTCAGAACTCATGCTCAGACATGCGCATACATATAAACACAGCCTCACATTTTACATCTCATTAGTAGGATGGTTTAGAGGCAGTAACTATTTCTTCTTTGACTTTATACTCTTAGTTTCTAGTCCACTATGGTCCTGCTTGATGTTCGGTGCCTTCCTTCTTGTTGATGCTAAATGAATGAAGCTCGCAAGATACTAGCCGGCAAGCTCTTCCGTGCGGTGCTACTACGCACGGCCTGACCGGCTATTTGTCCTCTCCCTGCTCTGACTCTGCGTTGCAAAGAGGAACTTCTGTCTTTACGTTTCCCTACATCAGTGGGAGCACTGTTCTTCCCAGTATGTAAAGCATGGGCTTTATGCATCCTGCTTTATGCAATGATGCATTTCCAGTATCTGAGGACTTTAACAATTGCCCATAAATGTCAGCCAAAAATCCATAGGCAAATTGGCCCTTGATCATCTACCATGTTACTTCAGAGTCTGTATTATAGGTATGAAGATTTATTGTGGCACCAGGCCATGCATCTAGTAAGTGAATCTCTTCATTATTTTCTGCTCAAACAGAACAAACTAAATCAAACTCTTTTCACCCTAAGAGCTCTAAGATTTTGGAAAGAATACAACTGATATCCCCTGAAATCTACACTCTTGGCTGAAAAATCAAAAGAACCCTGTTTCCATGCCTTACATGGTTGCTCTGGGTTACCTCCCTTGAGCTACACCTAGGATGAATTCAGAAAAGTAGTTTCTGATCAATACAGTAGAACTCTCCCCTTCTGTGAACTAAACACTATTTCTTTTTTTTATTAATTTTATTTTATTATGTTATGTTAATCACCATACAGTACATCATTAGTTTTTGATGTAGTGTTCTATGATTCATTGTTTGCGTATAACACCCAATGCTCCATTCAATACGTGCCCTCTTTAATACCCATCACCGGGCTAATCCATCCCCCCACCCCGCCTCCCCTCTAGAACCCTCAGTTTGTTTCTCAGAGCCCATAGTCTCTCATGGGTCATCTCCCCCTCCGATCTCCCCCGCTTCATTTTTCCCTTCCTATTATCTTTTTTTTTTTTTTTAACACAGCCTAAGATGGCAGCAGATGGGATGTGGCATTAAACCCTGCCAAATATTTCATGGTTTATATTCTGAGAGACATCACTGCAACTCATGTAATTCTAAATGGAAGTGTAGGTCACAGTTGCTATGTGTCCTTACAGCTCTCTATTTTCACCCAAAATCATTGCCAATCATGGCACTTAACTGCCTGGTCTATATTGTAGGTCTGAGAAAATACCTTTGCTTTCTCTCATATTAAATAGTGATCATTTCTTACCTTATAACTTCTAAAATTATCTATTTCCCCTTATACACAGGACCTTAGCTGGGTACTATTTTTATATGAGCCAATGTCTTTTTCTAAATATGTTAACTAAAAGATATCCTCTTTTAATTTTTTTCACATTTAAATTTAAATTCAATTAATTAACATATAATGTATTATTAGTTTCAGAGGTAGAGTTCAGTGATTCATCAGTTGCATATAATACCCAGTCCTCATTACATCACGAGCCCTCCTTAATGTCCATCGACCAGTAAGCCCATCCCCCCTACCCCTCTCCCCTCCAGCAACCCTCAGTGCGCTTCCTATGATTAAGAGTCTCTTATGGTTTGTCTCCCTCTCTGATTTCTTGTTTTATTTTTCCCTCTCTTCCCTTATGATCCTCTGTTTTGTTTCTTAAGTTCCACATATGAGTGAGATCATATGATAATTGTCTCTCTCTGATTGACTTATTTCTTTTAGCATTAATACCCTCTAGTTCCATCCACGTCATTGCAAATAGCAAGATTTCATTTTTTGATGGCTGAGTAGTATTCCATTGTGTGTGTGTGTGTGTGTGTGTGTGTGTGTGTGTGTGTGTATACATATATACCACATCTTCTTCTTAGTGGATGATGGTTTTAAGGAGGGCACTAGTTATGATAAGCACTGGGTGTTATGTGTAAGTGATGAATCACCAAATTCTACATCTGAAAAAAAAATAAAAGATGTCTTCTTAGGACAAATGCCCTTGAGAAAAATAGCCATATTCATTCTTTAAAACAACAATCTCTTTAGCTCTATCCACTGTAAAAACATATGTGGGAAAAATACTGATTTTACTTAGTTGTAAATTACCTTAATATCCAATTGGTTGGAAAAGCAAAAAGCCACCTTAAAATTATACATGTTAGCTGTATTAACTATAAATCTGATAGTTTCAAAATGATGTCTGAAGACTTTTCAGAGAGACTTTTATAAAGTTATTTATCATAAATTACTAAAAATGCTAGCAAAATGTATGCTTTAATTTATCTCCTAACTCCTTTCTACCCCTCTGCTATAAAGCAGGATGGTGATTGTCTTAGTACTATCAAAAGAATGCAGAGTACAAACACTATATATGATTCTAATAATACCATAAAATAGTCTGAGTAACTTTTTTGGATAATATTATTTTCAAATCTTTATGTAATTGTACTCAGTACAAAATACGAGATTCATTTTCCTACAAGGTCAATTAAATATGCAATTAAAAGTTATTCCCGCATGTCTTCCTCCCATGGCTGTCAGTGCAACTTCTCCAGGGTACTGATTTGTACATTGTACAGAATCATTCATGTGAACTGTATTTCAAATGGCTTTAAAATATTAAAAGTTCCATTTTACAATTTCTTCTGCTCAGTGATCAGTGTGGTGAATCTCCTTCATCTTGATAAAGGTCATAAAGTTTTTTTATTCTTCAAAGTGCCTGATTTTGTGGGTTGTAGCAGGAAGAAAGAGTGAAGGGGAGAGAGCAGGCCATGAGAAAGAAACAGAGCGCAATCAGCATCAGGAAAGAGATGATATTTAAGTAGAATTAAACAAAATTCCCCTCATTCTGGATATTTCTTTCTACCCATTCAGTCAGATGGCCATTGTTTATGAGTCAACAGAAATGTAAAGAAGGGAACCTAAAAATAATCAAATTTTGTCTTTATAATTTCAAACATCTAGGTTCAGAGGAATAGGGATGATTTTTATTCAGAGTCAATATATTTAGGAGAAGTTTTGATCAGTAGAAAAAACTTTAATAGTTTCCCTACTACCTCTCCATCTCCCCAAAGTGGGTAATCCTTTTGCACTGTTGGTGAGAATGCAAACTGGTGCAGCCAATCTGGAAAACAGTATGGCGATTCCTCAAAAAAGTTAAAAAAAGTACTACCCTACAACCCAGCAATTTCACTACTAGGCATTTATCCAAAGGATACAAACATAGTGATTTGAAGGGGCACAGGCACCCCAATGTTTATAGGAACACTATCCACAATAGCCAAAATATGGAAAGAGCCCAAGTGTTCATCAATTGATGAATGGATAAAGAAGATGTGGTATATATATGCAATAGAATATTACTCAGCCATCAAAAAGAATGAAATCTTGTCATTTGCAATAACATGAATGGAACTAGAGTGTATTATGCTAAGCGAAATCAGTCAGTCCGAGAAAGACAAATACCATATGATTTCACTCATATGTGGAATTTAAGAAACAAAACAGATGAACATAGGGGAAGGGAAGGAAAAATAAAATAAGATAAAAAGAGAGAGGGAGGCAAACCATAAAGGACTCTTAACTATAGGGAACAAACTGAGGGTAGCTGGAGGGGAGGTGGATGGGGGGATGGGGTAAATGGGTGATGGGCATTAAGGAGGGCACCTGTGATGAGCACTGGCTGTTATATGCCACTAATGAATCACTAAATTCTACCCCTGACACTAATACTACACTATATGTTAACTAACTTGAATCTAAATAGAATCATGGGAGAAAAAAAGAGAATGAAGATGTGAATAAACAACATCAGCAATGAAAAATGAGTAACTAATTATTAAGTAACCTATCACTTAAGATTAAAAACCATACATATGACCCAGCAATCCCTTTTCTGGGTATAAATCCAAAAGAAACTAAATCAGTATTATTTTGAAGGGATTTTTGCACACTCATGTTCATTGCAACACTACTCACAATAGCCAAGATATGGAAACACCTAAATGTTCACCAATGGATGAATGGTTAAAGAAAATGTGGTGTGTGTATATATAATGGAATATTATTCAGCCATAAAAAGAAGGAAATCCTACCAGTTGTGATAATATGGATGAACCTGGAGTACTTATGCTAAATGAAATAAGGTAGACACGGAAAGACAAATACTGTATGTACTCACTCATATATGGAATCTAAATAAAACGAAAGTCAAACTCATAGAAACAGTAGAATGGTGGTCACCACAGTCTAGAGAGTGGGGAGAATGGCAGATGCTGATCAAAGAAAGGGTCAAACTTTCAGTTATAAGGTGTATAAGTTCTCATGCTCACTTCAGCGGCACATACACTAAAATTGGAATGATACAGAGGAGATTAGCATGGCCCCTGTGCAAGAACAACATGCAAATTCATGAAGCATTCTATATTTTTCCACTTTCTTACACCATACAGAAAAATACATTCAAAATGGATGAAAGACCTAAATGTGAGACAGGAAACCATCAAAATTCTAAAGGAGAACACAGGCAGCAATATTTTCTACCTCGGCAGTAGCAACTTCTTACTAGACACATCTCTGGAGACCAGGGAAACAAAAGCAAAAATGAACCATTGGGACTTCATCAAGATAAAAAGCTTCTGCACAGTGAAGGAAACAATCAGCAAAACTAAGAGGCAACCTATGGAATGGGAGAAGATATTTGCAAATGACATATCTGAAAAAGAGTTAGTATCCAAAATCTGTAAAGAACTTAGCAAACTCAACACCCAAAAAACAAATAATCCAGTTAAGAAATGGGCAGAAGACATGAGTAGACATTTTTCCAAAGAAGACATCCAGATGGCTAAGAGATACATGAAAAAATGCTCAACATCATTCATCATCAGGGAAATGCAAATCAAAACTACAGAGATATCACCTCACACTTGTCAGAATGGCAAAAATCAACAACACAGGAAACAACAGATGTTGGCGAGGATGCAGAGAAAGGGGAACCCTCTTGCACTGTTGGTGGGAAGGCAAACTGGTGCAGCCACTCTGGAAAACAGTATGGAGGTTCCTCAGAAAGTTAAAAATAGAATTACCCTATGATCCAGCGATTGTACTACTAGGTATTTACCCAAAGGATACAAAAATACTGATTCAAAGGGACACATGCACCCCATTGTTTATAGCAGCATTATCCACAATAGCCAAAATATGGACCCAAGGTCCATCGACTGATGAATGGATGAAGAAGAGGTGGTATTTATATATACAATGGAGTAATACTCAGCCATCAAAAAGAATGAAATCTTGCCATTTGCAACAACATGGATGGGGCTAGAGTGTATTATGCTAAGCGAAATCAGTCAGAGAAAGACAAACACCACATGATCTCACTCATATGTGGAATTTAAGAAATGAAACAGATGAACACATTGGTGGGGGAGAGAGGCAAACCATAAAACAGACTCTTAACTATAGAGAACAAACTGAGGGTTGCTGGAGGGGAGGAGGGCAGGGGGATGGGTTGAATAGGTGATGGGTATTAAGGAGGGCACGTAACTGTGATGAGCACTGGGTGTCATACGTAAGTGATGAATCACTAAATTCTACTCCTGAAACTATTATTACACTATATGTTAATCAACTGGAATTTAAATAAAAACTTGAAACAAAACAAAAAATACAGGATGAATAAGTTATTGGGACCTAATGTACCACATTGTGACTATACTTAATCATACTGTGTAGTAGACTTGAAATTTGCTGAGAAGAGATCCTAAGCACTCTCACTATGCACATGCAGAAAAAAAAGGTAACTATATAAGGTGAAGGACATGTTAATTAACTTGATTGTGGTAATCATTCATAATATATACATATATCAAATCATCACATTGTATACTTTAAATATATACAATTTTATTCATCATAATACCTCAATAAAGCTGGAAAAAAACATTAAATAAAGCTAAAAATAATAAAACGCAGTGATCAACATAATAGAAATAAATATGAAAACCTAGATAACATGAAAAAAAATTCTAGGGAAATAGAAACCAGCAAAGTGGCCCATCATGAAGAAAATCATAAAATCAAAGAAAGGGTAGTTAAATTTTTAGAAGCACAAAGGTATCAGACCTACTAAATTTTTTTTTTTTAAAAGCTAATTTCAACTGCAAAAAAAAAACTGTTCCAATATATAGAACAGAAAATAGACAATTTCTCATTTTCTGAGCTTAGTAATGTCTGTAGTCCCCAAGACAGAAAAGCACAAGGAAGCAAAAACATATATTAATCACACTTATAAACACAGAAGCAAAATTCAAACATAGTATCAGCAAACCACAACCAATATTTCATTTTAATGCCTCATGACCAATGGTTTAATCTCAAAATTCAAGGATAACACAATTTAAGAAAATTCACCAACAAAGTTAATTCACTAAAATAATGTATCTAAATGAGAAAAAACATAACTAAATATAGGTCAATATACCATTCAATGATATCCAGCAATCATTCATGATAAAAAAAACTTGGCAAACAACTTTCATAAATGTATCTACCAAATATGTATAGCAAATATATGTACAGCATAAGATGCAAAGTGTAGAATAATTTACATTAAATTCAGAAATAAAAGTCATCTCTTATCACCACTACTAATCAACCTTGTCCTAAAGGTTCTGGCCTCTGCAAAAGATGAGAGAGAAAAAAATAAGTGGAGAATGGATGTAGACGTTGGAAAATATGAAGTAAAATATTTTCAGTGGATATGATCATCTATATAATCAATCCAAGATAACCAACTGACAAGTAGAACTAAAGAGGGAATTCAACAGTGCCTAAATACAAGATCAACACAGAAAACAACAACAACAACAAACTAATAGCTACCCTGAATAGCAACAATGAATCATTAAAAAAAAAAATTATTCAGGACTATGAAATTTGGAAGGGAGACATTTGGATGGATTTGAATGAAGCTGAGAAATATGAACTTTAAAAATACCTGAAGTCACATTTGCCAAAGGAAACCTCCATTCCTCTCTCCAATCTAAGGAAACCAGTCCTTCCTCCATTAAAATATATATATATGTATCAATTTAAAGCGACCTCCGGGCGGGACTTCCTGCTTCCGCGCATTGGACCATCCTCCGTCATATTTGGTTCCAGTTCATTTGAGAAAGACAGCCGGAAGCACTAGGAAGAGACGGTTTCTCCGTCTGTTTACCCACAACTGAACGGAAGCCATTTTCGAGGTTGAGCCCTACCTCTCTGCTTTGTAGGAGCCGTGTTACCCCAGCTTTAGTTGTGTGTGGTGTCCCTGACCGCGGAGTGGACGATCTTGTGCCTTGTATTTCCTCACACCCGCTGAGGCGTGCCCTCTCGGGGCCTTGATACTCTGGCAATGGCGGAGGCTGGCGCACAGACGGATTCGACCCGCAACATTGTAACCTTTGAAGATGTGTGTATATACTTCTCCCCAGAGGAGTGGGAGCTACTTGATGAGGCTCAGAAACGCCTGTACTGTAACGTGATCCTGGAAAACTTTCTACTGGTGACCTCACTGGGACTTGCAATTTCCAGATATCATTTAATTCCCCAACCACTGCCAGTGAGAGAGCCCGTGGTTCCTGCAAATGTAGCGATAGCTCCAGCAAGGGCAGCGATGGTCTCAGGGAGCCACGGCCCTTGTCATAGAGTAGAGAATGAAGACGCATCTTCTGAGCAGGAAGTTTCTGTAAGAGAGTCACAGGGGAGAATTCTCAGTGTGGGTCCTTCCGTCCACAAGAGCCACCCATGTAACATGTGTGACCCGATCTTAAAAGACATTTTGCATCTGTCTGGGCAGCAGGGAACATCCATTGGGCCTCAACCACACCCATGTGGGTCATGTGGAAGAACCTTCTGGGTCACTGTCAACATTGACCAAATACCGAAGCAGGAGAGTGGAGAGGCAGTCCCTTGGGAAAAAAAGGACCAAGATTCCTTTGTGAAGAGCTACAGAAGCTATAAGTCAGAGAACGCCTTCACTTGCAAGGAGGATGAGAAGGACTTCTTGGCCAGCTCTGGATTTGTCCAGCACCATGCCACTAAAGATGAGGAGAAGCCATGCAGCAGCACCCAGTGTGAGGAAGCCCTTCACGCTGGACAGAAAAATTACAAGTGCAGTGAATGTGGGAAAGCTTTTAGCACCAAAGGCAAGTGTGTTCGGCACCAGAAAATCCACTCTGGAAAAAAGCCTTATGAGTGCAACGATTGTGGGAAATCTTTCATCTGCAACATCAACCTCCAAGTACACCAGAGAGCTCACGTGGGACCAAGGCCTAATGAGTGTGCTGAATGTGGGAAATCTTTTATCAAAAAATCCCATCTTATTCAGCACCAGAGCATACACAGCGGATCAAAACCTTACGAGTGCAGTGAATGTGGGAAAGCCTTTGGCCGCAAAGACACACTTACTCAGCACCAAAAAATTCACAGTGGAGAAAGGCCTTTTATGTGCAGCCAATGTGGGAAAGGCTTTCTCCGCAAAGATGCACTTGCTGAGCACCAGAAAAGCCACACTAGGGAGAGGTCTTACGAGTGTGATAGATGTGGGAAATTCTTTAGCCACAGTTCCTACATTAAAGTACATAAGAGAATTCACAGTGGAGCAAGGCCTTATGTGTGCAGTGAATGTGGGAAAGCCTACATCAGTCATCCCCAGCTTCTTCAACAC
Source organism: Phoca vitulina (assembly GCF_004348235.1). Taxonomy (NCBI): domain Eukaryota; kingdom Metazoa; phylum Chordata; class Mammalia; order Carnivora; family Phocidae; genus Phoca; species Phoca vitulina. The sequence goes on along the minus strand of NW_022589738.1, from coordinate 8,401,983 downwards.
ATGAAAGTTCACACCACAGCAAGCCCTATGGATGAAGTGAATGTGGGCAGTTCTCTGGTGGCAAATCCAGCTTCATCATGCACCAGAGACATAAAACCAGAGCCAAGTCTTATGTGTTCAGCGAACGTGGGAGGGCCTACAGAAGACCCTCCCACCGGGCTTGGCACATGAAAGTTCATACCCAAGAAAGGCTTCCTGTGTGTGAGTGTCTTGGTGATCCTTTTGCTACATCTTCTAAGTTCATTTAGCACCAGGAACTTCACACCAAAGGGAGGCCTTAAGAGAGCAGGGAGGGTGCTTTCTCCTTGCTCAACACAGTATGACTCATAAAAGAGAAAAGCTCTGAAAGTAGCCTTTGAGATGGAGTCAACACCCTGAAGTTGAACTTCGTACATCTAGGTATCCACGCTGGGGAGGTAACTACAAGTGCCAGGTATGTGGGGAGGTTTCAGGACTTCCTTTTACATTTTCTAATCTCCCCAGGGCCTTCACTTGGCCTGAGCTATAGCACCGCCTGTGTCTGTTGCAGAGACCACTGCACCTCTGCTAGTGGTCAGGGCCCCACCCTGTGTGGCTGTCAGCCCAGTGTGCTCAGGCAAGGCACACCTCCACCCTCCCTCCCATGTCCTGGAGGGAATCATGAGTGGTATGAACCCATTAGGGATCCACGTTGCCTACCCGCGGATGGTTTCAGTGTGGCCATGACCCAGCACCAGCCCAAAAGATCTGAGCTGGAATCTGCTGCAGTGTTCCAGAGGTTTTTGTTTCCCATGGACAGTACTGACTCTACAAGAGGTAGCTAAGATGGATTTTTCCAGCCTCCAAATCACCCAGCCTTGGAACTGCCTGCCCCACGCTGATCTGCTTCATGTCCTGAAAAAGCCTTATTGTGAAAGCCCTCGTTCTGTTCACTGTGTGGGTTTGAGTGAGGAAAGAAATGGGCTCTCAAGAAACAGGTGATGACTCACTGAGCTCACGTCTTCCCTTCACACCTGTATACAAGGGTGTTGATTGCTTTCCACAGTCAGGAAGAAAACCAGGACTGTGGGCTAAATTGAGTTGTGCCGTCCAATACGGTAGGCACGAGCCACAAATGACAAGTGAGCACCTGAAATGTGGCTGGGGTGAGCTGAGATATGCTCTAAGTATAAAATGTACACTAGATCTCTAAAACATAGTATGAGAGAGAGAGGGAGATAGAGTGTAGAACATCTTATAACCTTTATTTGACTACATATTAAAATGATAATATTTGGGGCATATTGGGCTAAATAAAATACGTTATTAAATAAAATTTTAAAAAAGAGAGAGAGCGAGATACGGGCTTTGCCAGCATGAAGGGAAGAAGGTCTTTTGTGGCAGCCCCAAATTTTATGTACATCAGAGAAAAACGGCAGGATGGCAGACAAGAGCTCTCAGTCTAATTTGGCCTAATTGGCAATGCCGTCTAAACCTTCTTAGGAAAAACTACTCAGCCTTGTGGGACTGATCTTATGACCTAGATGTCAGGATCTCCTCTGAGTCCTAAGCTCACCCTGATGAAGGGGTGAGTGGCATGACAACCTCCATTTCTTCTGGGAATGGCAGGACTTAAGTCCCTTTTTCCTAGGGGATGTCTCACATTCCCCAACACCGTTGGGCTGTAGCTGTCTCCCGAGACCTACCCAGAAGTTACAGCCCCCGTGAAGTCCAAAATTCGGGAGGCAGATAAGACCTTCAGGGGCTAAGTAGGAAACACAGTTGATATATTTCTTGTTCCAATGCATAGAATGTTGTCATTTTTCCTGCCGTTCGAATTTATTAAGGGTAAAGATACAAGTTTTGTTTTTCTACTTTCCAAAATTTTAAGCATTAACACTTAGTAAGGCTAACTCCGGTAAAGACTGTTTTATTTAGACATCCTAAAGTAGGCTTGATTATAGTTTACTTAGTTATAACTATAATATAAATCTTTCAAAACTTAAAATTAACAAAGTATACCTTTAAGATTAAAACAACATAATATAGAAACACCAAGTACAGAAACCTTGATTAATTAGGGAGTGGTGGAGATGGTGTCAAACTAGAGGTTATGTGTCTGCTCTGAAGGGCAGATGTAAATTTCATGCGACTGTGGCTCTGGGTTAAAGGTGTACAGAAATTCTTAGAACCTACAGACCTCTTTATCTCCTGTGGCAGAGGTCAGTGTCAGAGCAAATAATCTAAAGGTTTTCTGGATTCCTATACCACCCTGGGCTGTTGACCTTAGGCCAACAGTGCACAGGCAGGTACCCCAGAGCAGGGAAGAGAGATCCTGCAGTCTCGGGTGGGTCTTGTGACCCAGCCAGTGTTTGGGTGAACATGGTATTAATTGTTCTCCAGTTTTTGCTGCCACGGAGGCAGGGCTGACCCTACCAAGATATGAGAAGTGGGAAATAGTTGAGTCAATATAAGGTTGGTTGATTTTCCAAGAGAAATGGGAGATCCAGATTTTTATGTGGTAGCATTATAGCTCTTAATAGCGTTACTGGTGTATAATTAGAATATAATAAACTGCACATATTTAAGTTGTACAATTTGATGAATTTTGACATATGTAGACATCTGTGATACCATCACCATAATTAAAGTAATGAGCATATCATTAGCCCCCAAAGTTTGCTCATGCCCCTTCATAATCTCTTCCTCTTGTCCCTCCCTAATCCCTCATTCTCATTCAACCACTGATTTGTTTTATTTCACAGTACTTTAATTTGCACTTTCTAGTATTTTATATAATAAATAGTATATAATAATATATAATAAATAACAAAGCCAGTATGGCCTTTTTTTTAACCTTCTTTCAGTAAGCATAATTGCTCGGAGATTAATTAAATTATTTCTTTTTGTTGCTGACTAGTTCACTCTGTATGGATGAAATATGGATGTAATACAGTTGTGCACCTATCAATTGTTGGTGGACATTTAATTTGTTTCCAGATTCTGACTATTAAAAATAAAGCTCATTTGAAGAAAAAAAAACAATCTTTAATGAATTTACAGAGGCAGTTGCCTTGCAAAAGAAAGGCAACTCTTCAAGAACAAACCCCTTCACTCACATTGTCTCTCCATTGCCCTTGAGGAGTCAGATTCTAGCATGGTCCAGGGAAGAATTTCAAGATCTGGGGAGGAGATAGCACTTACATCCAATGTCATTGCGAATTGTTGCTAATTTGTGTAAGCAAGAAATCAAGAAGTATTGTGGGAATGGATTTTAAGTTTGCCGGACCAAGGAGAATAGAACATGAGGTTAAATTAGGTAAAATTGAACAAGATAGGTAAACTTGGGCCACCCGCACTGCTCGGTTGAGCATCTGACTCTTGATTTCGGCTCTGGTCATGATCTCAGGGTCTTGGGATCCAGCCCCGAATGGCATCGGACTCCACACTCAGTGGGGAATCTGCTTCTCTCCCTCTCCCTCTGACCCTCCTCTCTCTCTCTCATTCTCTCTCTCTAAAATAAATAAATAAATCTTTAAAAAAAAAAAAGGTAAACTTACTGAGATTTGGCATTTAATGGGCAAAGTGAAGCAGCTAGAAGCAGCTCTAACTATTGGTTAAAGCCTGGCCTGAATGGTGGCCTACATGAAAGGGTTCAAATGCCCCAGAATTTCCCTGGGACAATTTTTCTGTATCTCAGAGGTATGACTCCCGGGCAAATTACATCTCCAAGTTTTTTGTTCTCTGGCTTCCATGTAGGTTTAGCCAGTGGGAGGCACTTAAGGGAGACTGGAGGGCAGAAGGTAAGGAAGATTCAGGTTTCTTCTCCCCCCTCCATGCAGCCACCGGCTTCTCTGGCAATGTCTGTGTCTCCTTGTTTGCTCCAGGAGCCCTTCCAAACACCCTGCTACGGTTCCCACATTTCCCAAGCAATCTTGAGCCCTGGACACCAGCAACACCACCCTAGGTTTGTCCCTCTAACCTAGGGGTGGTAATTGTTTCCTGCTGATACTCATGTCTGTGCTGCCCCACCTCCCCTCAGTTTGGAGTTCCCACCCAAAACATCTATCAACTGAGTGGCCAATTTCTTGACTTAAACTCCTTCTGTTTAAATACTTCACTAAGGTATTTTGGGTTAAGTCCTATTTTTCTCTAGTTATATTGTAACTGTGAATGAGTATGCTGAAAGAATAGGAGGAGGATGTGAGTGAGAAATGTGGGAGCTAAACATTTGTTAGTCAAAGTTTCTGCAGAAAACAGATAGCTTATTCCAAAGGTAGCCAAAGAAAATTTAATGAAAGGGTGATTTATAGAGTTGAGAAAAGGATTAAAGAACTCAGCTGAATGGTGATGCACCCAGAGACTAACAATAGTATAAAGCTAGTCCCAGCCTTTGAAGAGACGGCAAGGGAGAGAGCGGTGTTACCGGAACTGACAAGATCTGTAGCTATTGGAAAGGGCCCCCCAACAGGAGTTGTGGCCATAGGTAGGGGCACTGTAATCTGGCAAGGATCATCCGGAAATGGGAATAGACACCTGACCTCTCTCTGCTCCTCACTAGATCCTGTTCCAGTACCTGTCATTGGCAAAATGCAATTATAATCCAAAGCTCAGGGGGGCTCTGGCGAGCCAGTCCATAGGGGCCATCCTGTCAGCACGTAGAACAGAGCAGAGAGAGACAGATTGGATCTAGAAAAACAAATAGAGATGGAGCAGCATAACCAACTAATGAATCGAAAGTTGAGGGTACTTGCTAAAACTGATAAATCCAGAAATAGCTGTAATAGTATGTGGCAAGGGGAAAACACAGTTTCCTCACACACAACATTTCTGACACTGGATGTGTGGGGTTTTTTTCCCTCTAACACAAGCCAAATGTCCTGCGATTCAATCCGGTCATGACTCTAACTGGAGTTAGCACGGACACCACAAGTTAAGGGCTTAGTCCCATAAGACTGCTCCCTACTTCAGATGCCAATTGTGCATAGTAGGTCCACACATGACTCACAACGTCTGTCTGACTTGGCTTCAAATCAGAGATTCCCATGACCCCCTCCTCAGGTTTGATAGTTTGCTAGCTTGGCTCACAGAAGCCAGGAAAACAGTTTACCTACTGTTGCCAATTTATTACAAAGGACATTTTAAAGGATACAAATGCATAGTCAGATGAAGAGAAATACAGGGCAAGGTCTGGAAGGGTCCCAAGCATAGGAGCTTCTGTCATCGTGGAGTTGGGGATGGCACCCTCCCAGCATGTAGATGTGTTCACCAATCTGAAAGCCCCGCAAGCCCCATACTTTGGGGATTTTTATGGAAGCTTCACCATGTAGGCATGATCCGACCATTAACTCAATCTCCAGCCTCTCTCTCCTTCTGCGGGTAGGGAGTAGCACTGAAAGTTCCAAGCTTCTAACCATGGCTTGGTCTTTCTGGCTTACCAGCCCCCATCCTGAAGCTATCCAGGAGCTCACTAAGAATTACCTCATTGGAACAAAAGAACACTCCTATCACCCAGGACATTCCAAGGGGTTTGGGAGTTCTGCGTCAGGAACCAGAGTTAAAGACCAAACATTAAAAGATGCTCCTAGTGCTCTTTCTAGGAAATTTCAAGGGCTGTAGGAGCTCTATGCCAGGAAATGGGCAGAAACCAATATATATATTTTATATTATTTCACAGTATATCATATATAAAATAATATAGCTAAAAGAGTTGAAAATGACCACTACCGAAAGTGAGATGCAAAAGTAGTTTTTTAAAATAAGCCATAATGAACTATTTGAATACTTAAATTATGTATATGTGTGTGTGTGTGTGTGTGTGTATACATATTGTTTTGTGTGCTGGTCTCAGCTTATCAATAACCGATTTTGTGGCTGGACTGGCCCTTATGGTTATTATGATTGCAAACTGCCCTTCAGCAATAACTACCAGGAAATTTTGAAAAACGAAAAAAGGTTTATTACTTATAGATCCTGGAAATTACATGGCACACCTGGGGCCATACAGCAAGGTCATGGGTAGAGAGAGAGCACAGACCTGGGGTTCTGCTTTTATTGGGGTCAAGGGTGGGGGCCTAAGGTTTCACAGGCTCACTCTTAATTGGTGAATTTAAAACATGAGAGTGGGGAGCACCTGGGTGGCTCAATCAATTAAGCATCCAACTCTTGATTTCAGCTCAGGTCATGATCTCGGGGTCATGAGATGGAGCCCCACACGGGCTCCATGCTGGACGTGGAGCCTGCTTGAGATGCTCTCTCTCCCTCTGCCTCTGCCCCCCACCCCCAACCCCTGGTCACCACACACTCATACTCACACACTCTCTCTCGCTCTCAACACACACACACACACACACACACACACACACACACACACACACACAAGAGCAGGAATTTAAAGCTTGGGAAGGGAAAAAACAAGTGGCCCCAACCGAGATCTCTAAAACAAAGGAGCAGCATGGGTGGCCTGGCTCCTTCTCTAGTCCTGTGACTGGCCATGTGTTTATTCAAGATAACTGTTGTTGGAGCTGATGCCTCTGCAACCAAAGCTTAAGTCAGGCACTTCCATTACAAAAAAGAGAAAACCAACTGTCAGGGCTTACACTACAAACTTATACACACACTATACATATATCATGTAATTTAATTAAAAATAAAGTTCTTAGAAGAAAAGTGAAAACACTGTTGTCAGTATTGCGGTTTGGCCGGGACAGTCCCCGTTTGCCCCTGTTGCTACTGTGTAATTATTCACAATGCTCTCTTTGACTGTCTGTGGTAGGCTGACTAATGATGCCCCCCTCTCCGAGATATCCAAATCATAATACCTGGAACCTGTAAATGCTACCTTAGATAGCAAGGGGAAAAAAGATCTTTGCTTATGTAGTTAAGGTAAGGATTTTGAGATGGGGAGCCTGTCCTGATTATTAGGGTGGGCCCTCAACGCAATCACATGTACCTTTGTGAGACAGGGGCAGAGGAAAATGGGACAGACACAAAAGAGAAGAAGGTGATGTGACCATGGAGGCAGAGATCGGAGTGAGGTGGACACGGGACAAGGAATGTTGACATCCACCAGAAGCTGGAAGGGGCAAGGAACAGATTCTCCATTAAAGCCGGTGGAGAGGAGGGAGCAGGGCTCGGCCAACACCTTGATTTCATTGCAGTGAAACTGAGATAGGACTTTCGACTTTTCTGTTTTTATTAAGCAAACCAAGTTTATGGTAATTTGTTACAACAGGAGACTAACACATTGTCAAAAGTGCCCCCATTTTGGAAGGTAAATTCTATGTTCACTCTATCTCCATCTCAGCTAGTTCACAATTTCTTGGCTGTCCTTTCATCCCATTCTACCCATTTCCCTTCACTCTCAGCTAATGAATGTAGGATCTATTTAAGCAATAAGTGTACATGTTCAGGTAAGAGATTTCTCAACATCTGGCCTCCAGTTTACCCGTGATTTGCATGAATATTAACCTTTACCTTACTTCTTGCTGCTCTCGGAGGAAGTGTTAACCTCACATTTGTGCTCTCTGTTTGGAGGCAAATTTGAGATCTTCAGATTACTGAAATGTTCTTTCCTAAGTAACCCTGAGGCAGGAAGCCTGGACAATGGTCACCATCCACTCAAGAAGGTAGGTTGCAGAGGAAGCAATTATCTGTGAGAGAGACACAGAAAGCTGCTGGCCCCACACAACCCCCGTGTGTGCATCCTGGTGGGCGCAACCCAGCACCGGGGTGGATGCATATGGCCGCTCTGCAGCAAGCAGTCTTCACAACCAGGTGCAAGAGCCCCAGACAGACACCAGCATCATAGAAGATGCGGAAGAAAAAGTGTTTGTTAAGAAGTTTGGAATTCAAAGAAGAGAGGCTGAATTTGAACCACTGATAAACACAGATAGAGAACATGAGGTGGAAATAGCTGATTTCAAAATTCCTAATGGATATTTACTATGAACTTCAGGCACTATAGAACTTTCTTCATGATGAGTGGGCACCAAACCTTCTAACGCAATATTTTCCCAATGTTTCTGCTCACTTCTTCCTCTTGCCTTATCTCATTTCCTCAACTGCCCAGATTTCTGTGTGGGAATCACAACTTGGTAAAAGCTATAATCTCTTCCTGATAGGGAACATTAAGATCTGACTTTTTTTCCTTAGATTGTCTATTTAAATGCAAATCCATTAGATAATTTCAACTAATTTTTCAACTTTATGCCGTGCAGATGCAGCTTAAATGTAAATTTCCTAAATTGGAAAAATACAATTAAAATAAGAAAATTAAATATAAGGCAGACACATCCTTCTTTTTTTCCTTTCAAATTTTTTATATGCTACTCCCCAAGGTTTAGTTGGAAATTCTGAGGAGCATGAAATTAGTTTCCTTAATGAAACAAAATGTCCTGTTTAAGCAAAATAATTTCTTCAGTTCTCCTACTCAAAAAAACATATTTAGTTAAAGAATGATAGAGAGTGATAAAGTTTGGGGGGATGAAAAACAAAACCAGCCCTGCAAAAGACACTACTTCAAGAATAATATATACTCTTTATTAGTCTGTTGATAGTTACGACAATACATGAGCATTGTTTTGAGTTGATAACAGTATTCTATCAGCTCCAAAATGTATAAATTGTATCATGTAGTTTCTTGATGGAATGCACACATAAATAAAAAACAGATCAAAGCCAAACGATTTTTCATATGGAAATGAAAAGGAATGAAGAAATAGAGGTAAGTAAATATGCTTTCTCAACTCTGCAGAAAAACATAGCGCTACACTGAAAACATTTCTATTAGATTTTAAACCTGTTGATCGGCAAGCTATTTTTGCTATTGTTTCCCTTGGAGATGCACTGGATACGCACACACATAATCCAGTTCATTTCTCATATGCAACAACACTTACAATTGAGTAAAAACAAACGGCCTTCTAATCTCATGATGTTTGGAAAACAGCATGTGGAAAAGAAATTACAGTATATAAAAAAAAGAAATTACAGTATGGATTTGGCAGTAAAATAAAATGACAGAAGTGGATTCCCTCATCTATTCTTCTTCAGCTTGAGGGAGATCTAAATTAAGAAGGTGGTAAAGAAGGTAAATTGAGCCAACCATAAACACAGCAACCTATTTCAAAAGCATTTCATTCTTAAATGCGCCAGTGATTCATTTATCCATCTATTCCTTTGGTATTTTTCCATAACTTGTAAATTTTGAAAGTTACCCTTTGAGACAAGTTACTGACAACAAGCTCAATCTCTTTCAATTTAGGAAAATCAAGTCTACTCAAAGTGGCCTGTACTTAAAACTTTGCATTTTGAAAGGTAGCAAGCTGTTATAAAAAATCAAATCTCTTCTCTATGGTAATGGAGTTAGAAGCCTCCAATGCAACAGTGCTAATAATAAGATTTTGAAAGCAATTTTAACCCACAAAGTCAAGCAATGACCTGTAGGATTGATTTTACTTCACTGAGGATGTATTAATGTGTTATTTCTTTGGGTTTCAGCAGTAACAGATTTATTTCACTATAAAAACAAAACAATGAAGTAACTCTAGTTTTTTTTTAAAGATTTATTTTTATTTTAAAGAAAGAGAGCACACATGTGCAAGCGGGGGACGGTGTGGGGGGCAGAGGGAGAGGGAGAGAAGAAGACTCCCCGCTGAGCGTGGAGCCCTAGGCTCCATCTCAGGACCCTGAGATCATGACCTGAGCTGAAATCAAGAGTTGGTCGCTTAACCGACTGAGCCACCCAGGCGCCCCTCAACTCTAGTTTTAAATGACTAAATTATTTCATGCCTATTTTATGAAATATTTTTTTTAGAATTAGACCTTGGGAACTACTTTAATGTATTAGGCTAATGTTCTGCAGCTCCTAACAATATAGCTTCTTTGGCCAAATGCATTGCTTTAATCTATACAAAAATGCCCCTTATGCAAATAGGGCATGTGTATAAATTCCACTTTCTAAGTTGACATTAAGACATTATTTAACTTTGGGGCGCCTGGGTGGCTCAGCCAGCTAAGCGTCTGCCTTCAGCTCAGGTCATGATCCCAGGGTCCTGGGATGGAGCCCCGAATCAGGCTCTCTGCTCAGCAGGGGGTCTGCTTCTCTCTCTCTCTCAAATAAATAAATAAAATCTTTTTTAAAAAAAGACATTATTTAGCCTTCTCATAATAAGAACAGAAATTGATCGTGGTGCTATTCAGGAAAATAAATAGTTTTTTATATTTATAAATATTAACTGCAAAAGAGAAAAACAAAACATGCTAGCACGTGAGCTTATATCTTCAGAGGGTAGATATAATCCACCAAGTTCTCAAATAAACACTGTTTTCTCTAGGGTGCATGGGTGGCTCAGTCAGTTAAGTGTCTGCCTTCGGTTCAGGTCATGAACCCAGGGTCCTGGGATCAAGTCCCACATCCGGCTCCCTGCTCAGCGGGGAGCCTGCTTATCCCTCTTCCCACTTGTGCTCTTTCTCTCTCTCAAATAAATAAATAAATAATCACTATTTTCTCATTAAGTGATTTTATAGAATGGAGTGTGGCTACCTTCAAAATTGAATGATTTTAATGGGACAACCAAGATAACAATCATATGTATGGCACTAGGGGTTATGGCCCTCTTTTTACCCCATCTCTCCTCCATCACTCACTACGTCATTCTCAAACCCTCCTGTGTCCTAAAAACTTCTACAAATTGGGTTTAGCCCTGTCTTTTCTGTTTCTATCTTATAAGTTTTGAAATTTTATAAAGTAGGACTGTTATCACAGATTTTCCATAGTTGCTGCTGTCTAGTATGTGATGTTCTAATATGTGATGAACAGGCTTCATTTATTAAATAATTTATTGAGATCATGCCTCTTGTAAAAATTTATTCATTGCTCTACCAAATAAATTTCGTAAGTTTGACATTCTGGGCTAAGTGGGACTAGGGTGAAGTAAATTACTCAACCTACTATATATGGGGCCTAAAATTGTTGATGGTTTTTAAAAAGTTAGCAGCTCTCATGACAGTTCCAAGTTTGTTAGAGGAGGAAATGTTGGAGGAAATGTCAAGGATAAATGTCTAACTCTTCTCCATACAATAAAACATAGGTCTGGAAGAGTGAGGATAGACTACACAACAAAAGTGCCGTTAGGACCATTTTACAACTAAAAATTTATATTAAATATAATTGTTTTATAAAATCAATTCATTTTATATACAAATACAGATATATACTGTTCTCCCGATACATATTTTGTGCACTTGTTCCCCGTGAGGCATCAGAAAGTAAAAATCCAAATGAGCTAGACTGAAAAACTGATCCACGGTACTCTGTATGGTAAACCCCATCTCTCTACCAAAGCACAGAAGAGAACTGATATTTTGAAAAAATAGAAGTACATCTTGGACAATGCCATTCAACATAGGTGTCAATGTACTAACCACTGGGCAGAAGAAACTACTAAAACCTACATGGCTTTTTTAGTGTATTGCAGAACAAAAAGGCAGGGCCTATGTTCTTCACTTGATGTATTCTCTTCTAATGCCACTGAAGTGTAATAGAATAGCTATTGTTGGGCTATTTTCTGCCTGTAATAGAATCTTTGATTTATAAAGGCGCTGAATCATGCATTAGTCTTATTTCTCGGTATACACACAGGAGTCATTTCAACCAGAACTGAAGGGCTGCAGCCCTGATAGAACACGGTAGCTGTTTAACATCACACAATATAATCATGCATACGAAAGAGCAGCAAGGATTTCACTTTATTGATTTAATTTCAGAACATTTGCACATTACAACAGCAATCATACCAAGACATTTTCATTTTAAGGGACACCACTGGTCCACGTTTAATGAGATTCTATCCTCAATAGAATTTAAGGGTCATACAATTTCAGAGTTAGAAAATTCTTTAGAGAATCTATTCCCCTCCCCCTCAATTTCTATACTAAGAAACCAAGGCCCAAAAGAGGTTACATGATTTGACCAAGATCACATGGCTAGTAAATAGCTCTGACTAGAGCCCAATTCTGAGCCCTTTGATCTTTTTATATAGCGCAATTATTGAAGAGAAAAAATATGTAATTCAATTCTTCTTATGTTCCACACAAAATCTGGTATTTAAAATACACATTAGGAACCAGTGATTCTTAGCAATTATGTGGCATGAAACAGAATGAATGGCAATCATTCAGTGTGCTTTTGTCTCACTGAAAATTCCCATAGATTTTCTAGGTTTGAATACTTGACTACATGAGGAAATTCAATATAGTAAAAGTGGATTCCAGGAGGGACACAGTGAATATTTGTTCTGAGTAGGATTTCTTTAAGTAATTTTCTTAATTTCCTGGGTCATTAACTTTTCTAGTATTCTAATCTCACATGATCTTAGTTAGGCTCCTCAACTTCCTGTAATCTGATGGAGAATAAGAAAGAAACATTTTTAAAAAGGCAAAAAAAAAAAAAAAGTGGTTGAAGAAAATTGTAGCAGAATGACCAAGTACTCCTATTTTTCCAAGCATTCCATAATGAGTGACGTAATTGATAGTAGCTAAGATCAAGTGAAAGGAGTATATTTTATTTTATCGTAATTAGTTGTTTCAGTTAAAGACTATTGGGGCCCAGTTTTGACATTAACACTAGAGGCACCAAGCCCATGCCATTTTTTTAAAAGATTTTATTTATTTATTCGCCAGAGAGACAGCACGAGAGTGAGAGAGAGCACAAAGCAGGGGGAGCTGCAGGCAGAGGGAGAAGCAGGCTCCCTGCTGAGCAAGGAACCTGACGCAGGACTCGATCCCAGGACCCCGGGATCATGACCTGAGCTGAAGGCAGACGCTCAACCGACTGAGCCACCCAGGCATCCCAAGCCCATGCCATCTTTAACTGCAATAGATGAGAGATCCAGACTGCCTGGAACCCAAGCTAGTGGCACCGTAAGCATCTGGCAAGTCAAGAATTACCAAAACACAGAGAAAAGGTTAAATGACTGAAAATACTTAGCAACAAATAATTCAAAAAAAAAATAATATCTAATCCTTAAACTCAACCTTTAAAGCCTGCTGTGATCGGTAGGTGAGTGATCTAAGTGATTGTAAACTCTATCTAGAAGCCAAGTAAACAGTAGTTGAGGTCCTAGGAAGTGAAAGGAGAGAAAGAAAAGCTAGGTCAGGGAAAGTGGGAGAGGCCTCTCAAATTTAATAACATTTTTAAAAAAGATTTTTAAATTTTTCTTAAGTCATCTCTACACCCAATGTGGGGCTTGAACTCACAACCCCGAGATTAAGAGTCGCATGCTCCACCAACTGAGCCAGCCAGGCACCCCAACATTTTAAATGCAGAAAACACTGTTACTTGAACATACCCATATAAACCATAAATGTTCTATTAAAGCATTGTTTTTAACAAACTGAAAACTACATGAATATGCATCAATGGATACATGACTAAATTAATAACTTCACATTGATACTTTGAAATAGCACACTTCTATTATATTGAATGTAGTAGATCCAGATGTATTGACTTGAAGGTATATCCTCAACATAGAGTTAAATTTTCAAATGCACAATATTGTATTTTATCATACTAATTTCATAAAATCTGTTTTTGTACATCTTCAACCATATAAGGGTATATTTGTTTTTATACATGTGCATAAAGAAGGAAGCAGGATGAAAGAAAACCCATTAGATTCTAAATGGTGGTTATATTGCAGAGGCAGAATTGGAGTGTGGTGGACGGGGAGACCACAGATTTCATTTTAGACCCTCTGATAATATCTATATAATGAGCACATGTAATTTATTCAATTAAATCACTGGATTTAAAAAAAAAAAAACTGAGGTTCAAAATAACAAGTTTCTAGAAACACATACTATTTCTTTATAAAGACCCAACTAAAACACTTGGCAGTTCCTATATAGACTACTAAAATGCAAATACTTAACGAAGATATATACATGAACATATGGCCAAGAAGAAGGAACAGTGAATTGAAAATCAATGGTGTTCTCTAAAAGTCAATAGTCTTAAACTTTGGTTCTCATTCTCCTCTTTACAACTGTGGTCTCAAGCAAGCTTTACACAAGATTTCCTTTACAGAGTCTCTGTAAAATGCAGGGCAAACACTGAGCAAAGGGAGTTACACTTCTCTTTTGAGATCCTTTTGAACTGAAAGCCAAGACATTTGATAAAACAGTGATGAAATGTAAAATTGTGTGATACTATTGCATGGCAAAGGCCTTTGGAAGTCTGTGTAAGAGAAGATCAGTATAAACTGGTCTGACTAAAGCAAGTTACCATTGACGAAGGAGACTTAAGTGAGCTTCAAACGATGCATCACTAGACTTCACATTGAAAAATCCAAGAAACTGATTTCATATTGCCAGATCCAATAGATATCTTTCTAGATTTTGATACTCTGTTGGGCACCAATTACTACATTCTTTGGTTAAAGTATCAGGTACTTTCAATTTCATGGGAACATTCTCATTTTCTCCTGTTTTTCATCCTAACTCCTTTCTGAAGTCTGTAAGTAACTTCTCTTTCCTTGTCTCCTGCCTTACATTTCATATCCCAAGGGCTCTATCCAGATCATTGCTCTGTTCATTCTAGATGATATGCCTATGTGATTTCATCCCCCCTTTTCTTCCTTTTAACTACCATTTAAATTCCAATGGCCCTTGGTTCTTATCTCACCCCAGAGCTTCATATTTATATATCCAACTGTTTGTTGGAAACATCCACTTGAATGTTCCATAAAAAACTCAAACTTGGGTTTGTTCTTCTCCACCCTACAACCCTAAGACCTGCACCTATTTTTGTATTCCATTTCTCAGTGAATATACCATTTATAAAGTTAGCCAAACCAGAAATATGTTCTTCCTAAATTTCTTTTTCCTCCATACCTTCGAAAATATTCAAAATATATCCTTCATTCACTTATTTCTCCTTTAATTCTCTGAAAATACCCTACAGACACTGTAGCATTTGTGTGTTAGAATTCAATGATTCGAAGACCGGCTGAGATGACTCTTACAAAATAAAGACTGGAATTATCTATAGCAGTGCTTCTCAATGAAGGATTTTACCCCCAGGGGACATTTGACAATGTCAAAAGACATTTTTGGTTGTCACAACTAGGGGAGGGAGGGCTTCCTAGTTGGTAGAGGCCAAGGATAGGACAACGCATAGGACAGTCATGCCACAAAATCTCTCCCACCAAAATGTCAGTAGTAGCTCAACTGAGAAACTCCGACTTAGAGTTTTGTATTCCAGTTGGAGGATTTTTTTTTTTTTTTTTTTTTAAAGATTTTATTTATTTATTTGAGACAGACAGAATGAGAGAGAGAGAGAGAGCACATGAGAGGGGGGAGGGTCAGAGGGAGAAGCAGGCTCCCCGCTGAGCAGGGAGCCCGATGCGGGACTCGATCCAGGGACTCCAGGATCATGACCCGAGCCGAAGGCATTCGCTTAACCAACTGAGCCACCCAGGCGCCCACAGTTGGAGGATTTTTAAGACATATTTACAGATTGGATTGTAGAACCAGTGTATAGCCACTCTCTAAGAACACAGCCCAATATTCTTATGTGACTAATTAAGTCACAGAGATCATTTATTTTGAATCAGTATTAGTAATACTACAGTGGACATGTCCTAAGGTGGCCCTCAGGGAGTCATGTCTTTATATAACCCCTTCTTCTTGGGATCCATGGAATCTGTGACTTGCTCCTAGCCAATAGAATATAGCAAAGGTGATGAGATAATCACTCTTCTTGATTATATTAAACTACATAAAACTCCCTCTTAACACAGGGGAGCAAGAGAGAGTCTCCTGCTGGCCCTTGAAGAAGCAAGCTATGTTTTCAGAGGGCCAGGAATGTGGGGGTCTCTAGGAACTGAGAGTTCATCCAAAAGACTGCCAGAAAGCAAAAACCTCAGTCCTACAATTATAAGGAACCGTAAGGCACTGAATTCTGCCAACAACCACAGGAGTCTGGAAGAGGATGCCAAACTACAGATGAGAACACCAGCCAGCTGACACCTTGATTACAGCCCTATGAGACTCTGAGCAGAGAACCCAGCTAAACTGTGCCAGGACTCCTGACCCACGGAAACTATGAGATAATAAATGTATGTTGTTTTAGCCATTACGTTTATGATCATTTATTATGACACAACAGATAACTAATACAAATGCCATTAGGGAAAAAAGAAGCAAAGAAAAACAGGAAGAGTGAACACAAATGCCTTGGGTGAATAAAGTATGATCATCTGTAAGTTTTATTCTCTTCTAGCCATTGATTTATTTCAAATCCTTTTCTTTTTTATATTTGAGAGACTGTATTAATGTACACATTAATCTAAATACATACCTTAAGATACTCCCAAGGTTTTTTTCACTTCGAAATTCTAGCAATGCGATAGTTATGGTGAAGAGAATTTTGGCTGAAGGTCTGGAATTAAATAGAATACTTCAGCAAATGGATGGTCGAGTGTGATGACAGGCATATGATATGGACATGATAAGGATTTCTGTGTTTTTAGCTTTGTTTAGTAATTTAGATTTGATGACCATTTACTGTAGTTATCTTCAATACATATTATTAGGTTTCAAATGGATGTGATGTCTCTCTGGTGCAGAATAGTTAAAAAAAAAAAGTCAAAAATTCTGGTAACTTAGCAGAGGATGAGAAATATGCTGTAACAAACTACAAAGGAAACGTAAAGGAAACAGAGCTAACTTGTGATTATTTTAGCACTTTGCAATAGCCACATCCATTAATATGGCTACATTATATTAAGTATTAGGAGATTTCTTCGAATCTGAAATACTTTTAAATTTTTAGATATAAATTTTTTTTTTCTCGCATATCTTGACCCTTTAAGGCAGAGATCATCAAACTATTACCCCAGGGGCCAAATCCAGCTCACTGCTTGTTTTCGGATAGTCCACAAGCTAAGAATGGCTTTTACATGTTTAAATGGTTGAACACAATGAAAAGAAGAGTAATATCTAATGACCTGAAAACTGTGATATTCAAATGCCAGAGCAGATAAATAAAGTGTTATTGGAACCCAGCCACTCATGATTTACATATTGTCTATGGTTGTTTCGAGCTACACTAATAGAGACAAGAAGTTGAGACAGAGACTGGATATAGCCTGCAAAACTTAAAATTTATCTGCCCCTTTTTAGAAGAAGTTTGCTGATCCTTTCTCTAAAATATGTTGTGTTTTGCGGGGCGCCTGGGTGGCTCAGTCGTTAAGCGTCTGCCTTCAGCTCAGGTCATGATCCCAGGGTCCTGGGATCAAGCGGTCGGGCTCCCTGCTCAGCAGGAAGCCTGCTTCTCCCTCTCCCACTCCCCCTGCTTGTGTTCCCTCTCTCGCTGTGTCTCTGTCTGTCAAATAAATAAATAAAATCTTTAAAAAAAATAAAAAATAAAAACTAAAATATGTTGTGTTTTGAAAACCACCCTAAAAAGAAAGAATGCATGCATATATTGTATTTAGTATGTGTAATGTATGTATTTATATGTGTGCATATCTATAATCCTATTTTTTTCTTTAATCCACCTAGTTGATATTTTATTCAGTTTCAATTAAACATCACATTCCATAAATACAGGATATGATTCATTTGTATAGCTCCATTCTTCAGGACTCTAGGGTATAAGCTTCAAGTTTGGGTTCCATTATTTTTTTCTTTATCTCCCTTTTTTATGGATGTTTCACGCCTCATCCTGACTGCACAAAGCCTCCAAGACATTCCTGAGACCCACAGCCCTGCATCCACATTGCACTGTTTGGGAATGTTTCACACCATCTGGGTGACTTCTTTAGAAAGGCCCCTCAGGGGCAAGGAGTTGTAAATCATTGCTTGGCATTTCCAAAGGGGTAACAAAAGGGATGGAAATTCTACTAGCATGGCTTGAGAAGGACAGGCCAGTCCCCATCATCCCTGTCTGGAGAGTTTGATAGCATGATGTTTCTATAAAATGGAAACAGGCCCCAAAAGAAGATAAAGATGCCAATAGTAAAGGTTAGAAAACTCTAGTAAAATTACTCTAAGAAACATAAAAGCATCATGGCTGTTTTTGACATATAAAAAGGGAGAGAGATGAATTAATGTATTGTTTACTGCCATGGACATTTGGCTGCTATGCTTGTGACAGAATGATTTTGAAACACACTTGAGATTTGTCTGATATTTATCTTCTCAGACTTCTCCAATATGTATAATTCATTTGTAATTTAGCTTGTTAAACAAGGAGACATAACAAAATACGTTTTAAGATGCATGTTTTTGCAGATAAACATTTAAATTTTTATTCTTCCTTCCATTTACAACCTTAATTTTACTAATATCTGTGATACATGAAGATAATAAAAAACCAATTTTTTTTTTAATTCCAGTACAGTTAACATACAGTGTAATATTAGTTTCAGGTGTAAAATATAGTGATTCGACACTTCCATACATCACCTGGTGCTCATCACAAGTGCACTCCTTAATCCCTGTGAATTGTTACATCCATCCCCCTCAATCCCCTTCCCGCTGATAACCATCAGTTTGTTCTCTAGAGTTAAGAGTCTGTTTTGTGGTTTGTCTTTTTTTTCCCTTTGTTTGTTTGTTTTGTTTCTTAAATTCCACATATGAGTGAAATCATATGGTATTTGTCTTTCTCTGACTGACTTATTTCATTCAGCCTTATATTCTCCAGATCCATCCATGTTGTTGCAAATGGCAAGACTTCATTCTTTTTTATGTCTGAGTAATATTCCATTATATATAAACATAATAATATATAATATATATCACATTGTATATATAGATAGATAGATAGATCTCACTTCTTCTTTATCCATTCATCTATCGATGGACACTTGAGCTGCCTCTGTATTTTGGCTATAATAAATAATGCTACAATAAACATAGGGGTGCATATATCTTTTTGAATTAGTGTTTTCATTTTCTTTGGGTAAATACCCAGTAGTGGAACTCCTGGATTCTAAGGCAATTCTATTTTTATTTTTTTGAGGAAATTCCATACTGTTTTCCAGAGTGGTTGCACCAGTTTGCATTCCCACCAACAGTGCAAGAGGGTTCCCCTTACTCCACATCCTCGCAAATGCTTGTTGTTTCCTGTGTTTTTTATTTTGACCATTCTGACAGGTGTGAGGGGATATCTCAGTGTGGTTTTGATTTATACTTCCCTGATGATGAGTGATGTTGAACATCTTTTTGTGTGCCTGTTGACCACCTGTATATGTCTTCTTTGGAGAAATGTCTTTTCATGTCTTCTGCCTATTTTTAAATTGGATTATTTGTGTTTTGGGTGTTGAGTTGTATCAGCTTTTTATATCTTTTGGACACTCTCCGTTTATCAGATGTCATTTGCAAATATCTTCTCCCGCTCAGTAGGTTGTCCTTTAGTTTTGTTGTTTCCTTGCTGTTGTGGCACCCTTTAGATTGGGCTCCAGCCAAAGGCGCATTGGAGGGGGCAGGTCTGAAGGAGAGCGGGGGAACTGGGGGTGGGGGTTGTGCTATTAGCAAGTTAGCTAACAAGTATCATGCTACACTGGTTCCTGCAGATGTCTGTGTGTCTAGGCTGGGGGGCAGGGGAAGGAAATGGTACCCACAAGTTCTTCTGTTCTTGGAGAAGTCTCCCAACAATCCCCGGCCCTCCAGCACAGGCGCTGAAATTAGTAAACAAATGTCCCTCCCCTAAACCTCAGGCATTTTTCAAACTGCTGTTTCTATGCTCTGTCTGTGGGGCTGTTTGTTGTTCCATCTCTTTGAGGGCAGGGACTCAAGTTTCCTCTTGTCCTCCCAGCTCTCCCATAGCCAAGACAGCTGATTTTTGAAGTTCCAGGTGTTAAGCCCCACTGATTGTAAGAACTCATGAAATTATGGTTTTCATGCAGGTGCCCAGTGCCTGGGGCCCTTGGGGTGGGATCTGTTCCTTTCCCCTCTCCATGCTCCTGACTTTCCTCCCTCCCACTGACAGTCTCCTGGGTCCATTTAGCTCCCAACCGCATCTCCGCTGTGCTACCCTATTCGATGTAGCCGCTTCTCTACATTTAGCTGTGGAGAGTCTGTTCTGCCAGTCTTTGGGTTGTTTTCTGGGTTATTTATACTGATGTGGGTGTTATCTAGTTGTAACTGTGGAATGAGGTGAATTTAGGGTCCTCCTACTCCTCCACCTTCCCTGGAAGATCCGTCACAAACCAATTCTTAGATGAATGGAATACATTATAGAAACTTCATACTAGGCATCTACTCTAACCTCTCTGGCCCAAAAGGAGAAAGTCCTCATCAATATTCCTGTCAATACTTATTGGAAAATAGAAAGATTGGGGTCCTGTTATAGAATGGTATTAACTGTGGCTCTGGGCCAGGAACCCAGAATTACTTCAATCCTACTTAGCCCAGCAAAATCTTCCCTATCACCTTCCTAAGGAAGGTACATGAGAGGCACAGAATATAGAGAGATCCTTTATTGTTCAGTGGGGCTTTGTTCCTAAACCTCACACAGAGCACTACAAGATGATCTAGGTCACCTGTCAGGGTCCATAATCCTATAGTCTGGAGGAGAGATACTCAGAGCTTAGAATCATAGCAGGCTGAGTGGCCTTCTGGCTTCCATAGACCCACAGTCAAAAGTTTTTGTTTACTATTTCAACTAGACAAAAGGCTGCACCCCATTTTCAAGTTAAATCCTGGCCCGTAGGCCCCACTCCTATTGAACAAGAAAAAACATGTCAATGGAGAAAAAAAAGAGCTGTTCAGATGAGGCCAAACCATATGGGTGGAGAGAGTGTGGAGACAGGAGAGAAAGGTCAAGGTCATTTGAGCAGGCCCTTTACACACTCAGAGCACAAAGTCCAATGAAGGACTGACCCACCAGATGAGGATCATAACATTTTCTTGAAGAAAGAATAATGAGGAAAAGAAAGCCTGAATTAATCTGAAAATCTCTCCTCTTAATAATCTAAGTTATATCTCTCTTTTCTTTGTGACTTCCTCCCAATGATTTATTCTAGTCCTGCATTCTGGATGTAAACAGGTAAAGCCAATTGAATAGTTGTGCAAGAAGTGGCTGGAATTGCAGGATTTACTCTCTCTCTCACCTCCTGTGGAAAACTTCATCACTACTCCCTCCCCATACACATACACAAAGAGGTAGCAAAAGGTAGCATGTGAATGCACAGAGAACCCTGATTTTAGGAAACCACAATCTTTTAAAAGGGGCTGCTAGTGAACCTGCCCAGCCTTTACTCTTGAAGGAGATATTATCTTTTTTTATTCCGGACAGCAAAAAAAATATCTGCCCTCTGTTCCCTGTCCCAGAGGGAGACACTTTTTATCTTTCAAGGCTGTTTGTTGTTGTACAATGTAGTCCAAAACAAAAGCTGATACAAGATGTGCAAATGTGAGAAATCCATGGATGCCTGTCTCCCCAAGTGTATGTATGTATGTATGTACACACACACACACACACACACACTATTTGTACTCTTCACACTCATAGAAGTTAATTTTTGCCTACATTGGATCAATTTTAATATATTTTGTGACATGCTTTTGCCATGGGCATTTTTCCTTGTTAGCATAACTTACTCTTTTTAGCAACAACATAGGATTCCATAGTACTTACATACCATGATTTATTAAAAGTTTTGAATCATTTCCCTATGAATGAACTCTTAGTAATTTCCCAAAGTCTTACTATTGCAAAAAAAAAAAAATGCTGGGAAAAACAGTCTTTATAGAGCCTTTTTATCTTTGTGCCTATGTCTGAGTATTTCTGCAGAAAAAATAAAGAGAAATGAAATTACTTGATCAAAACCACGTGCAGTGAAAAATTTGAAGGATATACACAAGTTGCCTGTGTCAACTTATGTTCCTCCAACAGTATTTGAGAATATCTAAGTCCTGTTAGCCTATGTGTGCTAAAATACTTGTATGTCCCTACTAAGGATAAACTTACGGAAAGACATGATTTAAAATGATCATTGGAAAGTACTTTGGGTTTTAATGCAATTTTGTCCTCTCTATTAAATTTATCCTTATACAAACCCTGGGAGCTGGGTATTATTAGTTCCAATTTTAGATGAGCAAAGTGAGGCATTTCAGTAAATGAGGAAGCTATGGAAAAGAGAGATGTAATCAGAACTTCCGTTGCTAATTTCTTATATTTTGTATTCAGTGCTGCTGGCTTCCCCTGACACAAATAAGCTATGTGCAGTCCAGGAGGTCATACATCAAAAAGAATGCAAGAACTTCCTACTGGAGCATTTCTAGAATGTATTTCATCCCCCAAAGGCAACTTTACTATATAGCTTCATCACATTTTCCAAAATTGAGTTTCATAGCAATGGACTTGCAACCAGGGACTCATATTGAACCTGAAGTCAACTAAAACTTCAGGTTCCTTTTGTGCTGTGGTTGTGGTCATTATTGTTGCTTTAACATAATCTACCACTTATCAAGGTTTCCCCAACCTGTTTATATATGCCATTGATTTTTGTATCCTGACTGAAGAACTTCATATGTATTGTTGCAAGATATGCATGCATATTTCCCATGTGTCAAGATCTTTTTGACACTTGATTCTGTCATCCATCATATTAGCTGACTCTCCCAATTCTGCATCATCCATGAATTTAACAAATATACATCCTTTCCATTAATTACTTCAACTCACAAAACGTTGAACAGGATACATCCAAACCCAAGCACATGTCTGTTCTACCAGCAGCTCGTCCAAAGGTGGACATCATTCCGTTTATAACCCTGTCTTGCTTTTCATCAGGAGAGCCATGGCCCTGAATTGAAATGAGTCTGATGTCACTAGCCCAGGCAAGTGGTATATGAGATGACTGTGGCAGGAAGAATCACTAATGGAAAGGAGAAAGCTGCTATTTTTCACACAGATCTATAGTTAAACAGGCCTCATGGGAAAGGTAGTAGAGAAGGACAGAATATAAATTGAATTAAATTCTCATAAAATGAGATGCCCTTAATTTATTTTTTCCTGAGCATCAGTGTAATGAATAATTAAAAATGCCCTTTCTCTTCTTAGATTTGCAGAAAGCAGTGAATTTCTCATATCCACTTGGCAGCTTTATTAGCTACTATTGTTCCCTTTTTTCAAAGAGGTCATCCGCCTGCTGAATTGTTTTTTTTTTTTTTTTGGCAATTATGTTTCGATGCTTATATATGCATGATTATGTTCAAAGCTCTCATGTCTAATAAATACATTGAATGTAGAAAAAAGGCAGAAGGATAACATTGGATATGAAGGAAATGATACTTTAAATGCCCATATGTAATTGTGGTCTTAATTAAAGACCAGTCAAGAAGAACTTTAGGTATAAAACCATTTTCCTTCATTTTTACTTAGAACTTTCCTATTTTCAAGATGAAGAAGAATTTTTTTTTTTCTCAGTTAAGTTGCCATTGGGAAATTTGCTCTAGTGAGAGGACCCGACTTATGTTTTTAAATATTATTATTAGGTTAATTCCTTAGTAGTAGTAGCAAAGCAGTGATCAAACCTGGAATACACCCAAGCTTGAGAGGATAAATCCATGACAATTGCATCCCCAAGGCCCTACAAGATACTGTGCTAGGCAAGATGCAGAAGATAAGGCAATCCCAAACCTTTCGGTGAAGGAGGAAGAAACACCACCAGAAGAGAGGTGGGTGAAGCCCACAGATGTTACCAACATGACTAATCCTCAATGCCAGGATCTGCTCAAGACGGCGGCACTTCTTGGCCAAGTTGCTGCTCTTTGGGGACTACACTGCATGGCCCTATTGTGCGCCTAAAATGCTGTTTGCAATAGAAAACCCAGCCCTTGATCATTCCATCCAATTTATTCATATTTCAAGATGTTACATCTTGAACATCTTAACATTGATGTGACCAGTCTTCTTGTCCATCCTGATCAAGTCTAGTATTGAAATAGCTGTGGGGCACACACCACTGCTATACTTCTTGCACGCAATAAATAAATAACAAATACAATCCATCCTAGATATTTTTTGCTTTGTATTTCACTTTCTTCTTTGACTCAATTTGTATTTCTCCCTCTCTTTCTTGTTTGAAATGACTAATTCTATGCAGTAACTACTTAGTCTAATAAGATGACTCTGCAAAAAACATTGCAACAGGAGGAGGGAAATAACTATGTCTAAAAGGTCTTTTTGTGTGTGTGGAGTAAATAGAACAAGTAACAGTAATGTGCATAACATTCATTACTTGTGGATTTATAAATATCTATCACAAAATCACCAGTACTACAGGGCTAAAAGGCACTTTAGGAATTTTTCTCCTCTTCTACAGGATTTAAACTTTTCTAACATATTTGACTTTATTGTTATAGAAATTTCTTCCTTCTTTTCTGGACTTTAATTCTGTGGAGTTGACTGTGGTTTCATTGATCACTCAATCCCCGACAGGTTTGATAGTGCCTGGCAAATAATAGGCATTCAATGAATATTTGTTAATCAAATCTTCTCTATGTAAGGTAGAGGAACTAAAACCCTGAAAGATTGATGTGATTTGCAGGGGCTTACACAGCTACTCAGCAGGGAAACCTAGCTGAAGCCCTGGATCTTCCAGTAAAAATCTTATGTTATTAACTATTTTGCATTTGAATCTTGCCTTGCTTCCTTTATTTGCCTGGAGGACACAAACCATGTGTTGAACTTCTAGAACATTGTCTTTGTCCCTCCATGTGCTCAATTCCAGTACAAATGCCTGGCTCAGAGATTGTTCCAAAGGGTCTTTAAAAATATATATATATATATGGTGGGGCGCCTGGGTGGCTCAGTCAGTTAAGCGTCTGATTCTTGGTTTCGGCTCAGGTCATGATCTCAGGGTTGTGAGATTGAGTCCTGCCTTGGGCTCCACAAAGGGCGTGGAGCCTGCTTAAGATTCTCTCTCTCTCTCAGGGAGGCAAACCATAAGAGACTCTTAACTCTAGGAAATAAACTGAGGGATGATGGAGGGGACGTGGGTGGGGAGATGGGGTAACTGGGTGATGGGCATTAAGGAGGGTACTTGATGTAATGAACACTGGGTGTTGTATGCAACTGATGAATCACTAAATCTACCTCTGAAACTAAAAAAAAAAAAAAAAAAGGTTCAAATTACCATCTGGACACCTGGCTTAAGGGGCAATGTACTATAATCAGTAGGGGACTTGTTTTCCATTTTATCTTACAATGTTGTATAGCACATTTATGTGGCTGTGTTTTGATTAAATCATATTCCCATGAGTCTTAAAAAAAAGATTCTCTCTCTCCCTCTCCCTCTGCCTCTTCCCCCAACCCTCTCTTTCTCTCTAAAAACAAACAAACAAAAACACATATGGACTACTTTATTCTAAAAATTGTGTTGTTAAAAAATGCTTTATGAGACAAAAATGTTTTATTGTCAAACCCAGCTGCTATATTGTAAATTGTTGACCCACCATTTTTCCTTGCCAAAAATCTCCCAGATTCCTATAAATCTCAGGGCAATGTAGATAACATGGGGTAAAAATTTCTGTCTATTGTTTGGTAGTTCTTCCAAAAGAAAATCTATGCCTTTGACTGCCCACTTTAGATACTTTGCAGCTCTTAGAAATTCGGTAAGGTAAAACCTATGCGGTAAAGATATCATGCAACAATATATATCACTCCTCACCTCGAGAGGGAGAAAAGTACAAAGGTAAACCACGTGAATCTAAGGAACAAAGTGAACCACATAGATCTGCTAGATTTGATATAATCAAGAGGAAAATCGTCTATTTCCTTCATTGTGCATAACACTTCCGAGAATAGCATCACTCTAAAATGCTAATCTTTACTCAGTGCTCTCAGGCCTTGCCCTCATCCCCCATAGGGGTGATTCTCTCAGACAGTGGCCACTAGTTCAGTCACCAGTAGGCAAAGGCATAAAACTGATAAACATAAATCCTCGCCCTTAGCCAGGGAAACAATAAATAAATTCAACAGATACGTAATGAACAGGCTGCATAGCCAGTGAGCTCCGCAAGCAGGGATTTAAGTCCAAACATGCACCAGTGTGTCCCCAGCAGACAAAAAGCAGACAAAAGAGAGAACCAAGATAAAAGCATGCAGGCCCCCCCAAATTCAACCAGAGGCTTAGTATCCAGTAATCCTATCAGTCTGTTTAGGTCAAACACTGATACTCTCTGCCCTTGGAAGTTTCCTTAGGTCCAGCCAACAACTGTTCACCCTTGTTTAAAAAGGAAAGTCTTAACACAGGGGCTGGGGAGACACATGGAAAGAAAAGGCAAACATTCTTATGGCCAGCACTCCATGTTTTGTTTTGCAGGATTTGGTTGTAAAATTTACTTCTTGCTTCTGAGAATTGTTTTTCAGCCATAAAGCTTTCAAAAGTCTGGTACACCTAATTCAAAGCCTTTAAAATTTATGTTTAAAATTTATTATAGTGCCCTTATAAATCAGCACTTAGTAGTAACAAATCATCAGAATGTGCCATATATTAAAAAGATAAGTCAGAATTAAATAGTAGAGAGAAGGTGTTTTCAAATCAGACAGCCAAAGCACTAATGAATGGGAACATTTGCGTGTACACGACAATGATTTACAGCAGGGCTCTTGGCTACAGTGCATAAATCTAGCTGAAGATTTTTGCATCTATCAACTGGGACTTTTGGTCCATTGTTTATAAATCAGGAAGTTAATGAAGAGTCAGGGATCTGTAAATCCAGACACTAAATTAGAGATTTGTAGCTTCTGATTTATAAATAAGTTACCTCAAGAATTACGTATATAAATAAGCAGAAAAAGAAATTGCATTTAAAATCAGGTGGAAGGGGCACCTGGGTGGCTCAGTCGGTTAAGCGTCTGCCTTCGGCTCGGGTCATGATCCTAGAGTCCTGGGATCAAGCCCTGCATCGGGCTCCCTGCTTGGCAAGAAGCCTGCTTCTCCCTCTCCCTCTCCTACTCCCCCTGCTTGTGTTCCTGCTCTTGCTGTCTCTCTCTGTCAAATAAATAAATAAAATCTTAAAAATAATAAAAATAAAAATAAAAATAAAATCAGGTGGAGGTTAGCATTTATAAATCATGGTTGTAAATAAAAAGATTACCAATATCAACTCAACTAATTCTACAACTCTGCATTTCATAAGACCATAACAGGGATGTGTAGAGCATAGCTCATTCTTTTTTTTTTTTTTTTAATTTTTTTATTGTTGTGTTAATCCCCATACATTACATCATTAGTTTTAGATATAGTGTTCCATGATTCATTGTTTGTGCACAACACCCAGCGCCCCATGCAGAACGTGCCCTCCTCAATACCCATCACCAGGCCAACCCATCCTCCCAACCCCCTCCCCTCTAGAACCCTCAGTTTGTTTTTCAGAGTCCATTGTCTCTCATGGTTCTCTTCTCCCCCTCCGATTTCCCCCCCTTCATTCTTCCCCTCCTGCTACATTCTTCTTCTTTTTTTCTTTCTTAACATATATTGCATTATTTGTTTCAGAGGTACAGATCTGAGATTCAACAGTCTTGCACAATTCACAGCGCTTACCAGAACACATACCCTCCCCAGTGTCCATCACCCAGTCACCCCATCCCTCCCACCCCACCCCCCACTCCAGCAACCCTCAGTTTGTTTCCTGAGATTAAGAATTCCTCATATCAGTGAGGTCATATGATACATGTCTTTCTCTGTTTGACTTATTTCGCTCAGCATAATACCCTCCAGTTCCATCCACGTCGTTGCAAATGGCAAGATCTTATTCCTTTTGATGGCTGCATAATATTCCATTGTATATATATACCACATCTTCTTTATCCATTCATCTGTTGATGGACATCTTGGCTCTTTCCACAGTTTGGCTATTGTGGACATTGCTGCTATAAACATCGGGGTGCACGTAGCCTTTCGGGTCTCTACTTTTGTATCTTTGGGGTAAATACCCAGTAGTGAAATTGCTGGATCATATGGTAGCTCTATTTTCAACTTTTTGAGGAACCTCCATACTGTTTTCCAGAGTGGCTGCACCAGCTTGCATTCCCACCAACAGTGTAGGAGGGTTCCCCTTTCTCCGCATCCCCGCCAACATCTGTCATTTCCTGACTTGTTAATTTTGAGCATAGCTCATTCTTATTCCTTTAACTTTAATAGGTTACTTTTTCAAAAATATAATATTGACAGTGCAATTTTTTTTTGCTCTACCATAAAAGAACCCAAAAAATGGCAAATCATAACCAAAAAAGACACTGTCTAGTTATATACATGAACTTGAAAGATGTTCCTTTTCCCTTCAGATACACACACAGAGAGAGAGAGAGAGAGAGAGAGAGAGAGAGAGAGAGAAAGAGAGAGAGAAAACATCCCAAGTAAGAACAATTATCTCACGTTTTGGTTTGCTTCCTAACTTTATCTCACAGTGGAATCGTAGACAAGCACATGCCATTTTGGGAGCACATTCCTCAAGCTCCACATGGTTGCTTTCCAGAAGCCACAGGCTATGACACTGAAGCACATGAGCTTGAGGGACCCTCATAGGCTTCTGGTTTGTTCATCCCCAAATACTTCCTGAAAGGAGAGGGAAGACTCTCATCACAAAAGAACACAAGTGAAGCAGAATCAAGGGACATTAAAGAGCATGGGGCTAAGGAACCTGGACAGGTGACTGACTTGGAGATGAGCTTGAATGGAGCATGTTTGCCTTTCCCTGGCTCTGTGTTTCAGAGAGACCCCATTGCTGGATTGTCTTCCTCTGAGTTACCAGAGAAGAGCTGAGCCCACTGGAGTTTCAGGGAGACTCGTCCTGTCAAAGCTCCTCTCTTCCCGTATCTTCACATCCCACCCAGCCCTTGAGAGTCAAGTGCCTTATTTCCAGGGCTACCCTGAGGCTGAGGTAAACTATCATGCCTTCCCATTCCCACTGCAGCGCCCCTGCTTTCTGTCTTCTCTCCATATCACATTAGTTAGTGTCTCACTAATCAGTAAAATCATGTATGCTCCAGATTTGAATGGTGGCTAATCCGTGACCCCATGTGGACAAACAGCTTTACATGTTAATAGGGACCTTTAGTACTCTTCCTTCAGATAGGTCTGAATATGGGACTTTATCAATATGGGACTTTGTCAGTCCACTGCATCATGAAGACTAAGGACTTGAGTAGAAAGTATCCACCCTAGCCATCAGGGAAATACAAATCAAAACCACAACGAGATACCACCTCACACCAGTCAGAATGGCAAAAATTAACAAAACAGGAAACAACGAATGTTGGCGAGGATGTGGAGAAAGAGGAACCCTCTTACACTGTTGGTGGGAATGCAAGTTGGTACAGCCACTCTGAAAAACAGTATGGAGGTTCCTCAAGATGTTAAAAATAGAGCTACCCTACGACCCAGCAATTGCACTACTAGGTATTTACCCCAAGGATACAGATGTAGTGAAAAGAAGGGGCACCTGCACCCCAATATTCATAGCAGCAATGTCCACAATAGCCAAACTGTGGAAGGAGTCGAGATGTCCTTCCACAGATGAATGGATAAAGAAGATGTGGTTCATATATACAATGGAATCAGCCATCAGAAAGGATGAATACCCACTATTTGCATCAACATGGATGGAACAGGAGGAGATTATGCTAAGTGAAGGAAGTCAAGTGGAGAAAGACAATTATCATATGGTTTCACTCATATATGGAACATAAGCAATAGTATGGAGGACGATAGGGGAAGGGAGGGAAGTCTGAAAAGGGAGAAACCAGAGAGGGAGATGAACCATGAGAGACTATGGACCCCGGGAAACAAACTGAGGGTTTCAGAGGGGAGGGGGGAGGGGGAGGGGGTAGCCGGGTGATGGGCATTAAGGAGGGCACGTGTTGTGATGAGCACTGGGTGTTATACATAACTAATGAATCGTTGAACACTACATCAAAAACTAATGATGTCCTATATAGTGGCTAACTGAACATTAAAAAAAAAAAAAAAGTATCCATCCTTTTCTCTGTTTTTACTGACTAGTTATTTGTGGACATGAACACCCTGGACTCCCCCACATACCTCTTGTACAAGGTCTGAGATCATAACATCTTAAGGCAGATACAGGCTGCTGAGAGGAGTGAGGAATAGAACGGGAGACCTGAGGTTTATCCTTCCAACCCCATTCTCCACCAAGACTTCATAACATGCCCCTGTTTCTCTTCACTTCACACAGTACTTGCTATACAGCAGCCCCAAGTTCACATTTGTGGACTGTGTACTTCTATTGACTCCCTGCCTTTCAGCTGAGCAACTGTGCTGCTCTTCACAGCATGACATTCTTTGGGAAAACCATGTAAAACTGTACATGTCAACTGTGTCCTCATCTCTGCCTATAGATAGAACCACTTGTCCTATTGTGCCATCAGATCCCTTAGGAGCCACCTAATGTTATTTGGTAAATTTTTAAAGCACAGGCTTAAAGACACAATGCATTTCAATGCTTGTTGAAAGGTATTGTGTTATAGTGTTTAAAAGCTAATTTGTATTTCATAAATTAATTGAATGAAATCAAAGAGCACAGATCCTAAACCTGGAGTTTGAAGATAATATTATTTCTTCGCTTAATATTTACTCTCCGGTTTGTTTAACATCAGTCCTAAAGTTCGATCTGATATGGCATTGCAGACTCATTGTACCTTTCTACATTTTGCTCAGAACTTTAGAGAGCTGGCCAATAGAGTATTGGGGTGGTAACAAAGTAGAAAACCAGAGTGAGTGGTTTCATAAGTTAGATACAAAAAAATTTTCCATCATACTGATGAAGAAACTCCATTAGTTTCAATATAAGCCAAGTAAAAACTATGAGATTGTATAGCACAGTATTTTGCTTCATAAGCATTTGCTTATGTTTCATCTATTTGGAAGAAAGAAGAAGAGCTATTAGTCAGAAGACAGACAGACACACACACATACACACACACATACACAACCCAGTATATGAACATATATTGATTCTTATAAAGAATAAAATCAGGGATTTTTCACTCTTCATGTTTTCATTTGCAATGTTAAATAGAATAATGCTAGTTGTAAAGTTCCAAACACTTTAATATTTTCTCCGTTATAAGTTCTTCAACACTAAACATGTGTTACCCTAATTGTAATTATTCTAATATCACCTACCTTAAGACGACTACCAAAGCTGTGTTGCTGATAAAATTTTATTGTCTGCAAGAAATTTTTTTAAAAGATTTTATTTATTTATTTGACAGAGAGAGACACAGTGAGAGAGGGAACACAAGCAGGGGGAGTGGGAGAGGGAGAAGCAGGCTTCCCACGGAGCAGGGAGCCCAACATGGGGCTTGATCCCAGGACCTGGGATCATGACCTGAGCTGAAGGCAGACGCTTAACGACTGAACCACCCAGGCACCCCAACAGTACTCGTTTCTAAATTGGAGTTTGTACATTTCGACCAGTCCTCAAATAAAGATCAATGTTTTTCAGCTATCCTGGAGAAACCGGCTGATTTATGAAATGGATACTCTATCTGCAAATGACCAGAGAGCACTTGCACATAGAGATGGAAATAAAGGCTGTTTCAATGGATAAACAATCAAACAAACAAATCACAGCTAGAACCTATCATTGCAAACAGAACAACCAAATTAGCATTTGGGGTCTCCAGGATCTAGGTTCCATCTGCCCTTAGACCCACTGAAAGCCATTCTCTGTCCTTCTCTGTGCTCAGGGAGGCTGAGTATACATCACCTGGGCTCCTCTGCACTCGGGCTTCTGTTGGGTTTGGTCAACGGGAGGTGTCCGCAGGAGCCTGGGGGGCAGGAGGAGAGCAAGGTCATGGACTCTAGTCCCGTCCCTTCTCCCGGCTAGGGCCATTGTGGTAGTGGTTGTACCCCCGTAGGGCTACAACTTCCACCCACCAACCCCTCCCACAAGGCTCCCTCTCTCCACCACTCACCGAAACACCTTTCTCCTTCAGGTGTGGTTAAGGCTTCTGTTGTTGCAGGTCCCTGGGTGCCTCACCCATTCCCCTGGGCTTCCCTAGTCCTGCCCACACCTCTGTAACTAGCCCTATACTAAAAGAAGTCACCTAAAGGATGGTCTTGTCGACCACCCTCTTTGTTTCATAACAGATGAAATTTGTCACACATCGTACAGCTATTGCAAAATTGGGGTTAGAATTTAGGTCTGGACTCCCAGTCTAGGCCATGCCTCAACACAACCCTCTGCCATGTTCCCAGATGGAAGGAGGCCCAGAAGGCAGGGGTTATAGTAGTAAGAGGAAAGCCCAGGGCGCATCCATAATGAGAAAGTGGGGAAGGGCATGAAGAGAGAGGTATCTGTGCACGTGCACTGAGGTCAACGGGGTTATAAAGAGGGCTACGCCCCTTAGAGGTAGATCAATTGCAATCTGCTCAGGGAGAAGTGCTCATGCAGACTTCACTCCCCCTCCCACAAAGGTCAGCTCACATTCCACCTTCCTTTTGAGGCCTCCCTGGAACTGAAACGACCATGTAAAATTAAATTCCCGTAGAATTTATTGCTCGTAATGTTGTGAAGATCAAGTGAGACAATGCATATTGGAATGCCTTGTAGAAAGTGATAGATTCACAGTGTTATTGATGACAACCATCAAGGAAAGATGAGAATCCTTGCTCCCTTGGCATGGTGTTTGTTTGACATGAAAGGAAACGTGCAAAAGATGCTACTATCTTAACCTATAATTAATATTTCTGAACTTTCTTCATAGGGTTCAAATGAAAAGGCTCAGTGAAGAATGCGTAAATAAACTTGAATTGACTCAGGTTGGCCTCAGAATTTTGGCTTCGATGTCTGTTTATGTCTTGATTTATATACCTTGAACACAGTCTGTGGTAGATAATTTTTCTTTATATAGCAGGGGATGAGGTGGTCTCAGTGGAGTCTGAGAGGGTCTGTACTATGCACAGAGACACAGACTTTCTGGCTGCCGAATTCACAGAACATAACTAAAACCTTTGCTGAAGTGTCCAGTGTTGGATGGATTATATCATCTCCAGCAGATTTTCAACAACCCTCCAATAAAACAGCTACCACAAAAGATGAGGATTTACTAAATCATATTTTCCAGAGGAATCACTTGACTCAGGGCTGGTAGAGTCAGCTCTAAGAGAGAAGGAAAACTGATCTTTCCCTGAGCTATACGTAATAGAAAAGCAGCCAGAGAATACTTTGAAACTGGGCCTCACAAAGAACGTGTGGCTTCCAAAGCCCGATAGAGGTGCCAGGATCTCTCAAAGCGAGAAAACCCCAACAGTCACCAGGAATTAGACATCCACTATTCCATCTGGGCTGAGGACACTGAAACAGTTTAGAGAAACAGTCTGAATGGTGAAGAATGAAGCCCCAGTTTCATTGAAGCTCAGTTTCCCCTCAAGAACCTCAAGAAGAACTACAGGCTGCCGACGCAGCCAACTCGGTGTCTCCCCTCCCCAATGGACCCTGAGGAAATTCTGCCGGTTAATAGTCACTGAGCAGCAGTGGATGCAGCATCATCTGCCAGGTGCTCTCAGGAAACAGATTTCTTACGTGGAAGACATAGTTCTAGATCGCTCAAGAACCTGCCACTAGCCACAGAACCAGCCCAGGCCATTCTGCAGAGAGCTCGGTCAGGCAGTTCAGAGAGAGAACCGAGGAACTGCAGCTGCCGTGGGCACCACGTGTGCTCAGCTGCCACAAGCAAGCAGACAGACAGACATACACACTACGACCCTTGTAGACAACCCTGTTTCTTTTCATGAACCTAAATCTGCAGCACCGTCAGCATGTTTGGAAGAAGGCAGATAGGTATGTCCAGACACTTCTGACTTAGAAGAGACAAAAAGAGTAATTTACTTTTATTTAAAGGACCACCAAGAAGCAACATTGATTCTGACTTGAACAAGGAAGTGGAATAGTTTGGCTCAGAGGAGGACTTTTAGGGGAATCAATCTTCATTTAACTTGGGTTGCTCTTGTGGTCAAAGGCTGGGGAAAAGCTCTTTGAAGTTGGGCCACGGGCGCAGGCCCTAGTTCCTATAACACAGGCCTTAGCTTGTAAGTTAAGAAAACATTTGCCTTTGGAGCAACAAAGATCAAGCGAATTTTCCAGGCTGTTAGGAGACCATTTGGTCATTTGCCTGCTGCCCATATGTTAACCTTTTGTCGTTTTTAGACGGGCGAGGTCAGGGACCTTAGCCGCCACCACCCAGACGAATTCTCCCCAGGAGCTTGATACTGTGAGAATGTATCTGACCTCGGGGCCTAAGTTGACATCACCAGATCTCAAGAAGCACTTCATAAAGGGCT
Organism: Phoca vitulina; assembly: GCF_004348235.1. Taxonomy (NCBI): domain Eukaryota; kingdom Metazoa; phylum Chordata; class Mammalia; order Carnivora; family Phocidae; genus Phoca; species Phoca vitulina. The sequence goes on along the minus strand of NW_022589738.1, from coordinate 8,367,691 downwards.
TATCCTGCAGGCTTTCAAGTCAGGAAATGCTGTTGCCTACACCCCTTATATGCCACATCTAGACTTTTCATTGGCAATAATGCTCTGAAGGGGCTATTTGGACTCTAGCTGCGTCCCTCCTCAGCTTGCCTGGTGGGTGAGCGCCCTCCTATACACATGTCTGTTACTGCCCTGGAGAGTCTGTCTTCCCGGTAAGAGTCCCAGTTTCTTTAGGGGAATGTGTATTTAACCTTCACTGACATGTAGCATTCTCAATACCAGACTTAGTGCATAGAAAAATGAAATATTTATAGAAGAAAGAAAGAAAAGGAGGGAGCGAAGGAAGAGAGAAGGGAAAAGAATTATACAGAATTATAAGTAATAATCATTGTCACCCTCTTTGAATCCTCAGTATACAACAGCAGTGATCTTGCTTGCTTAATAAGTATTTTCTCATGAAAGTCTCACAGAAAATCTAAGGTATCATTATCTCTCTTTTAGTGGAGAAAACTAAGCTCAAAAGAGTTAAACTTACCTCAACTCCCAGAAAGGGAAAGTGGTAAAATCCACATCTGAAGCCAGTTTTGACTAACTCCAAATCCTGTGTTCTTCTTTACCAAGCCCAGGAGACACGAGAGCCCAGAGAATTTGAGTATCTTACATGATCCCATAACTAGTTAGTGGAGAGGAGTGGAAGACTCCCAATTCTAGTGGTTAAAAGCTCTTTGAAGTCAAGTGACAGAAGCCGTATCAAGCTCAGTTAAACCAAAAGTGTGCTCTTTAAGTGTTTCACGGATCACAGGAAAAAAAGACGGTGTTCTAGGCCTCAGGAACCACTGCAAACTACAGATTGGAACCAAGGCTGAGAAAGTCAGTGGGAGCATGCATCTCACTTCTTGATTCCTCTGCACATCTGCTTCATTCCTCCTTGGAGATGAGCATTCTCTGCTTCTCAGTTAAGTAGTGGAAAAATCGCTGCCTCACAGTCCCTGAACACAATGACTCAGACACGCCCACAGAAAATGCTTTAGTTTAGTCCCAATCCAGGGTTTGTGGAAGAGCATTTGATTGGCCTAGACAGGTCTAGATGTCCACCCTGGTCCAAATGCTGCAGGCAGGGGGTAAAGTCATGAACTACTATGAAGGCTGAGAGGGACTCACCCAGGTCTGTGATCCTGTGGATTCAAGGATAGGTTGAGTCCTAGATTATGGAGAATACCAGTAAGGTAGAGAGACACTCTAAAATTATCTACTTCTTACTGCTCCATATTGTTTTTCTTTTTCTTTTTTTTTTTTAAAGATTTTTTTTTAATTTATTTATTTGACAGAGAGAGACCCAGTGAGAGAGGGAACACAAGCAGGGGGAGTGGGAGAGGGAGAAGCAGGCTTCCCGCTGAGCAGGGAGCCCGATGCGGGGCTTGATCCCAGGACCCTGGGATCATGACCTGAGCCGAAGGCAGATGCTTAACGACTGAGCCACCCAGGCGCCCCTGCTCCATATTGTTTTTCAACCCTGTATTAAAGGATCATTAAACTAAATTTAGAGCTTTTTACTCTATGAACACATTTTACCTTAAGGAGTTTTGCTTATAGTGAAGAAAAATGGTTAATTTTTTATTACTCTATAGAAAAATTTTGAAAATGTATAGTTTTACAAAGGTTTTCAAAATCTTGAAATTCCAAATTCAAATTCAAAAGCCTTGAAAAAGAGCAAGCTACTGGTACAGGCAACACATACTATACCTTATCTAAAATAGAAAAACAAAAGCAAAATATTAAATTCAAAAAGCCTCGATACCACTGAAATTTCTGAATTATTCCTCTGGAAGTTTCAGAGAGGACCAGAGTATCAAACATTAAATACATGCTAGTCTTGCCCAAATGAAAACCCTAGTTCACGTAACAACTAGGCTTTCCCAGCTATTGTTTATAGATTTGTCTCATTTGCAAAAATAAAATTTTCTTAGTAAGAACTATAGGTTCTTTCATATATACAGTTTTCATATATTATTTTATATGTGTGTATATTCATTTGAAAATAAAATGAATACCCACTCTTAGGTATTTTCCCAAGAGAATGAAAACATGTTCACACAAAGACTTACACACGAATGTTCCTAACAGCTTTGTTCGTAACAGCTCAAAATGGAAATTAACTAAATGTCTTTCCACTGGTGAATGAAAAACTTATTATGGTATGTCAGACAATGGAATACTACTCAGAGTTAAAATGGAGCAAGCTACTGGTACAGGCAACAATATGAAAGAATTTCAAATGCCTTATGCTTTGTAGGTGAAGAACGCTGGGCACAAAAGGCTAATATACTGTGTGATTCTATTATAGGACAAGATTCTGGAAAAGGCAAAACTATAGGAACAGAAATCAGATCAGTGCTGGGGATTCAGAAGGGGATGGATTACAAAGGGGCATGAAGAAACTTTAGGGAAATGTTCTCTATTATGGTTATGGTGATGGGTACATGTCTGTTTATATTTGTCAAAATTCATTAAACTGTGCACCCCAAAATGGTGAATTCTAATGTATCTAAATTACACCTCAGGGGCATCTGGGTGGGTCAGTCAGTTAAGCATCTGACTCTCAGCTTTGGCTCAGGTTGTGATTTCCTGGGTAGTAAGATCAAGCCCCTCATAGGGGTCTGTGCTCAGCAGGGAGTTTGCCTGAAGATTTTCTCCTTCTGCCTCTCCCTCAACGTGCATGTTCTCTTGCACTCTCTCTCTCTCAACTAAATAAATAAATCTTTAAAAAAAATAAGTTATACCTCAGTAAATCTGACTCTACAAAATAAAAGATATATATATTTATGGTAGATAATGAATACAGCATACAAATGTTCTCTTAAATCCACAAAAACAGGTTTTATTTATATAACATATACTTAAAAATTGAACTGTGTTCTGTAATCTCCTGACTATTCCTTATTTTAATTAAAAATAATGCTTTTTGATGGATTGGACAGTGATGTTGTGTTGATCAACCCATTCAAAACCTAAGTAACGTAGGAAAACATTGCAGTTTTGTTGTTTTTTATTAAAAGCCAACATGCATATACTCCCCAAATACATGCACACATGCCCAGGGAGCATATCAGGAAATTCCAGACAGCCCTGGTTTCATCTGACATTTAGATATCTAATTTATCATAGCACATTCAGAAAACTAAGTGCATTGTCATTTAATCAATGTGAGGTTACTGGGACCTTGTAAAATGGAAAAAATCAATTCAATCATTGACTAGGTCATTCTGGTCTTTCCTTTATAGAACATTTCTTCATTTACAATTTTCAAAGAAATAGAACGCTTAGGTGCTCCAGATGATGAGTTTAAAACTTAACTCAGTCTTGTGGAAAGAAGCAAGTGAAGGCAAAGAACAAAGTGAATGATCCAAAGATGAAGAAAACGAAATCCTAGGGACAACTCCAAGGTAGGAGATGAGAATCTTATTCTTGATGAGAAACTTAGGAGTAGAAAAGGTTCTTCCATTCCCGGGTGCTAGGAGTCGGGCGAAAACCTTTACGGCTCCCTCACGCCCTGGAGTCCAGCTGTGGTTGTTAGGAAGAACAGCTGCCTGGGTGATGTGCTGTAAGGACACATACATCCTCAGTTGCATGACCACTGGGATCAATGCTTCCCAACAGAAGTGCACGGCATACAGGCCTATGTGATGTCTTTCCCTTACCGGGCCTATGTGATGACTTGAGGCATTCTTATGAGCACCACTGTGCTTTTCTGTAGCCCTGGGATCACCTCAAAGGCCGATTTTTCTAGTCAGTGCTGGAGTCAGCAGAATGAAGCACCTGAAGGAAAGGCCTCTGGCATAACAAGAAAGAGAAGATGACATTGGGTTCTAGATGCTTTGTTGGGAGCTGCCGTCTTCCTACATGCCAAGGGCCCATCCAGGGAGGAGACACTCAAACAAGAAATGAGCATCAGGTATCCTGGCTCCAGCTCTGGCTCAGGCTCCCGGGGGCCCACCCGCATGCCAGTCTTCCCAAGAGAGACGGGTTGGCAACTAAGCATAGAAACAGGAGGAAAAAACCGGATACTTGCAGCATACATGCTATGGTTGTGTTTGTTGTTCTCCCTCCAAAATGGACTTTTATGGTGTTCTTTGGTACATACAATTTTTTAAAAAGATTCTTTTATTGGCAAAGGATAGAGAAGTTCTTGAGTAAAATGCAGGGATACAGGTAGTTTGAAATTGGACCTGACAGCAGAATGCCATACTGACCTAAGGCAGTTCTGAAGATTACCTCTCTTTTCTTTGTCCTGGGAAGTGTGGTTTTCCACAAGCTATCCTTGCTCTTCTTTGGTCTATTCCATTGCATTTCCTTTTCTCAAACAACTGGTATTCTCTCTTTACTCATGGGTTTTCATCCCTCTTAATTTTAACCTGGACCTTTATACCAAATTCACTCTCCTCTGTAGTCAGTGTCATGCAGTGATTAAGAGAAGAGACTCTGGAATCACATAGAACTTGGGTTGAATCGTGGCCCTACCAGTCATTGCATGGTCAAGTAACTTACCTTCCTGCAAATTAAGAAGAGTGCCTGGGTTATAGAGCTATTATGGGGGTGTAAAAGATAGCCCATGGAAGGTGCTAGGTAGCATCAGGCACATGGTAGGGACCCAGTAAATGTTAGCTTTTTATATTCTCACTTCATCCCTTCAGCTTCTGCCTACAGTTTCTGACCTGTAAATTATTTCTGACTCTCTGTGTTCAAATCCCTAAGAAAGACAGTTGGGTTGGCATAACTGTCCTTTCAAATCACACAGCTACAGGGTTGCCCATGGATTAATGAGTCTTCAGTCAGGTACCCTCTTCCAACCACCTCCCCAGAACCTGGACGTGAGCTTAGGTTACAAACCTGCCTATGAAGGCAGCATCGGCTCTGAGGGAGGCAGTTTCCTGCAGTAGAGGCAGAGCTGGTCAGTACTGATCAGCATCCTAGAAAGAGTTTGTTTATATGTGTTCACAATATTGAACCAATGTCCCTTTAGATCAGAAATGACCATGGTAAATGCTTGTTACTGGGTTTCATGAGTTTAGCTGGTAATGTACATCTGTCTTTTACTTACGCCTACTTACTTGGAGAACTTCTGTTGTTGTTTGATTAAGGTTATCAATACAATAAAAATAGTTAATTCAAAGGTGATTCTAGAAATACAAAATAAAACTGTTTCCATTAAACTGCTGTCACAGCAATCAGTCTCGGACATGGCAGTGGGCGGGGTAAACCTGAACTCTATCTGCCATTGCCTGTGTGGCGAGCATTTTCCTGAATGTAAATTAGCTTCACAGAGCAGGCGGGCATGCCAGAAAACATCCAATAAACCTACTAGGAGGGGTTTGGGGAGATCAAATTCAAATGAAATCATCTGTGCAGAGAGCTCTGTGAAGCTGATGAGTATGTTATTTACAGGCCAATTCCGTGAGGTTTGCTGGCTGAGTAACTAGGACAAAAGCTGCTCTGGCCTCTCACCCCCCTTTGACTCAGCTGACACAATTCATCCACTCAGTCGAACAGACCAGTTCTCCACCACCCTTCGGACCAAGCACACACCGTCTACTGTAGGGCATAATTTTATTGCCAAATTATTGTTGACTTTGGCACAATGATTTATTTTTTCTTCATTCATTTCCTTTTAAAACTACTAGGAGATAACTTTTGTAACTCAGTTGTTAAAGACTGCAAGACTAACTAGAGTCAGGTTCCTTTGATTCATTCACCTATTCATTTAGCAAGTATTTTCCAAGGACCTACTTATGCTAGACCTTGTTTCAAGTACTTGAGATCGTTCATGGACAAGACAAAAAAAAATTCTACCTTAATAGAGCTTACCTTCTATGAAGATAGAAAATAAACAAGATAAATAAGTAAAATGTATGGTATGATGGAGAGTGATAACAAATGGCTTTTTAAAACAGAGTGGCAAAGGAAATACCTTTGTGACTTTTTAGGTAGAGGGGTAGATATAACATTCATAAGACTGGAAAACCATCCCACGAGTGTCTCAATTCTGTATCCTCAAGTTCCGAAAGTAACATTGGGAAAACCTCTCACATGGACCAACCCATCTGAGGGTAACAAGTCCCCACTGGCCTATAGTCTCAGAACAGAAGTTGGGGGCCTCAAACCAGCCAAATCCACCAGAGGGAGTAAATTCTACTGAAGATCAGGGGAGGAGATGGGTAAGGCCACAGAGCAGATAAAATCAAGGACGAGATCTAGAAACTTAGTAATCAGAAGAGGAAGAAATGTCAGGCATGTATTGAGAATAAGGCCAGACATCAGAGCAGGCAAAGCTGGAGAAAGTATCCTATTAGGAGCTCAGAGGTGGGTGGGGGAAATCGAGAACCAGATTCCCAGACAGGATCACAGTAACAGGAGACAGAATGTGGTGTGTGGGGTTCTGACGACAACAGCACGCATTTCATAGAGGCTGTGAACTCCTTTCAAGAAGGATTAGTCAGCATGATGCTGTTTTCACTTATTGCCCTCACACACATTTCCCGGTTATTCTCCGACTTGACTCTCCAGAAGCTCAGGTAGAGGAGTATATTCTGACAGAACACAGACAGTCTTGCCTTGGGAAGGGTTGCCGCTGAGTCTTCTGGGAATCTGCATTTCTCCAACTGGCTGCTTTTGTGCAAGCAGCGCTGTCGGGTCGATAGCCCCGGCCTGAAGAGTACTCGCACCCGATCGGCACCACTCCTGACTGTGGCACAGCAAACTCCCATTTAAAGAAAACTGCCTAATACGTCACCCTACTCCCTGCTTTTCCTCTAATTAGCCGATGTCGATAAATGGGTTTGTGTGTGGAGAAAGCAAAGGAAACGAGCATCAGGCCTGGATTCTGGCCGCCTCCCTTTCCCTGCCTCCCGCCTAATCTGTAGATCTATAAATTAGCAGCTCCATTGATGGAAGTTGAGAGATGGTTCTCTGGCTCACTGGTGTCTGTGTTTGTGTGTGTGTGTGATTTTGCCATATACACAAAGTCTTAATAGTTCCTGAAGCAGCAGAACATGTCTCCCTTCCAAGAAGCAGAAGAATCAGTCACAATCTGTCAGAAAACAACTGTTTGCCAAGGAACTCTTCCAGAAGCACTAACCTTTGTTTAATATGTTATTGATTTTCTAAACTGTTAAGTATGGTTTATAATGGCAATAACCCACATGATACCACTCATTACATCAGTTAATACCTAGTTTATTAGAACATTAACTTTTGCCACAGGCAATTAACTGACAAACTGTGTGTGTGTGTGCGTGTGTGTGTGTGTGTGTGTGTGTGTGTGTGTGGCGGGGGAGGGTGGTATGGGGTGGAGAGAGACTTATAATGAGAGATTTCCAAATGAACATTTCTTCAATATTTTTAAATGGCTTGTGGGAGCTCAGCAGTGGAGCCCAAAATCTTCTTGTCATTACCTTTCTTCCAGAAGAAACAGGCCAGTACTATGCACATATGGAGCCCCCCACTGACATTAGTAAGCTAATCCACAATTAACTATTGGAAATCATGTGCATAATTAATTAAATGTCACTATTCATGGCAAGATGTGTGTGGGTGTGGGTGTGTGCAGGTGGAGAATTTGGGAGCAGGATAACGAAGAGCTCTAAACAATCTGAAAACATTAGTGTTGCCCCATTATTGGTGCAAGGTAAGATTCATTTTTATTCCTTTACAGGGAGGTAGCATGACAAAAGGAAAGTTCTTTATATTTTATTGCATCCTCAACTTAGCATATTTCCATGAAATAACACTGTCTACCCTATCTATACTCATATAATTTTTTCCTGAGGGTCTTTATGAGAAATGTTTAAGACTCTCAGTAATCTATATATGAAAACATGTATGTGCCTAAAGAAGAGGCCTTCCCGCCCCCCACCACTCAGGAGGGATGGGGTGGCTGGGTGATAGACATTGGGGAGGGTATGTGCTATGGTGAGCGCTGTGAATTGTGTAAGACTGATGAATCACAGACCTGTACCCCTGAAACAAATAATACATTATATATAAAAAAAGAAAAAATACATGATATTACCAAATAAATCACAAGTACAAGAATATACAAAAAAAAAAGAGGCCTTGATACTTTGTGTTTTTTTTAGTTTTTATTTATTTAAGTCATCTCTACACCCAATGTGAGGCTCAAACTCACAACCCTGAGATCAAGAGTTGCATGCTCTTCTGACTGAGCCAGTCTGGTGCCCCGATATTTTTGTTTTTTTAAAAAAGTCTTAAAACTGGTATTTAGAGGAGAAAAGACTTCCAGAATGGTGGAGTAAGGGGACTGGCAAATCCTCTACCTCAATACACAATCACACAACTGGACAAAATTGTCAAAACAGTTACATTCCAACATTGGAAATTGACCAAAGGCATATAACAATCTGAGAAGTTTGAAAAACTGCTGAAATTCAGGCTTCAGGTATGAATAGTGTCAGTCTATGGCATTTTTAGCTGTACCTGCTCCCTTTTTTCCCCTGTCCCCCTGGGGTTAAGCTCATTCTGGATGGTAGTTCTACTAAGGTGGGCAAGCCATGAAACTCAGGAGCTTTACTGCCAGTGGAAGTTGACCCAATCTGGTAACCCACATGCAGGGACTTTGTCTGAAACAATAGCTATCTTGGTGGCAAACTATCAAGGAAGGCCAACATCACAGCTATCTGAGTTGTGATATTGGATGGAGTAATTTAGCATACAACCCAGCAAATTCACTCCTAAGTATCTACCCAAAAGATATAAAAACACATGTCCACACAGAGACTTAAACATAAATGTTCATAGCAGCGTTGTATATTATAGTCAAAAACTAAAGATAACCCAAATGTTCACCAATTGATAAATGTATAAATAAAACTTGGTATACACAAAAAACAGATTATTGAGCAACAAAAAAGTAGTTACTGCTACATGCTACAACAGAGATGAGTCTTTGAAAGAACAGCTAAGTACAAGAAGCCAATACAAAAGACCACATATTATATGATTTCACTTACATGAAATATCCAGAAAAGGCAAATCTATAGAGACAGAAAACAGATTGGTCTTTGCCAAAGACTGAGGATAGGACAGTGGAGTGAATTTAAATGAGCAAATGGGAATATTTCAGATTGTGGTTATGGTTGCACAACTCTATAATTTACTAAAAAACAACTGTACTCTTAAAATGGGTGGATTGTATGGTATGTAAGTGTACCTCAAAAAAGCTCTTAAAAATTGGTATTTTATAGAGTATGAAAATATGAGTAAGGATGTTAGCACTAACACAGAATAATCATTAGCTCTATTATAATAATCCAGCTTCTCTTAAAGTATGAAGCATTTTGAAATAGCATTATAAGATTGTAAGCAAGTTTTATAAAGCAAGTGTCTTATTGCTTCATAATATACTAAAATAGAAAATTCTAAGAGCCCCATTATTTTCCTTGGTATATCTGAAGAAATTTTCCCATTCAGAAATGGTCTCATAAATCATGATAATAATAATTTCAGATAGTTATAAGAGAATATGTTCTGAAATTACAACATGTGTTATAATAAACTGCATACAAAAAAAAAAAAACCCGCAGGAATTGCTCCATATTCCAGCTATTGAAAGAGAGAAAAATAATTGCTAATAATTTACTCTGGCATTAGCTTGGCACTAGACAATGCTCTGAACAAAAGAATGAATACCATTTCAGATAGTATCTACCAAGGTCCTCTGAGATTAATGTAATTGTCAATTTTTAAACTAATTGAGGAAGCTGAGACCATTGTCCTTATGTTCCTTTATAGAGTTTCTTTGCTAGAGATTGATCAGAGGCTCAGTTTTATATTTTGTTAGAATAACAGCAACTCAATAAAATGGTCATTTTGTGCTGAAAAGATTTTTCGTAAAAAGTAGGAGGTAAAATGATGGCCAATATGCTTTCTCTCTCTTTAAATTTAAAATGTCAGAAAGGCCATTTCCACCTATGAAAGTTCTGTCACAGATATGTGGGTACATACACATATATGCATATATACATACAACATATGCAGATATTTAAGTAAATAACATTACCTAGTGTCGACGGAGATGTAGGAAATTTGATAATACCATGTGTTGCTAGTGACGTTGCCCAGATAGAAAACAATCTGTCAGTGTGCATCTTTAAACATGATAATCTTCATGCCTGTGACTAGTAATTCAGTTTCAGAGAGTCTATCCAAATATCCTGCTACTTGGGCGTTGCTTGAATCAGTGTAGCCTCTTTTGGGTCCAGAGTATGTGTGTGGATATGAGAAAGAACAATCTGACTCAAAGAACCTTAAATATTTGCTCATTTCAGAGTGCCTGCCTGCATCATGATAAAAGAATTAACAAAGACTAATGGCGTAAATCTCTTTTCCCCTCTGACACATTTTCCACAAAGTCCTCCCAATTGTTTCGTCGCTGTGTCAATCCATATCCCATGTGAATTAATAGAGATATTAGCAAAAGATCTGGGCAGAATGAGTCTGGAATTGTGACCCTTGAGGCTAATGTAGAAACATTGTTACTTCGGGTCCCATTTGGCAAGGTTTTATTGTTTTAAGGCTTTGGGCACCTTGTGACCTACAGTACGTGCCAATGAGCATGTGCAGAGCCTTCGTTTGGGTCCCCAAGTTTCTGATAGCTTTGTACCAAGCATATCATTCATGTGACAGGATGATAAATGCAGTTCTTCCTGTAGGCTCAGAAAGAGGCCACAAAGGCTGAGAAGAGAACAATAGTTGCCTGGTAACCATGCAATCTAAGCCAAGGGGATTTGCAAAGAGGGTGGCCCAATGCTGAGTGTGACACAATTAACGGACCACTTATCTCCAGTTCAGATAAAAGGGTGAGATTAAAAAGTCAAGACAATTTAATTTCTGTTGGCTTGCTTTGGTTTTGTTTTGCTTTATAATTCTTACTCAAGTATTATATCTGAAAGAGAAGTGCATGTATTGTTAAGTGTTCAGCTCAATAAAATCTTACAAAACTCAGTTTGCCCAGAATGCTAGCATCAGATCAGGAAACAGAATATTACCAGCACTGTGAATCCCTCCTTCAAGCTTCTTCCAGCCAATCACCTCACCATTCTTGACTGTCAACATAACATAGAGTAACTTGACCTATGTTAAGGATTTTATGTAGTGTCATACAGTATATATACTCTTGTGCCTGGCTTCATCTGCTCAATATTGTGTTTTTGACATATTGGTGTGTGCTGTTGTGTATGTATGTACAACATAAAGCTTCTATGCACATACTTTTGTTGAACATACACATGCATGTCTGCTAGATATATGCCTCAAGAGTGGAATTGCTAGGTCATAGAGAATAGATATGTTCAGCTAGAGTATATAATGCCAAAGCATTTTCTAGTTATTATACCGATCTATACTTCCACCAGTAGTATATGAAAGTTCCAGTGGTTCCCCATATTTACTAACACTTGGTATTTTCTTTTTCACTTTACCCACTCTGGTGGGAGTACTGGGGGGGGCTGTAGTGGTGAGAGGATTTATTTCAAGAAATATTTAACCATGCTGTGCTTCACCTTCCCTCACCTAAAGTGAGAGGAGCTTTGAGATCTATAAGAAAATCTTCAAGTATGTTTTCCAAGAGCTCAAGGAACAAGAGGACAAGCTCTGACTTCTGTCTACTAGTACTAAAGGCAAGCGCTATGGCTGGTATGGCCTCTCGTTCCTGGCAGAGTAGAGGACTGCCCTGGGAGCCAGCTCCTCTTCCAACAAAGGTTGAGCAGACGTGCAGGTTCCTGGGGACCAAATATGAACTAAAAAAAAAAAGGGATCCAATATGGATTTTATCAATATTAACTTGGACCCAGATGACTGATTGGAGATACGTAGGGACCCCAGTTATAAATAGCTGAAGGCCTAAAGGCCAAGGGTGAAGTTGGATACAGCCAGCCAGACAAAAGGCATTCCTCCCACCAAGGAGTTGCAGTGGGGGGGTCTCCAATAGGAATATTGCTAAGGATCCTGTAAATGTACCCCTTGGGAAGGGAAGAGGCATCATTGGAAAACTACTATCACCAAAGTGCCTCAACACCAGATTCCAACTGGTCTAGCCACTTAAGCTCATGTCCTTTTCACCATTGCCCTGGGGTCAGCCATATAGTAATCAGCAAACAACAAAGAGAAGACACTACTAGTTCTGTCCTTTCCTGTTATAGGCTTGCAATACTCAAGAAGCTCTGTGCTTAGGAGGGAGAAAACTTTAAGTAAGTTTGGCAATTGAAATACCACTACACTAGATTGGAGTTAAGTCATCATGAGATGAAATTGAACTTGTCAGTGCTTTAAAGAGATTAATTTTTTTTCTTATCATTGTTTAGGAGGGACTGGAAAAACTAGAGGGCATGTAGGAATTTCATCCAGGGGCAGGGAGAAAACTGATCCACAGTAAGAATTAAAAGGAGAATGAGAAAGAATAGGAAAGAATTTCATACAATAGAGGTGACTGACTTAGTGTCTAAAAAAACAAAAAACTCTGATAACTTCAATGTTACTTTCACCTGTGATATTCAGTCTTTCACAGATACAGTTTATAGGCATGCAATAAGTAGCAAACTATTTGAAGTTTATGTGAAAGTTGCTGTAGCGCATGTCGAAGCAAATCAGCTTCAACAACTACCTAATCATGGGCCTCAGAAAAGGTAAAATCATTCAACAGAAGGTGTCAGATTGACATGTCTGAGTGACTGCAGCCTCTACTTCTCAGTGGACAGTGATAACTTCATGCCTATGCCTTAACCTTCTAGTGCTCTGAAGACGGGTCCACTAACTTGTTCTGACACCTCCTGGGACAGTAACAGTCCTGCTCCAATTGTAACAACATGCGTGACCAACACACAGGCTAGTGAAGTTTCTGTTCCACAAGTAAATGCCAGTGAAAGTTCAGGGGGTACATCGAGTATAAGCATGTCGTAAAGTGCCACACAACCAACCATTTCTCCATGACCAAAGCCTACAGTCCCTAGAGTCCATTCTTCAACATGTCTTGTAAACCAACCACTTAGACCTTCAAGGAATGTAGCAGCAAAATGACCTAATCCTATAGTAGGAGTCAAGAGGACATCCTCACCAAATAAAGAAGAGCATCCCAAGAAAACCAAAACAGAAGAGAATAAAACAAGTAAAGAAGCTAACAGTCTTGTTTTGAGTGGACATGAGAAAACAGAAATAAATGAACAACTTTATATGAAGAAAATTACAACTCAACTAGAAACTAAGGGGCTTCTCTGTTGGCCCCTCAGAAAACCCCTAGTATGGACCTTTCCAATATCCTTGGTCAGCCTGCAAATCCCATTCCTACTATCAAGGATTCAATAAAATTGAGATTTACCTGTCAACAACTTCAGGGATCCATAAACAGTATCTGCCAACTCAACCAGTTGTCTTCAAGTGCTAAAAAAGAGAATAGAGTGGACAGGGTTAACATGACTGAAAAAGAAAAGGTTTAGGTTTATTTGGTGACCTCCCTCACTGGGCTAATCCACATTTGTTCAAAAGTCCTAATTAGTAAGTGCAGAGGCAGGAGTGCTATTATTAATTTGCTAACAACAGTATATGAAGGATGTCAGATATTGATAAACCTAGTTACTCTTTCTTAATCTGGACAAAGAAAATGAACAGATTTTTCCAAACATGTTTTATGAATCCTCCATTGAGCTCTATACTATCATATATGCACTTCTCATGTTAAATTGCAATTATTCAAACCCTTCCTCTTTCTCTTTAATTTTTTAAAGATTTTATTTATTTATTTGAGACAGACAGAGAGAGCAAGCACGAGCAGGCAGAGGGGCAGAGGGAGAGGGACAAGCAGGCTCCCCACCAAGCAGGGAGCCTGATGCAGGGCTCCATCCCAGGACCCTGAGATCATGACCTGAGACCATGACCTAAGCCGAAGGCAGACACTTAACCAACTGAGCCACCCAGGCGCCCCTTCCTCTATCTTTCTAAATTAATGTTCCAGGGGCGCCTGGGTGGCTCAGTTGGTTAAGCGACTGCCTTCGGCTCAGGTCATGATCCTGGAGTCCCGGGATCGAGTCCCGCATCGGGCTCCCTGCTCGGTGGGGAGTCTGCTTCTCCCTCTGATCCTCCCCCTCTCATGCTGTCTCCCATTCTCTCTCTCAGATAAATAAATAAAAAATCTTTAAAAATAAATAAATTAATTAATTAATTAATTAATGTTCCAAAGTTGGAGTATAGTCTTAACACCCTTAGGAGATGCACTGAGGCTTTCTTTTCCCCATTAATTTATGTTATCTAGTAGACACTATTTCTTCTTCCCACATTTTCATTCTCTGTAGTCACTTTGCCTTCCCTCCCACTCCCTAAGAAAATATTGTTATACTAACAGGTGTAATGCAGTATCTGGTGTTTTGTGTGGCTATGGATTTAGATCGAAACTGCCAGGCACAGATTTCAGTATTGTCATTTTGTTGACACAATGGGGAAAATTCAGCTTATTAAACATTTCACGGAATTGCACCCAAGCTTTGCCAAGCAGGAAAGTTGGACATTTTCTGTGTAGTGACTTTTTAATTCTAGTTTTCATAACCTAGAGATCAGATTGTTGCTTTCACATGATGTATGTAGTATCTCATGAGTGGAGTTTGTTTTGCCTTGAAGTATCTAGACTCCTTTTATTTTTCAGGAACTATATTGTAAACAGAAGATATATTCCCTCATTAAAAACACATTTTGAAGATAACAAATTTGGAGGAAGAAAGAAAGAAAGAAAGAAAGAAAGAAAAAGAAAGAGAAGGAGGGAGGGAGGGGGGAGGAGGGAGGAAGAAACAGCAGCAACAACCAATACCAAGCTTACGGAGAAAAATTCAGGGATGAAATATGCTAAATGTTTAGCATTAAAGGAATTGGGATTGTGACTATATTTAACTGTGCTCAGTATTTCTAATTTTCTGTGACAAAAGTATATAGTATTTTCAATGTTAAGAACATAAAAATAATACGGGGCGCCTGGGTGGCTCAGTTGGTTAAGCAACTGCCTTCAGCTCAGGTCATGATCCTGGAGTCCCAGGATCGAGTCCTGCGTCGGGCTCCCTGCTCAGTGGGGAGTCTGCTTCTCCCTCTGACTCTCCTTCCTCTCATGTTCTCTGTCTCTCATTCTCTCTCTCGCAAATAAATAAATAAAATCTTAAAAAAAAAAAAAAGAACATAAAAATAATAGCTTGGAGTTATTAATTTAGAACAAACATTAAAGAGCTAGAGATTTAGATTTTATTTTAAATAGATAAGTTTAATGATAGGTTTTACTATCTATACATTTAGAAGTTATCTTGGGAAATCATTTGTAATATTTCCACTAGATATATTTTGATATAGATAAAATATACTGTATATATGCATGTATAGATATGTGTATATCTCTATCTCCATCTATTGAGTGTATATGTATGTGTGTGTGTGCAATTCAAAAGCATTTTATTGTCTCATTGCATACATATAGTACTTTTTAAGTTACAGTTACAAAATGTTATAACAGATACAGAAAGCTGCCTTCCTAGAGCCTGGAAAACTGTAAAGCATTAAGAACCAAAGTGATTTTTTACATACGTTTTCATGTGGTTTTAATGGGCTTATGGGATATTTTATGGCAGAGATGACACAGTGTTAGCTGAATCATTGAATAATTCCTAGAGAATATTACTAACATCAATATCTGAAGCTTATTTTTAAGAAGTTATACTTGTAGCCCTGGATCAACTATATGATGCCCTTAAGCTTAACAACCCTAAGCTCTTTGTTAGAGACACAGTCTAGGGCCTTCAAAAAAAATCTACATAATATTGGTTTCAACTCCTTGGAGATAGTCCAATGTCCCATCAAGGATTTTTGTAAATTCCTGGTAGAGGTGTTAGAGAAGAGGGACATCTCCTGCTCTGGTTGTCTGCCTTAAATTAATTCTTATCCTCTACTTTGTGTCTCAGGATTGTTCCTTTTCCTCTACCCTAAGGGAAAACTTAATATGAGATGCATACTCCTTGAGGCCCCAAGTCAAAAGTGAATAGGATATGATTTTAAACAGCATTCTACTGAATAATGTATAAGCATGGTATATCAAGTAAATTTAAATTGCATGTTGGATATACTTATCCTTCGAATCCATTGATCACCTAGGTATAGGAGATTTCTCCCCGATTCCACAACCCCAAGTAGCACTCTGGCCTCTTGACATTTCCTGAATTCCTCTACTCATCAATTAAACTATATTCCCCTAATGACGTTATTTTCTTACTCTATTATAGAAAACATTTCAGAGATTATTAATATCAGTTTCTATAACAACCATTTATAACCACCTGAACAAGAAAAATATCAGAACAAAGCCATATGGACAGGAGACCCTAGGAAGGGGAGAAATATATATTTATTTTTAACAGATCCATTGACTGAATTTGTCCTGTCTGTTTAAAGGAGAGTTGCGACAGCATTAATTCATCTGTTTTGAGAAATGTTGGCACTGTGCTCAGCTCTAAGGACACTGTGTTGAGTGAAACAGATAAAGCCCATACGCAGACATATTTACTTGTCTTGAGGAAACACGTTATCACATAAATAGACACAGAGAAGAGCCATGAGGAGTGCGGTATAAAGTGTAAATTTGTATTGTTAAAGTGTACAGGGAACCTAATTTCAAATGAAAACTCAAGGAAGGCCTCTCTGAAAAGTAATCGTGTACAGCATGTCCTCAAGGATGAGAAGAAGCCAGGTATGGAAAGGGCAAAGAGGAAGATGCACCAAGTCCCTAAGGTAAGAACTTTGGGTGTTGGAAGGAAGGAAAGAAGGTCAGGAGGGAGTAGTATAGACAGAGTGTTGGCAGGGCAATGAGCGCAAAGAGTGTGCAGAGGAAGGCAAAGGTCAGCTCCCAAAGGATTCAAAATAGTATTTTCGGTATAACGGGAAATCCTTGAAAAGTTCTGGGGAGGTGTTAGCATGATCCACTTGACATTTTAAGGAGATCACTCTGTAGTTCATGAAGAATAGATCCAAAAACAACAGTGGATGGCATTTATTTTCATAAATCTAGAAGATGTTATGATTGGGGACATATTACACAAATTAGATCTAAGATAGACCTTTTTTTGGAAAGAGTCTATGTAAACATACATGGCCATTTCTTTAGAGACTAAAGTTTAAAAAATGAAATGGCTCTCCATCTGGATTTGGATGGCCAGATTGTTTTTTCATCTGATGCAGCACTGTTTGAGCAACTTGGTATTTCAGAACTGTGTGAGCTAAAACTCTGTTGAAGTTAAATGTTTAGATGAGGATTCTCTACCTCTTTCACCTCCAGGTAAGGGCAGAGAAGTACAGCTCCAACTTAGTCTTCTATGTTATTTGATCTTCCTACCTATCTAGATGCCTAAATAAATAGATAGGTAGATAGATATAGATGCAGGTAATAAAAAGCTATCATTTACTGAGAAGCTACTATGAGTTGGGCCTTTTTTTATACATTATCTCAAATGCTGAACAAGGTTGCCCTCATTTTACAGATGAGAGAATGGAGATTCAGAAATGTTAATTCCATTGCCCAAAGCCACACAGCTATTACGTGGGCCTACTACTAATACGTACATCCAGAATCACTAAATCCAGTAATCCAGAGGTAAATCCAGAATCAGAGGAAACAACTGCTGAACTTCCTCTTTCCTCCTTCTGACAACACACATTTTTCCTCCCTAAAATGAAAAGCTAATATTTATTACATAACAGGACATCATTTAAAGGAATAAACAGGGGCGCCTGGGTGGCTCAGTCGGTTAAGTGGCTGCCTTTGGCTCAGGTCATGATCCCAGGATCCTGGGATCGAGCCCCGCATCGGGCTCCCTGCTCGGCGGGAAGCCTGCTTCTCCCTCTCCCACTCCCCCTGCTTGTGTTCCCTCTCTCGCTGTCTCTCTCTCTGTCAAATAAATAAATAAAATCTTTAAAAAAATAAAAAAATAAAGGAATAAACAATTATCTGGTTCACTTGAATTTCATTTGATTTATTCCTTCAGACAGATAACTGCATTTAGTGTGGCTGACAGAATACATACAGAAATAAGGAATCATCAGTTTGTGATAGTGATATGTGATAGGCATCCTCCCTCTCTTCACACAGATCACAGGCAGATGTGTGTCCTCAAAGATGCACAGATTCCTATGGAAGCGAGAAAAACAAAAACCAGTCCTGAAGGCCCAGTTCTCTAAATAAAAGAGGAGTATCACAAAAACAGGAGGCAGCAAGCCTTCATTGATCATGTGTCTACCTGGGATACTGTCAGCAATATTCAGGTTCAACCCTCTGTTTCTTATCAGAATGTTCGTCTGGCAGTGTTCTTGTGGATTATCTATTTCTGCTGAGTAACTTGCAGCAGGGCTGCTAATCAGGAGAGAAAAGAAGCTGCCTTTGGTGATGAAAATTGCTTTCCAGTGACTGATTGTGCTAATCAATCTTCTACAAGGGAAATCAGGAGTAAAAGATGGCCAATAATTGCAAAACACTGCTGTACCCATGAAGAAAACTAACAGACGCACAAAGCCCAGAAAAGCAACTCCTGGGGAAAATGTTGCAGAGTTGGCTATTTAAAAAACATATACGTCGGAAAGCAGTTTTTCGCGGTCTAAGCCTTCTGTGTAGTGTATGTAGGTAAGGACTGTGCCTCCTTTACTCTGGCCTCCTCTACTCTGGGTAATCTGGGATTTCTCACTTGGAATCTGAAAACTGATTAAAAGTTATAGAAATTCTCAAGATTGTTGATGAAGGGATGACATTTAGCCTCTGATCGTAACTTTTTGTGTATGATAATTACAACTGAATGAAGGGCAGAAAATCTTTCTTGTTAATGATTCCCAGCTGTCAGCGCAGCTCAACAAATGATCCACAGTGGTTCAGTCCCTCTGTTGAGAGTTTGCTTGTAAGTTCCTTGTGATATTACAAGTACAAAATTGGGTGTAATGTTGGTTCTATAGCTAGTTGTATGCAAACATTGTAAAGTAGAAACTAAAATTTATATTCCTCCCCCAAAAAATGGAATTGTTTTTCCAATCTGTTGTGCATTTAAAGCAATTTTTTAAGACTCTGCATAACTTAAAAGTCAACTACATAAGAGATCTGGAATCATACCTGTGAATAAAATATGTGAGAGAGGGGCGCCTGGGTGGCTCAGTCGGTTAAGCGTCTGCCTTCAGCTCAGGTCGTGATCCCAGGGTCCTGGGATCGAGCCCCGTGTCGGGCTCCCTGCTCAGCAGGAAGCCTGCTTCTCCCTCTCCCACTCCCCCTGCTTGTGTTCCCTCTCTCGCTGTGTCTCTCTCTGTCAAATAAATAAAATCTTTTTTAAAAAAATATGTGAGATAATGCTTGAAATTTGAAAAATCAATTTGGCTGCTTAGAATCACAAATTGAGTTTCTTCAGATCTAAAACAGCCTCAATTATAAGGCTAAAACAATTAAGGAAGAAATAGATCACAAATGAAATTATGATATATTGCTTGAATGAAAGTCCTGCCTGACACATGATCTGGTCATACTGGCTTTTTTTTTTTTTTTTTTTGCTTTGAAGTTTTCTATTTCCAAGAGATTTGGAAATTTCTCTTGCCTCACGTGACATCGCTTGGAGTATATGAGGCAATTCCAAAAGAATGTAACAAAACCTACAACAGCAATGTCTCTTCATGATGGGTGGGACTTTCTTAGGTCTCATGAAGCATTTTTGTATGTCTTTGCACAAAACCATGAAATTGTGTTCACTCCCCCAATGATAAATATTTGCTTTAATAGCATTAAGTTTGTGCCCTAGTGCTGTATTTTCATGGCTAAGTAATTCTATATTCCAAAACAAATGATACTGTAATTATGGATAAAATTGTAAAGCAATGAAACTCAACATGTTTAGTAACATAACTCAGCTGAAATGGTATTAAAAGCTACGACCAAGAGTGCATGTGAGCAGGCAACAACAAATACATAACTGCTAGCCCTACAATGGCAATTGGAAGATAAAGACATGTCCTGATTTCAGAGAAGTTAAAATGTGGAAAGTGTGCATCTTAGAGTTGGTGAAATACACTAATATTGCAAGGTGAAACTTTCAAGATAATGATTTCCAGTTCCCTCATTTTCCATGGTAGGTCCATGAGGCCCAATGAATTAAGAAAAGCTGTTTCAGATGGTGGTAGAAACTAGATAAGATTCCTAATTTTTAGGACAGCTTATACTCTATTAATTCATGTTTTTCCTAATCTGCCCCTTTTGAATGATTTACTTTGTGATTTCTTATTTTCATGTGCTTAAAGCTGTTATTTGATTGAAGACTGATTTAACTCATCGTTCTATCAACCAGTGAATATCAAACATGCTATATAGGCTGCTTCTATGCTCTATTAAGTGAACTTGATAATATAAGATGTTCTTAATTCATTATGTAATTCAATATTTCATTTAGTTTCTAGGAACTAAAAGATAAAATAATTGGGGCACCTGGGTGGCTCAGTCGTTAAGTGTCTGCCTTTGGCTCAGGTCATGATCCCAGGGTCCTGGGATCAAGTCCCACATCGGGCTCCCTGCTCAGCGGGAAGCCTGCTTCTCCCTCTCCCACTCCCCTTGCTTGTGTTCCCTCTCTCGCTGTGTCTCTCTCTCTGTCATAGAAATAAAATCTTTAAAAAAAAAAGATAAAATTATTATCCTTGATTAATCTTTCCTAAAATATTTTCATTCTGCCAAATTAAAGGTCTTCCTTTTGTTTGCTGCATCACTTCTAGATTTTTCCATCCAATTTTTTTTTTTTGAGAGAGAGAGAGGGAGAGAAAGAGAGAGGGGGAGTGGAAGGGCAGAGGGAGAGGGAGAAAGAGAATCTTAAGCTGTCCGTGGAGCCCAAACGGGGCTCGATCTCACAACCGTGAGATCATGACCTGACCCGAAATCAAGAGTAAGACGCTTAACCAACTGAGCCACCCAGGCGCCCCTCCATCCAATTTTTGAGGCTTTTCATAACTTAGCCTCATCTAAATCACTCAATTTTATTTCCCTCTACTTGAAACCATATTATCCTAATTTGTACTTTGGTCATTATCACTACTGTTATAATGCCTGTAGAATTACTGTTCAATCTCAGGATTTTAATTACTGCCCATGGAACCTTCTCAAAGTTAAGTAATTTCTATTCATTGCTTTTGGCTACCTGCACACACTGTACAGCACATCTAGGCTTTGAGTCAGTGCTTTTGACAGAACTAGAAAAGGAGGATCTGGAGTCAACATACCACTGGCTATGGGGCTTATATTAGTTTTGACTTCCTCATCTGGCTTTAGCAGTTCTCTCTAAAGTTGGCTTTAGTGGGTGTGCAGTAGACAGTGTCACACGATCGGGTGTATGTGAAGGCATTCTTAAGCAGCATATCACCTTTTTCCATTCTTTTCTCATGACAATATATCTCTGTCAGTAACGAAGCTTCTTCCTAAAACAAAAAAAGCAAACTTAGAAACCATTAAATAAGGCATCACTGAATACCTTAAAACTATTACTGTATAACAGATGGTTGGTACTCACTTCTGGTTATTCTGTCCCTCACATATCTACTCTGCTAAAAAAAAAAAAAAGTGCTCAAAAATACTAAAGGACTAATTCAATATGAAAATAAGAAACTTCATTATAAAAGTAGACTTACTAGCACCTGAATATGTTTGTCATCATTCAGAAAGTATTCTGGATCAACAGAAGTATGTTTAGCTATGGATCAAAAGACTAAGGAGGAATTATAGAGTGTTTGAGTTGGTTTATGATAGCTGATAATTTCCTTTCATCTTTTCTCTTCTTCTCTAACTTATTAAACTGAAGTCCTAAGGACAATTTTTAACCTCAAAGCCATGATCACTTTGCCATTAAGATTAGTCAACAAGACATATGATATAAACTGTTTATCATATTCCATTTCAAATAAAATTATACTACCCTAGATAATACAGATATGATTCAATCACCATCTTTTACATAGGAAAACATACACACATGGAGCATTATATACAGCACTGTACAATATAAAATTTTAGATTTATTATGAGCACAGGATTTAGGCTGCAAATTAAGGTTGCAGAAATCAAGTACTGTATCAGAAAATAAATATTCAAAAACAGATAATTTAATTAATATGATAGAATACAATCACTAGAAATTATGGCTTCAAGTAATTTCTCAGTATATATGAAAAGTTAGCTTTAAGTTTTCAAGAGCATATCATGTGATAAAACTAATGTGATCTAGTTAAAATCTATACATATTCTATGTAGCTACCAATATATATTTATCTATATATTAATATTTAGAAGGTATACATCCAAATGTAAAATGAGGACAGTGATTGGTATGAGCAATGACATTATAAAATATTAGTCTGATCAATTAAAATGGGATTACTTTGGTGTTTTAGTTTGTTCATTTTATGTTTTTGTTCTTCATTTCTAATACAGAGCATTCATATTTTATGGAAGATTTATTTATAATACAGTAGGAAAATATCCCATTATGCCTACTGAGGAAAAAAAAAACTACTAATGGGCCAGGATATTGCAAATTACGTGATAGTGGTCAAATATGTGTTGTTACATTACTTTGGTTATCATCAAAAATCAATGGTCATATCTAGAGAATTGATAGATCCTTAATCTGACAAATCTATGTAACTCCTACAGTGAATATAATAATAGGTAATAGGATTGTTTTAAGAATTAAATGCAATAGGGGTGCCTGGGTGGCTCAGTCAGTTAAGCGTCTGCCTTCAGCTTGGGTCGTGATCCCAGGGTCCTGGGATTGAGCCCCACATCGGCTCCCTGCTCGGTGGGAAGCCTGCTTCTCCCTCTCCCCCTGCCTGTGCTCTCTCTCATTATCTCTCTCTCTCGCTCTCTCTGTCAAATAAATAAATAAATAAAATCTTTAAAAAAAATAATTAAATGCAATAATGTATATAAAGTACCTAGTGTATTGCCTAGAAATTAGTAAGCACTCAATAACAATGCTTAAATTTTTCATAATAAAAATGTTATTTTGGATGTTTTTATTGAATAAAATCATATCATCAAATATATCTATCTTTATAAAAAAATTACAAAATTAATTAAATAATGTTAAACCAAGAACTGAGGTATTTATTATACCATATAGTAATCAAGAAGACCTTGTGCTTATAGATACTTTAAAATTTCATACATATTTCACCAATCAGTTGGTTCTGTGCCTATCTGAAGGTGTGTTAATGACGGCTTTTCCAAATCATAAATATCTACCTTGAGGAAATAAATTTATAGTTATATTAATCCAGAATGAATGTACTGTAAACTTCACTTCACCTCTCCATACTTCCAACTTATTTTGCCAGCCATATCTGCAACTCTTAGAAGAACAATTAAGTTAGGGAAGAAAACTATGACCTTCCTATTAAAATAAAACACCCAAGAGTAATGGAATGAGAATTTCCCAGAGGGCAATCACCATTGTACCTCAAAGCCCCAAAATGTTTCCTGAAATTCATTTTCTCTGTGTTTCTTGCTAGTTACTATAGAGACCACCATCTTGGTTGGGGGTTAAAATGGAGGTTGGAAGAGAGACAAGTAGAGAAACTCCCTAATAGCTACAAAACTCATCTCTAGACATCTCATAGCACTATTGACTTTATTAAAGGTTAAAGTAGTGGTTTCAGTTTGACATTTTAAAAAAATTCAATTAACATGGAGCTGTTCCAGATGAAGCAGAATCAGGAATCTTAATGCCTACCCTTCTCAAAGAGGGTTTTTGGAACCCCTTGATTTTTCCATTGAAAAGAGCTTTAAAAGACCTGAGTTGGAGGATAATCAAAGGGAAGTAAACACAGAGAAAAATATGAACCTAGGTCATCTGGTTTATAAGGTGCAGTTTGGCTGTTTTCAGTTTGAGGACTTCTACAGAGAAACCTCTCTGTGAAACTCAGTGTATTTCCATGAAGTCTTTACTTCTGTCATGGAGTATGTGTCATGAAAAGGAGGCCAAACATACATAGTTCTATATTCCCGAAGTTCTAAACTCAACAAAGCACAGTTCAAAACGAGGCTCTTTTGTTAAGTCTGGTCTTAATTTGGCTTTTCTTCCAGGTTCTCCTTGGTGTGAAAATACCAAAGTATTTTGATACTATCGGGACCTATTAATTTCAATATTTCCAACCTAACTGATCATCACCAGAAGGTGGCATAAATACACTAAATAAGAGTGTGAATAAGTATTTAGAGACCCTTTCCTTGTTAAAGAATACAAAGGATGTTTTAAAATTATAGTGCATGAAAAAATAAAGAATAAAATTAGAGCGCATGATCCAACTTTAATTTTTTCCTTATGTATTATATTCTCAGAGAGCTCTTCTTTACTGTAGAGACTGTGTATCACAAAACGTGCAAACATGTTCTTTTCATTTATACTAATGTCAGTAACTAGAATTTTTTAAAAGGTAAAAATCTGTTTCAGTCTGGAGTCAAATCTGGAAAAAAAATAAAATCCTTATTTCAGTTGATATTTTTCAATATGAAATACCTATTTTTCTTGCCACTTTAAGGGAAATAAACATTGACAAATGTTATTAACATTTAATGAATGATTAATAGCACTGCCTTTTCCATAATAATTTATTATAAGAAGTGTTTTATCATGTTCAAGAGACATGTAAATACTTCTTTGCAATGCCATTTATAAATGCTTTATAACAGGTTGATGGAACATTATTTAGAACTTGCTTCAAACACGAAAAAGGTAAAAACAAGCCTCCTAATGATTGAATCTTAAAAGTCTGTGTTGTCATTAATCAAGTTTCTCAAATCATTTCTAAATGTTACCTCAATTTAAAATGCAACTGCCATTTCTTATTCAGTTGTTCCCTGAAGTAGGAATAGAACAAATCTACAGCACTCAACCTGGAGTAAGCACCATGGCATAGAATTGTTAGGTGCTGTGGCAGCAGAAAGTTTCAGAGCATTACCTGTCATCAAAGCCTAGAATATTCTGATATTAATTTTACACAGATGTTAAGGGATATAGTACAAACAAGTTTAGGACAGCTGTTGTTAGGTAAACCTTTTAAGTTAATTTACCGATACTAGACCTTGCTTACAAATGAATGCCACCTGCGTCGCCCGGGTGGCTCAGCTGGTCGAGCGTCTGACTCTTGGTTTCAGCTCAGGTCATGATCTCATGAGATCGAGCCCCTCCTTGGGCTCTGTGCTCAGTGGAGAGTCTGCTGGAGATTCTCTCTCCCTCTGCCCCTCCCCCTGCTCTCTCTCTCTCTCTCTTTTAAATAAATAAATAAAAATTTTTAAAAAGGAGTATCACATTCAGGTAAAATAGAAAAATATATTTTACATATAACCAGTAAAATAAACAAACCAAAATTAAAAAATAAAATAATCATGAAACTCCTACAGGGCTACAGTGAACATCAATCCATAATTTCACAAAAGAAATTTCACATATAAAAAGGTCTATTTAATGCTGTAGTTGTTTGGTAAATAGGAGAGAGTTGTCCAGCTAATGTCTTCATACCTTGTGTGTTCCCACTTGGTTATCTCTGCACCACTAATTTTTTTAAAAAAAAGATTTTATTTGTTTATTTGACAGAGAGAGAGAGAGAGCACAAGCAAGGGGAGCAGCAGACAGAGAGGGAGAAGCAGACCCCCCGCTGAACAGGGAGCCCTGATGCGGGACTTGACCCCAGGACCCTGGGATCATGACCTGAGCCAAAGGCAGATGCCCAACCAACTGAGCCACCCAGGCGTCCTACCCCTAATCTTTTTCTTGTCACCACCACCCTCCCTGCTGAGACTTGCTCTCCCTGTGTCCTGCTTCTTTCCTCTCCACGTTATCTTACACACTTCTACAGGATTCCTTGTCCTAAATGTAACACTGGTCATACCACCTCTTCAGGGACTTGTCCTTCTTTACATTAGCATTTCTCACCCAAGATCCTCAGAACACATATGTCTCTGGACATGTTACATGGTGTTTGATTAAAAAAAAAAAAAGGATTCTGTGATCAAATATACATGGAAAATAGAGGGTGAACAGAGTAAAGTCAATTTCTCTACTTCTCGTAACCTTTGATGTCCCAAAAACGCAGTGTGAATTTCCAGGTTAGAGCTAAGATAGGAAGCACTTCTCAAATTTATGGCTCCATCCGTTGTGAATTGTGCAAGACTGATGAATCACAGACCTGTACCTCTGAAACAAATAATACATTATATGTTAAAAAAAAAAAAGAAGATAGTAGGAAGACAAAAATTAAGGGGGAGAAATCAGAGGGGGAGACAAACCATGAGAGACTATGGACTCTGAGAAACAAACTGAGGGTTTCAGAGAGGAGGGGAGTGGGGGGATGGGTTAGCCTGGTGATGGGTATTAAGGAGGGCACATATTGAATGGAGCACTGGGTGTTATACGCAAACAAGGAATCATGGAACACTACATCAAAAACTAATGATGTAATGTACGGTAACTAACATAACATAATAAAAGAAAAAAATAAATAAATAAAAATTTATTGCTCCATCAAAATCATTTGTTGCAGAACATCTTCCAACATCTTTTAAGACACTTAAGAACACTTTGAGATACCGGTTGACAGTATAATGACTCAATTCTAAATCTGATATTCCATGAACCCCCCTTCACAATAGGGCCCTATATTAGTTTCCTAGGGTTGCCATAACAAAGTACCATAAACTGAATGCCTTAAAACAACAGAAATTTATTCTCTCACAATTCTAGATGCTCAAAGTCCAAACTCAAAGTGTCAGCGGGGCCATGCCCTGAGGTCACATGCTGAGGTTCTAGGTGGTCATGAAGTTTTTTAAAAGATTTTATTCATTTGAGAGCGCATGAGTGGGGAGGAGAGGAAGAAGGAGGCTCCCCGCTGAGCAGGGAGCCCGATGCAGGGCTCGATCCCTGGACTCTGGGATCATGACCTGAGCCAAAGGCAGATGCTCAACTGATTGAGCCACCCAGGTGCCCCAAGGTAGTCATGAGCTTTGAGGGGACACTATTCACCCTAGCACAGGCGCCAACCATCTTTGTAGTATTTTCCCTCACTACTCTTTTAGTGTTTCCTATATTTCAACCAATAAGGTTTAGTTGCTGCCCCCTACAATATACCCTGGCCTTTTCTCCTCTGCAGTTCAGACTTACAGACTGTGCTAGGATCAGTTACCCTTGAGGCAGATGTTATACGTTGGTTCACTCAACAACTTTATCAACTCCCTATTCTTCACTTTCCTCTACTATTAAATCTAGACAGGAAAATACTTGACTTCCCAGCCACTCTTGCAACTAGGGGAGGCCATGTGACAAGTCCCACACCAAAGTCCTTGAGGAAGATTATCATCAAAAAATAAAAATGCAAATGATCATGAACATTTTCCTTGTTCTTTTATATTTTTCCTGTCTTCCTACCTGGAAAATGGGGAGACATGATGAGTGGAACAGCCACCTTGTGACCATGAGGGTGAAAGCCATACACACCACATGTGGTAAGACAGGAAAATCAAAGGAGTGTGGTGCTTGAAAAGAATACGGAGCCTTCTGGGATGTCTGGGTGGCTCAGTCAGTTAAGCGTCTGCCTTTGGCTCAGGTCATGATCAGGGTCCTGGGATCGAGTCCCGCATCAGGCTCCTTGCTCAGTGGGAAGCCTGCTTCTCCCTCTGCCTGCCGTTCTCCCTGCTTGTGCTTTCTCTTCTTACAAATAAAATCTTTAAAGAGAGAGAGAATGTCTTTTAAAAAAAAGACTATGGAGCCCCCTAATACCGTGGATTGCCTATTCCTAGACTTTTTGTGTGTGAAAGCCACTGTTCAGAGGGTTTTCTTGAGCTAGCAGCCATGTGTAATCCTGATTAATAAATCCCTTCCATTTGTTAAATTCAATTTCTGTCTGTTCTCAATAATGACACTGCTTTCTATAGCTGGAAAAATACTTTTCTTCTGAGTTAACATGACTGATTGCTAGGATTCATTTATCAATTAATATTCTCCTGCCAGGCAGCATTGCTCCTTTTCTATTCAAACTGTTATTTTAATATTTCATGTACTTATTTTCATATTTACCTATATAACTAAACCTAGTCATCTTAGATGACTCAAAAATGTAACATACATAAGAGAATGTATAGCTTCTGATATTTCCTTCTACTTCATAACATATAATAACTGGAAATATTTTATCAAAACATGTCCACTATATGATTAAGTTGGGGGTTTTTAAAGTATCTGTAAAGGTGTTGCCTAGAATTGTCCTCTCAAGTCATTCTTTCTGCTGAATCTCCCACTACGTCCATCAGACCGTGCTCTGGACATCCTACTGCATAAGGAACCTGGAGGCAAACATTGCAGATATTTTCTATAAGGAAGATTTTGTTTATAAATGGATTTTTTGGAGAGAAGAAATGAAGCAATTAAGGGTCGGTCTTCAAAGGGTCACTCCAGAGTTTGTTTTCTGTTCAAACCATAACTTGTCTCTGCTCTTGGAACTTGGCTCTTGGCAGAAAGATGGACAGGCCTAAAATGTTCTTTTGGGAGTCCAGAGAGAAGGAGCCAGAAAGGACTGATGCTGATGTTTGTAATAAACTTTGAAGAACTTGGTAAATGTTCCATTTGTCCTAATATAAAGTTTTGACAATCTTAGAGGAAAATCCCTTTATAATAATGGATTCTGAAAATAACTATACATGTTTGCCTAGGCCTGGCCCCATAGCAGGGTCAGAGCCAAGCCTCTATCTAGTGCCTTTGCTACACACACACACACACACACGCACATACACATTCATAAATAGGCATACAGACACACAGGCATTCATAAATACACACATGCACACACATTCAAAAATAAGCACACACATCTATAAACATATACACACACATGTACACAAATTACCATGTACACACAGAAACTCTGCACTAATGCTTAATATTGACAATGCCAGATCTTCCAGGTAAAATGGAGAAAGAAATGTCCAAGTTGTTTTCAGCATAAAATTTTAATGAGGAGTGTCTGTTGTCTCACCTTTGAGGTATGGAATACCATGAACTAATGGCACCCAATTTTTTTTTTCTGGCAATCAGGGTTTATTTAATGCAAATTTCAATAATGTTGCAGTCATAAACTTCTTTTCAAGCAAACAAGATAGCATGAGAGAAGCCCCAGACCTCAGATCCTACAACAAGTATTGTTTTAAAAGAATCCCATGCCATAGCCTCTCCCACTTAATCCACAGGAGCCACCCATGCTGGCATTCATTTAGTTCCTTAAATGCTGGGCCATCTTCCTTCCTATTCAGAGACTTCATCCATGTTGTTCCTTTCTATCACCTAGTTAACTGGTACTTTTCTTCCAAATTACAGGGTAAATGTTCCCTCCTAGGAAAACCTTAACGGGAACAAGTACTAAGTGAGCCCCTCCTGTTATAGTCTTTTATAACCTTGGGTGTATTTCTTTTATTGTGCCCAAGAAAGTTTGCAATTGTACATTTATTTGTGTGATTATTTAGTGAAAGGCAACTTCCTGTATTAGACTGCAAGCTAAGAAAGCTAGGGTTATCTAATGTGTATAATAGTCTCTCTCCTGGAGGGAGGAGCAAGATGGCGGAGTAGGAGACCTAAGTTTCATCTGGTCCCAGGAATTCAGCTGGATAGGGATCAAACCATTCTGAACACCTACAAACTCAACAGGAGATCGAAGAAAAGAATAGCACAACTCTGCACAGAAAAGCGACCACTTTCTGGAAGGTAGGACATGCGGAGAAGTGAATCCGAGGCGATATTCGGGAAGATAGATTGCGGGGGAGGGGCCTCCGTCGGCCGCTTCTGGCAAGTGATAGAGCCGCGGAGCACAAAATCGGAACTTTTAGAAGTCCACTCCGCTGAGGGACGTCGCTCCAGTGGCTAAGCGGGGGGTGGAACCCTCGTGGGACAGTGTGGTCTCAGGACCCTCGGGGTCACAGAAAGACCAGGGGTGCCTGAGTGTGGCAGAGCTCCCACGTATCGGAAAGGGGAAGCCGGCTGCAGAGACGGAGCCGAGGTGCAGGCTCTCAGCTCAGGGTTGCCATAAACCGTGATCCGCGGCACAGTCGGGCCACTGCTCCTCCAGCAGGGACCCAACAAGCGGCAGATCCGGGGAGACTCACCTTCTTCTCCCGGGAGGAGAGGTGCGGAGCGCACTGCGGGGATCTGCTGGGTTTGGAGACTCCACCCGGGGTCGGGTGCCAGAGATAGAAACGCTCGGTCACAGGCCGGGTGAGCACAGAGTGCGGCCGGAGACCGGGGAGACGGGAGTGACTGACTGCTTTTCTCTGGGGGCTCACTGAGGAGCAGGGCCCCAAGTTCTCGGCTCCTCCGGGGTGGAGATTGGGAGGCCGCCATTTTCACTCTCCACCTCCAAAGCTGTACGGAAAGCTTGCAGGGAACAAAAGCTCCGGAGAGCAAACCCGAGCAGATTACTTAGCCCGGACCTGGCAAGGGCGGGGCAATTCCGCCTCTGGCAGAGACATTTGGGAACCACGGCAACAGGCCCCTCCCCCAGGAGATCAACAAGAACAGCCGGCCAAATCCAAGTTTACCGATCAATGAGAGTGGCAGAACTCCAGCACTAGGGGAATACTGCACATAGAATCCATGGCTTTTTTACCATGATTCTTTAGTCTTTCAAAGTTAATTTTTTTAATTTTCTTTTTTTTTTAATTTTTCTTTTTCCCTTTTTCAACCAACATCTTATCATTCCCTTTTTAAAAAAAATCTTTTTTATTTTTCATTTTTAGAGTCATATTCTATCCCTTCATAGTAGTTAACCCTATTTTGGGTATATATATATATATATATATATATATATATATATATATATATAAGTTGTTCTCTCTTTAAAATTCTGGGATACAGTTTCTTCTAACAGACCAAAATATACCTTAAATCTCTAGTGTATGGCTTTGTTCTAGTCTCCTGCGTGATCACATTCTCTCCCTTTTTTTTTAAATCCTCTTCTTTCTTTTCTCAACCAACTTCTTATCAATTCCTTTTATAAAATCCTTTATAATTTTCATCTTTACAGTCATATTCCATCCCTTCGTCGTATTTACCCTTATTTTTGTACATATATAAACTTTTCTTTCTTTAAAATTTTGGGAGGCAGGTTCTTCTAACACACCAAAATAGGCCCCAAAACTAGTGTGTGGCACTGATCTATTCACCAGCCTGATCATATTTGATCATATTCTTTTTTTTCTTTTTCTTTTTCTTTTTCTTTTTCTTTTTTCTTTCTTTCCCCTTCTTTTCCCCCGGTTTCAGGTCTCTTCTGATTTGTTTAGTGTATATTTTTCTGGGGTCATTGTTACTCTGTTAGCATTTTGTTCTCTCATTCATCTATTCTCCCCTGGACAAAATGACAAGACAGAAAAAATCACCTCAAAAAAAAGAACAAGAGGCAGTAGTGACTGCCAGGAACCTAATCAATATGGACATTAGTAAGATGTCAGAACTAGAGTTCAGAATGATGATTTTAAAGATACTAGCTGGGCTTGAAAAAAGCATGGAAGATATTAGAGAAACCCTTTCTGGAGAAATAAAAGAACTAAAATCTAACCATGTCGAAACCAAAAAGGCTATTAATGAGGTGCAATCAAAAATGGAGGCTCTCACTGCTAGGATAAATGAGGCAGAAGAGAGAAATAGTGATATAGAAGACCAAATGATGGAAAATAAAGAAGCAGACAAAAAGAGAGATAAACAGCTATTGGATCATGAGGGCAGAATTCAAGAGATAAGTGATACCATAAGACAAAACAATATTAGAATAATTGGGATCCCAGAAGAAGAAGAAAGAGAGAGAGGGGCAGAAGGTATATTGGAGCAAATTATAGCAGAGAACTTCCCTAATTTGGGGAAGGAAACAGGCATCAAAATCCAGGAGGCCCAGAGAACCCCCCTCAAAATCAATAAAAATAGGTCAACACCCTGACATCTAATAGTAAAACTTACGAGTCTCAGAGACAAAAAGAAAATCCTGAAAGCAGCTCGGGAGAAGAGATCTGTAACCTACAATGGTAGAAACATTAGATTGGCAATGGACCTATCCACAGAGACCTGGCAGGCCAGAAAGGACTGGCATGATATATTCAGAACACTAAATGAGAAAAATATGCAGCCAAGAATACTATATCCAGCTAGGCTGTCACTGAAAATAGAAGGAGAGATAAAAAGCTTCCAGGACAAACAAAAACTAAAGGAATTTGCAAACACGAAACCAGCCCTACAAGAAATATTGAAAGGGGTCCTCTAAGCAAAGAGAGAGCCTAAAGCAACATAGACCAGAAAGGAATGCAGACAATATACAGTAACAGTCACCTTACAGGCAATACAACGGCACTAAATTCATATCTTTCAATAGTTACCCTGAATGTAAATGGGCTAAAGGCCCCAATCAAAAGACACAGGCTATCAGATTGGATAAAAAGACAAGACCCATTGATATGCTGTCTGCAAGAGACTCATTTTAGACCCAAAGACACTTCCAGATTGAAAGTGAGGGGGTGGAAAACCATTTACCATGCTAATGGACACCAAAAGAAAGTTGGGGTGGCAATCCTTATATTAGACAAATTAGATTTTAAACCAAAGACTATAATAAGAGATGAGGAAGGACACTATATCCTACTTAAAGGGTCTATCCAACAAGAAGATCTAACAATTGTAAATATCTATGCCCCTAACATGGGAGCAGCCAATTATATAAGCCAATTAATAACAAAAGCAAAGAAACACATTGACAACAATACAATAATAGTGGGGGATTTTAACACCCCCCTCACTGAAATGGACAGATCATCTAAGCAAAAGATCAACAAGGAAATAAAGACTTTAAATGACACACTGGACCAAATGGACTTCACAGATATATTCAGAACATTCCATCCCAAAGCAACAGAATACACATTCTTCTCTAGTGCCCATGGAACATTCTCCAGAATAGATCACATCCTAGGTCACAAATCAGGTCTCAACCGGTACCAAAAGATTGGGATCATTCCCTATTTTCAGACCACAATGCTTTGAAACTAGAACTCAAACACAAGAGGAAAGCTGGAAAGAACTCAAATACATGGAGGCTAAAGAGCATCCTACTAAAGAATGAATGGGTCAACCGGGAAATTAAAGGAGAATTTAAAAAATTCATGAAAACAAATGAAAATGAAAACACAACTGTTCAAAATCTCTGGGATACAGCAAAGGCAGTCCTAAGAGGAAAGTATATAGCAATACAAGCCTTTCCCAAGAAACAAGAAAGGTCTCAAATACACAACCTAACCCTACACCTAAAGGAGCTGGAGAAGAACAGCAAATAAAGCCTAAACTCAACATGAGAAGAGAAATAATCAAGATCAGAGCAGAAATCAATGAAATAGAAAGAACAGTAGAACAGATCAATGAAACTAGGAGCTGGTTCTTTGAAAGAATTAACAAGATTGATAAACCCCTGGCCAGACTTCTCAAAAAGAAAAGAGAAAGGACCCAAATAAACAAAATCATGAAGGAAAGAGGAGAGATCACAACCAACACCAAAGAAATACAAACAATTATAACAGCATATTAGAAGCAACTATATGCCAGCAAATTAGATAATCTGGAAGAAATGGATGCATTCCTAGAGATGTATAAACTACCAAAACTGAACCAGGAAGAAATAGAAAACCTGAACAGACCTATAACCACTAAGGAAATTGAAGCAGTCATCAAAAATCTCCCAACAAACAAAAACCCAGGGCCAGATGGCTTCCCAGGGGAATTCTACCAAACATTTCAAGAAGAATTAATACCTATTCTTCTGAAACTGTTCCAAAAAATAGAAATGGAAGGAAAACTTCCAAACTCGTTTTATGAGGCCACCATTACCTTGATCCCCAAACCAGACAAAGACCCCATCACAAAGGAGAATTACAGACCAATATCCTTGATGAACATGGATGCAAAAATTCTCACCAAAATACTAGCCAGTAGGATCCAACAGTACATTAAGGGGATTAGTCACCACGACTAAGTGGGATTTATCCCTGGGCTGCAAGGTTGGTTCAACATCCGCAAATCAATCAATGTGATACAATACATTAATAAAAGAAAGAACAAGAACCATTTGAACCTCTCAATAGATGCAGAAAAAGCATGTGACAAAGTACAGCATCCTTTCTTGATCAAAACACTTCAGAGTATAGGGATAGAGGGTGCATACCTCAATATCATAAAAGCCATCTATGAAAAACCCACAGCAAGTATCATTCTCAATGGGGAAAAACTGAGAGCTTTCCCCCTAAGGTCAAGAACACGGCAGGGATGTCCACTATCACCACTGCTATTCAACATAGTATTAGAAGTCCTAGCCACAGCAATCAGACAACAAAAAGAAATAAGAGGCATCCAAATCAGCAAAGAAGTAGTCAAACTCTCACTGTTCGCAGATGATATGCTACTTTATGTGGAAAACCCAAAAGACTCCACCCCAAAACTGCTAGAACTCATACAGGAATTCAGTAAAGTGGCAGGATATAAAATCAATGCACAGAAATCAGTGGCATTCCCATACACCAACAACAAATCAGAAGAAAGAGAAATTAAGGAGTCGATCCCATTTACAATTGCACCCAAAACCATAAGATACCTAGGAATAAATTTAGCCAAAGAGAAAAAGAATCTGTACTCAGAAGACTATAAAATACTCATGGAAGAAATTGAGGAAGACACAACGAAATGGAAAAACATTCCATGTTCATGGACTGGAAGAACAAATACTGTGAAAATGTCAATGCTACCTAGAGCAATCTACACATTTAATGTAATCCCTATCAAAATACCATCAACTTTTTACAAAGAAATGGAACAAATAATCCTAAAATTTGTATGGAACCATTAAAGACCCCGAATAGCCAGAGGAATGTTGAAAAAGGAAAGCAAAGCTAGTGGCATCAAAATTCTGGACTTTAAACTCTATTACAAAGCTGTCATTATCAAGGCAGTATGGTACTGGCACAAAAACAGACACATAGATCAATGGAACAGAATCGAGAGCCCAGAAATCGACCCTCAACTCTATGGTCAACTAATCTTCGACAAAGGAGGAAAAAATGTCCAATGGAAAAAAGACAGTCTCTTCAACAAATGGTGTTGGGAAAATTGGACAGCCACATGCAGAAGAATGAAACTGGACCATTTCCTTACACCACACACAAAAATAGACTCAAAATGGTTGAAAGATCTAAATGTGAGACAGGAGTCCATCAAAATCCTTGAGGAGAACACAGGCAGCAACCTCTTCGACCTCAGCCACAGCAACTTCTTCCTAGAAACATCGCCAAAGGCAAGGGAAGCAAGGGCAAAAAGGAACTATTGGGACTTCATTGAGATAAAAAGCTTTTGCACAGCAAAAGAAACAGTCAACAAAACCAAAAGACAACCGACAGAATGCGAGAAGATATTTGCAAATGACATATCAGATAAAGGGCTAGTATCCAAAATCTATAAAGAACATATGAAACTCAACCCCCAAAGAACAAGTGATCCAATCAAGAAATGGGCAGAAGACATGAACAGACATTTTTGCAAAGAAGACATCCAAATGGCCAAAAGACACATGAAAAAGTGTTCAACATTGCTCAGCTTCAGGGAAATCCAAATCAAAACCTCAATGAGATACCACCTCACACCAGTCAGAATGGCTAAAATTAACAAGCCAGGAAATGACAGATGTTGGCGGGGATGCAGAGAAAGGGGAACCCTCCTACACTGTTGGTGGGAATGCAAGCTGGTGCAGCCACTTTGGAAAACAGTATGGAGGTTCCTCAAAAAGTTGAAAATAGAGCTACCATATGACCCAGCAATTGCACTACTGGGTATTTAGCCCAAAGATACAAATGTAGGGATGCGAAGGGGTACGTGCACCCCGATGTTTATAGCAGCAATGTCCACAATAGCCAAACTGTGGAAAGAGCCAAGATGTCCATCGACAGATGAATGGGTAAAGAAGAAGTGGTATATATATACAATGGAATATTATGCAACCATCAAAAGGAATGAGACCTTGCCATTTGCAACGACGTGGATGGAACTGGAGGGTATTATGCTGAGCAAAATAAGTCAGAGAAAGACATGTATCATATGATCTCACTGATATGAGGAATTCTTAATCTCAGGAAACAAACTGAGGATTGCTGGAGTGGTGGGGGGTGGAAAGGATGGGGTGGCTGGGTGGTAGACATTGGGGAGGGTATGTGCTATGGTGAGCGCTGTGAATTGTGTAAGACTGTTGAATCACAGACCTGTACCTCTGAAACAAATAATACATTAAATGTTAAAAAAAAAAAAAAAAAAGAAGATAGCAGGAAGGGAAAAATGAAGAGGGGGAAATCGGAGGGGGAGACGAACCATGAGAGACTATGGAGTCTGAGAAACAAACTGAGCATTCTAGAGGGGAGGGGGCTAGGGGGATGGGTTAGCCTGGTGATGGGTGTTAAAGAGGGCACGTACTGAATGGAGCACTGGGTGTTACATGCAAACAAGGAATCATGGAACACTACATCAAAAACTAATGATGTAATGTATGATGATTAACATAACATAATAAAAAAATAAAAATAAAAAAAAGAACTGAATAGGTTAGCAAGGGAAGAAATGATCTTTGGAGAATAAAAAAATTACAAAAGGAGGTACATAATAAATTAGAAGATATTCCTCATGGAATAAACATATTTGGCAGAAGCAAAAAAAAAAAAAAAAAAAGTCTCTCTCCTGCACCTAGTAGAGTCACTGGCACATACATAGTAGATGAACAATAAATATTTATTGATTTGTTGGAAGGTTGTCTCTGAAAGATGGAAAAACACAAAGTATCACTGCCTTGTATCAGAATGCATTCAGCTGCAAAAAGATAAGCTGAATATGGCCCACACAATAAAGGTAATTTATTGGGTTACATAATGAGAAAGTCCAGATGTGGGGTGAATTTCAAGGATGGTTTGATTAAAAAGATCAATGGATTCTACAAGAGTCTTGATCCTTTTCATCTCTCTCCTTCTACAGCATCATCTTAGACCTGGCTCCCCTCCATGGTCCCAAGATGGCTGCCAATAAATTCAAAGTTTACAAGCTTTCTTGTCCCTATTCAGAAGAAAAAATTACCTACCACATAAAAGAAAGAAACCTACAGGTTTATAGTAACTGGGCTGGCATAGATCCTATGTCCAGCACTGCACCAGGCACTGGCCAAAGAGAATGGAGTATTCCAACTTATCTAAAGAGAATTGGGGGGGGGGGGTGCCTGGGTGGCTCAGTTAGTTAAGCATCTGACTCGATTTTGGTTCAGGTCATGATATCAGGGTCCTGGGATGGAGCCCCAAGTCGGGTTCCATGCTCAGCATAGAGTCTGCTTGTCTCTCTCTCTCTGCTCCTCCCCCAGCTCGTGGTCTCTCTCTCTTTCTCTCTCTCTCTCTCAAATAAATAAACTCTTTAAAGAAATAAAGAGAATGGAATATGCTGACTGACTTACATAAACAGGTGGATACCTAAGGGAATATCTTGGTAGTCTGAAGAAGGGGAGGAGATAAATGGATATTGCATAGACATCCAACTAAAATGTGTCAATATATATTGCACACAGTACATATTGACATACAGCACATCAAGAGGGTCATGGATCAGTGTTAAGAGACCTCACAGAGTGTTGAGGACTGAACTGAGTCCCTCCCAAATTCGTATGTTGAGGCCCTAACCCCCAGTAACTCAGAACGTGACTGTATTTGGAGACTGTATTTGGAGATAGGGTCTTTAAAAGATAATTAAGTGAAAGTGTGGTCATTATGGTGGGCCATAATTCAATATAATTGATGTCACTAAAAGAAAAGGAAATTAGGACACAAACAACATAGATAGAAGGATGACCATGTGAGGGCACAGCAAGAAGGTGGCCATCTGCAAGCCAAGGAGAGAGGCCTCAGAGGAAACCAAACCCACCTACACCTTAAACAGTTCTACCCTCCAGAACTGTGAAAATACATAGTTCTTTTGTTTTAGCCACCCAGTTTGTAGAATTTTGATATAGCAGCCCCAGAAAACTAATGTAATTTTCAGAAATAATGTAATTTCCAGATTCATTAACCAACTATATAGAACTTAATGGAAGTACGATGATAACACAGTTCATTTGGGGGTATCACAGAGTTACACGACTTCTCACTAGACTCTGAGTTCCTCCATCCTACACAGCTTCCTGTGATACTCTAACGCAAGTAAATTTCTGTCAGAATTGCAAAACATTCAAGTTCCTGCTCTTTTATACTCAGGCTTTTATATTATGGCTCTTCTGTAATCACACTTACATCGTCCTCCTAGAAGACTTAACATGAGAATCTATATGTTTCTATTTAACAGATGTTTGTAAATACTAGATATTTTGTCTCTTGAACAAAACTGAAAAAGAGCATATTCACATTACTTATTTGTCAAGAGAAAGTAAGGTCTTCCTAAATAGCTTTCCCTAAAAAAATACCCATGTCTCAGCCTTCCAGGGTTCTGAAAAGCCAGTAGCCCCACAGTCTAACTATAAGGATTATTATCATAAGTGCATCTCTTCAGCAGATACTCCCACTTCAACAGGGTGACTATTAGTAAATTTGAGGTAAGAGTTGACATTTTCCAACAGCTGGAGGATGATGGGCAAATTCCGGGCCCTGCATCTACATAGATTCCTGTAGAATCTATAACCCCTATAACCCTTCCAGGGGTATTTCAGAAACCTCTAGATCAGAAGAGAAAGCAACAGCAGCATAAACCGACCAGCCCTGGAAAGAGTTGAAACCCAAATCCTCTGCTTTCCTTCTCTCAATTTAGGGTTCCTATATCAGACATGAACATAGGGCCAAAAACTCAGCTGTGCCAAAACTACAGGTTCATTTATTGCTTTAGAGCTCATTTTAATTCCTGTAATGATCTCCCATCCCACCGCCATGCTGCTTATATTCCATTGGCCCCACCAGATCCATGCTCACCTGTACCCTGCTTGGTTCTGAGCCCCAGGAGGCTGGCCTCGACAGACTGCCTATCCTAGACTCCTTCATTCTCTGGCTTCCAGGTGGGTTTTGGCCAATGGGATGAGAAAGCAGGAGGTAGGTAGTTCCCTATCCCTCACTCTGCTGCTGGGCAAAGCCCTGGGCAGGGTAGAGTAACCTTCTGCTACATCACCTATGCTTCCTGCCTACTGGACTGTGAGGAAATGTAAAACTTCCCAGGGGAGGAGGTGTCAGGCAGGCTGGTACGAAGCAGGTGGGAGATCCACATGGAAGTTCGTGGCAGCAGCCATCACCAAGTGGTGCAGGAGTATTGCCAAATGGCAACAATCATTTTAACTGCATCGGTTCTTACTGGCTGAACGTCAGCCCTCGTTCTGCTCTCATCCATGGCCCAGCCGGTGGCAGTGAGTGGGGGGCTTCTGCTGGACTATCCTGTGGCATAAATAAGGCATAGGGACCTCACAGAATTAGAACCCAATATTTTTTGTAAAGAAACCCAGAATAAAACTGTGATTCTGTCATTTCAATAAACAACCACATTGAGCCTCAATTTCTACAACCAAAAGTGGAGATGGTACATACCTCATAGGATGACTCTAAAGGTAAATTAACTCAACATGTGTAATACGCTCAGTATTGTGGATGACAACTAGTTTAATATTGAATTTTTAATCAATATAGCAAGTGTGTACTTGTGATAGCAGTATGGAAAGCATTACTTTTCAAAATAATTTGAAATCCTCTCTTTTTATTCTGCTGGAGTTTACTTTCTCCATAGAAAAATCAGGATAGATCCATCCCCTCTTCGTTACAAGATAAGATTTTGTAAGATGGTGAGTTCAGCCTTAGCCCAACCCAACCCTTGCCACTCTCAACAGTTGCACTTTTGCTGTTCTGGTTTTTCTCCTCCTAAATCAGAGAAGAAAGTGCTTTCTTTTAGATTTTTAAAGCA
This sequence comes from Phoca vitulina, assembly GCF_004348235.1. NCBI lineage: Eukaryota > Metazoa > Chordata > Mammalia > Carnivora > Phocidae > Phoca > Phoca vitulina. Next base: position 8,327,618 of record NW_022589738.1, on the reverse strand, counting down.
TCTTAAAATAGGCAAGAGAAACATTTTTACATTGAAACGAACCATCTGGCCACTTTATCTTGTTCTACATCGAACATCCGGAGTTACTATAATATTTATTTATTGGATTCTTTATTCATGAAAGTGCTATTACAACTAGATATTGCCATGAGTAGTCAGCAACTGCTTTTAACTGTTTCTTTTCCCTTTTTTTAAACTAAGAAATGTTCTTTTTAAGAACTAGAATTAAGAAATGTTCACGAAAATTAGGGCATCAATTAAGAAATCTAGATCCAAACCTTAATTCTGCCACTAACTAATTTTGTAATCACCAGCAATTCACTCAATTTCCTCACCAGCTAAATGTAGGATTGGGATAGGTGATCATTAAGGAACTCTTCAAATTTGCTTATTATATCTTGGTATTTCTAAGGTATTTTATCCCATGTTTTTAAAAGATTTTATTTATTTATTTGAGAGAGAGAGGGAGAGCAAGCATGAGAGAGAGAACGAAAGAGGGAGAGAGCGAGCACCAGCGGCAGGGGGCAGGGGGTGGGGAGAGGCAGAGGGAGAGGGAGAAGCAGGCTCCCCACTGAGCAGGGAGCCCGGGATCATGACCTGAGCTGAAAGGCAGACACTTAACCAACAGAGCTACCCAGGAGCTCGTATTTCTAAGGTATTTTAGCGTAAAAGAACAGCTAACATACATTCAGCAATTATACCTTGGACCATATGCATTTAGTAATCAGAGCAACCCTACTTTGCCCATAAGAAACAAAACTGTGAGGTTAACGCCCTGACTCAAGATCTTACAGGTAGTTAGTGGAAGAGTCATAGCTTGAAATGGTCATTTTCAATTCAAATCATATAATTCTGTAAATATTACCTTATTTTTATTATGAGTTTCAAAAATAAAGTAGCTTCGATGACTGAAAAAAAAAGTAAAGTTTCACAAGGGATCAGTCATCCAGTAAGTAAAGAAGCAACAATTTTAGCAAGTTTGAAAGACTGAGAGGTATTCAAAATGTGTCAGTTTGGAAATGTGGACATATTTTCTATCCATTTATAAATAAACTATAAATGTAACTCTGAATTTTTAGGGAAGAGAACAATAACAGCTACAAGAATGAACACCCTCTTTCTGCCTCGATGGAACCAGAGATTGTTTTACTCTGAGCGAATCCCAAGAGGATGGCACCTGCTGCCTATTTCTCTGCTGTGCTTTTCAAGCGGGTGTTTCTTTGTTGGGTGCTTGTGGAATTCAATGGATAGTTGCCTCATAATCTGCAAATGGTTACTTATGTACTTATTTCTATCGTCAGTAGATTGTTTTCTGGATAGATAATAATGGTTTCCTAAGACTCACATGAAACCAGTGACTCAAATTCCTATTGGTGGGAGTTTCAAAAAGATTCACAAGCTAGGAGTATTTTTAATTGTTTTATAAGTAGAAAAGACTAGGAAATATAATCTTAAATGAATAATTAAAACAAAAAATATTTTAAATTAACTTGGGAAAAGGAAATGACAATAGCCATTTCTGTGACAGTATTGTGGGGATGAAAGGAATGGTACTAACAAAACTTTTTTTCCAAACGTGAGATGATACTGCTCTTGGTTGACTATTAATCTCATTCGTAAAGTCTTTAAAAGAAATACCTTTCTGAGGCAGTGATGACATTTCCCTCCATGCTACATATATCTATGTACAGTGCTGTAAAAAAAAAATCTTTGGGGGATATGGAACTTAAACTTTACTTCTATTTAGTGATGCTTTTGCATCACTAAATAGAAATGTCAGTAATTAGAATCAGTGCATAAAAATGACACTTCATTTCTATTTGGATGCAGTCTGATATCAGTTCTTCTGGCTCATTGAAATTAAGGCTCAATGTACTTCTTTCCCTGGACAGAACAATAGAAAACATTTCATTGTCAATTGATTAAGATACAATTTTACAGCCAATGTTGTGGTGTCAGGCCCCCGATAGGCATTTCAAAACTATTATATCTATTTTTCGCAGATGATATGAAAACCCTATGATTCTATGAAAACCCTAAAGATTCCACCAAAAAACCTGTTAGAACTAATAAATGAATTCAGCAAGGTTGCAGGATACAAAATCAACACACAAAGATGAGTTGCATTTCTATACGCTAACAAAGAACAATTTGAAAAGGAAATTAAGAAAACAATTTAATTTACAATAGCATGTAAAAGAATGAAACACTTAGGAATAAACCTAACCAAGGAGATGAAAAGCTTGCACACTAAAAACTATGAAACACTGCTAAAAGTAATTAAAGAAGACACAAATAAATGGAAAGACATCCTGTGTTCATGGATTGGAAGATTTAATATTGTTAAGATGTCCATATTATCCAAAGTGATTTACAGATTCAATGCAATCTTTATCAAAATCTCAACAGCATTTTTTGAAGGTACAGAAAAAAAATCCTAAAATTCATATGGGATCTCAAAGGACGCTAGACAGTCAAAACAATCTTAAGAAAGAAGAAAAAAACAAGTATTACACTTTCTGATTTCAAAACATATTACAAAGCTACAGTAATAAAAAACAGTGTGGTCTACGAATGAACCTAATCAAAGAGGCAAAGAATCTGTACTCAGAAAACTATAGAACACTCATGAAAGAAATTGAGGAAGACACAAAGAAATGGAAAAACATTCCATGATCACACAACTGGAACAAATAATCCTAAAATTTGTACAGAACCAGAAAAGACCCCAAATAGCCAAAGGAATACTGAAAAAGAAAACCAAACTGGTGGCATCACAATGCTGGACTTCAAGCTCTATTACAAAGCTGTAATCATCAAGACAGCATGGTACTGGCACAAAAACAGACACCTAGATCAATGGAACAGGATAGAGACCCCAGAAATGGACCCTCAACTTTATGGTCCACTAATCTTTGACAAAGCAGGAAATACTATCCAATGGAAAAAAGACAGTCTTTTCAACAAATGATGCTGGAAAAATTGGACAGCCACATGCAGAAGAATGGAACTGGACCATTTTCTTACACCACACACAAAAATAGACTCAAAATGGATGAAAAACTTAAATGTGAGACAAGAATCCATCAAAATCCTAGAGGAGAACACAAGCAGCAACCTCGGCTGCAGCAACTTCTTGCTAGACATGTCTCCAAAGGTAAGGGAAACAAAGGCAAAAATGAACTATTGGGATTTCATCAAGATAAAAAGCTTTTGCATAGCAAAGGAAACAGTCAACAAAACAAAGAGACTACCAACAGAATGGGAGAAGATATTTGCAAATGGCATATCAGATAAAGGGCTAGTATCCAAAATCTATAAAGAACTTATCAAACTCAACAACCAAAGAACAAATAATCCAATCAAGAAATGGGTAGAAGACATGAAAGACATCTCTCTACAGAAGACATCCAAATGGCCAACAGACACATGAAAAAAATGCTCAACATTGGGGCGCCTGGGTGGCTCAGTTGGTTAAGCGACTGCCTTCAGCTCAGGTCATGATCCTGGAGTCCCAGGATCGAGTCCCGCATCGGGCTCCCTGCTCGGCAGGGAGTCTGCTTCTCCCTCTGACCCTCCCCTGTCTCATGCTCTCTCTCTCTATCTCATTCTCTCTCTCAAATAAATAAATAAAATCTTTAAAAAAAAAAAAAAAGCTCAACATCACTCAGCATTGGGGAAATACAAATCAAAACCACAATGAGATACCACCTCACACCAGTCAGAATGGCTAAAATTGACAAGTCAGGAAATGGCAGATGTTGGTGAGGATGTGGAGAAAGGGGAACCTTCCTACCCTGTTGGTGGGAATGCAAGCTGGTGCAGCCACTCTGGAAAACAGTATGGAGGTTCCTTAAAAATTTGAAAATAAAGCTACCCTACAACCCAGCAATTGCTCTACTGGGTATTTACCCCCAAAGATACAAAATTAGTGATCAGAAGGGGCACCTGTACCCCAATGTTTATAGCAGCAATGTCCACAATAGCCAAACTATGGAAAGAGCCCAGATGTCCATTGACAGATGAATGGATAAAGAAGATGTGTGTAAAGAAGATGTACACACACACACACACACACACACACACAATGGAATATTATACAGCCATCAAAAAATGAAATCTTGCCCTTTGCAACCATGTGGATGGAACTAGAGGGTATTATACTAAGCAAAATAAGTCAGTCAGAGAAAGACAATTATCGTATGATCTCACTGATACGTGGAATTTAAGAAACAAGGCAGAAGATCATAGGGGAAGAGAGGAAAAAATGAAACAAGACAAAACCAGAGAGGGAGACAAACCATAAGAGACTCTTAACTATAGGAAACAAACTGAGGGTTGCTGGAGGGGAGGTGGGTGGGGGGATAGGGTAACTGGGTGATGGACATTGGGGAGGGCATGTGATGTAATGAGCACTGGGTATTATATAAGACTGATGAATCACAAACCTGTACCCTGGAAACCAATAATAAATTATATGTTAATTAATTGAATTAGATTTTTAAAAATGAAAAAAAAACCAGTGTGGTGCTGGAAAAAAAGGCAGACAAATACACCAATGGAATAGAACAGAGATCCCATATGGTCATATGATCTTCAGCAAGAGTGCCAAGACCACACAATAGGGAAAAGACACTCTCTTCAACAAATGGTGCCGGAAAAACTGGATATCCACGTGAGAAAAAGAAAAAAGAAAAATTGACCCTTATCTTACACCATATACAAAAATTTAATCAAAATGGATTAAAGAGGCTGGGTGGCTCAGTTGGTTAAGTGTTTGACTCTTGATTTCAGCTCATATCATGATCTCAGGGTCATGAGAGACCCCATGTTGGGCTCCGCACTCACTGGGGAGTCTGCTTGGGATTCTTTTCCCCTCCCACTCCTTCTGCCCCTCCCCCTGCTCGTGCTCTCTCTCTCTCTCTGTCTCTCAAATAAATAAATAAATCTTTTAAAAAAATAGATTAAAGATCTAAATGTTAGACTAAAACTATAAAAGTCCTAGAAGAAAAAGTAGGAGAAAAGCTTCCTAATATTAGACTTGCAATGATTTCTTGGATATGACACCAAAAGAACAAACAAAAGCAAAAAAATAGACAAATGGGACTACATCAAATTTGAAAACTTTTGTACATCAGAAGAAACACTCAACCGAGTAAGTAGGCTACCTACCAAAATGGGAGAAAATAATTACAAACCATGTATCTGATATGGGATTGATATCAAAGAATATACATTTTTTAAAAACTCCTACAACTTGACAACAAAAAATAAAATAACCCAATTAATAAATGGCAATGGACCTTAATAGACATTTTTCCAAAGATGATATATAAATGGCCAACAAGCATATGAAAAGATGTTGAACATCACTCATCACCAAAGTAATGCGATTTGAAACCACAATGAGCTATCACCTCACATCCATTAGGATGGCTACTCTCAAAAAAAAAAAAAAGAAAGAAAGAAAATAACAAGCGTAGGCAAGCATGTGGAGACATTGAAAGCCTTGTGCACTTTTGTGGGAATGTAAAATAGTGCAACTGCTATGGAACATAGCATGGAGGCTCCTCAAAACATTAAAAATAGAACTACCCCACAATCCAGCAATCCCATATCCAAAAAAACTGATAGCAGGATATCAAAAAGACATTTGCACCTGCATGCTCATTGCAGCATTATTCATAAGAGCTGAGAGGTGGAAGCTACCTAAGGGGCCCTAGACAAATTAAAAACTAAATAAAATGCAGTATACTCATACAATGAAATATTATTCGGTCTTAAAAAGGAAGAAAATCTTGTCACATGCTACAACATGGATGAAGTTTGCGGACATAATGCTAAGGGAATTAATCCAGTTACAAAAACATAAATACTGTGTGATTTCACTTATATAAAGTATCTAAAGCAGTCAAATTCAGGGAAACAGAAAGTAAAGGGGTGGTCACCAGGGACTGGGGGAAGGTGGGCAAGGGAAATTATTGTTTAATGGGTACAGAGTTTCAGATTTGCAAGATGAAAAAGTTCTGGAGATCTGTTTCACAACAAGGTGGATATACTTCACACCACTAAAATCTACTCAAGGAATGATTAAGATGGTAAATTTCATGTTATGTGTTTTTAAATTACAATTTTAAAAAAAATCATGATACCCAGATCATCTCCACAAGAATATTGTCAATTCTAAGCATCCTCTTCTAAGAGACTATAGCTCCTAACAACATTTAACACGTTTCACCTACGGCACTCACCTAGCATGTGAAATATATTTCTAAAGCTTTGATCTCGGGAAATGTACTTTCAAATGAAGAGTTAATGACGATCACCCTCAGTGTAGACAATAGAACCACAACAACACCCATGGTGATTATTTGGCTATCAGTACCACCAAAAGTAACATTCGAGTTCATTTTCCACATAATTTCAGCCATTGTTAGAGAAAGAACACTTGAAGCAGAGCACGTCTTTGTCTCTAAGAGATGTGTCTAAAAATTTAAATCTATGTAAAATGACCACCATAAATAATGCTACTATTTATCCATGGTTAGGTTTGCTTTTCACATCATGACAAAAATCAGCCCCTCCTGCTGAAAGGGCTATTTATTCCTAGGCCAGCAGACTTTCTGCCAAATTGCCAGTAAACAAAATACTATACTCTCTGCCATTGAGCTATTTCATAGTTTAGCTCTTTGGCCACAAATATGTGTACCAGTTTCTTGGAAGAAATTAGTGCAATTCAGGGTTCATTTATTTTATTATAACTGTAGGGATAAAATAAACTTCAAAGACCTTTTTTTGCTGTTGTTAAAATAAATGTCTCTTAGTAGCATTTTATGCAATAAAAAGTTTTCTCTTCTTTTAAAAAAAATTGCTTATAAACGTGTATCTTACATTTTAGCCATGGTAAGAATGTTGGAGTCATTCTTCACACTTTCCTCTCCCTTAGAAATCACCACAGTTTGCTCCTTTTACTAAATAATGTTAATGAATCCATTCTTTTTGACTAACAGCTGGTGTTGGACTTATTAAGAGTGTAGACTATGAAACAACATATCCGGATTTGTGTCCAAGCTCATCTACCTCTCAACTCTGATATTCAGCAAAGTATGTTCTTAAACTTTCTCGGCCACAGTTTCCTAAAAATGGGTATTATAATAATAATTCCTATTGATATGGTTGTTGTATTAAGTGACTTCTTATGTAAAAAACTAGTGGCGCCTGAGTGGCTCAGTCAGTTAAGCTTCTGCCTTAGGCTCAGGTCATGATCCCAGTGTCCTCGGATTGAGCCCCACATCGGTCTCCCTGCCCAGCAGGGAGTCTGCTTCTCCTTCTGCCCCTCCACCCCCTTGTGCTTCCATTCTCTCTCTCTCAAATAAATAAAATCTTAAAGAAAAACTGATAATATATGTAGCATATACTGATTCCAAATATTAGCTTTTTTCAAGATTGTCTCTATTATCACTGTCATAGTTTCAAGTCCTGTGGCCTCATCACTGAAGAGCTGTAACAAGCACTGAATTGGTCCACTTCAATTCCATCCTCCAAATAACCTCGAGAGTGACCAGTCTAGAGTACAAATCTGACCCCATCACTCCTGCACTTATAATCCATCTGCAGTTTCCTGCCACCAACAATACAAAAGATAAAAGGTCCTAATATGGCCAACAAGAGCCTTCATTACTAGATGCCATATTATCTCTTCAGCCCTCTCTTATTCCATCCAGCCTTTCACATTACACTTCAACAGCCATCAACTACTTATAGTTCCAGGGTATGTCATGTTGTATTGGGTCTTTATACAAGTGAAACCATGCTGTGCCCACCTGCATTTCTTGAATTGATAACATTCTCTGGCAACAAAGGCCCATTTTCTCACCTGTATGGCTGGCAAAAAGTGCTGGAGAATCAACACTTCCCAGGAGAAACCCTCTACCAATGACCAACAGGAGCTGGTGTATAAAAACTCCCACTCCCTCATCTCTTAGGAATCACTTAGGAATAACTCTGAAGTGTATATTCTACACTGTCCCTCAGAATTCTCCAGCATGATCAAGCTCAAGTTCTCCACAGCAACTGCATGAAAAAAATCTTTTTATTCACCATCATCTCTTCACCGTCTTACTTCCTCTCTGGTGTGTACTGGTGTCCGCTCCCAAATAAACGACTTGTTTTCAAATCCCACTGCTGGGGTCTGTTTTGGGGGATCTCAAAACTAAGACTTTACTGTATTAATCTAGGTAATTAACACTGCCTGAAGCTATAGTCAGAACATCTCATAACTAAACACAATCGATGTGTTTTCTGACTTTTGTGAAGTCTAATGAAGACTGGTCAGTTTTCCATGTTGTTGCCATACCATCTAGAACACACAGTTTCCTAGGTCATGTCAGCAGGCAAAGCAGAATGGATGATGCACTCCCACTCTCGACTGCCTTAGCTAAGTGACTTATGCTACTTTCGCTCATTATCCATTGGCCAGAACTCATTACATGGCCTAACCTAACTGCAAAGCAAGTTGTAAAACATAGATGGGATCGTTTGGTGAGCATCAGCTGTCTCTCCCCTACCTAATCTTCCATTTCCCTACAAAGTCCACTATGGCTCAACACCTCAGCCCCATGATACTGGATCAGAGGTCTTCCTGTGTGATCTCATAATGCTTTCTATAAATCTCTATCAATTGTACCAATATAATTTATGTTTTTGTTGGTCAGGCTAAAATACCACCCAGTGAGCTCCTTGAATATACATAAAGATAATGTCTTGCTTATTTTGATCCAAGCTCTTAATAGCAAATACATTTCTCTTGTGGAGGAGCTTATGTTATCAGTATTTTATAAAAGATTCTGATGATTTATGATCAAATTCCATGAGCTTTTAGGTATCCATTCCATGGCTACCAGGAAATCAATGACTAGGGAGAAATCAGAAGTTCGGAGATTGTGTTTTATCCATCTCTCTGTCGTAGCACCTGTCTGATTTCCTAGGATTGCTGGAGAATGTGTGAAGAAACACATCATTAAAATAGAGATTAAGGGCGCCTGGGTGGCTCAGTTGGTTAAAGGACTGCCTTTGGCTCAGGTCATGATCCTGGAGTCCCGGGATCGAGTCCCGCATCGGGCTCCCTGCTCAGCGGGGAGTCTGCTTCTCCCTCTCCCGCTCCCCCGTCTTGTGCTCTCTCTCTCTCACTCTCTCAAATAAATAAATAAAAAATCTTTAAAAAAAAAATAAAAAATAAAATAAAATAAAATAGAGATTAAATCAAGCAGTTTTTACCTCTAGCTTTCAGACTACCAATTTGGAAAATGGTTGTCCACATTTTATACTAATAACTATGGTTTATATTTTGCTGATTTCTAGTAGACTTGGGTGATAATATAATTGGATATTTTCCTGAGACATGCTAAAATATTGTTTTCTCCAATTTTTACCAATAACTTTCAAATTATCAGGATTAACTCATTATCACAGTTACCTCTTTCTTCACAGCACGTAATATTTTGGGAAAGGGTCAAGGTGAAAACAATATACTTCATATTCACAGAGGCCAAACACATAAAAGAGGAAAGTAATACATATGAAGGGAAGGAGAGCGTGTGTGAAGTGGCTTTTATTTCAAGCAGTAGAGCACAGACTTGAGACATTGAACATCCCTACTAAGGAAAATAATAAAAAGTTGCATGAAATAGAAACCTGTTTTTAAATGTTACCGCTGACCTGGCAAGAAATAAAGAATGGACAAATTACAACAAATAAAAGGAAAACAAAAATCCCAGAATGTAAAAGAGGACTAAAGGTAGGTTTTATGCTCAGGGCATCTATAAACCTTGGTGACCTTGAGCAGAGCATTCTCTGCTGCTATGAAAGGCACAGGAATAGGGGCATGAGCCTAGGGCTTGCCCAAGTCTAATACAGCTCCCAGGTTGAAGCTAGGATCCAGAAGGGATAGACCTTCCATAGAATGGAAATGAGAAATAAACCTGGCACACTAAGGGGGCAATAAGAAAACGGGTCTGTCTTGACACTCACCTTGTATGCAGGGGAATACAATCTCCCCTAACAATATTTAAACACAAGCAGTCCTCATATACATTTGTAGCCCAAAGTCACATAACCAGAAACCTCAAGAGGAGTGTTTAAAATAAGTTCTCTAGACCCTTAGATGACTGGCAGAATTAAACAAATCATTCTTGAGGGAAACAACTATAACCCAGTCTTCAAATCACTCCCACAGATAACAATCTAAGGAACATGAGATCACAGAAAAAAATACCAAAGCCACAAGAACCCAGTTACCGTAACTAAGAAGCAGAATCTGTTGTGCAAAGAATTCCAATGCTGGAATCATCAGAACCAGAATATAAAATAACCATGGTTATATATTTCAAAACAAGAAATAGAGGTCTGAAAATTTAAACAAGAAATAAGAAACAATAAAAAAATAAAAATGCAGATCTGAAATAAAATCAAAACAATTTATAGAAATTAAAACCATAATAATTAAAGTTAAAATTTTGAGAGTGGGTTAAATAGCAAATTAGCTGAAGAGAGAAGAAATAAATGAAAGATGTATCCAAAAGAACTCTCTGGAAAGAAGTTCAGGGAGACAGAGTGTTGGAAAATGTGAAAGAGACTAAATAAAGTATGCATGTATAAATAGCTAGAGGGGTGCCTGGGTGGTTCAGTCAGTTAAGCCTCTGACTCTTGATTTCAGCTCAGGTTATGATCTCAGCGTCTTGAGATCAAGCCCTGTGTCAGGCTCCATGCTAGGTGTGGAGCCTGTTTAAGATTCTCTCTCCTCCCTCTGCCCCACACCCCAGCCCTCCAACCCCCCTCCCCGGAGCTCTCGTGTGTGCTCTCTCACTCTAAAAAAATTAAAAATATAAGTAAGTAAGTAAATAAATAAATAAATAGGATAAACATCAAAAGGAACAGACATATAGTGTACTATATATAAATATAATGGAAAACTATAATAAACAAGAAGAAAAACTAGGAATGTTAACAAAAGGGATAGAGGGTACAAAATGAATCTGTGAAGATATGAGAAATTAATTTTAGTATATCAGTAATCCTACAACAATGTAAATGGACTAAACTCAACCTGAAAGACCATGATTTCCCAGACTATATACAAAATAAAATAAAATCCAGCCATATGGTGTTTACATGAGACCTATCTCAATTATCAAAATACCGAAAGATTGAAAATCAAAGAATAGAAAGATACACCAGGAAAACACTAACCAAAACAAAGGTAGTGTCAATATATTTGTAACAAACCAAGCAGATTTTAAGACCAATGAATTATTGAAGATAAAAAGAATCCTGCATAGTGATCAAAGTTTCAATTTACCAGAAGATAATAATGATTCTTAACTCCTATGGGCTTAATAGTATAGCCTCAAATGGTACAAAGCACAAACTGACAAAATTAAATGGGAAATTACAAAAACTATCACATTGGGAGAGTTTAACACATATCTGTAGTAACTAATGGATCAAATGGATAAGAATTTAGCAAGAATACAGAACATTTGAACACCACAATGAAAAGTTTGACTTAATGAATGTATGTGTAACATTGCATACAACGAATGAAGAATTTATGTTTTCTGGAAGAACTTGAGGAACATTATGAAAGTTGACCATATTCTAATACAAAGTAAATGGCAATGCATTTTTTTTTTTTTTTTTTTTTTTGGTCTTCTTGCTTCCCCTTTATCCGTATTGACTCTATTCTCAACTCCACAACCAGAGTGATCATGGGTAAACCTAACGTGGATGAATCATATCTTTCTTCAGATTTCTCCAGTGGCTTCACATCATGCTACAAGTGAAAGCTCAAATCCATAGTCATTATAATAGCCCATAAGGGCAACGCACCTACCCCTCCAGCTGGTTTTGTCTCTCCAATCTCATTTCCTTCCCTCTCCTTTACTCAGTGTGCCCCAGGTACACTGGCCTCCATTGTCCCATTAACACATTAAGCCTCACTCAACCTCCAAACTTTTCACTTGCTATTTCTTCTGCCAGGATCCTTCCTGTAGATATCTGAACATTCACTCCTTCATCTCTTTTAGGTAATTTTACAAATATTACTTTATTACTGAGGCCTTCAACACCCTATACATAACTCATTATTTATTCCTCTACCTTATTTAGTTTTTATCTAAATCATTTCACACCATCTCAAGTATTAATTTTATGACCTGTTTCTCTTCACTAGAATGCAACCTACTGGAACCTAAAGTTTTTATTCAGCTTTATTTGTGTTGTATCACTAGTGACTACAGAAGTCCCTGGTATTTTATCTTTATGTAACAAATACTGGTTGAATAAAGAAAGAAAGAATGAATTTGGAAAATTAAAAGTACTTTTTTTTTTTTTAAGATTTTTTATTTATTTATTTGACAGAGAGAGACACAGCGAGAGAGGGAACACAAGCAGGGGGAGTGGGAGAGGGAGGAGCAGGCTTCCCACCGAGGAGGGAGCCCGACGCGGGGCTCGATCCCAGGACCCTGGGATCATGACCTGAGCCGAAGGCAGGCACCTAACGACTGAGCCACCCAGGCGCCCCTTAAAAGTACTTTTTTATGTAAACTTTTTTATGTAAACTTTGAATCAGAGAAAAAATCATAATAAAATTATAAAATTATAAAATATTTTAAACTAAATGACCAAAATCATATATATCAAAACTGTAGGATATAGCTAAAGTAGTACTTAGAGCAATCTTTATAGCCTTCAGTATATATATTAGAAAAGAAGAATCATTTAAAAATAATTAGCCAGGGGCACCTGGGTGGCTCAGCTGTTAAGCATCTGCCTTCGGCTCAGGTCATGATCCCAGAGGCCTGGGATCGAGCTCCACTTCTCCCTCTCTCTCTGCCGCTCTCTCTCCCCCTCCTCTCTCTCAAATAAATAAATGAAATCTTAAAAACAAATTAAAATAAAAAATAAAATAAAATAAAAATAATTAGCCAGACATCCAACCTAAGAATAAAATAAGAACAATATAACAAACTTCCCACAAAAGGTAGGGAATAAATAATAAAGATCATGAATAAATGAAACAGGAACGGAAGACAAGAGGCCCACAAAGCCTCAAAAAACATTTGAAGAGATTAACAACTTGCACAAATCTCTGGCCATATTAACAAATAAAACAAAATAGAAAAGGCAAAATAGATAATATTAGGAGTGAAAGAGATGACATAAGTACAGATATTATAGTGATTAAAGAAATAAAATAATGTTATAAATAATTTTGTTAGTAAATTAAAAATATTAGATGAAATGGGAAAAAATGTCTAGAAAATTGCAACCTACTTAAACTGGTTCAATTAGAAAAAATAGAAAACTATTAAAACACAGAATAAATAGTTAAATTATCCCATAAAAATACACATTAGAATCAGATGGCTTTACAGGAAGTTCCAGAAAACATGAAATAACAAAAAATTCCAATAATGAACCAAATTTTCCAGTAGAGAAAAAGAAGGAATATTTCTTCCAATTCATTTGATGATGACATAATAACAGTAGCAAAAAAAATTTTAATTAGTGTACTAAAAAGTTATAGGACTGGGCTCCTTGGAGAAATGGCTGATTGATTCTAGGACTGGGGCTGAAAATACACACAATGAGCTTGGAGCATCCTTCAATGACAGAAAGAAAGGAAGTGTTTGAAAAAACAAAACAAAACAATATAGCACAATGATTTGGATATGTCAAAAGGAACATAGGAGCCAACATTTGAGTAACAAAATAAATAACATAGTATTGAATTGTAACCCAAAGTATAAACTAAATATCCATGAGACCATGGTGATATAAATAAATGATTAAATAAACAAATAATTAAGGATGAAGAAACAAGTCTCCCATGCTGAAGAATTCCAAATAATTTATGTAAATACTTCTCCCTCAAGGAGGGAGAGGATGTCTCCACTCCTTATTTGTGAACTATATAATGACTTCCTTTCAAAGAGTATGGTTTGGAAAGTTAGAGAAACATTTCATGACTACAGATGCACTACTCACAAACTACCAAAACCTGAATATATTCCCGTTGAAGAAAAGAAATCATCATTACCAAATTGGTAATTATCCCAGGAATTATTTTAAATTTATCCCAGGAATTATTTTAAAATTAATAAAAATATCAATAAAATTCGCTACATTAAGAGACTATAGAAGGGAAAAACACATGATCATTAAACACATCAAGAAGACACTTTTAATAGAATTCAACATTTTTTCCTACTAAGAATTTTTAGAGAACTAGATATAAAAGGGAAGCATTAATCTCTATCATTAACTATGGAAGGCAGATCAGCAGTTACCAAATCTAGGTGATGGGGCAGGAGTGGCAGTGGGTTGAGGAGGGATTGATTGCAAAGTTATTGGGAGTGGGGGTAGGGTGGGGTGGGGTGAGGAGGGATTGACTGCAAAGAAACTTATTGGGGTGATGGAAGTGTAGCTCATGATGATGGTGGAGATGATACAACTATATACATTAGTCAAAAATCATTGAATTGCACACTTAAAATTGGTGAAGTTTATTTTGTTTCTTTTACTTCAATAAAACTGACAAAAATTTAAAAAAAAAGAGCTGTTATCTTGATAAAGGGACACCTACAAAAACAAAAAAAAACAAAAACTATAAAATTTCTTGAGTAGCACTGTTGTATATCAACTCCTATTTCATCTCCTGCTGCAGCAACCATTTCCATGCTGCTTTTAACGACTTTGCTCAAGAGTTACCTTCAGGAGCGCCCTCCCCTGGGGCTGTATCCTATACCTCTCCCTTCCTGGGACCATGCTGGCAAGAGTCACCTGCATGACCCTGCTTGCACTCACCCATGTGAAACCCAAAAATACAGCGTAGTTAATACCCCGTGAGTCTATCTCAGCCCACAGGATAAAAGGGCCCATGTATCCATCAGTGCTTCCCTCCTTCCTCCTGCAGGTACACAGTTGTGAGATGTTCTTCCTCAGGCTCTTCGGAAATTCCAAGTGTTCATGAAGAGATGGAGCAACAGAAACGATATTTGTTGGCTCACAAAATGGCCCCTGGACCCAGAGGGCAAGGAGAGACCAGAGAAAGGCAGGCCACTCCAGACTGCTAGGGGGCAGGTTTAATAAGCAAGGGAACTTATTAATCAGATTTGTCTCGGGTGGCCATAAGACAAGTAGATCTTCACACCTACCTGTCAGAATCTGAAGGTTGATATATAGGTTTTAACAGGGTTTGGTCATGTGTCCCATCCAGAAGGTCTCAACAACCCTTATCCTCTCAAAGTTACAGCCTTAGAACAGCTTCTAGCATGGGAACGGCGGGTGAAATATACATTCCAAAGACAGGGAGCGGGGAGGTGGGGTGGTGAGGATCCTCTGATTGCCCTACTCCAGCACACAGGTCAACCTGAGGTCATGTCTCCTGGATGACCTCCTCCAACATTCATGCACTGCTGGTGGAAGCATAAATTGGAAAATAATTTGGTATCATCCAATAAAAGTAAACAAGAGCAGACTGGATGACTCAGAATTTCACTCATTAGTCCATAACACTTGCACATAGGCACTAAGCCATACTTACCAGAATGTTCTGAACAGCATGGCTCTTAAAGGTAAAAAATGGAATCAGCTGTTATGGCTTTCCACAGGACAATGAACAAATATTCATTCATTGTACCAATAAGCCCTGGAATATTATACAGCAGAAAAAATGAAAAAAACAGAACCACATGCATCAGCGTTTGTGAAATTCAGAAAAGAGTCACAGAAAAAGACATGCTGTAGGATTTTATTCATATCACACTAAAAGATATAAAGCTAAACATGATATTATTGGGTAAAAATATAAAATAAGAGAAAATAATATAAATTTTTGGACTGTGAATCCATCTAGATGGAGGAAAGGAAAGGGAGATCCGCGAGGAGCATGCAGGGGGCTTTCGGGTGCTAACTCTCTATTCTAAATTCCATGTTGGATACATGAGCCCTCATTTAATTGTTATTGGTTAAATCGATATAACTCCCTTTTGTAAATATGCATAATAAAAAATGTGATCCTAGGTATAAACTTGCAGTTATAAAACAAGTCACAGAGATGAAAAGTACAGCATAGGGAATACAGTCAATAATATTGAATAATGTTGTATGGGGACAGATGGTGACTACACTTATCGTGGTGAACACTGAGTAATGTACAGAATTGCCAAATCACTATGTTGTACACCTGAAGTTAATATAATATTATACATCAACTATACTTCAATTAAAAATTAAAATAAACAGACTTGTATATAAAACTGAACAATGAATGAAAAGTTCTGATGTTCTCATAGTATTGCGCTGAATATAAAATGTTTACAGACACATTTCTTAAAAACTATTGTTATATTAGGACCTGAAATCCAAATGCATCTTTTTCCCATTATTCATTCTATTTTCAAAAATTACCATTAAAATAAATTAACGTGTTTCTTTTCCTCTCTGTACATTCTAAGTCACAAGAAATGATTATAAGTAGTTAGTACATGGTACAGTCTGCAGTGTCTTATGGACACACATTGCCATATTCTCATGTACTCATTACTGGCTTGTTAGTATAATAAAAATAATAGTTGAATGTGAAAAAAATGTGACTGTGAAGAAAAATGGTTTTAGGGTTGGCAATTTGCTTAGAGGTAGAATGTGTCAGATGCTTCTCTGGACTTGTCTCTCTAGAGTTCAGGAACTGATGTACAATATTTATGGTGATTTGGACATAACTCCCTCTGAGGACCTATCTATACTCAGTACAATACCCATCCCCACCTCACTCATGCCCGGTGGTGTTTTCACAAAGTTAGAAGACTGTACGCAAACCCAGTGAACACTGAAAAATATGTCTTCAGCTGATCAATTACCCACTGGCTTTCAGGCCATGGGAAAACCTGTGAAAGCTCCCTCTTAAACAGTGGAAGGCCTTGGAGGTCTTGTAAAGATCTATGGCAGCTACTGCTGCTTCTCAGAGAACATTCTACTCTCCCCTCTCCATTGCAAACCTCCTAGATATCATCTCATTCCCTCAGTTCCATCTGGCTGCCATATACCTAAATTACACTTCTTGGTCTGGCACCTTAGGGTTGAAAATCTGTTTACGTGGTCTACCTGGCTTCTCCTCAGGATGCAGCTTCTTACATTCTTCCATTATCTGTGCTCATTGCACTGCCCATGAACAAGTAATGCTCTGGTC
The DNA here is from genome assembly GCF_004348235.1 of Phoca vitulina. Taxonomy (NCBI): domain Eukaryota; kingdom Metazoa; phylum Chordata; class Mammalia; order Carnivora; family Phocidae; genus Phoca; species Phoca vitulina. Next base: position 8,310,370 of record NW_022589738.1, on the reverse strand, counting down.
CAAGGTCAAAATCTGCCCTACTCTTTCAGGAGTGAGGAAAGGGCGTATCTACCTGCTTTGGCTTTAGTTGTTTTAACTGCAAATTCACATGATTTTTGTGATTCAAAAAACAACTAACCTGGATGGAGTTGAGTGCAAATATTGGCCCAACTGCAATATCAAAACAGTGAAGTTAATATAAAAAACTATAAAGAATTTTTCTAGGATATGTCCCTGTAAGTGAAATTATTGGATGAACCAAAAGCAAGAGAATAACCTTAAAATAAATGCAGATATTATAGGAGTGCCTATGTGGCTCAGTCAGTTAAGCATCTGCCTTCTGCTCAGGTCATAACCTTAAATTAAATGCAGATATTATAGGAGTGCCTGGGTGGCTCAGTCAGGTAAGCATCTGCCTTCTGCTCAGGTCTTGATCACAGGGTCCTGCTCAGCGGGAAGCCTGCTTTTCCCTCTCCCACTCCCCTTGCTTGTGTTCCCTCTCTCACTGTGTCTCTGTCAAATAAATAAATAAAATCTTTAAAAAAAAAATAAATGCAGCTATTATAATGTCTTTTTACACAAATTATGGTTTCTCTAAATCTGTAACTTTTTACACTTGCAAATAAATATTACATAAATTTATTTCTTGTCCTGGAAAGATAACTAGATCATTTTATATTCAATCTAACAACATTTCCTAAGATGGGATTTAATGCTTATGTCCTTTTTCAATAGGTTGGGATGTAAACCATATCATATCTCTTCTATTTTTCAAATTGCTTAAAACCTCACGTCCTTATTAGCAGTATGGCCAATTTGTCTTTTTTGAGGGCTTTAGCTAGCATTAACCAAGAAAAAAAGAGTTTACTTGGTTCAAAGAATCTATTATTCTCCCCAAATCTGCCCACGTAGAGAATTACAAAGTCTGGTTCTAACATCATTGTGTTGTTGCCATATGGAGTCACAGCTGGACTCTGGTTCTCTGATGCTTGCTTGTCCACTGCTGGGGTGAAGCTTCTGGTAGTTTGGATCCTTTATGGGATACAGAGGTATCCTGGTCTAGGGATCCAACTTTACCTTTGTGTGTGTGTGGTAGGGGGCAGTTCTTGATGTCACATTCATATTCTCAATCCTTGTTCTTCAAAGTAAAATGGGACCTCCTCAGAGACTGAGCACCTATTTACCAATTTTGTGATAGAAGCCCAAGATACTTCTTTTGAATAAGAGTGCACTGATGAAAGTCTCCTAATATCTTTCATGAATAAATGATTATTCTGTTGTTTTGGTTTTTTTTATTTTAAGTACAAAGAGAACTTAGACACTTAGGAGACATTCTGGATCTGGACTGCATCTGGATTTTTGTTTAATTATTTCCCATTTTTTATCATTGCTTCTCCCACAGTTAATTTGATGATTACCAGACCATGCACAAGCACTGTAAGCTGGTATCATAACAAACACAAATAGTTCCTGGTAAACATTCATTTCCATGGTGAGTGGGACTATAAAAGAGTAGCCTACTAGCCCTGAGTCTTGAGTATGCCTTGGGCATCAGTTGGCTTGCTTTACAGAGACAGTGGAGAGTGTTAGTTAATTTGAGTAGTTGGTTGAGTAGAAATAGATTTCTTACATGAAATCATGGTACATTAAATGATATATAAAGTATGACAGGACAAAAGAAATCTGAACTAGGAGACACAGGTTTCCCTACATTGATCATCTTTCGCTTAAGATGCCTTCACTCATCTTTGGTTCATATAGTAGTCTTAAAAATTTTTGGTTTGTGTTAGTTCAGACCACGCTTACACAAAGTGAGCGTGGTGGATGTTTTTTATAAATACTGCTTAGTCTGAAAGACTAAGTCTCAAGGTGGAAAGAAAGGCGATTAGTAATGCCAGGGGAAGAAAAGAGGTGAATGGAGGGTCAGTCCTGAGCTGAAGTCTACTAGCAGGAATAAAACAAAAGGCAATTAGTAGTGCTTTTCAACTCTTGTTCCCTGGGCATAACAGAGTTTTAGGCCTCTTGGTAAAAAAAAAAAAAAAAAAATCAGTTGGGAATAATGAAGCCATCTTGATGTTCTATCACTTTCAGATGACATAAAATAGAAACCTCAGCTTTACTACTTAATTGTATGGCCTTAGGTAAGTAACCCAATCTTTACGCCACTTGGTTACCTCACCTGAAAAGCAGTGCTCACACCTATTTCTGTGTGGTTGTATTTACTCAGTAATGAAAAAGCACGTGCAAAACGCATAGAAAATGCTAGCGGTTGGTGGGCGCTCGATAAAGCCTAACTAATAATAATATTAACAAAATGATGGGGGCGCCTGGGTGGCTCAGTTGTTAAGCGTCTGCCTTCGGCTCAGGTCATGATCCCAGGGTCCTGGGATCGAGCCCTGCTTCGGTCTCCCCGCTCTGCGGTGAGCCTGCTTCTCCCTCTCCCACTCCCCCTGCTTGTGTTCCCTCTCTTGCTGTGTCTCTGTCAAATAAATAAATAAAATCTTTTAAAAAAAATGATGTGCAATGAAATCCGATTTGGAGCCACTCACATCTCTCATAATCTGGGTCATTAATACAAGTGTGCCACGACATTCAATTCTCTGGCGGTCCTGGACCAGCCATTTGAGACATAGCCACAGTATCCTTTCTCTTTCCCGACCTTCTGGCCAAATATGACAGTACATTGTCACAGGGTCTTATAATTGAACTTGCCTCAAATTTAAATAAGGTGCCAAAGAGAACAGATATTGGGATGCCAGAGTGAGGGTGACAGAGACTCCCTCTTCCAATTACTAGATTTACAAAGAATATAAAGTAGGACCAGTTCCATATCTCTTAAACCCCTCAGCCTGATCAACGACATAAAAATAGACCTATAATAGACGCAGCATTCCTTAAAAAAAAAAAAAAAAAAAAAAGAGTAGCTTTATATGTCCAACCTGAATTAAGCCTGAGCTACAGAGAAGTTTTAATGCTAACTAAAATTTGGAGTTTCAATTACTATACTGCAGCTGGACATTATAATCGCTGAATTGAGATTGTATTTGCCACCTAAAGTAACCATGGGACTCTCTGAAAGTGAACAGACACCCATGAGCTCTGTAAGAGATATCAATAAAGGGTGGAGGAAGATTACCCCACACTAAGAATGTTTAAAGAGACCTTGGAGGAAGAAAACAATCAAGTTGCCTTTTTGCTTCCTGTGTTTTTTATTGTGGTAAAAAACACGTAACATAAAATTTACTGTTTTAACCATTTTTATGTGTACAGTTCAGTGGAATTAAATGCATTTATAATGTTGTGCTACCATAACTACTATTGATCTCCAAAACTCTTTTCATCTTGTAAAACTGAAACTCTAAACCCATTAAACAATAACTCCCTATTCCTCCCTTCCCCCTAGCCCCTGGCAACCACCATTCTTCTTTCTGGAAATTGCCTTTTGAATCATGTTTTTTCAAACAGACCTGTTACACATAAATGGTGGAATCATTTCCAACTTCTCATTCTTTAGTATCCACATATCTTAGCTGTTTCCAAACAGGCTTTGCATTTTTTTTCTATATAATGCTTTTCCATACTTTTTCTTCTAATGGAGTCATTGTCAAAAAAATTATTCAGAGTACAGTCAACTCTAACCCAATCTAGACTAATATCTCAACTTCTGATCTCTTTCTGTTTAAAGCACTATTAATGATTGCCACCAAAACTATTTTCATTTCTGCACGTAATCTACTATCTTACACTTCTGATAGTTCCCAGAAAGGATGATAGGAAGGCAAGAAACACCTTACAAGACTAAGCATTGCAACATTAGCAGATATGATGAGAAACTCGGGCATGGTTGGAAAACCATTCGGAAGAGTGAGGAAAAATGGAGCGGTGAAAAAGCCACTCAAATGCTTGGCTTAAACAGTAAAGTCTGAACGAGAACAGAGATCAAGGACAGAGTGAACATTTTGTACCACAGATTCCGCAATCGCATGTCTGGATTTTGCAGGACACTCCTGATTTTTAATATTTTGGCTGGTTGTTCCTTTAAAACAGTTAGCTGGTCTCCTAAATTTGGGTTTGATGACTTGTTGGTTGGCATGAATCTGGCTTGGTAATGGCAAAAACAGCCCCATATTCAGTAAAACAGCAGTAGGAAAATTATCCCCAAATATGCAGAGTTTTCAGTTTGGTGAAATTGCTCATATCCAAGTGAAATTTGACTATACTTCAGGGAAAGATAGTTCTACATATTTCCTGGAGAGAGACAAGGATATTAACAAGGATTGGATGTCATATAAATAATACAGTATGAGCCATGCATGCTGTGTGTGCGTCCGTGTGTGTGTGTGTGTGTGTGGTTTCAGACAATGTGATTCACTGCTTGTTTATTCCAAAAAAAAGTCAGGATGTGGATCATGTGAGAGACTAAATATGACAACAGCAGAAGAAGGAATAAAGAGGAGTAAGATTTTTTAAACGGGAAAAAGCAAGTCATGTACACATACTTTAGAAGTGTCTTTTGATTGTTTTACTTCTCTCTTTTTCTATTTCTTTCACTGGATTTAGAGAATGGAAGTAAACATCGAAAATCCTCAGGAAAACATGATGAATTTAAAAGGATAGGATAATGAAAGTAGAATGAAGAAGCATGGAATAGCTGAGAGTCTTTTGGAGCAGGCCTATCAATAATTAAAACCACACCCTTTAAGATAATTTCTATTTTAGTTTTGCTGACTCCAAAGCACAAATTTAATATATTTATTTTTTCTTATATTACTTAATCTTGCCCTCAGAAACTTGAGCAAAGAATGAAAACCAGATTTGGTTTTTCTTCTAAAAGGAAGCTTGTTTCTCTTAGAGAGAAATGTACTCCAGAAAAGCCATGAACAACAGCAGCATACTTCAGTTGAGTCAAAGTTAAAAAAAAAAAAAAGAAAGAAACACCAAAGCACGCACAACGCACGCAAAATACATGCTCTCCCTCCTGGGCGCACACAAAGTATTAAAACATATGACCAAAGAAGTGTCCAGGGATTGAAATGAAAGTGATAGCGAACTGGTAAAGATATTCCAAACATTTTGAGAAAACTTGCAATAGACATTGAATAGAAGAATATATTGGAAAAATGTACTTCTCTGACTCTGCCTCCCGATCTGCTTTATCTGTCTTGCTTTATCAAAATTGGTTATATCTTGTCAAGAAATAATACAGGGTTATCAGAAATCACAGCTTCACTTAGTTCACGGTAGGGCAAGGGTGTCAAAACACAGAATGGCGGTGTCAATCACCCCGATTCTCCACCAGCTATGAAAAATCGGTCCCTGTGAGGGTTACCAGCCCATCTTTCGGTCATAATTGGCAACTCTCGTAATCAATAACTTTTATTTATTTTCTATTTTTTTCTCCTAACTGCCAACTATTCATATATAATTGAGCTTTTATAATTTCTTAAGTAAATTTTACTTGTCTGCTGCTTTCGTTCTCTCAAGCATGCCGAAAATCCTGTACCCACTCTCTCTAGACACCGTGTGCCCTGGATCAGGTTTCGCACAGGCCATCTTTCGCTTACTTTTGCTTCCATGGGCGGTTTCTCTTCTCAACACTATTCACTGGCACGCCATTTTTTGTTTGTCGATTTGTCAATCAAGAAGACGGGGTGAGAGTTTCTAAAATCTAATAACTGTGTTGGCTAAAGATAAGGAACTTAAAAGGAGTCTGGAGAGCAAATGTCAAAGTGGCCAGAGTTTAAAACCACAACAATGCAGCTTCATCCTCTTTACCTAGAGATATCATTTCCAGGCCTGTGACTCTCTGTACTTGATGGTCTTTATCAGTGGGGATTAGCTGCCCTTTTGTACTTTGTTCCGTGCTATACTTCGAGATGACTTGGATAATTGAACTTCTGCCTTTTACTTCTAGGTGCCTAGCAATTTATTTACGTGTCGTGCAGCTGCATAAATGTCTCAGAGTGAATTCGCAAGAAGCCAGTGGTCACTCTTAGTGTTCCTCAGTCTTAGAAGTTGTTTTTTAAGTTGTACCTGAAGAGGGACCAACATTTATCTTCATTAGTCAATTAACACATCATCAGAATCTTGGGACCGAACTGAGAATTACAGCTCTCGTAAGTGAGACAACATGGTTTAGAACTACTGAGTCTAGAATACACTGATGCCAGTTAAGGTCCACAACGCTGACTAATCATTGCCAGTGGCACCAAACTCAGTGACAATAAGAGCCTGCTGAGAAGTGGACATGAAAGAAACACCATTCACCTGGGCAGCAGGTAATGTGTTGAAGGGTAGGGCATAAAGTGGTGAATTTTCATTTGCTTAGCAGCTGCTTTGATACCGCCGCTTGTAGTAGAAGTTGAGCCCTGAGAGGCCTGAGATGATGTAGATCAGATGTTTCTCAAACTTGAACTTGTACACAAATCACTATGGATCCCGTTAAACTACAGACTCTGATTCAGTAGGTCTGGGGAGAGGTCAGGGCTCTGCGTTTCTAGTGAACTCCCCAGTGATTCCAGCCCTGGTGGCATCCTTGGACCACACTTTGAGTAGCAAGGATTGAGAGCACTGGGGATGGAATCTACTGAATGAACAGATGGGGAGAAGAGGGAGGGATGGGACCGACAGAGATGTGGGATAGATGCAGATCTGATGAGGCAAGCAAGATGTGGAAGGCTTTACTCTTCATAGTGTAGCACCACTTACTTGTGACTTCTCAAGTAGTCCAAAAGGTTAATAATTCAAAACTATATACAGTAGTGCTATTTGATGTATTTTTCCTGGTGATTGGTGAATAAGCTGGCATTTGCAACTAGCTTGGTTAGGGGTATAATTAAGCATTCTACTAGATGCAGAACCAGATACAGAGAAGAACAGAAGCAAGGACTGAGGAAAGGATTTGGAGCTCTAAAGGATCATAAAATTAGAGATTCAAATAAAGTTTATCTAAATCTCCCAGGGACCAGAAGGCCCTAGCTGACATCTGGATTATAATAATATAATAATTATGATTAGTGCTTACCATATGGCAGACATTATACATTTATATAAATCACCTCATTAATTCTTACAACTCAATGACATAGGTATCACCCCATTTTATAAAAGAGGTTAATGGCATGTCCAAATCCATATAGACAGTAGGTTCTAGAGTGAGTATCTTAACCTTGGTCTGGCTAAATCAAAAGCAATTCCCATTCTTGCTTGCTGAAGACCAAGAAACTTAAAAGAGTGTATGTGGGGTGGAGTGGAGGGGGGCGGAGAGGGGGCACTGAAAAAGGTAGGCTAAGGAAAAGTTGAAAAAAATGATTCAGAGAATGACAAAAAGCAATGATCTTCATATTGTTCTGATATCTCCACCTATATTTGTTTGAACCTGAATGAGCTGACATTTTGAATTTTGACAGACTGCTGACAAATCATGCAGTACTACTCAGCCACTTCAGAGACAAATTTTAAAAGGTGAAATCTAGAGGTGAGAGCTACACTGAAATACAATTCCTAAGAGGATCTGTTTTCCACTAGCCTCAATCCCCTAGCATTGCTGACATTTAAGACCACCTTTTGGAAATTCCAGAGAGAAATAGCTTAGCTGCATTCTTCTTCTTGGAAGTATGAGTATAAATTGCTCCAGGTACCCTTTCTACTTAATCTTTTTTTAAATTTCAGCCTTACCTTCAATTAAGTTTGAGCCAACATTATACTTGAAATTTACGAATGTGGGGTTCATTTTTTTCCCAATTGCAAATGTGAGTCCTTCAGGCCACAAAGAAGAAGAGGGATCCACACTTTCTAATGAAAGAGAACTTTCTTACACTATAGATATAGTCTCTATCAGGAGAAGACTTGGGAAGGGCTCCCAGCTACAACAATTTTGCGACTGTCTATACTACAAAAAATAAACACATGGCAAATAACGCAACAGTGCAAATCATCATGGATGAAACTATTTTTGAGATGAGAAACTGACACTGTTGCAGACCAATTTGGGAAGGGGGGATTCCTAAGCAGGCATCTCTTAGAATTTTCCCATCAGTCTCAAGTGTCTTCATTCAAACGTCCAAGGGTAAAAGGTCTCCATGAAAAATCCCAAAGCACGCAGAGTTGACTTTAGCCCGAAATCTAAAGTTACAGAGGAAGCTCAGCTAACAAGCTCCAAAGAGAGCAATGGAAAGGGTGAGCAATTTCCCAGAGTGATTCCTGATGATAATGATTCCATCTCTACTCTAACTTCACTTGGCTTGCATTTAAGCCAACACCGAAATCATAATTCAACACTCATTCCCTTCAAGTTCCGCCAAGCATATGCTAAACCTGCTCGGCTTACCAAAGTATTCAACTATTCAGGGAAACCACCTCTGAGGCTTCCAGGGTTCCATTTTCAATTTAGTCCTCCAGCACGGGGCGTGCCAGGAGAGATGTAGAATTGATGTACCATGTTGGTGGTGGCCAAGGATAAATGAAATTCCGCCAGAACGAGAATATGTTGGTAGGCATGCACTTGTTTCTTGCTTTAGGGTAACCAAAAGCTTCAACTTGTAGTTGTAGAAACAAAGAAAGAAACAAAACCTATAAAAATGCGGTCATGAGGTGCTTGAAGTGCTTACACCTGTTCATTTATCCATAAAGCTAAAAGTGAATACAAATAAAATATAAATATGGAGGAAGTTTTGTGCCTATAAGTGATTGCTGTTAAGGAAAGAGATGCTTGAAAAAGATGGAAAAGGCATTTAGACGTAGTCCCACTGGGAATATTCTAATTTTCCATGTATTCCTACCTCCTGGGCATCTGATTCATGCTTCTTTCATTACAACGAACATTTATTTTAAAACTAATCATCCTTCAACTCCAATGGCCTCTTGTGTTTTCACTTCCAAGATGTATTTCCCTTATCTGTGGACGAGTAAATTATTATGGTCACAGGTACCACTATGAAACAACAATTAACTTGAAATCAAAACATCAACACATAATGTGAATAGCGAATGCGTTATTATTGACTTAAAGCTAACTGATTCAACAATATCATACATTTTTAAATTGGAAAAGACATTAGCAAATGATGGAATTTAGGTTTTGGGGATGTGCAATTCTTTATCTTCATCAATGTTGTTTTTTATAAAAGCAGAAATAGCAATTATTAGTAACAACTTTTTGTGATAACTCTAAGCCAAGAACTTTGCCGCAATGCAACAAGAAATCTCAATAATGCAGTACAGAATACACCATAACCTGGAACTCTCTTGGACCTTATTAATTATCATAAATAGCAGGCGGGCCTCGTTATATCATGGTTTCACTCCCATCAGAATCCTTCTGGCATGGAAGTCAAGAATGGAATTAGAGTAAAGTGAATAAACAACCAAAGTACCCTTTGTTTCTGATTTTTAAAATATTTTGCCAACATTATTTTCTGTGACACTGGAAAAACAGTTGGTGTGTATTTCTAATCTTTTAATGATTGCTTCATCACTTTCCCCTCCTTTCTATTTCTTCCTCTCTCAGAGCAAATAGGTCTAACCGGTATGCCACATCTGGATGTGATTCCAGTGCCAAAAGAGCCTTAGTAGCTGCACATTAGTAGTTGTACATTTCAAATGCCAAGCAAATGCAGAGATGTGCCTTTGCTGACAGACTGAGCAGACAACATGACATTTATTCCTCTTTATTCTCTTAAGACACATTTAACGTCTGGAATGTGCTCCTCCTCCCCATCTCTTCCATACCCTCTACCTCCCACCATGACACTTTTCTATTTTTCTGATGAACTTCCCAATCTCTTCCATCTGACCTCACCTCTCACATTGCTGCCCCATTTTTCTGGCCTGATTCAAGCGTGGGGCTCATCTTTTCTTTTACTTCAGGGCCTAGGGAATGACTCCTCCCTGCCTTTCCCTGGCTATACCTCTCACACAGAGTCACACATCGGAGTTCTGTGACTCCAATTTTCATGGAGCTCCTATCCCATGGGATGGAGTTAGGGCCTCTAGTCTTTGCCCCCCTGAGGCCCAGGGAGAGGGGTGACCACAGTGCCATGGTGTCCCAGGCTAGGCTCAGGGAAAAGAGGGGACCTCTGGCCTTTGTGTGACACTATATAGTACAGGACCAACTAAGTCATTGCTTTTAAGAGATTTCAAGTAAATTCTTTTGAGCTAGGAACTCTAACTTTCTTCACAGTTCAATGTAGGTCCATATCATTTCTCAGATATAAGTCCATTTCAATCCTCATTTCTACCTCCCTCCTATACACACACACAAACACACACACTCCTTAGTTGTCATTTCCTATCCCACTTCATCAGTTAACTTGTTTTTTGTAGCTTTCATTCAATGTTTACTAATTGTTGGAATCCTCCACACTACTTTTTCCATCTTTAGGGTAAATGTAAGTCCACCATTCCTTATGTAAAACTTTTTGGGCTAGCTGTGTTGAGGAAGTCAGACTTTTTCAAATTTTTAAAGGATACTCTTTTATTTTTTTTAATTATGTTAGTCACCATACATCATTAGTTTTTTTTTTTTTTTAAAGATTTTATTTATTTATTTGACAGAGAGAGACACAGCGAGAGAGGGAACACAAGCAGAGAGAGTGGGAGAGGGAGAAGTAGGCTCCCTGCAGAGCAGGGAGCCCGATACGGGGCTTGATCCCAGGAGCCTGGGATCATGACCTGAGCCGAAGGCAGACACTTAACGACTGAGCCACCCAGGCGCCCCCATCATTAGTTTTTGATGTAGTGTTCCACAATTCATTGTTTTTGTATAACACCCAGTGCTCCATGCAGTATGTGCTCTCCTTAATACCCATCACCGGGTTAACCCATCCCCCCACCCCCTCCCCTCTGAAACTCTCAGTTTGTTTCTCGGAGTCCATAGTCTCTCATGGTTCGTCTCCCCCTCTGATTTCCCCCCCTTCATTTTTCCCTTCCTTCTCCTAATGTCCTCCATGCTATTCCTTATATTCCATGTATGAGTGAAACCACACGATAATTGTCTTTCTCTTCTTGACTTACTTCACTTAGCATAATCCCCTCCAGTTCCACCCATGTCGATGCAAATGGTGGGTATTCATCCTTTCTGATGGCTGAATAATATTCCATTGTATATATGGACCACATCTTCTTTATCCATTCATCTGTCGAAGGGCATCTCAGCTCTTTTCACAATTTGGCTACTTTGGCTTTGCTGCTATGAACATTGGGGTGCATGTGCCCCTTCTTTTCACTACATCTGTATCTTTGGGATAAATACCCAGTAGTGCAATCGCTGGGTCATAGGGTAGCTCTACTCTAGTGCAGGGGTGCCTAGGTGGGTCAGTCGGTTAAGCAACTGCCTCCAGCTCAGGTCATGATCCTAGGGTCCTGCCCTACATCCAGTTCCCTGCTCAGCGGGGAGTCTGCTTCTCCCTCTCCCTCTGCCTTCCACTCTGCCTGCTTGTGCTTGCTCTCCCTCTCTCTCTCTCTCTCTGTGTCAAATAAATAAATGAATAAATAAATAAAATCTGTTTTTAAAAAAAGGATACTCTGGTGAATATACTGTAAATTTAGGCAATACCCAACAGGTTCAGCGGCTGCATATTTATTCATGCTAAGTGGAGATAAACCAAAACCATAAATAGCCTCACATCAGTCTGGAATTGTTTTTTCCACCAAATGAGCTTGCTACAAACTTATGAGAACAACGACAACAAAATACTTTGTCTTGAAAGTTTTCATATTTTTTTTTTTTTTTTTAAAGATTTTATTTATTTATTTGACAGAGAGAGACACAGCGAGAGAGGGGAACACAAGCAGGGCGAGTGGGAGAGGGAGAAGCAGGCTTCCCGCCAAGCAGGGAGCCCGATGCGGGGCTCGATCCCAGGACTCTGGGATCACGACCTGAGCCGAAGGCAGACGCTTAACGACTGAGCCACCCAGGTGCCCCGAAAGTTTTCATATTTTAAAAGTGAGGATTAAGGATGGTAGATCTATATTATGTTGTGCAAATTCTAAAAATGATTAACAGAGGAATGGAGTATTTCAGGAGAATTCGGGAGCTTGTAGTTAAAAATGGCTTATTTTTCTAATTTTGGAGACAGTACAGAGAAAATTTTGTAGGTAGGATAAAGAAAGATGGATTCACTCAAGTAAGCAGTTGAAAACAAGCCAGAAAAACGAAGCAAAATGAGTGTGTGTGTGGTGGTGGTGGTGGGGGGGTGCACAGAGCAGCTAGGGTGGAAGTGGAGAAGGAAGGAAACTCAAATTAGAGGAAACAAAGATAAAGAAAAATATTGGCTGACTGGAAATAAAACTTATTAAAGGCAGGTTATAAAACTTGGAGAAAAAAGATTATAACTTTGAGGCATAGTCAAGAAATTTTCTTAAATGTTATTTTCAAATGTACATTTTAAACCCACGAACATAAATCCAGGTAAAAGAAAAATATCACAGTCCTGGTCGTCCCTGTTAATCATCCCGGTTTTTAATTTTTCAGTGTTCCATTCGTTTTCATAGGGAAGCGCTTAGGCTTCTCTCTCCTTGGAAAGTTGGGAGACCAAGAAGCTTATTGGAAGTTAGAGGTTAAGGAGCTCAGAGTGGTCTAGGTATTCCTTTGTAAGGGCAGTACATATCATAATTGAGAGGTAAGGGGGAAGTTGCCAATTTTCTAATTTCCAAATGTAAAAAAACCATGGGTTTTATTTCACATTGGGTTGATTCTTATTCTCAAGTCATTTGACACTAACTGGATTGTTTCTTCCATTCAAAATGTTGCTTTGGTCAAAATGTGGTCAGCTCTATGGAAAGGTGTGGTTACAAGGAAAGAAGTTGTTATCAACAAAAAGTATGAAATCCTACAGTGCCGAGGACAGTGTTTCCATAAAAAAAGAGGAGGCATTTCTTTCATTTTTCAGATCTGAACCACTATTTTGGGTTTCTACCAAATTTTCCAGATGGTGAAAGATCTGGGAACGTCCCCATCCTCAATGATCTATTCAATAAATTGCTTCTTTTATAGGAAAAATGGAAAGTAGTCAAAGAGATACAATAGACAACCCGCCAAGTGCAAGCTCCACCAGTCAATTACAGAACCACAAAGTCATTTTCAAGGGGTGTTTATACCTCACAGATAGGAAAACAAACAAAAGAGTGAGTGAATCTCCTTAAGAACAAACGCTAGGTCATATTGGGCTGAATCTTCAGCTTGGAGTGCACAGTAGGTGCTCAATAAATGTGTGTAGATTAATTACTTAAAAATATGCCACATTTCCTATGCCAGGCCCTGGGCTAGGTCTTGGAGGGCACAAGAATAAGTTAATGCCCTGGGAGGAATTCAGATCTAACTTGGCATAGCGCAAAGCCGAATGAATAAAGGTTTAAGTCAACGCGCTATCAAAGAACAGAGCCCCAGAGAAGCCAAGTAAGGTTTACTTCACATTTTGCAGGAGCTCTCATACCCATTTTAGCGCTTGCGTTCCCTGGATTGCCCTTTATAGGGGGCGCAAAAGGAGGCGAGCCCAGAGAATAGAAGCGGCGGCAGGATTGGGGGAAAGTTGGGAAATAGGAAAAACTGCGGGATTCCTGGGTCCGAGACTGAGTCCGTCCTGGGTTTGAAAAGAGGACTATGCCTTTTGTCACTCTTCTCCTTCCTCCAAATCCCCCGGGAGGAGAAATTGGCTGGGGGGGGGGGGGGCGGCGGGGAGGGTTTACATCAGAGAGACCCACAGAGAGTACTGCTCTTTGCTAGAACGGCCACAGCCCAAGAAACCTATGAATCCACAGCTGACGCCTTCCAGAAAAGGACCCACCCAGGCTCGCTAAGAAAAGGAAACCCACGTGACACCGGAGGGTGGGGGTGGGAAGCGAGGCGACCCCGGAGCGAGAGAGGCCAGAGGCGGGGCCGGAGACCAAGCTGCTACAAGGAACTGCCCCGCGCAGCCCGTCCGGGGCGAAGGGCTCGCTCTGGGCTCCGCGCGTGCCGGACACTGTGGAGGAGACAACTCGTTCCGAGCGCGCCACGCACGGGGTTCAGAGAAGAGAGACCCGCTTCGCGCACTGGCAAGGGGCGGGGCGGCGCTAGCCTCTCGCACCGGGAGCCGGAGCTTGACACCGCCCGGGTGCGGACCCACCGCCCCTCCCCGCTCGGCACCGCCTCCCGCAGCCCGGGGAGGGGCCCGGGCGGAGCTAGCCTGGCCGCGCCGGGGCGGAGCGGGCGCCGGCAGAGCGCGGCGCGGGGCTGGCAGCGAAGGTCCCCGGCGGGATAGGCGTCGCTGCGGCTGCGGAAGACCCCCCTCCCTCCCGCCACCCCGGCCGGTAGTCCCCGCAGACCTACCTTCGCGGCGCGCGGCGGCTCCGCTGCTTCCCTCCAAAGGAGGTCCGGCTCCCCGCTCTCCGGACCCGCCTGGCGACCTCGCCTCCGGCGGGGCGGGCGGCTGCGGCGCCCGGGGCATGGCTTCGGCGGGCAGCGGCATGGAGGAGGTGCGCGTGTCGGTGCTGACCCCGCTGAAGCTGGTCGGGCTGGTGTGCATCTTCCTGGCGCTGTGTCTGGACCTGGGGGCCGTGCTGAGCCCGGCCTGGGTCACGGCCGACCACCAGTACTACCTGTCCCTGTGGGAGTCCTGCCGGAAACCCGCCAGCTTGGACAGCTGGCACTGCGATTCCACGCTCAGCAGCGGTGAGAGCCCGGCGCGCCGCGACCCCCGCCCCCCACCCCGGACTGCCCGGTGCCCCGCTGCCCGGACGGCCACCGCCTCTCTCCCCACCTTCTGTGTCCCCTACCCTCGTCCGCCCCGCTCCATCCTGGCCCTTCGCGGACCCTTGGGCTACAGCCGCCTCCCTGATAGCCAGCCCTCGTCTCTCCCCGGTCCTGGTCGCCAGACCCAATGCGACGTCCCGCGCCCTCTCCGTCCTCCCGTGGCCATTCCTCGGGCTCTGGAGTAACACGTATGCTGTTTGGGGTAATTGATATCCTTTGAGGCGAGAACCGTGGGGCTGTGTTAAAAATGCAACGCCTTCCCCACTCACGTTAAAAAAGAGGCAAAACCGCCCCAACTCTACCAAGACGCCCTGGGTTCTCTGCTCGGTCTTCCCCACTCTCTTCTCCCTCCTCTCTCAAGGAGGAATTTGCCTGAGTTTACCTCTTGGTGCCCACGTTTCTGCCTGCTCTACTCCACTTTGTCTCGGTTTTCCCCGGGGAGTTTCGGTTTGGGTTTTATTTCCTTAAATTTTTGAGGGATCTGGAGAGTTGGAACAGAGACAGGCGTAATTTCCTTTCCTTTTTTGGTGACACGTCGTTGGTTGTGAGTTGCCCTTCTTTCTCTTCCTCTCCAAATACCTCCTCTCTCCTTCAGACCTTTCCTTTCTCCATGAGCTACTTACTCACAGATGCCTGGAAAGTTGTGGCTTATTCAGCTAGCACTGGAAGCTGCAAACGGATGGGGTGGAGGGTGGAGAAGAGGGTAGTCACTGGGGCTACCCAGCCCCAAGGGGGGGCTTTACTCTCTCCTTGACCCCCAGTTGCCTTCCCCTGCGTCCCAGTTACGCCGTTAGCAGAAATCTGCCAATTTCCGATTTCTTGCAGTAAACCCTTTTCCTCGCTAATCTTGATTATTCAGCTGCTGGTGTCAGTGCAGAGAAAGGGGAATAAAGGCAGAGGACCTGCCCGTGATTTTACACTTACCCACGCGTACCCCTAAGAAACTGATTAAATTCCTTCGTGACAGTTTGTCTTCTCTGGGACTATTTATGAAGCTTTACTGGAGACGTTTCAAGTTCCAAGAAAGTTGAAATAGCACAAATGCCACACAAACCTGATTTACTTTTGTCTTGGTTTCTTGTTTCAAGAAAGATTAGTTCACTTGATTAAGTTTCTTTCATAAATTTGATTTTCTGTTTACAAAAGGCCTCTTCTTTGATTTTACTTCAAAATTCCCATTGACGGGGTTCGTCTTTGTTGCTTAATTCACTGTGGAGGGGACTGGTTGGCAGCAGGAGGTCAACATTTAGGTCTTTTAATTCTTTCAGGGTTGGTTGTTTACAACTAAAGATAAAATAAATTGGTAAAATGCCTTTCTTCAGTAACCAGGGGATCCAAATAAACTTTGGAGAAAATATCTTTTCTTTCCCCTCTCCAATAGAAATGGAAATTTATGTAGGAATGCCAGCTTCAGCATGTCTCCTTAGCAACGGGAATCTTTTGCCCCTTTCTCCTGTCTCCTGAAATAATAGCCCCCTGATTGCATAAAGACTTTTCAGATAGGTTAGAGAAACCAGCCTCTACTCCTCTTTTCTTTTCAGACCCATATCCTTTTCTCTTGGCCAGGAATGTGGGGAATGGGGAGAAGCCAACCCGAGTTTGTTGAGCAGTACGCCGTGTTTGCTAATCTCTCCTTAATTGCCTCCATACCCATTTATCTCAGCTTCCCCCGCCCTCCCCCAGGCAAGGAAATAGGGAGACTCAAGCTTCATGCAAATGTAGTGATAAGAGGTCTCTACGAGGTAGAAATTGGAGGCAGGGACAGTTTCTGATTTTTTTTCCCCCCAAGCCCGTTATCCTACCCTTCTGCTGAAACTCATAACCACAGCATTTATTTCTATTTGGGTTCCTGAAAATCAGCTTCAGTTCTGTTTTGCTTAAGATAGTTTTCATCCCAGAAAAAAGTGTAGTTGGTGAGCAAATGACGTGGGAGGCATAGAGATGGTTTTGTTTGAGGCTAACTGGAACAAGTTCTTGACTTTCTTTATGTAGTAGCAGTTCATTTTTCCTCTCCAAGGCGGTGGGTGGGGGGTGCAGGAGGAAAGGAAACAAAATATGGAAAATTGCTCTATCTCCCCCACTTTACAAAATGTGCTTTCTTAAAATGTTCTGTGAACTTGAAGCTTCTATCCACAAATGTTTTGAAATGAAGAGGGAAGCTTGAATTGAAGCGAGCAATGCTTCTCTTGCCTGTTCCAGAGGGCAGGCAGCTTTTCTCAGTCTGTTTGCTGTGTGGAGTAGCAGAAAGCAGAGAGGGAAATGTCTTCTCTGAAGATTTTAAGAGATCCACTTCATTGTCTCTTGAAATGAATTACCTCGGGAGGAGCCACCAAGGACAGTTTTACTAAAGGCCCTTCCCCAGGATCTTCGGGGCTTAATTAAAAACCTTTGTCTTAATTAGAATTAAAACTGCTATGAAGAGATGAGCTTGTATTTACAGAAGGGAAATTTCAGGAATGTTTCTACTGACGACAGTATGTCCTAATTAGGCCCAGTTCCTACGGAAACTTTCCCCTCAGCCATTATTTTTAAAGCTGCATTTTAATTTTGGTACCAAATATGCGTTGTTTGCTGCTTATAACCTGTTTTATGGTTTTAAGCGAAAGCAGAACCATGCCTTTTGTGTCCTGGTGTATTGAAGGTTGCGTCAGCACTTCTAGTACGAACCAGTAATCCGGGTGTCAGTCAACTGTAATGCTTTTCTCTGGTGTCCCAGTTCAGTGTAGGGGGACAGTCCAGGCATTCATCTAAAGCTATAAGTTTTCCAAAAGAGACAAATGAGAAAAACGGCCAATAGACTGTCATTCGCGGTGGAAACAAAATAATAATAATAATAAAGTATGCTTGTTAGGAAGTTTCGAATAGGTGGTGCTCCCATGGCTGCCGGCCACAGAATTTCTAAGGATAGTTTCCCCACTACTGATTTGTGCAGCCTCTTAATAAATCTTTAATCAGCTTATTTTAAATGGTAGTCGTGTTTTTGGCTTTTGCTTACTCACATTTAGTTTTGATAACTTTTGTTTAGAATATAGTTGTTAAAATTTCGTAGCCATTGCAAAAGAATCCTTAGTGCAAATAGGATTGCTCAAGTGGACAGAGAATGCTGATGCCCTAAACTTGACATAAAATGTGCTGTATAACCTCTAGGGTGGCTTTAAAATTCATAAATATGTAGCTGTTTCATATAAGGCAGATTCCTTTTTTGACGTCCATGTGATTTATTGACCGAGCAAAAAGCAAGGACATGCAGATAGCCAAACGAACGCGTTTTACTAAGAGTAATTTTAGGATATAACAAGTGCATTTATCCATCTTTCCATCTACAGAATCTATGCATCTTTTCCATCCATGAAATACTTGATCAAATAGTGCCTTTTTCAAGGAATATTGTTAACATCATTCGTGCACTGTCCTAAAAATAGCTTCATTTGTAACATGAGTCACTGGCAGTTTTGAAATGGCAGTGCGCGCCGTATGCTAATAACAGGTGAATATTATTATTTTCAGTTGACAAGAGGTTCTCTTAAGAGTGCTTTCTATGTAGCTCATTTTCCTAAAACTAGTAGAAAATTCCGCTTTAACAGGCTTTGTAAGAAAACCCACCTTGGGTTGTAGTTTAAGATAAACCAAACTGCCTAAACAACTGCAAATCTTAGAAAATCTGAGGTTTAGTGATTCTGAATTCAGGTGTACGTCCTTCGTGCATAATTTGAATCCATACCTTCATAGGGAAACAAAATTGCATTGGGAAACCTCACAGTGTGATTTACTCCAGGAAAGGTTCAGCTTCTTGCTCGAAATGAGTTGATATTGATGAGTGTTTACAAATAGTTCTGCAGGCCTGGAGGTCAGACAGTTAGACCCTCTTCTGGCTTCCTGAAAAAGAACGTAAGTAGAACAAATGCAGTTTTATTTAACCTACACAGCATAGGTGGGTGGAAAATTATACAAAGAGTAGCACTCAGCACCAAAACTTTCTCAATAAGTTGGAGAAAACCAAGTATAACTTATTTCACGATCTTTTCTTTTACCATCTCCTAAGATTTTCAAGCTCCCAAGATTGACTTTTACAAAGGATGTTTTAATTTGTGGACAGATATAATTCCTCTTTTGCTCACATTTATAGAATGATTGTAATCTCCAGGGAACCATTTAGATCAGTCTTTGTCAGCAAAGGGATTTGATGGGTGTGTGAGAAGCCTGGCCTTTCATAAAACATTTCACAATAAAACCAAAGCAAACAAAAGCATATCTTAGGCAATAGATTTTGCCTGCTGTCAGGAATATATTTTAGGAATTTCTTTCAAGTTTCTGTTAATGGTAAGACTACTTAGTGGGACCAAAGGTACATCCAGTACTACTAGATGTATTAGTGAAAAGGATTGTAGATGCTTCAAAATAAGTCCCTGGAATACATTATCTAAATACCACAGTAAATTTCTATATGAACTATGCTAAATTATAATGTAATCCTGTAGGAGGGCAGAGTAGTGTTGAGAATACAGGAGGCTTTAGATTCAAACTGCCCTGACCTTAGCCACTTACCATTCATGTGACCTCATACAATTTAATGGCTTCAAATGGTTTGTCATTAAAATTAAATATATAAAAGTACCTGCTCATTAGGGTTGTGTTTCTTCCTTATTATATATTCATTAAAACAAGCCCAAAGTGATTTTTTTTTGGATAATTGAGGACTCCCCCCACCCCCCTTAAAAGGTAAACTCTTTGCATTGAATAATGAAGTATGTTGTGAGTTTCAAATTTAAATTTTGCTATGCATTACCAAGCATTTAACTATGCTCTTGGTAGATCAGGATCACAAAACTATTATCTAATAGCTACCTTTTTTGTTAGTACTATTACAGGGCAGACATCTCCATTATTCCCAATGTCACAGTAAACTTGCAAGGTAGCTAATGTTATCCCTATATGTTACTGAAGAGACCAGGCGTTTTATATGTTTGCCAAGTTTTCAGTCGTTGGTAGAGACATTTTTTCCAAGAGAGTACCAGTTAGTAATGCTGGGAAACAAACCACTTCAAAAGTTAGTGGTACAAAACAACAATCATTTTATTATGCTCATGACTTATGTGGGTCAAGAATTCAGATAGGGCATAATGAGGATGGTTTATCTGGGGCTCCAGGATGTCTGGGGGACATAGCTGAGGGTGACTTGAATGGCTGGGGACTGGAACATCTGGAACTGTAGGATCTTCTTCCAAATGGTTTCACTGGGTTTGGCACCTTGGTGGAAATGGCTGGGAGACTGGAATCTGCTGGGACCGGCCTTACTGGAATGGTGGTCCCAGGGTAGTCGAACTTATTACAGAATGAGTGGTTTTCCCAGAAAGGGTCCTAAGAGAACAAGTCTCTGTCTTAACTAGCCTGGAAAATCACAGAGGAGCCATATGGAAGCTCAGATTCCAGGGGAGGAATTTGGACTCCACCTCTTGATGGAGCAACAGCAAGGTCCCATTATAGAAGAACATGTAGGATGGGAGATGCTGTTGGGCCACTTTTGAGGCATAGAGTCTGACACTGGAGTCTAGCTGCCAGTCTGCATTCTTACTTTATTGCCTCTGAAGAACAAAGACAACTACATAGCTACTTTCTTTAAGAATTTTGAATCAGGGGCACCTGGGTGCCTTCGGCTCAAGTCATGATCCCAGGGTCCTGGGAACGAGGAGGGCCCCCCCGCCATTGCGTTGGGCTCCCTGCTAGGCCAGGAGCCTGCTTCTCCTTCTCCCTCTGCTGCTCCCCCTGCTTGTGCTCGCTCACTCTCTCTCTCAGATAAAGAAAGAAATAAAATCTTAATTAAAAAAAAAAGAACTTTGAGTCAATTATATAAGTATAAAATTTGGCTTGGGCACAAACTGCCCTTAACAAATGGCTTTAATGATTGGTCACTTTTATGGGGTTACTTTGGATTTGGAATCAAATGAATTCAAAAACCTAACCTGTCTACAAATAGAGAACTTCTACCACTCTCTGTAGGTGACCTTAAGCCATTTTGGTTTGTAGTCTCAAATGACCAAGGCTCAAACTGATTAAGAATCTGGGGTCTAGGGCGCCTGGGTGGCTCAGATGGTTAAGCGTCTGCCTTCGGCTCAGGTCATGATCTCAGGTTCCTGGGATCGAGTCCCGCATCGGGTTCCCTGCTCAGTGCAGAGCCTGCTTCTCCCTCTCCCTCTGCCATTCCCTCTGCTTGTGCTCATCTGTCTATCTCTCTGTCAAATAAATAAAATCTTAAAACAAACAAACAAACAAAAAAGAATCTGGGGTCTAATCTACTTCGTGTTGCTGATAAAATTTTAATTTTTTTTTTTTAAGAAAGTTCTGTATGAGTCTGAGGAGATAGATGCTTTGTACACGATCACTAAAATGTTAAAATTTCAGACAGGAGCCAAGTTTTGTAGCGCTAGAAAGGTGTTGGAGTTGCAGAATTATTTTTTGTTTGCTTATTTTTCCCTTAATAACAAAATTCTTTTCCTGACAATTGCCCATATATTGAATTGCAGAATCATAGCACATTTGGGGTAGAAAAGATTTTAAAAGTATTCCTGCCCAGGCAAATTTCTTGCGTGGATAAGAAAAAATGAGGAAGATGCAATGGTAGTGACTCAATAGGAATTGTACTTGGCTGAACTATTTTTGCAGGGTGCGTTTTCAAGCTTTCCTGTCACATTGCAGGTAACTATCTTTTGGTGTTTGAAGGTTTGTTGAGTACTCTCATGTATGGAACTTTGGATGCAGAGGTTAAGTACTACACATGAAATAGATGTCTACTTTTTTATAATCATCCAAGATTTGATTTCACATAGAATTTACGATCTTCAGATAGACTCATATGTCAGTAAGTCTGTGAAGTTTTAGATGTTTTCTATCATCAAATCTACATTGTTGGCATGACTAGTCCTTAAAAATCAACAAAACTTCTTTTTCTTTAAGCTTTGCCATGATAGGATGCTTTAAAACATCTGTTTAATTTTAAGTTGAATCATAATTGCAAGTATGTGGAAGGCATCCATTTGTTTTTTAAATTGATTAAATGAATATAAATTTCACTAGATCAAGTTATTATTGCATCCTGGCTTTTTTTTATTACATTTATTTATCAAAAGAGACTGATGTTCCCTTAAACAGAATTTCATCCTTATATGTCAAAGGTACTGGCAGTTAAATCTTACCAGTCTTTTCAAAGTATTGGATCATCTCCCTTGAAAATTAGACAAGGACACCTTTCCTTGCCCTTTTTTGCTTCTATATTTGTCTGGGATTTTGAGACACTAGTAGACCATCAATTTTCTATTCTGTTGTAGTCTTCTTGCCTAAAGACTCCCATTAAAAAAACAAAACAAAGCAAAAAATCAAAAACGAGGCATCCATGGTTCCCAAAGAACCAAGGAAAAATACCTAGAGTCTTTTTGTCTCTAGCAGCTTATATTAACTATTGGGAGATTTTTAAATGATAGTTTAATGAGCCATGTTTCAACATAATGTCACCTATTGATTCTCTTTCCAAAATATATGTTTATTAGCAAAAAGATGTTTAAACGTAGAAGCTGGGACCCATGAGTGACATATCATCAATGTGTAAAAAGGCACACCCACAAAAGAACTCAAATTTCCATCAAAGGGGGTTTTATTGCTCTCGTGTTTTAAGGTCCCTAAACCAAAAGTTCATCAAAATGTTGCCATAGTACTTTGTGAATGCGACCTGGTGTCTATTCCTAGCACCACTAGGTGACTTAGAGATATGACCTTTCCCCTTTCCTGTCTTCTCACATGTGCCCAAGGAGTTAACTTCATTAAAACATATTCACTGACCTCATCGCAGGGCGTAGGCATTATCCTGGTACAGAATTAGCCAGTTTGCGTGCCAGCACTGTGCTAGTTAGGGACAGCAAGGTGATGAATGAAACACTTTTAAACAATGAAATCATATAAATGTACAAAGTAATGTAAAGGAGGAAATAAAAGTTTAAATTCTGCAGGGGGATAGAAGAGATCTCATCTAAAGAAGTTTGCTAACAGGGAACTGCTATCTTGCCAGTTTTATCCCCCCCCATATTTACTAAGAGGGTATCTCAATACGGATCGTGGGTGACTGGCTGTCTTCCGTCTACCCTTTGATTATTATTAGCTACTCTAAACCCATCACAGAAGATTTGTAGTTGAATAGAAGAAGGTCACCCACTCCTAGTCCTGGTGTGGGTTTTCTTCTTCCTGCTTTTCCAGATAACCACGTTTTCTAAATTGTAACCTTAGGTTTTTTTCCCTAAGAGTGGGGAAGAAACAATGTTCAGTGTAACAAACTCATCACAACTTTATGGAAATAGTATGATTATAAATTACTACTGAGAAATACCTGTACCCTTTAGATAATATTAGTTACCATCAAATGCTAACGAAAGCTTTCTAACATAGTACATGGTAGGAAACAGCCGTCATTAGCGGTGATGGTGTGTCTTTTTTTTTTTTTTTTTTTTTGTCTAAATTCTGCAACATGCTTTAAAAGCAGGGCTCTTTGCTAAGCACTGTATATAACGGTCTTATTTGGGGGGAAAGATACCATATGTTATGGTATTTGGATGATAAATTGCATTTTCACCAAATTTTCTAAGATAGAATCCTGTGAAGCAGGTAAAACACCCCTTGATTTGTTAAAGAAAAAGAGATGCGTATTCTTCTAACACCACACAAAATAATTCAAAAGGCTGGAATGAAATTGTCATGGATTGAAAATTAGTAACCTGTCTGGTACTTTTGGACAACCAGAATGTTCTAGAATTTTGGCAAAATTGACCTACATTTTGGTTATTAGAGTTGTTGCATCACTTATTTGCATGGTTTCCTAGTATCATATATGTGCTTAAAGGCAGGTCGGCACTGCACTTTTGACACATTTTTTATCCATAAATTGGCCTGAAGAGTAGGACTCTTTTAAGTTGTATCATTGCAACTTGATTAACAAGGTAGGTGCTTCTCTAATATTCCATTTCACTTTGTGCAGCACAGTGTCAGTGTCTATATTGTCATTTTGTAAAAGACACATAGTTATTTGCTTTAAATATTTGTTTGCACATGAAGAATGTTAGATTTGATATTAGTTGATTGAAAAGACGTGGTCATTTTAACTATTGAAATCAGAATCGGAATTCTTCTTTTGCCTGTCTTTGTGTCTACATCTCATGGAATAGTGGAAGATTAATGCGACACTGACGGATTTAGATCAGAATGCAACTTAGCCAAGAAAACAAAATTTAAACTCCCTCAGTAATGGTTTCAGTTTTCCACTTCATTTGCCACATGCAGATTAAAAAAGTGAAGTGTATCATTTGATACCTCTGGAAATATTTTGGCTATTAAGTCTACAGTTACCTTCCTTTTACACAAAATAACAGCACCATTTTGATTCATTCTTCATACATGAGGATATGGACTTACTGTCCAAATCCAGAAGTATGTAGCATTCATCTCAAATTCCTAAATTACAGTTGATGAAAATAATTCAATGCCATAATTTCTAATGAAATGAGCTAGGCAGGAAAAATGCATGGTCTTCTGTGAAGAGGTGGATGTGTTGGAGAATTTGGGTTTGAAAAGTTATTCTGTAACTGGAGCTTGTTCTCCCCTCAACAAATATAAACCATCCCAGTATTTCCCATTCCTGATGATAAAATGGAATTGGCAATACTGAGTTTGCTTTCTGAGTTCTTACCAATATAATTAAAATAAATTTAAGTGTTTTGCTCTACATATGCCCAATAAGTGAATCAAAGTATTTAGAAGAACTGAAGGTGTTCTGGCGATGAGTGAAATGATCCAGCTTATGTGGGTGAGTTAGGGAGGATTTATGGATGACCTGTGAGGTGGTGTCAGGATGATAGGAAACCTCTTCACCCTGTCACCTCTTCAAGGTGGAACAGTAAATGATTTTAATTGCAGTTATGGATATCATTTTGGTTAATATATCTGTCTTTTAGGGACTTCAAAGGTGAAAATAAAAGTGACTGGCAAATTTGAATGTGATTATAAAAGTTAATTAAAAATCAATATTTTACTTTGTGATGAGAATTCTAGAACAGTGATACTCTCGTATTAAAACATTAAAATACATTTAGGAAAATACTACCCACCCAAATTGTGGGAGTTGAATTTCTAAGGCTAAAAATCTGTTTCTTCATTGCTTTTTAATTTTATCTGATTTCCTAGAAGAAGTGGCAATTGTGTGCTCAGGGATTTACATACAGTAGAACTAATTTCAGCGTATAAACAGTACCTACAGAGGTAAATAAATTAGACAGTGTTTGACAAGTTAAAGGTTTTGAAATGAGGTGGGTGGAGGAAAGCTTTAGGCACTGATGTGGTGCATTTGACCTTGGCTTAAAAAGTGTGGAAAGTGTATTGTCATTAAGATTTTGCCTTTCCTGAAAATTGGAAGTTAACTTTGACCACGAATTCCCTAAAGGAATGTGAATTTCCAATTTGGCAATTATGATGTGGCTCATAGAATTTTCGTAATGCAGTGGCAATTTCAGACCAGTCTCATGTATTAGACTGTAAAGTAAGTCAGCACAATTCTGCAGATTACTAAAGCATTTATAGACATTGGAAACTCTGGCGCCAGCTAATAAAAATACCTTGAAAGAGGACTTGAATTTAGTTCCTGAGTTGCATATTAATGCTGGACTTGATGTTATGATATAAAGACTGCCCAATTTTGATTCTGTAACTGCAGGGGAAAGTATAACATTATGTTCATTATATTCATTCCTGTTTTTTTTTTTTTTTTTTTTCTTAGAGAAAGCACTAGCAGATAGAGAAGCACACACTTATCTTGAGCCTTGGCTAGAAACCTATATATACTATGTTTTTTCCTATTCACACATACCTGTGATAAAGTTTAATTTTTAAATTAGGCACAGTAAGAGATTAACAACAATAAGAATATAAAATAGAAGAGTTATAACAATATACTATAATAAAAGTTATATAAATGTGATCTCTCTCTTGGAATATTGTATTGTGCTATACTAATCCTTGGGATGATGTGAGATGATAAAATGCCTACATGATGAAACGAAGTGAGGTGACTGATAGAGGCATTGTGACGAAGCCTTAGGCTACTACTATTGACCTTCTGGTGATCCGTCAGGAGGATCATTTGCTTTCAGACTGGACTGCGTTTGATCGCGGGTAACTGAAAGCATGGAAAGCGAAACTGCAGATAAGGGGGGACTGCTATACTCTTAAGCAGAACCTGCCATATACTACAGCAGCCTCATTTCAGGTGTGAGTTCCAGATCCAAAACATTCTTTGCAGCCCATTTGAGTCCTCGCTGGCTCATGGACCAAGGATGTACATTTTTTCATCAAAACTGATTATCACTTGTTTTCAGAGCTCTTGGAAACCAAACTCAAATTTCAAATCAACTGGCCTGACATTGAACAATGGCCAGTTTTAATTGTGCAGAGCACTGCAGTTTGTAAAATAGCACCATGGCCATTGATGTTCTGCAGAGCTGGTTTATGTTCACTGCTCTGCTACGGTGTCAGTTTATCATTTATAGAAATGTGTAAAACTAATGCAGAGTAATAAATCTCTAAGGACTCTTACCACTTCATCTGACTAAATACTGTGAGGGCTATAAAACTGTGGAACTAAGATTGATGTAGAAATTAACCAATTATGAGAACTTAAAATAGATGATTTTATTTTAAGAAGTGGGGCTGAAAATTGAGAATTTTATGACATTTTAATTTGTTTTGCAAACACTACATATGGGATAGCGAGTATTTGTGGCATGCAAACTTTCTAATGGAAAAACCATTAGTGTAGAGACAAGTTTTCTGGTCATTTATTGAATATTACCATAAAATTTTTCAAGTTCTATAGTATATAACAAAACATTTTATATGTATATTTTGTTAAATGTACATTTGGTAGATAAGGAGGTATATGTGTATACATGAAGCCCAGCATATATTGTTTTAATGGCTATTACTAGGTATCTATAAAACTATTTTTCACTTTTTAAAAATTCTCCGTATTCTAGTCTTGTTCATCAAGGAAGAGGAAATGGTATCAGGCTGATCTACATGGTCCCTGACTTTAGCTTGCCCGTAAGGCAGGCAGGCCCTAATGTCTGGACAGTGGATTCTAACTCTTTCCTGCAAGAGGCACGATGCCACAAGCACTGTTCTCAGCTTCAGAGTACCTAGTGCTGAACCGTGAAAAGTGCCCTGGGTCTCACTGACTATGGTAGCCTTATCAAACCACTTTTTTGGCTTCCTGATTGTTCAACTGATCAACGAGTTAAAGCTTTGGTCCTGGGCAACCTGCCTGAGTGAATCATTCCAAATGGATATAATGACAGCACTCTCAAAACTTGGCACAGTCTACCAGAGATATGGGCTCAATACTTCAGTCTAAGCCCCAGCTTCTGGCCAGGACAGTGGCAGACATGGCCCAGTTCTAGACTTTCATAAAATAAAATGGCTTCTCTGTGTGAACAGGCATTATCTATGGTTAAGGACCAAAGGGAAGGGTAGCAACATTACAGTGTGATATTGGTAACCTGCCTTTTTTACTTTATGTCTAGGATGACTTTCATTAGCCACAACCCTCAGTACTAAAAATAGATACAGGACTTTTAGAAGAAAATGGGGGAGTGCCTGGGTGGGTCAGTCGGTTGAGCGTCCGACTCTTGGTTTCGACTCAGGTCATGATCTCAGGGTCGTGAGATAGAGCCCCGCACTGGGCTCCGTGCTCAGCACGGGGTCTGCTTGAGACCATCTCACCCTCTCCCTCTGCCCCCCCACCTCAAATAAATAAGTAAATCTTAAAAAAAAAAAAAAAAAAAAAGAGAAGAAGAAAATCAGAACTGGTTGTATTCACTTACTTTTTAGAACTACTTCCTATGCTGTAAGAGGTTCCCTTCCTAATTAGGTTCTAGTCCCTTTTAGTAAGTGTTATTCTCCTTGTGGTTTCTATTGCATTTTATTGGTTTTCCATATGACATGAAGTATTACTATTTTAAGGAAATCTCCTAATTTAAGGAGATTTGGGTTTTCTATACTTTTCAATTGCTAAATTGGATAAGCATCACTTTGCACTCCTTTATTACTCATTTATCAAACTGACTTTATTATGAAATTATTATTGTCTGAGAGACCTTTACATAGAAAAAAGTTCAGCATTGTTAAATGGTACATAAAGTACAGACCAGGGGTCAATAAATTTTAGCCAGAGGGTCAAAACCAGCCCTTTTGTAAAGTTTTATTGGGACACAGCCATGCTCATTCATTTACATATTGTCCATGGCTGTTTTCACACTACACAGCAGAGGTTGAGTAGTTGCAACACAGACCATGACCCACAAAGCTGAAAATATTGACTGTCTTGCCCTTTAAGGGAAAATTTTGCCAATTTTTTTTGTCTTAGTTTGCTTTTACAAAATGCAAATAAATACATGTATTTTATCTATTCTTTGAGCATATTTAAAGTAGAGAAAAGTGATCAAAATTTCTTTTTTTATTTTGGGTTAAAAGTGGAAATAGTCAAATCTGTGGCATATATATTGGGCTGTGGAAATACACAAATCTGGGCAAATCATTATGCATATATATTGGGCTGTGTGAAAGCTTATCAGAAAAGCAATCTTTTAAGTTATTTTTTTAAGTGAGTGAATAGTTGTATATTGACTTAAAATCGATTCTGTAAAAATTCTTGTTTAATTTGGAGAAAGTTGCTAAAAGTAATCATTTTATAAAAATTAATGGTCCAACTAGAAAGTATTCAACAAAGTCTCTATTAAAGAATTTGATGGATGAATAGTTGGATTTTTTTTTTGTACCCCACTTTGATACAATGAAAATTTTACTTATTCAGAAATTTCAACTTGAAAGTTTTTAGAAGAATGTCTATTATGTTAAAGTGAAAAATAATTGTGCTATGTATAAACTTTTTCAAAGAAATTTAGAGACTTCCAAATGTAAGGATTATTCTTTTGGTTTTTTTAAATTCAAAGCTACATGCTGTTATGGAATAAAAAATCCATAGTATGACTATCCTTTTAAACTCTAGTTGAAAGCCAGATATACTTTTGTTTGAAGTTATATGGCTTTGTTACAAATAGATGGCATAAAAAATGCTCTCCACTTTCTTGCGATTCACCTTTATATTTTAAAAGTGTGGATTTTTTCTGTTTTCCCCTTGTTTGTTTGTTTCCTGAATGCAGTGCAAGTTCTGGTTCAGTGCCAGTTATAAATCCAGAATTTATTAGAAGGCAAGGATGTGGAAGAGGACACTTGAGGCAGAGATATATAAGTATAAAGAAGAGAAGAAAATCCGAGGGTTTTATAGGTTCCTCCATTCATCCCTTATCCTACAGTGGTAAAAGAGTGCACTTTGGAAGCTTTCTGGAGGGGTAATTTCAAAGTGCAGCATCAAAATATCATGAGTTCTTAACTTTGAATAAGACTACATTGCAGTTTAACCATGGATTAAAGTCTATTTTCATTTTCTGCACATACATTAAAGTGAGGGCCAGAAGAGGCAGCCTGGGACTTCCAAAGGACCCCCAATGAAGAATGTTCTGCACAGTATCATTTTTTGTGATGCTTCCTAAACTGGATAGTGCTTTCATATATTCACTTTGCTGCTTCTTAGAGAACATTCTCCTCTTCTTATGGGATGGGAAATGGCCAATTTTCTGTCATGCTACTTCTGTATCTTTATAGGAAGTGACAGATGCATTTCAGTGAGGTTTACATTTCACTCAGCACATGGGAGACTCAAAGTATCCATGTACAGAGACCGGTACATAGCATGTGATCAATATATGCTTGCTGTTTCCACGTATGAATGAAGAAAGGGGGCCAGCAGCTATTTAGAGTACATTCTGGCTCCCTGGGAATACTTAATTTCACAGACCATCCTTGTGGTAAATACCACAGTGAGATTAGAATGAAATGAAAGAGAGTAGGGAAAAACAAACAGCAACAAATTTTCCTGATGCCATTTTGCTGGGGGAGTTGTTTAGAGAAGGGGAGGAAAAGACTGGCAAATAAAAACTTGGTTTCTTTGGGGGGTGCAGTACGGAGAAGGAAGGCTTTATGAGAAAGGACCAGAAAAAAAAAAAAAAATGAAAGAATGTGTTACTGCCACACAACATGGGTAGATATCAGAGACATAAAAGCCAGACACAAAATCAATATCACAGACTTAAAAGCCAGACACAAAAGAGTTCAGACCATTTACATAAAGTTTAAGAACAGGCAAAAATGAATCCGAGGTGATAGATGTCCCTTACTAGCCTGGGTGGGAGGGTGACTATTGACTGGGGAGGGGCACGAGGGAACCCCGGTGACGAAAATGTTCAATATCTTAATGTGGGTGGTGGTTATATGGGAGTATGAATATATATAAAAGTTCATCATATTCTCGACTTTCATATTTAAGGTTTGTGAACTTTATAGCTCAATAGAAAAAAACAATAATAATGAAAATAGGTTATGGAAAGGATACCCAATTTACCGTGAAGGCTTAGTAGAGTCCTTGGAAAGCGTGGCAAACCCCTGGTCTAAAAACACTGCTGAGCTTAGCCTAAGAGACTTTTCTGAATTAGGACGTTTATAGTAATTTTTGTTGCAAAACACTTCAGTTCCCAAAGGATGATTAGAATGCAGTAAGATCCCGTGTATTTAGCTGCAGCTAGATGCAGGCTGCTGAACATCATTCTGTTGATTCTTTGAGGATTGACTGCTTAAAAGCAATACTTTCTTGTTTTTCTTTGCAGATTGGCAGATTGCTACTCTGGCTTTACTCTTGGGCGGTGCTGCCATCATTCTTATTGCATTCCTGGTGGGTTTGATTTCTATCTGCGTGGGATCTCGAAGGCGCTTCTACCGACCTGTTGCTGTCATGCTTTTTGCAGCAGGTAAATGTGTATTTATTACGTTCGAGCTGGTATTCAAGTTGCAGCAACCTTTCTACCATCCCTCCCTTCACATGCAAAAGCAGTATGAGGTTGCTGCATTACCTACAAATTGAGAGACATTTGATATATTTTAAGGTAAACTGACTAAGGGTTTGTCGTATTACAGGTTTTCAGTATGTTAAGCATTTCACAGAGCAGAGTGGCAATTTCTAAACTTCTAACTAAAACATGAGTAAGTAAGAGTTCTTGACAGGGCTATTGCCTTACGAATTGCAGCAGATGTGTTTACCAACTGTCTTCACATTCAGCTTGTTTCCCCTCCTTTTATTGCCCCCTTATTTTTTTCTGACGTGAAACTGGAAAAAATTCCAATATATGTAGGCTGAAAGGTCTAAATCTGTTTGGAAACAAACATGCTTATAATGAAAAATGATAATGTATAACTTGAACCATCAGACAATTCAGTTGTATGCGGTCACTGGCATAGTCGTTAATCTAACAGCCGTCGTTCTAGGAAGCACGCACAGCTGGGACGAAAACATGAAGCAAGGTAAGGTGGAGGTTTTGCTAAAATCAGGGAACTGTTTAGAAAGGGGGTTTGTAAGACTAAAAGCCCAGTCCATTATTTAATGTATTTTAATTTTCATCTATAAGAATAGCCTTGACTATATTGTTCTTTTTGATTCCAACTGAAATATTCTTGTGGTGCCTTCAGTTTACCCTGTCAGTCACATCTGATTTGAAGACTGCAAAATAAGCCTCTGTGACTGTCAATAATGAAGACACTGACAGAACCATCTCGGATTAGATGGATTTTTTTTTTTTTTAAAGCTGTTTAAAGATGGGAATGGATGAAATTTCTCAGGATTTGAAGTGTAGTTTGATCTAAAAATACAAGATCAGAAGTAGTCTGCTGCCCCCTGCTGTTTGTGTTCATTTTTTATACCCAAGAAGACTGACTGGAATGTAGGTGTCATGAAAAGGAAGGTCCAGAGGGCTGAAGTACATCTAAGTCAAATCTCTTAAGTGACTTGCTCAAAATTCTATAGTAGTTACCAGCAGAGCCAGGGCTGGGAGGCTACTGAATTTTGAACTAGTGGTTCATTCGCTACTGACTCATTCATTCATTCAGCTGTTCATTAGGTGCCTCTTACAGACTGAACATGGCATTAAGAGACCCATGAAACCAGCTAAATAGCACCACAGATACTTTCTAATAGAATAGAAAACACTATTACAAAAAATAGTTTGAAATCTTAGGCAGTGGCCATACTATTCATTTTTCTGTTGATCTGTGTAATAAAGATCTCTATTGTGAATCATTTAGTACAACACGAAGATTCTCCTAAAGATTCCATCACAGTTCTCTAGTTTATATCTTGGTTCATGGATTTATCATGGATCTTTCTATTCTTAGAATGAAATAACTTAGGTATTTTAATTTTAGTATAAATTTGTCTTTGCAGCGAGGATTTATTAACATAGTGATAAGATAATTAATTGTAATAAAATTTTTTGATAAATTGTTCTGAAATTATATACCATTCCTTAAAACTGGAATTATGTTTTGAATAATCTTTAGAATACTCAGATATTTCTGATTTTACAAAGGTATAGAGGTACTCTAGACATTCTCTTATAAATATCCAGTATTATGGTGCTACCTAGTTACTGTCTCATTTAGATTTTAACTTACCGCATAATAGCATGTGCAGAATCTATAAAGAAATCCATTGTTTATAGCACCTATTTTAAACATCCTTAGAAAAGTAACTAGGAGTTTCTAGTTCTTTCTAAAAAAGCTCTGTATGTTTTCCCAAGTATAGCAAATTTTATGAAAATGTGAAAATACTGGTTGTAACAGAAAACATATTGTAAATGAACATAAGTTAGAGGTAATGGATTTGGTCAAAATAAAGATTCCAATTTAGCTCTAGCTACTACAAGTATTAGTAAAGTATAAAATAATGAGAGGAATCCCTACAGTAATATTCATATATTCATATTCTACCCGCTGAGACCTAAAGCAAGCATTATACTGCTACATTTTTAAAATGTACATGTGCTGAGATTTAATTTTACTTACTCTCTTTTGACACTGTGCTTATGGAAGCTTTTTTTGAAATAACCATTAGTTTAGTGTTCATTTTGCTTATAAGCAAGGTAAAAACTTACTCATTATTTGAAACATATCATGAAAAGGTTTCTCTCTCCCATCTCAAAACCCATTAAAGAGTTGCCTGTAGCCGATTTCTGGAAAAGATACTCATTACACATAATAATCCATTATTGTTTTGGGCATAAGATGAACAAATTTGGAAAATCTGCCCACTTGAAACAATGCTAGTGAAAATCATGGCTGTTTATTTTGCTTGCTTCATAGTAAACATACTTATTCTCTTGGTTGGCCTGTCTCACTTGTAATTCAGTTTAGTGATTCTTTCTAAATGTGTATTTGGAGCCATTTCCCCTTTTTGCTCATGTTGGTCTGCTTGAAAATAGTCTGTGTTTCTCTTCTTTTCTCAAAATGTTTTTTTCAAATAATACCCAGCCTTATCTTGGTGTTGACACATAGAGAATGTTATGTATTTCAGCAAAGAAATAATCTTCTTCTGCTGAAACATGCAGTACATAAAATCAAAACAAACATAGCATTACCACTTGGAAACATCTCTACACCGGACTACATAATTAATTCAGCACCATGTGCTATGCCCGGTACAACACCATGCACAGTAGATGGTTGAATGGATGCTGGAAAGATGATGAAGGCACGTGGCTTGTAACTTGACAGGGAGAAACAGGCATGTAAACAACTAGCTAACTCTAGCATAATTTTTCTTAAACCATTTCTCTTTTGACAATTTATGAAGCAGCAAGTTTCATGTGAGCACCAAGCTCCAACCAAAACAGCTCAAGAAATTGATAGTTATAAAAATGATTTTTTTTCATTTATTCTTGTTTTCATTCACTTATTTAACAAATAAACGTGGGGCACCTCTAGTATGTAGGTATACTGCCTTGGTGTTAGATTATATACTCCAAGGGTATTTACTAAAAGCTGATGATCAAATCTCATAAAGGCAGCCAAACATATTTTAAAGGTTTTGCATCTTCCCTTTATCCCTGAAGTCCCTAATTTGGGGGGGGGGGGCTTGTTACCCACCTGAATAGTTAGTAGAATGGCTAAGAGCTTGTCATCACTGCAGCCCGTCTAAAACATTGTCACATGTTCCACAACTCTCTCGCTCACTGGTCTTAGAAGTCTGGACTTCAGAATAAGATACTATCTGTAATAAAAAGGTTGACAACAATAATTAATCGAGCACCTACCACATGTAACACTGCTAGACACTTAGCATATACTATTTCTGATATAGCAATCTTGGCATTGGGTATTTATTTTCCCCATATTATCACTGAAGAAATAAGTTCAGAAAGGTTAAGTGACTCCCCAGGGTTATCCAGCTAGTCAGTTGCAGGGCCAGGGTTTCAGTCCATCTTCACTTGGGTATGTATAACACATAGAAAAACAAGAGCAGAATCAGCCTTGAATTTTGAAATCAGCTGCCAACTGTGTACTGCAGTTGGAGTCCATCCTGTAACTCCATTTACTCCATCTCTTGGGGCAACACCTGAAAGAAATAAGCAACTTGAGAGGCCATAAAGACCACACATTGATCAGTGCAACATGACTGAATCATAGCGCATCATGAAAGTGTGCACTTTTCCAATACAGAGGACTATAGCATGTTTTTTATTGTGTAACTGACAACGATAGGTAAAATATGATGGGATTGTAACTGGCATCTAGCTCTCACTAAAGAGTTGGTGAAATTAAAGGGGCTGCCTCTTTCTAGGTCCTCTTCTTGTATTGTCTGGTTTTGCAGATCTTTTGTATGCCCCACTGGGACTTAGGATGATTTTTTCCATTTTTTAAAGGCCATTAGTACAAATTGCAGAAGATTCTCAGTCTTCTAATTCAGATTTTAAATAACAGAATCCCCACTAATTTTATTAATGATACTTCCTTTCTGTTCTATCTGCAAAAAGCCTTCTGTAAATGAATGTTTGTACAGAATGGTGACTGTTTTTCCCCCAGGGTCCTGCAACTGCTTTCCACCTCTGAGCTCTCTCTGATTAGAGGCTTGAATTTTGCAGCCCTCTTTACAATACTGGAGGTATTTTGAGTCTAGATTTTGGCAGAAAAACCAGTGCCCACCTTAGATTTCAAACTAAAAAGGAATTCTATTCACAGATCTTTATCAGTATCGAACTACCCTTTGGCTAGAACAATTTATCGTATCAATGCCAATAATTAATTTCATATGTACTACAACTCTTGGTAGTTACAGATTAAATTTAAAAAGGAAAAGAAGGGGGCGCCTAGGTGGCTCAGTCGGTGAAGCATCTGCCTTCAGCTCAGGTCATGATCTCAGGGTCCTGGGATCAGCGGGGAGTCTGCTACTCTCTCCCTCCCTCTCACTCTGCCCCTCCCCCTGCTCATGCTCTCTCTCCCTCTCTCTCCCAAATAAATAAGTAAAATCTTTAAAAAAAAAAAAAATAAAAAGGAAAAGAAGATCGCTTCATATTGACCCTTCATGGGCAAATGTTTTCAGAATTCTCCAGATTACCATTTTCTTTTTGTAAACATTCTGTATTTAGAGACTTGGCTGGTAAGTCCTATCAATTCTGTCTCTAAATTATCTTCTAAGTCTGTAGCTTCTTTTCATGACCCACCATTACTGCCTTGGTTGAGGGCATAGTGGAACACCTCCGTTCCCCGATTGGAACTTCCCCTACTTTATTTTTTGATGGTAATATCCGACTTAAAATATCTACGTGACTCCTTCCTTTCCCTTTCCTAGAATCCAGTTACTGCGTTTTTCTTTTATCATCTTTTCTTCACCTTCTCTCCTCTTTCTTTCCTGCTGGTGGCATCTCAGTCATCACTGCATACAGGTATCCATGCATTGACTAGCCTCCTTCCTAGGAGCCTCCCGTCTCTAGTCCCTCCTGCTTACAGTCTGTCTTGCACACAAACCCATGAGGTGGTGTTCTCAAATACACATTTGGTCTCACCACTTGTCCCTTTGGTTTCCCCAGAGGCAGAACGTAAGACAGGGAAACAAGTGCAAGTACTTAGTCTGGGAGGCAAAAGCACAGATACGGAAAAGTGAGACAGAGAAGAGTAGGTAGGCAAGAAAGAGGACATTATCAAACCAGTTGTTGCTGAAGGCAGCTGGAGCTTAAACTTCCTGGAAAAATTCTGGAAACCGGTTTACAACACACACCTCAGAGTTATTTCATTGGAAGGACTAGGGAAGTGGGGTATTTAGAAGCGAGATTCTGAGAGTCATTGGTAAGGGCTGAGGTGATGGCAGGGGAGCCGGCAGCGTTCATTTCCCAGAGCACCAGGCCTGCCCCACAATCAGGCAAAGGAGCTTTCGTGGCCAGAGGAGAAGTCAGGCAAAGAAGTGCAGGTGTTGCAGACTGTTGGAAGTCAGGCTGACAAGTATTGGAGTGATGAAGATGAGAGCATATGGGTAGGGCACCAACAGCATCTACAATTCAGATAACCTCTGAGATGTCTCCCTGTAGAAACTGGTCTCTTATTTTTATGACACATAAGCCTTTTATAGTCTGAACCAAACCTTTCCATGGGAATGTACCCTTTATTCCAACCTCCTGACTTTTCTATAGGTACACCCTCTTATACTGCTAAGCTCTATACAAGCTGCTGCTTTTTCCCAGAGGTCTTTTCATTTTTGTCTTCTGACGACGTCCTGTCCATCCTTTGAGAACCAATTCAAATGGTGCTTCCTCTCGGAAGCCCTCCCTTCTTTGTCCAGGCAGGAATGGTGTTTGGGATATCGTTAGAGTTCAGAAAATGTGTAATGAATGGATCAGTGAACATGCCTCTGCTCTTACTGTTGAACACATTCATTTGTAATTATCTATGTGTCTGTTTTCACCATAGAGTATGAAATATGACCGGTCAAGGGCCATGTCCTGTCTGTCTGATCCCTTTCACCTGCCACATGGTCAACATCCAATAAGTTTTTGTTGAAATATCCCCTTAAATGAAAGTATTGGATATTTCAATATTGAATGTTTTCAATGGTTCAGCATTGAAAGCACTGAAAAATAGCCCCTTAAAACTAGACATAAGACAAAAATTAGTACCTCTAAGTTCTTGTCATGCCTCTCCACACAATTTCATGGTTACTAGTTTCGTTGCCTCTTTTCAAAAGAGTGGAGAGAGGTATAAAATGAACTTCAAATTCCCTTTAAATTCTAAAATGCTACACAACTTCACTAATGTTGCCCCTGAGGTAGAGCATAGAGAATACCATAGCCGATGCCTATTATGTTTCACTGATTGGTGGTAAAGTAGAAATGTAAGTGTGATGATGTTTTCTTGAGTTCTGGACTTGGTTTGTGTATTTGTTTTTCCCTTCACACCATCTACAAAAGGCAAGGAGGCATTTTTACCTGCCTCTGTGTATTTTTATTAAATGGAAAAAGTTATTTACAAATGCCGGCTTATATATGTTTTTTTCTCAGTTTTGCTATTACATGCATTTCTCTCAGTGATTCTAAAGAGAGTAAAATAATGCAGAGGCATAAAGCGTTTTAGGGTAATTTTCATCTGGCTACAACACAATAAAGCTTTATCTCTAAGAAAGCTGCTCAGGAGAATATGCCAGTGGAGCCTAATGGAGTTGTATTTCCACTTTTCCACTAGAGGGAAATTATGTCATTGTATTATACCAAGGAGGCCAAATATTTGCTAAATAAAACACATTGAAATGAATATTAAAAGCAGCCTAGGTAAACAACTCACCCTAGGGACTGGCTCTTTCACAAAAGAACCCATATAATCCTTCTAGAATAGAATTCAGATCAGTTATTACCTCTCTGCTCAAACTCCTTTAGCAGGTGTCCATCACACTAAGAAGAAAATCCGGACCCCCGCCCGTGGTTCACAGGTCCATCCCGGATGGGCCCCTGCTTCTCTCTTCTGTCTCACGTCTCACGTCTCACGTCTCACGTCCTGCCCCACCCAGATTGCTCACTCCCCATTTGATTGACCTGCCCCCCTCACTTCATTCAGGTCTGTCCTCAAATGACTCCTCCCCTAAAGAGGCTTTCCCCAGCTTTTGATCTGAAAGAGCAGCCTGCATCCCTCTATCTGGTTTTCTGGCGTTCTTGTATTTTTCACGTCTCTTGGCAATACCTGCCATGTTCTGTGTCTGTTTCTTAATGGACAGCCTCCCCATGAGGGTAGCGACTTTTGTCACCCATGCCTTAAACTGTACCATTTGGTTCAAACTTTTATTGAATGAATGAATTTGTCGAATGAGTAAATAAATGACTATTCCTACTTCACATTTGTATTTCAGTCACCTACTGGCAAGATCAGTCATGCTTTGACTAGTGACCAGAGTATAGGAGCCTGAGGAGAAATTGCCTTTTTATCTTTTAAACTTACTTACTAACTTTGCAATGTTTTTCTGTAGTTCATGGTTGATAGTAATTGACTTCTTGTTAGTTTTAAGACATTTAATACATGAAACCACCCTTTCCCTCACAAAGTCACAGAGCCAGCTGACTTTTTTAATTTTTTTAATTAATACACATTTAGCACTTGCTGGAAGTAGAGGAAGTATGGGTTATATAATGAGCTGTCAGTTGTCCTAACAATGACTTAAAACCTTTTCTAAGACTTTTAAACTATAAACAAGATGTGATGTTCATTTTGGATGCCAAGAGATTCTCCTTTTATATGGACCTATTTATCCATCCACTCTCCATAGTATGGAAGTGTGGTAGGCGCAGTGTTGAGCTACATGGCAAAAATGTTTCAAATTCTTATATCTGGCTCCAGAAAAGTTACTTGACCCCCTAGTCAGAACCTTACAGAATGGAATGATTTTGTGGAATCACACCCTCATGAATTTTCTGGAGTTCATCAATTTTATGCTAGAGAGAGGACCATTAATGTAGACTTTCTGGGAACATTAATCATATTGGTAATAAGGATCTTTTATAGGTACTGAGAATAGATGAGCATAGACTTTAAAGCACAAAACTCCAGTTTAATTAAATACGCTATCCATCCTACTGCTCTTTCTAAAAAAGGTAATAAACTGTATCTTTTTTTACTATATAAAATTTTATTCTTGTCTCCATAATTGTTCATGTGTTTGTTGTTGTGCATTTGGAATTTACAGTATTTTTAAGATGAGTTAAATAATAATCATTTTCACTAAACATTTACTTGATGTATCAGGGGTTGGCAAACTTTTTTTTTTATACAGGGCCAGATAGTAAGCACTTCCGGCTTCGTGAGCTGCATGGTTTTTCTTGCAACTATCCAAGCTCTGCTTTGTAACGCGGACAGTACATGAACGAGCCTGGTTGTGTTCCAAGAAAACTTATTTTCAAAAACAAACAGCGGACCAGATTTGGTAGTTTGCCAACCCCTGCCCCATAGTACATAGTACCCAGATTTTTTAAGATTGTTTCTTGAGGGTAGAAGCTGTCCTATAGTAGAGAATGAGGCAGATGCATCCCATAAATTCTAGTTAAGTTGATTGAAATATAGTAGAAATTATACAGTAGATGCAATATGCAGTTATGATTTTGAATGGAAGACATCTCTTGTGTAATCCAGTGTCTCCCATATAGAAATATCAACAGGATAAGGACCACTTTAATTTTAGATATATAAGAAAAAACAACAACCCTTCCCTTTCCTGATGAATTTTTTTTTTTTTTTTAAATCAGGTATGACTCATCACAGTTCCCCTTTAGCCCTGACTGACAACTGACTTAAGAACCGAGAGTTAGCTGAGAACGAAGAGCTGAGTTTTGTCTCGATGGTAGTAGCTAGCATTAGCTGATGTTTTCAGTACCATTAGCTCCTATGCCTTCATTGATTTCATTCTTTTTTGAAAGTAGGTGAAGAATAAATATATAAATGTCATCTGTTATATCTAACACAAAGGTTTAATTGGATGTGGCTTCTTGACAAAGATGACTTTTGAGCCCCTTTTGAAGGATGAGAGGAAAGGAATGAAAATCGTTTTTGATCAGAGGAATATAAGCAAAGGCATCATGGTAGGAGTTGCTAGAATCATCGGCTGAGTTACGTGGTATGGAGAAGCAGCAGCAAGAAAAGCACGTCTTAAATCACAGCTTGACCACTTTCATCAGTACAAATGAATTTGAATTCCTCAGTTCCTCAAGAGCATAAATAAATAGCAAGGGTTTCGGGTATTTGTGGTCACTGTTCTCGGGGAACTATTTACAGGTTTTGTTTTGTTGAGCTTATATATGTATGTCTATAAAGTGAGAATCACTACTTTGTATGCTCTTGTAAAT
The DNA here is from genome assembly GCF_004348235.1 of Phoca vitulina. Lineage (NCBI taxonomy): Eukaryota > Metazoa > Chordata > Mammalia > Carnivora > Phocidae > Phoca > Phoca vitulina. The sequence goes on along the minus strand of NW_022589738.1, from coordinate 8,270,323 downwards.
TATTGCACTAATTATTTCATCAAGTACTATTATGGGGAGTTACTAATTGCTAGTAGAGTAATTCTTACTATATTGTGAAACAGTGTTAAAGACAAAATTGCTAATGTTTTAAGGTATACCATCTGGAATAAGCAGTGCTTCAAATTTTTTGGCTTTTATGTTTGATTACAAAGCAATTCTCATACATATATATATTTATATGTTGTATCGTTTTATTTCCTGCAAAGAACACTTTCCTAATTTCTATTTGCTTTTCTTTCAGTTGTTTTACAGGTTTGCAGCCTGGTCCTTTACCCAATCAAGTTCATTGAAACTGTGAGCTTGAAAATTTACCATGAGTTCAACTGGGGTTATGGCCTGGCCTGGGGTGCAACTATATTTTCGTTTGGGGGTGCCATCCTTTATTGCCTGAACCCTAAGAACTACGAAGACTACTACTAGAACCAACAGTCTCACATTTTAAAAAACAACCAACCATCCAACAAAAGGATTACGTCTGTTATCTTTTCTAACTCACTGTTTTCTAAAACACATGTGGAGCATCAAGCAGTTTCCTCAGTTGATTTAATATCTTTTGCCTTTTGGCTGTCAACATCATAACCAGCTTTTACATCCATTTTAGGGACCTGTACAAATTAAGAGAGCTGATTAGACATAGGCAAATGCTGCAAACTTCCAATATGTTCATGTCATTTTTCTTGACAAGTGAAGGGTCTATATAGGCAATGCTTTGGCAATCAGCTTCTCCCCAGGAAGGGAGTCAAGACTTGGAGACATGTGCTTTTCATTGTGCGGTTAGCAGTTGTGCCTCAGCCATATCTAGAATGAGGAAAATTGGGAGTCTCTGCTTTCCTTGGGGCAACTAGAAAGAAATATGCATGAGTTGCTTTTGTCCGAAGTACCCTTTAAATCATTTACCAAACATTACTGCAAATAATTGTGCATATGTAACAAGCTTAAATATTTTTATAGAAGGTGAACCATTAGTATAAATGGTAATAAGTTGTTCCCTACTCCAATACATGCATTTGCCTATTACACATAAAAGTAATATTTGCTCTAGTGAAGTGATTTGAACACTAACCTTGTACACGTTAAGAGGCTTAGATTGGTATTCACACTTATTTACTGTACAAAAGTACATATACCTTAAAGCTTTTGCTCTGTGTTCTCTACTGTTTCACTGGAAAGTTTTAATAGAATTGTATAAGAAGAAAAATTGAAATGGTGTTAATCTGAAAATTCATGATTCTTCTGCAAGCACTGTAGTTCAAAAGAGAGTAGCAATTAGAATGATCATTTTGTTAAAAGTTCAGTAAAATAGAAGGCTGCTTTTTTTCAAGTACTTTAAATGTCTTTATTAAAAAATAAAAGAATAGTGATAGATTTATAGAAATGTCTAAATGTCTCAGTAGAGGAGTAGAATTCATCTGGTTATCACCTGGTCCTCTGAAGTTAACTAACGGGCTGATTTCTGCACACAATTATGATGGATTTATGTTAAGGGAATCATTTGTTGGCTGTTCAAATGGAAGGAAGGAAATATCAATGATAGGGAATAAGTTTGCAACTAATCTCACACTGCAAACTTGCATTAATCCTGTTTAATACACAAATTTGGATAGTTTAATTATAAACATATTTTTATATCAAATAATACAGTTCTAATATAAAAGTTATAGATAGTTATTTTTGTTAACAAAGACACTAAAACAGTATGTCCTGGTTTTGGCCCTTTTGCAGAAAGAAGCATTGGAAAAATCATTTAAAACCTACTTATGTTCTATTGTATTGCAAAATCCGTTAAGAGCAGGACCACATCAATAGTATTTAATAATTTGCTTTATCTCCCAGAGCAGAGTTCTGCTTTCAGCTTGTCTTAAGAACTGTTGCCAGAACAACAGGGAAAAAAATCTGTTTTATTATTCAAACGCTTAAAAAAAAAAAAACCCTTCCATCTTGTGACTTCTCTATAGAATCACAAAGTAAATATGAAGAACCAGGCTTGATCTTACTTTAGCAATGACAGACAAAAGTAATTAAATGCATCCTAGAGAGAAACCTTTATAAAAGTATATGATTCTCTATAGACTCATAAGAAACTATGGGTGGAAGTTTTCCAGAAAGATATTAGTATCATAGAATCTTCTGAAGCAATTTTCTTGAAAAATAGTGAAATCTGGGCCAGACTGTCTTGCAGTTAATTGCATATTGTCAGAGCAGCATGAGAAATACGGTATTTGTTGGATAGGGATTTTGGCTACTAAACATTCTCTATTGTGAGAGAGTCTCTTTATTCCTGAATAATGGGAGAACAGTACTTGGGGGCTGACATCAGTGAGGCACTTTTCTTAGTCCTAGCAGGGGATGCAGTGTGCTGTTAGACCGATATCACATCTCGAGTCTTACCAAGTTTTCATTCTCTGTCAGTATGACAGGCTGGAAAATGACAGACTATGTTATAGGCTAAGGCACACATATTTGTAGTACACTCAAAGGTAGATTTCTTATATAAGTTTTCTCCCCTTCCCAGTGAAGAGCCCTATGTTGTATTTCTACCATCACTAATATTTGAAAGTATTTCATGACTAACAAGCTCAGTACAACACGAAAATTGTTGCTTATCCGAAATACTTTTCGTCTATCAGAATGAACACACGTGAATTTTCACCTACATTACGTCTTTGCAGCTTTAGGTTTGTTTGATGTTTTCTTACAAGCAAAACTGTTGACTATAAATCCATTGTTTATCTTAGAGCGATATATACGCATACACATATAGAGCATAAAGTACTCATCAGGGCTAGTTACTTGGATTTCTTGCACAACTATTTAGCTTTTTGTAAGTTCAACATGTAAATTTTAAAGACAAATATAGAGAGACCTATGTGTTTGAAATATAAATGATATATATGGATTAGCATGTACCTGTATATTATTAAACATGCAATGAACTGACTGGTAAGTGACGTCTAATTGTATGGCTAGCAATGTAATTTATTCAGACTGTATTTTTGTACAGAGCAGCGCACACTAACCTATGCCTCTGTGTCCTCTTTAATGCCTAAAACTGTGCCTAGAAATTTCATCTGTCTTAAAAAATAAAATTATACTTCATGCTGTTTATGCTATAGTTTCTCTACTGCTGTTCTATATTTATTATTTTTAAATATATGACATGTTTACTACTTAAATATGAATCCATGGTATTCTGGTTATTTTTTCTAACAGTCCTCTGGGGGAAACCTGTTTATCACTCCAGTGGTTTTGAGTTTGCAGTTTCGCGATCGGTTCTTCATTTCCTGATTTTTGTAGCTGACATGAAGTTATCTATGTGGAAAAAATAAAAATAAAAGTGGTTTCACTGATGTGGTTTGACTTGTGTCTTCTCTGCTGTGTAGACCCATTAACAGGTTCCCAAATTACACGTCTGCAAGTTCATGTTCTCCTTTATAATATATATTACCTAGAAAACAGAACCTGCCATGGCATGCTCATTTTATGTAAAACTTTTTAAAACTAGTTTTGTTTCATATTCTCTCCCAAGATTCTTTCTGTCCCCTGCAGTTGAGTTATATAAACACTAAGAGAAAGAAAGAATGTTAAATGTCTCTTTAAACTTTGTTTTGAAATGCACAGGAAGGAGATACAGCGCAGGCTACTGCTTTTCCTACTCTAATGACACAATTAGAAACAGGAATAGCAAAAGGGTCGATACTCTGTTTTGGCTTTTGTTTCGTTTTCGGTGTTTGCAAGGTAGGTTAAAACAGCCCCTCCTGCATTATTTCTCACTTTTAATTACAGAGGCATGCTCCATTGTCCGTGCACACGCGCATGCGCATGTGAACAAATCCATAAAATTAAAGTCGAAATTTCGCTTCACCTTTGTGTATATAAATGGTGAGTGTACTTGGAAAGAAATTTAAATGAGGCAATAAAATGCATTTGTATGGTTGCCAGAAATTTTTCTTGAAGATATAAATAGAACCACATGTAATCGAATAAACTTTCTTGTGTTGCTAAAATCAGTTTGAACATGAAGTACATATTTTTGTTAGGATATCCTTTCATGTCTCATACGAACCCTTCAGTCTTGAAAGGTTCACAGAACTCTTTTCTGCCAAAAAAATACTGTAAATCATCTGCAACCCTATGCTATATTTAATGTCAAACTTCCAGAAGTATGCATATTTGACAGCTATAAATTCAACATTTTCTATCATTTTGGAGATTTTCCTTTCCAACGGCCTTATTATATTCTAATTTGATGGGGTAGCATCATTCATTTGATGTATTACGTTTTCAGTATAAAGTACTTTCATTTGTATACAGAATTCTCATGAGCAAAACACTTTTACAAACATGTCCTGCCTGATAATTATCCATGACCCACTTTCTCTGAATTTGGAAGACATGGAGACATAACTTCACTCTGATTTGACAAGGGAAAATCCTTGGCCTTCAGAGATTTCATTGTGAACATGAAACAGGAAAGCGTTTTCAATTTGCTCTGCCATAATGGCCATATAGCCTGTTAGCAGTTTCTTTTATTAAGTCGGGTCCATCCTATGTCAACACAGTGTCCCATTTTGAAGGTTTTTAAGTCGTCTGGGTTAGAAAATAAATTGGTAGTGAAATTATTTTCTGTTCTGTAGAATAATCCACTGAATACCTGAATTTCTGATTTATCAAATTCTTATAACCTGTTAATAGCTTTTCAGAAGCACAACCTTAGATGGGATTAAAGGAGCAAATAAAAATTAGGATGATGTGCTTAGTATTTTCACTGGAAGCACTAATTTATTTGAATAACTTAACTTCTGTGTCAACTATTGGAATGTGGTATCATAGCTACTGAATGCCAAAGTTAAGATCAGACTAAGTAACAAAATGCCATCTAATAAAATGCCAACAATTTTTCTTGTATGAGGCAGGTCTTCAGACTATTTGAGAAGTCCTCAGATTTTTAACAACTACGTGTTGCTATGAGCAGAGAGTCCATATATCTATACTTGGAAAATCTGTTTTCAAAGAGTCACCAGCTGGGTGACTCAGACATTTATATTCCAGCAGTAAGTCTAATGGTTCCAAAGTATAACTAAGAGAACAGGAGCTGAACTGTTCAAGTGGGAAGAATAATATGTGGTGTTTCGAAGCCAAGATTAACAGCACACAAAGAATGGTGTTCTTTATAAAACTAAAGCTGTGTTGAGTGGTTCACCAGAGAAACTCAGTTCTGGCAAGCAATTATTTCCAAGTTGAATGACTTCATAGGAATAATAATTATAAAAGAAACTTGGAACGAGTACTGGAAAATCATGTCATCAAACCAACAAAAACCTTGAATACTTCAATTTCTGCATGTGACAAGAATTAATGAAGAAAATAGTATCTAAACATATATATATATACTAATAAACATATATACTAATTATATATAATAATAATTACACATTACATACATGTGATGGTCGTACTGAAGACTGCTCCTTGGCTGCTTTGAATTTATCATTATAAAGGTAAAATAAGAAATAAACAGCCTATTTTTTTTAAATATCGTTCACAAGAAAGGTTCCAAGAAATTGTTTTAAGTCTGAACAGATGAAATTATTATGAATGAGGGATTACACTGTTAAGGGATAAATGGAGGAGATACCTTGTGTTAACCGATACCTCGTGTTAACTCCTTGATACCATGTGTTAACTAAAAAAAACATAATGCTCTCATGCTTGGGAAACTCTCCCACACACAAACTTCTCTATCAAAGTGTTTTTGGAGACTAAGTACCCCTTTGTGGCTATATCACTGCTCAGTGGGAATGTGGCAACTCCTGATGTCAAGAACAATTTTCCAATATTTAACATTTAGGTGATTCTTCTTAAGCATTATCTAGCTATTATGGTTGTGTTAATTATTTGCATAGTGATGTGTCTGAAAGAAGCAAAATGAGAAATTGTAATCATTGGGAAGGAAAAATTTTCCTCTACCATTCAAGTTTTTGTTTTTTGTTTTTCGGCTAGTCTTAAGAATTAAATTGATACGAGACAGATAAACAGGAAAAAATCAAATTTAATTATGTACATATGGGGACTCTATAAGATTATGAGGCCCACAGGCAGTCAGGCAGTTGAGCTAAGGAGAAGTGGGTAGGGGTCTGGGCCTACAAAGGGAAGGAAGGCAATTCCCAGGAATATGAAAAAATCAGTGTTTGGTAAACAATATTTGCTGAGCATTCCAGAAACAATGGGACACAGAGGATTTGGATCAAACAGGACTTGCTAGTTTCCTCCCTGTCCACTGCACCCAGTTCATATTATACTATAGTTATCTGTGGTGATAGCTCTCCCCTGGAGCAGATCCTCTATCTAAATCCTTTCAGGCAGTTATGGAAGAAGCAAAAAAGAAAAACTCCTTGAGTCATCTGTTTCTTAAAAACAATCAGCCTAAAGTAATCCACAGGCCAAAAGACACATTTTGAGGAGGCAAATTTTGCTCCCCTAAATAATAAAACATTTAACACTTATGATAATGAAAATTGTTTCTCTTTCAACTCCACCCTCTGAATGCTGTTCACTGTTGGAACAAATTTGGCATAAATTTGACATAATATAGAAATCCTTATGGAGGTATAAGGTTTCACATAAAATTTCCAGTTATATTTTCTGAAGACCTTGATATTTTTAAATGCTGCTTAATGAAGGAGAATTTTGGAAAAATCTATTCTCAGGGTATTTCTGTGCAAGCCTTGATATTTAGCACATCTTTCTAGCCAATTTTCAAGACATGGAGTACTTTGAGTTACTTTCTCCCATTTCTTCAGGCCTGTATAAAATTATTTTTTCCCTATCTGTATCAAAAGTCAATAAATATTAGTACATATTTAGCCAGGTCTTTGAGCTTTAGCAAGTTCAGGTATGATCCTACACACCAGGATCCAACCTCCTGCTGTCAATGACTGGATAGCATTTTTGAATTAGAAATGTTCTAGAAGTTGAGGCAACCACTAAGACTTCTTATGCCCATTCAAACCAAAAGCACTGTTTGGCTTCAGTTAGGTTTCTTTGACTATTGTGCTGTTTGGACAGGGAAAACACATGTAATATGCTATTTTCCTAAACTAAGGCTGGTTTTGATTTATTATTATAAATATGTACAAATTTCATGCATTTATATGCTTAGAAGGGTTTGCATATTATCTATTTTGGAACTGGAGCATTTTTAGATTTACAATTTAATGGAAATACAAAGTTATAGTCAGAGTAAGGATTGGGGGAAAATATCTACAGGAAAAGGAGATCAAACAGCTGGATCTTTCAAGTTTTACCATTTAGTCATAACTGTGTGGTATAAGACTGTGAAGGTATGAGAGCAGAAACCTGCCAGGTTGGTGTAATTGATTAGCTTTGGAGTCTATGCTCCACCCATAATGATTTTTCTGAGAACAGTAGAGGACTTGGCAGGCGGCCATATTTGCACCACATGACCCTGCACCCCTGGTCAGAGGTAATTACAGCAGAGATGGTTCCTGCCTTAAGCTAGCCTCCTCTGCTTCTCTTGCCCATTAATTTGGAATTGGTCTCTGCATGTAGCTAGTAATAAAATGCATAAACCATGGGGTATTGGGGGTGTGTGCAGGGATGCAAAGAAAAACTGCAGAGAATAAAGGAATGAAATAGATATGCAGAGAGAAGCAGTCAAGAAGGACCATGTAACACCCAGAGAGTGGGAAAGAGTACCAATTCCTAGTAAGGTCAAGCTGCCTGTGTTCCACGAAGTACTCCCGTGTCCTTCCAATAATTTCCTGTTTTGATTAAACCAGTTTTACTTGGAACCAATAGAACCTTCTGTTAGACAAAGCACCCTTCATTAGAGGGTTCAATATTCAGGTTCTGCTAAAAGTCCAAAAAAGAACTGGGAAGATTTCTTGGCACACTTCCCATCCCAACGCAGGGCGCCCAACATTCCATTTCCCCATCAAAATTTACTCCCACTTGTCTCATTCACATTACAATGCCTCATTAACAGTACAATGTAGCTCAGTGAAAAGATTTTAATGTAAACTCTCCCTTCTCTGTGCATACTTTTTCCAGGATCAAAGTCATATGCTAAGGGGGAAAGATCAATAATTATTAGATGGCACAAAAGCTGCCCTGGAATCTCAGAAGCCACTCATGGTAATTTCTCTTACATCTTACATCTAGAACGTACTGGCAATCTACATTAGCCCCTAAGAGCTGTTGCTTTGCACAACCCCAGAGAGCACCATTCACATGTGTTCTCCAAGAATGCCGGTCTTGCTGACTTTGCCTCTATCTTTGAATTTATGGCTTATCTTGAGGATTTCAGAGTAATACCTCACACACACACAATATCTTTTTTAAAGATTTTATTTATCTACTTGAGAGTGAGAGAGAGAGAGAGAGAAAATGAGCAGGGGGGAGGGGCAGAAGGAGAGAGAGAGAAGCAGACTCCACGCTGAGTAGGGCCTGGATCCCAGGACTAGGAGATCATGATCTGAGCCGAAGGTAGACACTCAACCGACTGAGAAACCCAGGAGCCCCTCACACACACAATATTATTATCAACCAAAGTTTCCATTACCGTCACTCTAGTGCTGCTTTGGGCTCAAGTAAATCAAACCCAAGTAGAATCAAGCATTTTGGAGCAAACCCAGTAACTGCATATAGTAAAAGAGTCTACTCATCCAACTTCTCCAGAGATCTGATCTGCGTGGCTGCTTAAGCAAGTCAACCTAATGGTTACAGTTATTCTTGGATCCTCTTTTGGCTACACAGTGGCTCCAACACATGACAAAGTAGTTATATACAAGCACAGACAACTAAACCCAAGGTCGAAGACTTAATCTCCCCTGCATTTGTGTTCCCAAATCATTCTAGGATTAAACAAGGGATGGGAAGTAAAACCTCCCCCATTCTTGCTATTGTGTCTGCCTAAACGCAAATCTGTGCGTGTGTGTGTGTGTGTGTGTGTGTTTTAAGAAAAGAACATTACTTGTTCATGAAAATCCACTGATGAAATATGTATTTCAATATCAGATGCACTACGACATAGATACTAACAACTTCAAGAGGAGGACTGTTCTTTCTTGCAATGAGACCAAAAAATATTTAGGTGTTTACATGACATACTAGGATGAATTTTTTACTTCTTGGTGCAAAGTATTACAGGCAGTCAAATTAACTGTCAACTCCACAGCTTTCATCCAGGGGCTAAGTCATCCACTTTGAGAGGTGTTTTGGGTTTTTTTCCTATTTAATTTCAAAATAAAGTTCTATTGATTCATGTGAATTTCAGCTTTGATGGACATTTTTTCTGTGACTCTGGATGACAGCAGATGGCCTCATGCCCTTAAGACAAACTGATTCATCACCACTGGTATAATACACGATCCCTTCTTTCTGTGAATAATATCTTCAAATTGCCCAGAGAAGCCACATGCACGCACAACGTGAGACAGAGTGGTTCTGACAGCTGGTACTATTGAGAAAAGGGTTCCTTAAGACTTAAGTGATAGAAGACTTCAGGGATATGGTAGGACTTTCTCTGGCCCATTTTAGTTGTTTCAGTATTTGATATCACTAAATACCCTACATCATCATTTTTCTCATTTGTTTACATTTCTCAGGCCTTCAAAAGATCCTTGAACACATTTAACAAAAAGTTTAATCCTTTAGCACATTCTTTTTTCCTGTGGTCTAAGCAGCAAAGCCATTTGTTTTTTGAAATACCAGCAACTATCCCATTTCCTGGGTCAAGGGAAAATACATGCCTTGGTATTTTCCATTCTTATGTGGATCTAATAATGCAAGGCAAAACAATTTTGCATTCCTGATTCCTTCATCAGGAAAATGACATAAGAATCCACATAACAAACACAGCACAAGGCATTTAGGACTGCTGTATTTTACACACTATATTTAAATGCTTCAGGAATAAGAATAGAGTCTTAAAAATACATCCGGTCAGGACTCGCTTCCTCCTTTCTCCAGTCTTTAAATGCAAACACATGCATACTGACAAGTCTCAGAAAAATAGCCCTAATGAGAATTTCTCCCTTTCCCAAGGGGTGCCCTCTGCCACCATCTATTTATGGAATAATAGTGGGCTCCCTCCTTCATTCTCACATCCTACATTTAAAAGAGCAATTTCCATTTTTAAAGTATTGCTGAAAGGAAAGAAGTCATCTTTTATCACAGTCAGGAAAGGTCAGCAAGTCAGTAATCCTCCATTCACTTACTGACAGAAATATCCTTTCCTCCCACAGCAGACCAGAAAAGTGATTTATTTGAGATTGGCATTAATACATAAAATGTCCAGTACACCTAGCTATGCCTGGGCAATCCCTTACATGGTCCAGAGGCTTCTTTTATTACCTGCTAAGGCTGTGAATTGAATCTGTTGGAGCAAGCATTGTAGATAGGATTCCCAATCCCCTCCCAAGCACTCTTCCATAATATCTAATCCTGCCAAGGCCAAAATATTTTCATAACGAAGACCAACCAAGAAGCGCTCCTTGCTTCTGTGCCCAGATGTTGACCTTTCCTTTGCATTTGGGTGCCCACACTCACGGACGACCCTATTTACAGAAGTTTTCTTTGTTTGTTGCAAACTGCATGTTTGTTTCTCAGTCCTCCAAATATTCACTAAGTTTTACTGTGTCTTTAATATGGGCCCAATGTTGTACAAGGTCATGGGACATTATTAAAGGTATAATCTGAGACTTCACAGGTCTCCTAATTCAAGGAGGGAACACAAAGCATTGCACACAGAAACAAAAATTCTGCCCTATATTGTGGAATACTTGCAGTTCCCAAGGTAAGTCCACTAATTTTATTACAACCTGATACTTTAATGATACAGGGTATATAGCAAGATTTTGAACAAAATTAATACATGGTTAAACAAAATGATATATGTAAGAATCAATCTGGGTTTTCCTGTTCAACTGTAGGGTAAATACTTTCTTTTGGGAAAAAAAAAGCAAATTTCTACCTGGGACCTGTATCTTGTATAATCTAAGACACCACTGATTGTAAGACTTTATGTACCAATAAGAAAGGAAAAACCAAGATTGGGTGGAGGAACGGTCTCCTCTGACTAAAACTGGGTCACCAAAGGCTATAGCTTCAGTATAAAACTAAGCAACTCAATAGAGTGGCCACAGAGAAAGGAACGGCAAGGGAACCTTAATATTTCAACCTCGACACTGGGTGGCAAATCTGAACAACTAGTCAGTACTCATGCAGGTTTGAGGTCTGAATTCACACTTCCAGTGTGGTCCAAGAAACCTCAAGCGGAGAATTTAATTTAAAATGGTCTCAGATGGGTAGTGCCTGAAGTTGGCTGGCAAAAGCAAATGAAAATTCTCTCTGGAGGACCTTAACTATGATCTAGGCTGACAAAGATTGAGGGTGCAGTTGATTATAAGATGCACTCTGATTTCACAGGTGTGAGAAAATATGTCTTAGGATTAATGAAATATGGTTATTACTTATTTGTAAGTGATTAAAAGACTTTTCACCTCAGAATTAGCTCTTAGTTATGATTAAAACATCTGAGATTTAAGAAGAGTTGTCATATATCTTAGTTATTATTTTTCAGTGTCTTTAATTTTGGGAGACTTATCTATTTATCTTCTATGTTTCCAGCCTAGCAATCCCAGGCTAATAACATGTCACTTATTCACAAAATAATAATGGTGAAAATATTGGATAAGACTTTAAGTAGTTTATTTGAAAGATTTGCTCTCTATAAAAGCAACCATTTAAAAAAAGCATGATGATTAATGGCAGCTTAGGCTAACGGAATTTAGATAAACCAGAAGATAATCATGTAGAGGTGCTTCCATACATGATGTTCTAATTAATATTGTTTGTTTTTAAATCTTTTTTATTGTGAAATAAAACACACACGAAAGTGTACAAATGCATATATAGAGCCCAGTAATTTATCATGGAGTGAACATCCATATAACATAACCGAGATCAAAAAACCGAAATTGTCATGCTTCTCTCATTACTGTCCTCCCATTTCCCCCACTCTAGAGATAATAATTTCCTTGCTTCCTTTTTTTTTTTTTAAATAGCCTCACCATATAACTATTCATCCTTATACATTATAGTTTTATTTAGTCTGGTTTCTGAACCCAGGAAAGTGGACTCATGCAGTAGTTTTGTTTCTGTCTTAGTTTGTTCAACATTATGTCCTTGAGATTTACCCGTATTGATGCATGTAAGCTGTAGTTTGTCCATCTCACTGCTCTATAGTATTCCATTATATGAAGATGCCACAATTTATTTATCCATTCTACTGTGGCTGGACGTATAGTCTGCTCTCAGTTTGGACTATTACAAATATTGATGGTATGATTATTCTTGTACAAATCCCCTGATAAGCTGTATACACAGTTCTGTTGTGTATTTATAATTTGGAATATAATTGATGGGTTCTTGGGGGAAATTCACATGTTCAACTTAATAAGTATTTCCAAGCAGTTTTCCAAAGCAGTAGTATCAATTTGTATGCCCAGCAGCCATGCAATAGAGTGCCAATTTTTTCAGGTTTTTTTGTTTGCTTGTTTGTTTGTTCTTAGTCATTTGGCCTGTGAAAAATTTTTTCAATGACTTTTAAGAATACATAAAAATTTGCATATAGCATTGTAGGATTAAACTGTCAGGATTGAAAACCATTGACAGGCTCAGACAATGAAGCAATGACAATAAGGTAAAATTCAGCAAGAAGGATACAAAGCTACCTCCTCTGATCAAGTACAGTATGAGGAGACTAAGGGTCACAGAATTTCACCTGAAAAGATGGTGGGAGGTTATGAAGGTGTCATGGTCAGGATAAAAGTGCTATCCAAATCTGCACTAAGCAGGGTCAGTTTTCTCAAAGCAGAGCTTGTATATGCCCAGCCCCTAATGAGAAGTTATCATTTCTCTCAGTAGATGTTTGCTAGTTAATGAATAAGTTGAATGAAGGGATGACTGAATAGTTTGTGTTCAAAGCTGAATACTAGAGAAAGGCACTCCAGAGCAAAGCTCTTCTGAGCATTCTCCCTCTGTCCTATTTCAGAGGACAGAGACAATTAGGTGACAATTACCAGAGGATAAACAAATGATTAAAATAGGAAACAGTGAAATCAAGGCTAGGATCTTTTGGAGACATTGATGAAGCAATAGGTTTTGTCTTAGTTATGCTTTCTGGAGAACTCCCTTTTCCTGTTCTGTTTCATCTTAGGTTCCTTTTTGTGTTTTCTTCCCCTTTCTTCAAAGTTCACTTTTTTTTCTTTCTTTCTCTCTAAAAGTGTCAGTTCTGTGTTTTATAAAAAAAGGACTCCTGCAGACAAAAGCCTCCCAAATCAAGAAGTCCCTCTTCTGGTCATGCCTTGCTTAGCTTAGGTGCACCCTTCTACAGAGAGTCCTGTTTCTCTTCAGTTCTCCCCATTATTCATTTCACCCAGGGTAGCATTCTAGTTTTATTTTTTATTTTTTTGAAGAAAATAATAAATTTGGGGGGGATGTTCGATATATATAAAAATGAAAAATCAAATGGAATTTAAAAAATTCATGCCCATAGAGAATATTCCATGTAAATAAAGTCACACCTCATAAACTTAATGCCTATTAGCATCTCCAGACTTTTCTTTTTTATGTTTATTCCAATTTCCAGGCATAATCAGCTTCTTGTTTTGCACCATTTGTATTTGCATGCCTCCTCGAAGCTGAGGAATAAATGCCTGTTTCATTGCTATTTCCCTAGGTTATTTTGGTTCAGTGGTCTGATGTGTGTAACGCTTCATAAAATTAAGAAATATCTTATTAATGCCTTCATTTCCCCTTCAGGTTTTTTATCTGTATGATCTATGCTACAGATTACACTTACTGTAAACTTAATCTATTTTTAATGACACTTGCCAAGAAAACCATGGCTTTATTTTTCTGTTTACTTGGTAGTTGCCGAGCAAATAGCAGCGGTCTATCACTGATTCGGAAGGAAGGTGACATGTTAAATTTCACCATTTATCAGTTTTCCCTATGTAACTGGCATATCAAAGAACAGTGCATTTTAAATCATCTAGTGCTTGCCTGGGGTTTCTTTTTTTATGAGACAAAGAAAAAACTTAGTTGGAATTTTACAGCATCTTTGAAAAGGAGTTGCAGCTTCATAATAATGACTTATATTTTTAGTGTGCTTTAACATTGACAAAGCACTTTCAAAAAAATAATCTCATCTCATCTTCACAAGAACAAAGCCATTCAGTATACTGTTTAGAAGATGGCCTCTAAAGCCAGGCTCCCTAATTTCAAACCTCTCCTCTTTCATTTATTGTCTATTAATATGACCCAGGGCAGTTCACTGAACTTTTCTCTGGGTCACAGTGTCTTCTTTTGTCCAGTGAGGATGATAATAGTGCCTATAGATTTGTTGTGTGCATGAAATGAGAGAATCATTTATATCTGTTAGTTATTGCCACAATAATATGTGTACTGATATAAATCTTCTAGGGTATACAACTAAAAGTTTATAGCTGGAGGTTGGCTGGAGGTTGGCTATACTAATCACACCTGGTCTCCTGAACAGGTCTAAGAGTTGGCTGGATGCCAGTTGATCTAGGATGGCCTAGGCTGGAATGACTGGATGTCCTTAACTCCGTCTAGTTGTGTCTTATTCTCTAGCAGTCTATCCTGGACAAATTCCCATGGCAAAAGAGGGCAAGCCCCATTGCCAAAGTTCACTTTAAACCTCTGCACTCTCTCACCCATGCTAATGTTCCACTGACAAAAATAAGTCAAGTTGTTGAGCTCAGAATGGAAGGACAGGGTAGGTCAGCCCACTAGTGATGTGAGTACTGAAAATATATTATTGCAAAGGACACAGATACAGGGAGGGGTAAAAAATTTGAAGCTATCATTGTAATCTACTACAACATGTGGAACATAGCAAAGTGCCTATAAAACAGAAGATTCAATAAATGTGTAGCTCTTACTATTAGGTTGATCCAAATGAAATGATCATTTTTGTAGATAAAAATGATCGAATATCAGCAATTTTATATGATTCAACCTCAAATTACCATCTACAATTTTCAGTGGAAGAGACTGAAGCCTAAGTAATTTTCAAGGTTACTCAGCTCATAAATTTTAGCCTTTTATTTCAATGTAGTCTTCTGACTCTAAATCCAGTTGTCTTCTCTTATATTACAGTAGCATTATGAGATGCTTGGTGATAGATAAATGATTGTAAGTATGACATGACTTTATATATAACAAAGAGTCATAATTTTCCAACTCTTTTTTATTTTTTAACAGGCTTTAATTCACTTTATTTTTCTTGTATAAAACTATGTGGTGGCCGCATCTGGAGCCTGGGTTCTCTGCACGGAGACTCTGGTGTGGGTCTTTGCAAGATGGTCAGTGAATTCCTGATAGGGAGACTTGGTGAACACAGTCTCTTTCCAGAGGTCTTAGGTGAGATAGCCGTAGGTCTTGGAAATGGCATCAAAAGTGGCCTTGGTGAAGTCTGGGGGCAGGGATGAGGCGCACCAGCACAGAGCCACAGTGGCCAGTCACCTTGTATGGGATGGTACGGGGCTTGCTGATCTTGTTCCCCCAGTAGCTTTGCCCCACAGGAACGACGGAAAGCTTGGCCAGGAGGATGGCCCTACGGGTGGCAGTGGCTACCACCTTTGGACTACTTAACACCCAGACCAGTGTGTCGACTATAATCTCCCATGGCAACAAATGCCTTGAACCTGGTCCTCTGGCCAGTACAGGTTTGCTTTTGCACAGGCATAACCTTCGAAACCTCATCCTGGAGGGATGGCGCCCAGGAAAAAGTCAATGATCTCAGAGTCCTTGATGGGCAGGGAGAAGAGATAGATCTCTCCCCAGGGACTTGATCGTCATGCCCTTGACCAGGCGGCCCAGCTTGGTGATCCACTCCTTGGTCTTGGCCTTGCCTCCGAGAGGCATCCCCCCACCCCAGCCCCCGACCACGGCCAGGACCAGCTCTGGGATGCCGCTGCCTAATCCTCCACTGAAGCCTTGGCGGCCTCCCATTCCAGGGCCCCTGAAGCACCGGCGTCATTCGCCATTTGGTGTTTTCTCAGAGAAGAAGCTAATTTCCCAGCTCTTTATCCTCATAAAACTTATGCCCTGCCAGTGAGTACAGACATCTGAAACACCTGCTCTTTTGCCAACACTAACCCTGTAGCATTCCATCTCCTGGCTACTAGCTCCTAGAAATAGAAATGAAGTTGATAGTAGCTAAATGCTATATTGGTACTCTCAGAAAAGCCACCTCAAAAGCAGTTGAGAATTTCTGAGTTATAGCTAAACACATTATTTCATGCTTATTTCACTTGTATTTTCCTAAACATGCTGGCTATGGTATTTTTTTCACATTTATTTCTTGTTTGTATATCTAATTATATTTAAGCCAGTTAAACAGATACATTCTGTATAAATATACATTTGGATTATTTTTACATATGTGCCTAATACATATTTAGCATTAAACTATGTATCACAGGGGCTCCTGGGTAGCTCAGTTGGTTAAGCATCTGCCTTCGGCTCAGGTCATGATCTCCAGGTCCTGGGATCGAGCCCCATGTCAGGCTCCCAGCTCAGCGGGGAGTCTGCTTCTCCCTCTCCCTCTGCTGCTCCCCCTGCTTGTGCTCTCTCTCTCTCTGTCAAGTAAATAAATAAAATCTTAAAACAAACAAAACTATGCATCACAATGTTTCTAGAGATGCTCTGTGTACTGTCTTTCACATGGCCTCTACTCAACAAATTGCCTTAGATTAGTAAACAGACATATAGTTACAATACAATTGATGTCCCTATGTGTGGATTTGGATGAGTCAATTAAATGAACATCCAAATCAAATCATTCTTACATTTACAAATCATGTTTCATATAGCTCAGAAGGAGAGAATATTTGTAAAGCGCAATAAGCTATTAAAGTTCCTCATTACCATATATTGCTGCTGAATTAAGTTTCCTTATCTGTCAGTTAGTATCTTATTTACAATAAATCTAATTTCATTCCCCCCTTTCTACTCCCACTAGGGTCAGGATCATGGAAGGATTCTTCATTCTCTGAAAAACTGGTAATTTCGAGACTCCAGAATTCTGTTACTTAATGCTTTTTAAATTAAATGATTGCAACGGATTTATTTTGTTGGTGTTGTCAGATCAAGAAGGACATATATTTATTACCAGTGTGAACAGCCACAGCATCTTATCAGGACTAGTGGTGCACTAAAGACTCTCACTTCTGAAGCATCCTGTTTTCTGCCTGGGGCCCTAAAAACGTGTGTGTGTGCCAGATGCCATCTAAAGGAAGTGTGAGAAGGGGACATGACATCACAGGGTCTTTAGTTGATTCCTATTTCTGTCTTGTACGGGTTGAGTGACTATGGGAAAGACATTTAAGTTCTATATTCCCTCTCTAATATTTGTATAAGCTCTAACTCACAGTGTTACTTGGCATCAAATGAGATCTTGTGCACACTTAAGTGCCACGCAGTAGTTGGT
Source organism: Phoca vitulina (assembly GCF_004348235.1). NCBI lineage: Eukaryota > Metazoa > Chordata > Mammalia > Carnivora > Phocidae > Phoca > Phoca vitulina. Next base: position 8,252,760 of record NW_022589738.1, on the reverse strand, counting down.
CAAGCTTTGAGCTGCAGAATCCAGAGAGTCATCTGAGAGGTAGATGCTGATACATCTAGTAAAGGAGAAGATGAAAAACAGCCCACACAGCCTCTAAAACTGAGGAAGTTACCATCAAATCTTCCAGTTATGGTACTTTATTTTAGGGGGATTCTTTTTTTGCATATTATAATTACCACAGATTATTTTGATTTGAGAATGTAGACTGCAGTGTTTTTTAAACTTCTTTTTTACTGTGATACAGCAAGAAATGCATTTTTATTTTAGATCATTTTGCACATGCTGCACACATACATACACATCTGAAAGAAAAGTTTCATGAACTCTTGCTACCTGCGTTGCTGTCTAATATTTTCTACTCTGCCTTGTTTCTACTGTAATTTTTAAAAATTTTTAAAAAAATGGTTGGTCAGTATCCCAGCAGGAATGTGTCACAACATATGTTTTAAAATACTTGGAAGTAGGACAGACCAGAATTTAAATCCCAAATCATCCACTTACTCACATGGTGACTGTGAACAAATTAAACTCTCAGATTCCTCATTTTGTAGAATAAGAATTATAATAGAAATAAACCTTATCTCATAGAGACATAGTGAGGATTATATCAGATAATTAATATAAAGCACAAAGTATAGTAGATGCTCATTATTTGGGGGTTTCAAATCACTACCTTTAATTGCATTAGAGATAAAGTTTTAAAAATGTATCTGACTGTATTCTATTAAGTTCCGAAAGGTCAGACAATAATCTAGACAATTCAGATCTCAAATATATTACTCCCTTGACTATGTCATATAGAGAGAAATCAAATATTATTTTATTAGGTTTAATATCCATGAAGACACCAACTTAATATCTAAACACCACTGACCTAGTTTGGTGGGAAAGAGCATGAATGCTTTGGAAGCATCATTCTGGAACTTGACAAGTGCCTCACTGCACAAAGCCATTCAGGACACTGGCCTGGTAGAATTTAACTCTGTTCCCGAAAGCTCTAAATCCAGGCCAACATTTGTAAACACCATTGCACGACTGATTGCAGTGTCACCCTGCTCTCTCTTTTCCCTCCTTACCCTACTTCATTTCCCCAACATGACTCAAAGGTTAAATTTATCTGAACCTTCCAAGTGTGTCTAAGAAAAGTGTATCATTGTTAGTCACTTACCTCCCTTTGGGCTTAGAATACTTGGCCAAACCCAAATGTCATATTTCAAACCAGACCTCTCTCTGTTTACTCCTAGTGTGAGATGCAGAAATTCAGCTTAATTTAATTTGTATTTTCTCCCTAATTTAGTAATGCAAATTATTATATTCTGCCTTGTAGATGATACAATGCACAATGCAACTGAGACCCTGTTGGCTAGCAACCCAGATGAGTGAATCAGTGGAGATGTTTACAGGGAAGCAAATGACATGCTTACTTAAAATTCATTTCTCTTTAATGACAAGAAAATTTAATTTCCAATTGCAATCTACAGGTGTTTGCTAACAGACCTTTCCGGCCATTATGGTGTTTCTTATCACCCACCCTCTTTTGCCATGCCTAGTACATATTGTTGACAATGGGTTTCAAAACATTTTGCTGGTATGTTATATTTCTAAGACCTATGGACTGCGTATCATGTCCTCTTGATATCATCTGAAACATAATGTGTTTTTATGAGGAAACTGGATGATTACTTAATTGCAGTGTTTCTGTTTTCACTGTACGTGCCACTGAATAGAAATGAGAGGAATATGGTCTCCTACATAAAATTCCCTCGCTAAGCTAGAAATCTGATTTTCATATCTCACTCATCAGGTGAATATAAGCCAAAAAAATCCTCCATCTGAATGGAAATATTTCATGCCTAGTCTCTGATGGAAGGAGAAGCTTATTTTGATCCAACCTATTTCAGTCACTTTTCCATTAAAAAATCTTTAAAAATATTTTTGTGACCTGGAAAATGTTCAGGCAGCCTTAAAGATGGAATAACTTTAAACTAGCAGGAAATCTCATTAATAAAATCACTTACGTGTTCTGTGTTTAATTACAAGCTCTTTGGAAAAAATATCACTGTGGAATGAGATATACTCAGAGATTTCAATGACAGAAATTTTAGGATTTGATATCTTAATAAATTGAACCTCAGGAAAAATATGGGAAGGTTAATCAGTCATAAAATAGTGTCTTCATTCTGTGTAGGCATTCTATATTTTTTATTATTTTATTACATCTTTTACCCTTATAAAAGGTGCTTAGTTCTAGGGTTTCTGGTAATGGTAATGACCTGTCTCTGCTTAGGTTCACTGCCTATTGTATTGGGTAAACTTTTGGGCCTGTCATTTCAGTGAGGCTGCGAGTATGCTGTTGAAATGTATGTGTAATCTTGGGTGCCTGGGTGGCTCAGTTGGTACAGCGTCTGCCTTTGGCTCAGGTCATGGTCCCAGGGTCCTGGGATCGAGCCCCGCATCGGGCTCCCGGCTCGGCAGAGAGCCCGCTTCTCCCTCTCCCACTCCCCCTGCTTGTGTTCCCTCTCTCACTGTGTCTCTCTCTGTCAAATAAATAAATAAAATCTTCTAAAAAAAAAAAGAAATATATGTGTAATCTTAAGATACTCCAGTTTGCCCAAATACAATGAAATTGGTCATATCAGGTGTAAGAACTAGAATTTGGACCAAAGGACCAACCAAACAAAAAGTCGTAAATGGATGAAAGGGATATGACCAGAGTCATGAACTCAAGTACTTATGTGCCTGCCAAAATAACATAAATGAATGAGACTGGTTGTATGAAAGACACATTGGAAAGTGGCAGGGTCTCTGTGCCACTGAGACTGTCAGAATTTATTTGGTCCTAAGCCCAACTGCTAGGCTTATTTGAAAATGTGGGTTCAATGTTTCCAGGTCTTCCCATTTTCTATAAAAAGTCAAAAACAGATTCCTTTTTTTTTTTTTTTAAGATTTTATTTATTTATTTGAGAGAGAGAGCACAAGCAGGGAGAGCGGGAGAGGGAGAGGGAGAAGCAGGCTCCTCACTGAGCAGGGAGCCTGACGCGGGACTTGGTCCCAAGACCCTGGGATCAGGACTTGAGCCAAAGGCAGATGCTTAACCGATTGAGCCACCCAGGCGCCCCAGAAACACAGACTTCTAAGTTGAAAATGTTGGCAGCCATTTTAAAAAATTACTTAAACAGGGGCACCTGGATGGCTCAGATGGTTAAGCCTCTGCCTTCAGCTCAGGTCATGATCCCAGGGTCCTGGGATCGAGCCCCACATCACGCTCCCTGCTCTGCGGGAGGCCTGCTTCTCCCTTTCCCACTCCCCCTGCTTGTGTTCCCTCTCTCACTGTGTGTCTCTCTCTGTCAAATAAATAAAATCTTTAAAAAAAATTAAACATTAATTTATAATAACTTTTGTTTGGGTTTTTTCTTCAAATTTTATTCTTTTCATTTTGGTAGTTTGATTCAGAATCCAAATAAGGTCCACAATCTGCAGTTGTTTGATAGAGCTCTTAAGACTCTTTTTTTTTTTTTAAAGTAGGATCCACACCCATCGTGGGTCTTGACCTCACGACCCTGAGATCAAGAGTCGCACACTCCCAACTGAGACAGCCAGACACCCCAAATTTTGTTAGTTTTTTAACTTAGAGTCATCATTCCTCCAAATTTTTAGATATAATTTACATAAAATTAATTACAGAGATTTTAAATATGTACTATGATAAATTTTGATAAATGCATATACTCATGTAACCTTCACCCCAAACAAGTTATAAAATGTTTCCATTACCCAAAAAAGATTCCCTTATTCTCAGTTCCAGTCAATTGCCCACCCTACAGGTAAGAACAGTTTTGATTTCTGTCACTATAACTTAGATAGGCCTTTTCAAGTACTTAATATAAATGGAATGACACAGCCAATTTAGGTTTGGCTCTTTTTGCTCAATATAATGTTTTTGAGATTCATCCATGTTGTTATATTTATCGGTGGTTTGTTGCTTTGAGTTGCTTAGTAGTATTATGTTCTATTCATCTTAAAGCATTATGTGGACCAAGTCTCAAGATAGGCCTGGCCTGCAAGGAAATAGTAGGTTATTTCTGGATTGGAGAGAAGATAATGGGTGAAGGCAAAAAAAAAAAATCTTAAATGTAGAAAGGATGAAAGAATAGATGATTATTGTGCTAGGAGAGTGTTCAAATAAAACAATGTAAAATAGTGGAAAGAGAAGAACTGGAAGGCAGAATAGAGCAAAGGACCCCGTAGGCAGGCATTTCAAGAATCTGGGTGTGAGAGGGACATAGATGTGACAAAAGAAGTGAAGAAAAGAGCAGATTCTGTGATGTGGGTATTTTCTTGTTCACCTAGTGTGTAGGAGTTGCTCAGCCAGTTTCCGGATTTCTTTTAGAGAGAATTGCTCTGTGTGTAGCTGTAGATTCTGTGTGTTCATTAGAGGAGGTGAATTCAGGAGCCTCCTATGTCACCATCTCATACTGGAATCCTTCTTATGGCTTCAAGAGTAATCTTGGTATTTTGCTACATGGATGACAAAGATTGTGCTTTTTTTTCTTTTTTTTTTTAGGATTCTGTTTCTTTTCCATCTTCCTTTCTTCTGATCATCTCACAGTAGTCTGACTCTTTAATGATTTACCAATGATTATCGTTTTCCTAACTTGTGAAAGTTAAGTTCGCATTGTAAAATTATCTTTGTATTGATGATAGTTTAAGCACAGGTCATATTTTTCCTATTTCTCACACTTAAGAGAAATAATCTCCATTCCGTTTTTCATCAGGATCTCATGCTCTGCAATGAAATTGAATCACAATCCCCTAACAGTGCAGATAACTTCAGCAAAGCCATTGCCATCTACGATCATTCAATAGTCATAGAGTAGATATAATAGAAATTACTTCTCCTTGAATCTCAATATTCTAAAATTAATATACTTCTGTCCAATTCCCTTTGGTTCATAATTGTTTGCTTCTGTCTTGTGTGGGGTGTGTGTGTGTGTGTGTGTGTGTGTGTGTGTGACAATTTAATACTTGAGGCTTTTTTCTTTTCAGTTCTGAGGTGTTCCATAATTTAGAGAATTTTGGAGGCAGTCTCTCAGCTACCAACAATGCTATATTCTGATATTCCTAGAGATGGTTTGGTAAACCCCTTCTAAATTGGATTACACTATATGAACCAAAATGTATTCACTTATTTTCTGTTGCTTACAATGTAGACAAGAACCATTTTAGCCTAACAGTCCAACAACAAAATATTTTACTATGTATCAAAGCCAGAGTAGAGATAATGACATACTTCTATGTTGTTTAGAAGAATAGTTTTCGATAAGAAATACTAAATTAAACTTTCCTAAACAATAAGGAAGTATATTTTCTTGCATACCAGGAAGACTAGAGGTAGTGCAGAGTCAAGTATAGAAACATCAGTGATTCAACAATTCACTAAAATACCCATCTCTTTGCTTAACAACTTCTTTTCAAGAAAATGCCAACAGAAACTGGGGGTACTTACTTTCTTGTTTAGTAAAACAAATAGAATAACTTCTCTTCAAAACATGGAATAAAATTTATTCTGATTAGTCTAACTTAGGTCACATGACCTTTGTGGAGCAAGAATAACCAGAAGAAATTCTATGCTCTTACTCCTTTGGCAAATTGGAACTTCCTCTGGAGCAGGAAATGGAGTACATACCTAAACAAAACTGAGTTTCTGTTAGGAAGGAGTTAAGGGTGGCTTCAGCTATTTTCCATTCTGCTTTATTTTCTATTCTAATATCTCCTGAGATTTTATTTATAACACAAAGGCATTTAACAGCCATTCATGCCATTTAACGTGTGAAAAGGTGGGTACTGAAATTGCACTGGAGTCTAAGTACAAAGTGGCTCACAAAATGCAGACACCGAATTTTTATATTGAAGAAATTATTCATAACTTTCAGAAACAAAAATCTTTCCAAATTGTTTAATTGGGTGTGTTTCCTGGCTGCAGAAATAAATAAAAACTTCTTTTAAATTTGTGCAATATGTCTTCAAACACCAGATGTGCTGAGTCATTGATAAATAATTCACTTAGCCTGGCAACAGATGAACCAATTTCTGAACGCTGCAGACATATAGGTGTCCCCATACTTTTTCTTGTTGAGATTAGCTAGAACAGATTAATGATGGCATTCTAATCAGGACAAAAAAGGGTATCCCCTTAAATTTTCAGCAACCTGCCATGGTGAATTACTGATGTCATGCCTAATCATATTATTTGGGTCAAGAGTCCTCTGGTCTGCTGCGTCTAAGTGCTGCAAATAGTTGCAAATAGTTGATCTTTCCTCCAGAAACAGCCCCATTTGCAAATTAACACAACTCTTAAGGGAGATGTGATAAGCAGGAAAGTGGGATAATTCTACTCCAAGGAATTTAAAAGTAAGTTTGAATTCATTTTATCCAGACCACTAATGTAGTTTGGGATTTTTCTCTAATTTTTATCCAACACTTCAGATTACAAAGTATTTTAGGGAGCATTTATTCAATAATCTGCCTGATGTATTCTCCAATATCCCTGAGTAAAATAAATTAATCTCCCCTGACCCCCTGCCAAAGCTGATAACTTAAATTCACAGAAATAACAGTAGTTACATGGTTTATGTAGATTTGAGTTAAAAGCTAATGTTGACAGGGTGCCTGGGTGGCTCAGGCAGTTAAGCATCTGACTCTTGATATTAGCTCAGGTCTTGATCTCAGAGTTGTGAGTTCAAGCCCTGTGTCGGGCTCCACGCTGGGCATGGAGCCTACCTTAAAAAAAAAAAAAAAAAACAATTAATGTTGACTGTGGACTCAATAAATGTGCTTTGGTGACCTTGAATAACTTTTAAGAATAGAGTCACAGAACAAAAGATTGTTTTGACTGAGGTTCCAAGGGAAAATATCATAAAATATTTGTAGGTCAAACAAACTGGATCAGAAAAGAAAAACAATTACATGATGAGCCAATGTCCCCTTGTATTATTCAGCCTAAATATCTTTTCTCAAAGAATTAACTTATAAATTTTTTAAATTGCTGAATTAAATTTATATATAATGAAATAAGCATTAATGCAAATGCATTGTATATGTTTCAATGACATTTGATTGTATACGTGCCTTATTTTTTATTGCTAAATATTATTTCATTATATGAACATATCACTTTACTATCTTGTTAATAGACTTTGGGGTTATTTCCAGTTTTTAGTTATTATGAATAAGACTACTATAAACATTCTCATATAAGCCTTTGTGTGGCCAAAATTCTTAATTGCCTTTAACTAAATACCAAGGAGTGGGAAAAAAAATACCAAGGAGTGGAATCACTGGATTATAAGGGTGGTATATATTTAATTGTTTAAGAAATTGCCAACCAGTTTTCCAAGTGGTTGTACCACTGTGGTTTTACTTTTCATTTTCATGATGCCTAATGACATTGAGAATCTTTACATGTACTTATTGGCTATTCACATATCTTCTTTCCTGTAGTATTTAAGTATTTTGTCCATTTTTTATTAGGCATTTTTGAGAGATTTTTATATATTCTGGACACAAGTCCTTAGATATGTGTGTTGCTAATATTTTCAACCTCTGTGTTGCCTGCATTTTTGTTTTCATAAAGACAACTATTGGAAAAACAGAATTCTTTTTTATTTCAAAGTCCAATTTATCATTTTAAGTTCAATGTTTTTTGTGTGGCTGCTCTAAGAAATCTTTGCTGACTCCATACTTGCAAAGATATTCTGCAATCTTTTTTTAAGGCTTTTATGGTTTTAATTTTTACATTTAGATCTTAATCTGCCTCAAATTAATTTTTGTGTGCCATGTAAGGAAGGAGTCAAAGTTAATTTTTTCCCCATATGGTTATTATACCCAACTTGTTGAAGATATTTTCCTTTCTCCTTTGAATTGCATTGAGCTCTTTCTTGAAAATCATTTGAGTGTGTAAGTGTGAGTCTTCTTCTGGTTGATGTATTCTGTTCCTCTGAGGTATTTGTACATCTATTTATAATACCACAATATCTCAAAATTGTGACATTATAGAAAGCCCTGAAATTAGGTAGTCTAAGGCCTTTAAAATAGAAATTTAGTCATTGATTTTAAATCTTATTTCTAAAATAAGCATGTTAAGGTATTAATTTCCCTCTATGTATCACTTTAGTAGCACCCCACAAACTTTGGCATGCTGTTTTCATTTGAACTTAGTTTGATATATTTTCTAATTTCCTTTGTGATGTATTCTTTTACCCATGGATTATTTCAAAGTGTTGATTAATTTCCAAAGTTTGGGGCATCTTCTAAATATCTTACTATTACTGATTTCTAATATATTTCTGTTGAGTTCAAAGAACATACTCTGTGAGTGTTTAGTCTTTTCAAATTTATTGGTACATATTTACTGCCCAATATATGGTCTATCTTGATAGAAATTTTATGTGCACATGAAAAGTATGTTCAGTAATTGTTGAGGTGATCTATAAATGTCAATAAGGTTGAGTTGGTTGATAGTGTTGTTCAAATAGTCTACAGCCCTATGATCTTTTGTCCACTTGTTCTATCAATTACTGAGAGAGGGGTAATGAAATTGCCTACTATGTGGCCTTTTGTGTTTCTTATTTTAGTTCTGTCAGTTTTTACTTCATCTATTTTATGGTTCTGTTATTTGGTCCCTTCACTTTTAGGATTGTGATGTCTTCCTAGTAAATTGACAGGTTTTTATATGGTTTAATTTAAATCTACCTTCTAAGCTATTTCTTTTCTATTTGTCCCATACATTGTTTTTTTTTTTTTCAGTTCTCATTTACTGCTTCTTTTGTGTTATTTGAATATTTGTAATCTTTTTTTATGTCCTCTATTGGATTTTGATTGCTATATTTGTCCTACTTTTACTACTTCTTCTTGGGATTATAGTGTGTATACCTAATTTATCAGTTTACTTAGAATTAATATTATACCACTTCATGTAAAACTCGAAACATTTAAAAGAGTATGATTCACAGGGTGCCTGGGTGGCTCAGTTGGTTAAGTGTCTAACTCTTGATTTCGGCTCATGTCATGATCTCAGGGTTGTGAGACTGAGCCCTGTGTTGGGCTCCCTGCTGGGGGCATGGAGCCTGCTTAAGATTCTCTCTCTCCCTCTCCCTCTGCCCCTCCCCCATTCCTCCCTTAAAAAAAAATAAATAAAATAGAAGAGTATGATTTTATTTTCCCTCCTAAACTTTGTGCTATTTTGTTTTATATTTAACTTCTACATATGTTAAAAATACCAAAATATAATATTATTTATGCTTTAAATATAAGTTTTTTCTTAAAGAAGTATAGAAGCTAAAAGAAAAGGAGCCTTTATATTCAGCCACATATTTACCATTTCCATTACTTTTCATTTTTTTGTTGTGGTTGTAGATTTGAGTTTTCTTCTAGTACCATTTCTCTTTAGCCTGAATAACTTTATCATCTTTCAGAGGTCAGGTCTGCTGGCAACAAATTTCCTCAGCTTTTGTTTATCTGAAAATGGCCATTATACCCTATTATTTTTCACTTTTAAAGGTACAAATTATATATGGTAAAATTAATCTTTTTTTTTAAAGATTTATTTATTTTGAGAGAGAGAGAGAGAGAGAGAGCAGGGGAAGGCAGAGGGAGAGGGAGAATCCCAAGCAGACTCCATGCTGAGCACAGAGCCTAACCCCACAACCCTGAGATCACTACCTGAGCTGAAACCGAGAGTTGGATGCCCAAGCAACTGAGCCACCCAGGCGCCCCAAATCTTTTTTTCACATACAGTTCTGCTAGCTTTGACAAACTCATATAATCAAATATCTCCTTAATCAAGATATAGAACATTGTCATTACCCAAGACATATTCCCATGTGACCCTTTAAAGTCAACCCATCCACCTTCCACCAGTCACAAGCAACCATTGAAGTAGGGACTACTTTCTGTCCCTATAGTTATGCCTTTTCCAGAAGATCATATAAATGAAATCATGCTCTATGTAGCTATTTGAGGCTAGCTTCTTTCACATAGCATAATACATTTGTGATATATCCAAGTCAGTGCCTATATCAATAATTCATTCTTTTTATGCTGAGTAGTATTTCATCATGTGGACATACCACAATTTGTTTATCCATTCTGCATTTGAAGAACATTTGTGTTATTTCAAATTTTGGTGATTATGCATGCAGAAAGCCACTATAAACATATGTGAACAGATTTTTGTGTGAACATATATTTTCATTTCGTTTGTGTAAATACCTGGCTTGTACATTTAACTGTATAAGAAACCACTAAACTGTTTTCCAAAGTGGCTGTAACATTTAGCATTCACACTAGTGATGTATTTCCAGCTGTTTCACATCATTGCCAATACTTATCAGGATTCTTTCTTTGCCATTTTAATAGAGGAGTAGTAATATCTCATCATGATTTTAATATAGATTTCCCTAATGATTAATAATATTGAGCATCTTTTCATGTACTGATTTGCCATCTGTATATTTTCTTTGGTGAAGTGTCTGTTTAAAATGTTTTTCCATATTATTGATTTTGGTTAATATATTCTGGACATAAGTTCTTTCTCGAATATGTGACTTGCATATATTTTTCCCAGTCTTTGGTTTGCCATTTCATTGCCTCAACAGTGTCTTCTGAAGAGCAGACATTCCAATAACAACAACACCACACACACACACACACACACACACACCATCTTTGTTTCTGAAGATACCTAATCTAAAGTTTCACTTAAATTGCTAATCGAAACAAATTCAATGCTCTTCCTTCAGCACCACTTCTTATAAATATTTAAATTATCATATATAAAAAAGAGAGGTATAAAGAGAGATAGAGAAAGTGTGTGCAGTTAAAAAAATTTTGAAGTGGATACTTACATGAACTCATTCCAATATTATGCACTACCTTGACATAAGGTGAAAGTTGGAGAGCCTCAAGTGGCCTGACTGTTGAGTTCTCTTTCCCACTGTGCTCCCATGGAAATAGCACCCCCTATCAGATGGATCAAGTGCAGTTCCCATTTATTTCAGTAATAAGGTTCAGTTCCCTGCCAAGTGGCAAAATTATTCAAACAAATCAATGGTAACCAAGGGGCTGTCCATCCTTTTGATACTACAAAGCCTGTCTCCCACAGTTTCTGGTTTCTCACTCTATTTGCAAATGCAACCTCTTTGTGACTCTGTATAGCATATAAAATCCTCCTCCCCTTGCCTGTGAGTGCATGTGATAGTAATAAACTATTGTTCTCATTCTAAAGAAAAAAAAAAAGCAGCCATTCCTAATTTTGATAAAGTTCAACTTATCAGTTTTCTCTGTTTTGTACCATGCCTTTGGTGTTATATCTGAGAAATCTTTGCCTAATTCAGAGTCACAAATATTTTTCTTATGTTTTCTTCTATCCCCCTCTTTTTTGAAGGCTATTGTCAATGGATATAGAATTCTGAATTTACAGGGTTTCTTTCTTCTCTTTTTATTCCAGCATTTTATTTCATATTTTATTTACTTATTTTTTGAGTAAACTCTACTCTGACTTGGGGCTCAAACTCATGACCCTGAGATTAAGAGTCACATTCTCTACCAACTGAGCCAGCCAGGTACCCCTCTTCCAGCATTTTAAAGATGTTGTTCCATAATGTTACGGCATCCGTTGCTTTTGGTGAGAGGTCAATCACCATTTGTATTGTTTCTTCCCTGTTAGTCTACTTAGGTTCCAACTCCCTGTTCTACCTCCTGAAAGGGGCCCGAGACAAAAAGCCAGATTGAAAAGCGACTCACCCCATGTGTTTCTCTTCTCTTAAATATCAAAGTTTTGAGCTATCTATGCTAAATATCCAGACACAGTTACCTCAAATAATTTGTGAAATGTTATAGTACTTCATGATAAGAGGGTAAGTCTGATACCAGTTACTGTATAATGGCTACATGGAGAATTCTAGCATGTTTAGTATTGTTAGTCTTATTTCTCCCATCCATGTATGAAGCAATCAACAATATATTTTTAGATACCTACTATGAGTGTGCTTATTATTAAAGAGGCAAATACATGGTCCCAACCCTTAACTAGCTTATAATTTTGTAGGGTAATATATATATACATACAGATACATATATACATATATATTTTAAAATTAGCTTATTTCATTTTCTTTTTTTAATTGAAGTAGCTTGACACACCATGTTATATTAGTTTCAGGTGTACAACATAGTGATTCAACAACTCTACACATTATGCTGTGCTCACCACAAGTGCAGCTACCTTCTGTCACCATACAATGTTATTACAATACCATTGACTATATTCCCTATGATGTACCTTTCATCCCTGTGACTTATTCATTCCCTATTGAAGGCTTATACTGAAGGAGAAAACAGGACAGAAAATACAAGTTTTTACAAATTGTTGTTAAAACTCAAATATATCAAGATTTCCAGAGTCATAGGCTGATAACTCCATAATAAATACATGATTTCAAACCTCATTGTTGCTCAGTATTACCTTCTATTATCCCCAATTGAAACCCTCACCCATTTCTCACAGTAATAATTCTTAAGTTTATCTCTCTAATGCTGGAACAATTAAAGGTCCTTACTATAGATCCACTCACAGGTAGTATGATTGAACACCTTCCCAGCTATCTTCTCTTGCTCAAATTCAACCCAAATGTGTATATTCAGACCTGCATAAAACTGGCCAATTGGGATCATTCTCCAGTTCATAAGTATCAATGGAAAGAATGTACTTATTTGCTATTAGGTTGAAATCCTGCTAAAAGGATCTCCAGAATTTGTTGATATTTGTCTTCCTCCTGCTTTAGTCTTTGAAAAACTGTTTGAGCTTGGAAATAATTCTTGAACACCTGTTTGACCCTGGTAACGAATATTTCAAAGGAATTAACACTTGTATTTATGGCTTTAGTCACTCAAAGAGAATAATCAGGAAAAACCACTTTATTCTAGGTCATGTGCTAGACCCAAGGGGGCAGAGCACAAACATGCATAAGACTCATTTTTAACCCATGAGGAGTACACAGCTTAGGATGAGAGAAGGACACATTAACAAATTATGTGAATATAATTAAATTATAGTGCAATTATGTGTTCTTGTGTGAGAGAGAGGAAAAAGAAAGGGAGAGTGTTGGGGGTTTGGGGAGGTAGGAACACGTTCTCTATCTTGGTGAGATACTAACTTGCCTTTTAGGAGAACCCAACTCATTTAATTTAGGAAAAACTGTGGGCTGGGCATAAAACCTTGACAAAACCTCTTCAGGTCAACATTTGAACCTATAATATTGATTGGGACAGTGGCTCTGAAGTTCTGGAGCTGGAGGTTATAAATGTTGTTGCCAGCAGGACGCAGTCTGCACTTTGACATGTGAGCACCTCCATCTCATGGCAGTGAGTGATTGATGGAAATTGCCTGATCTAGACTCAGACGTGGCCCAATACAAACAGGTCAGAGACATGACGTGGATGTGCCCTATACCAAGAAATATGCAATTTGGGGTAAGATTCTTGAAGCAGCCAAAGCTGAAGCTGGCAGGTGCTTTGTCAAACAAACCTGAGCTCAAGACCTGCAAGATCCAAGGCAAAGGTGGTAGCCAGGCAGCAAGGCAAGGTTTGAGGCAGAAACACCAGCAGGTTTGAAGTGAGGGGTGCCTTAGTGAGTATGACACAAAGGGAAGCTGGAGGCCTCATGTGTCAGTCAGCAAAGGGAGGGATAGTCCTGTCATTGAACAGGACTGATATAACATTGTCAGTGTAAATACCAGTATTTTGTAGCTTATAAGATGATTGTGTCCACGGGAAAACCTCTAATCCCAACAGTTGTGTTGCAGTTTTAATGGAAGCAGGCCTGCCACCACTGTTCCTAAAGAAAAGGCAAATTCTATTAAAAATTCAACTTGCTTCTCAGAAGAGTGACCAATGCTAAGAGAGGAAGGCCATACAAGGCCACACATTTTCAATGTAGATTGTATCATAACTTTGGATGCTTAAAGGAAAGCACTTAGTTTCTCAAATTACTGCACAAAGTAATCTATGAAATGAAAATCCTTGCAAACACCAAGTGCACTCCGAGAGCACTTGAAGTACTTGGCAATCATTCTGAAGCTCTTTATTAAAACCCTAAAGCTCACTAAACCCCTCACTGAAGATGAAAAAAAAAAAAAGTCATTTTGAATTATTCGTGGAGGGCACAGGGATTGTTGCTTCAGTTGATACTTTTAAAGTTTTCCTCTCTTCTCCACTGCATTAATGACTATACTTGACAAATATGTTATTGCCCACAGATTGGTGTAAATGATTTGGTCTTAGCAAAATATTTCTGCTAAAGTAGTCTCATAGAATGCATGAACTTCTCAAACATGTGGGCAAAGTTTTTGCTATCTCTCCAAGCTTCAGTGCCCTTCATATGTAAAATGGGGATACTGAGAGAAAAATCAGAAATCTATTCTAGTGACATAATCCTACACATGGACAAATGATTATACACTAAAAATGTCCATTGTCACTTAATATAAAATATTAGTATTCAGAAAAAATCTAAATATCCAAAACCAAATTAGTTATGGTATAGTTGTTCAATGCATTATCATGCAATTGTATAGAATCACATTCACAAAGGGCTCTAGTGGCATGTGAAAGTACCTGTGATACAGTGTGATTTTTTTTAAATTAGGAAAGAATATTATGTTAACAGCATCATGTTAATTTTTTTTTACTTTTTTTATTGTTCTGTTAGTCACCATACATTACATCATTAGTTTTTGATGTAGTGTTCCATGATTCATTGTTTGCGTATAATACCCAGTGCTCCATGCAGAACGTGCCCTCCTTAATACCCATCACCAGGCTAACCCATCCCCCCATCCCCCTCCCCTCTAGAACCCTCAGTTTGTTTTTCAGAGTCCATCGTCTCTCATGGTTCATCTCCCGCTCCGATTTCCCCCCCTTCATTCTTCCCCTCCTACTATCTTCTTCTTTTTTTTTTTCTTAACATATATTGCATTATTTGTTTCAGAGGTACAGATCTGTGATTCAACAATTCACACAATTCTTGCACAATTCACAGTGCTCACCATAGCACATACCCTCCCCAGTGTCTATCACCCAGCCACCCCATCCCTCCCACCCCACCCCCCACTCCAGCAACCCTCACTTTGTTTCCTGAGATTAAGAATTCCTCATATCAGTGAGATCATATGATACATGTCTTTCTCTGATTGACTTATTTTGCTCAGCATAACACCCTCCCGTTCCATCCACGTCGTTGCAAATGGCAAGATCTCATTCCTTTTGATGGTGGCATAGTATTTTTTAAAAGATTGTATTTATTTATTTGAGAGAGACAGTGCACACAAGACAGCGAGCATGTGCATATGTATGTTTACAAATCTCCTCTCCTCCCCACAACCCTGACCAAGACTGAGAATATATAATCAAATGCCTCATTCCTAAATCAATTGAATTGGTCCTTTCTTCCTTTCTCTTCAATGTGGATATGATAATCATTTGAAATAAAATTAATTTCATTTATTTCCATTTGCTTTCAATTTTAGATTTTTTTCCTTCCTCAGTCTTATTGATTTAATTTCATATTTTGAATATGTAAAACATTAGCATATGTTCAAAAGTCAAAAATATTAAAAAAGATACATTCAAAGAAGTGTCATTCATTCCCTTCTGTATTTTTCCCAACCTATTCCTCCATATGTGTAATGATTCATTGTTTTCTGTGTTTCTTTTTGCAAAGATAAGCAGATATATGCATGCTTTCTTATCTCTCCATCTTTCTATACACACAAATGCTTCTCCCCTCTCCCTCTCCCTCTGCCCTACCCCCCCTTGTATGCAAAAAAAAAAAAAAAAAAAAGAGTTGAGCGTATGAGCAAAACTGATGATGTTGGGAACCAAGTGTTCTCACTGTGGAAGAAGGTACATAAAAGTATAGAATGTGAGGGAAAAAAGCATAAAATGTGGAAAAGGAACAGAAAACTCTGTGGAAATAGATTAGATTTGGAAGTGTCACTGAGAATTCATGATTTCTAAAAATCATATATGTGTGTGTGCTAATTTATGTGCATGTGCATATGTATGTGTATATGCATGTTTGGTTGTATATTTAGATACATGTGTATACATAGGCATATTTTCCTAGCTCTATCCTGTAAGAGGGCCACAGAGCAAAGTTACCCCAGGAGCAATGAGCACATATGACACCCAGATCTACGTCTCCCATACCATTTCTCATGAAAGAGTCAGGACTCCTTGGAGAAATGGTTGATTCCAGGAATGAGGCAGGGTAGATATAAAATAAGCCTGGAGCATCTTGTTCTGTCTGAAAGTAAGAAAGAGTAAAGAAAAAAATGATAGGTCAGTTCATAAGGGCATAGGAACTAACTTGACAGGGCTCCTACTGGCCAAATCGAGGACAATTTGAGCATCAAAATAATTAAGACCCATAATGAACCACTGATAAAATAGAAATTCAAGGGTCCACAGTCATAATAACTAGATAAATAAATGAATGGGTATGAGGTGGGGCAGGAGAGGCCTTGCTTAGAGTAGAATTCTTTTTTTTAAGATTTTGTTTATTTATTTGCCACAGAGAGAGAGCACAAGCAGGGGGAGCGGCAGGCAGAGGGAGAAGCAGGCTCCCCACTGAGCAAGGAGCCAGACATAGGGCTTGATCCCAGGACCCTGGGATCATGACTTGAGCCGAAGGCAGACGCTAAACCAACTGAGCCACCCAGGTGTCCCTTATAGTAGAATTCTGAGGATTGACTGGTAAATGTGAAGGGAATTACTGGAGTTGGAAAATCATTATTTTGCAACCATAATGATAAAAATTGGGTCATTTAAGAATCATTAATAGATGCTAAATCCAGGGTGAAGTTTTAATGAGGTACAGGATATCTTCATGGCCTTCAAGTGCCTACTCACAGATTGCTTGTGAATTTCAAGGTAAGAAAAATAGTAATTACACACTGAAAAAATTGATAAACCTTTTACAGAGTGATCAAAATTAACATTCCCCATGTAGGGCAGATGGATAAGATATGATATCCTGTGAAGGCTGCAATTTGGTACCTAATCATGAGGAATATCAGACAAACCCCAGGTAAGGAAGAATTCATATAAAAAATGCATGGACATGAACTTCATAACATCTTATTCATAATAGCCCTTAACTGGATATAACTGAAATGTTCAACAGTGAATGCATAAAGAGTGTGGTATAGCCATACAAAAGGAATACTACTCAGTGATAAAGAAAAGAACAAACTGCTGATATATTCAACAATGTGGATGAATCTAAAAAGTATTTTGCTGAGTAAAAGAAGTCAGACATAAAAGAGTACACACTGTATAAGTCCATTTATATGAAATTTGAGAAGAGGAGATAGTTTATGGAGATAGAAAGTAGATGAGCATTGCCTGAGGCAGGAGTAGCTGTGGAAATTGTAAATGTGCATAAAGAAACGAGGCAGATGTGATGGAAATACTCTCTATCTGGAGGGGCTGGTGGTTACGTGCATGTATATATTGGACAAATATATCGCACTGTTTACATAAAATTAATGTAGTCTATTGTGTCTAAATTATACCTCAATAAAGCTTATTTAAAAAAGGTAAAGGGAAGTTGTACTCAAGGGAAAAAATATGCAAGGAAATACAACAAAATAATCACACTGGTGATTGGGTGGTTTCTATTTTCACTTTTATGCTTTCCTGCATTTAATATATTTGTCTAATGAGAGAATCCTCAATATTTAAGATGAGGTTGTGTTTGTGTTTCAAGGCACTGTATTTTGTTTTGTATATGACAATAGTGTGTGGCATTTCAGTTTCTTCTCTGTGAGGTGTGCTGTAGTGGCAAACCTATCACTCAACTGAGAGACCTGAGTTCTCATTCTGATTCTTCTGCTGACTGCTGGATGTATTAGGAAGGTCATTTGACCTCTCTCAGTTGGGTTTCTTTATAAAATGAAGGAAGTTGATCTACCTTAGCTCAAAATTTTCATGATACCTTTGGTACCAATTTAAGAACATAATATGTGTATCCTCTTAATTGGAATCTCAATAGTATCGGCAATTCATTTGCATATTCAAAATCCTTTGAACTTTGCATGTGTTACATGTTTGTCCTGTAACCTATTACAACAGAAATACCCAGAGGCCAATTTAGAGGGCCTTCTAAATCCTTGACAGAAAGTATAACTTATAGTCATCCTCAGTTTATTGCTATATGAAGGTGCTACTGACTTTTTTTATTAAAGAAGAAAATGAGTCTTTTTCTTTAGTACTTTCTCTCAGCACTGAAAATATTGCAAGCCTGTGTTAGAGAGAGTAGTAAACCTTCATATGTATAATCACATTAACCACCTTTTTCCTTCTCCAGTGAAAGAATCATAGGCTATAAAAGTTACATATCCATTTTTTCTTTACTGAGTGGAATTGGCTTTTGATTCCTCTGATTACATGATAATTGAATCAGACGTCTGGTTCTAAGCGATATGTTTCCTTTGCTTTTCCATTTGTTTATTGTTGTTTGCATTGCTGCAAATGCATTAAAACTGAATGCTGATGAAAAGAGTTGAATTCTGACTGTCAGATGGGAAGAACAAGTTTGCTGGCTGCAGATGCCATTTTAACTTTTGTCTTTCAAGTATAGATTCTTCTATTTGTCTATAGCTCTCTCTCTAAGACACGCTTTTCTCATCAAATCAGATAACGCCTTTCAGAAGGTAGAAAATGATGAGAGAAAGCTTTGTTTTCCCCCCATCTCTGCTTATTTCAGATGGCTGCATTAATGCCACAAAATAATAGGGAAGAGTTCTAAATTGGATCTAGCAGCACTTTATGTCACATAAAGTAGAGTTTTAGCTGGATTTTTATGATTTCATCAAGAACTAAATAAATTTAGCCAATATTCTAGATATTGGTTCTATAAAATTCTACACTATATTTACATTTTACAGTTCTGGCTAAAGGGCTTGTTCTGCCAATTATTGAAGGAGCCAGGAAGAATATGGTTCAGTATTTTGTTATGTTTTCACAATATTCATATACAAGACCCAGGAATCTCATTGATGTAACAGGAAGTGACTTAATAAGTCCAACTCCTAATGACAATACATTCTGGGAAATGTACATTCAACTGTGATCTTTACCTCCAACAATTTACAAATGAGTTTAATATGCCCAAGAGTGCTGTTCTCTATTGACAATGTGTGAAGACATTGTTCAGCCTAAGAAAACGGAAGCAGCTGGTACTATTGTATATGCTTCAGATCACAAGAAAATGAGAGTATATCCTGTTTCCTCCTTATCCAGAAAAATCTCTATTGAATCTCACAACACTGGGAATCAAATTATTTTGAGGGCTTTTTGTTTCTCCTTATTGTAATGAGATATAATACTTATGACTGAAATTTATTTCATTTCTAGAGATCCCTGCAATTTGGGAAAGCTGGTAAGAAAGCATTATTAAGACAAAAACAAAACAACATGGCAATGATTTGAGCTATAAACAGTCATGGTTCTCCTACCTTCTCTTTTAGTGAAACGCAGATGTTACATTTGCAACAGACCTTCTGGGGTAATGTGTTTGAGAATAAACAGCGCAGTTTCACTGAAACTAATTTACCTGCTTTTCATTAGTAATGCTTAGCATTTTAAGAGCTTGGGAGGAAACACGGGAAAAAGCAATCCTCCAATCACTGTTACTTCATGGACATAGCAAGGAAAATTACTTAAATTAAGGTCTATGCCCAAGTCTGTTCTCACACCTCCCAACAGATTTCTTAGTGAGGCCCTTCAACCCAGCTAAGGAAGTAACCCGGTGTTTTTGTTAAGCACTGACTATAAAGAGCCAGAAAATCCACAAGAGTTGCTTGACAGCTGGTGAATTATTGAAAGAAGATGTAGAAAGAAAAAATAGGGTTAATATTTTAGCATCAGTTTCTTTTTTTAACTAACTCTATGCCCAACGTGGGGCTTGAACTCACAACCCCCAGTTCTACCGACTAAGTCAGGCGGTCACCCCTAGCATCAGTTCTCGACAAAGTCCAACATATAGCTGCAGGCTGACTTTCCATACAATGAGTCAAAAAAGAATAACAGCATCTAGCTTACTATTCCTAGGTCAGAAAGCTGGCAGAGAAGGTTAAAGAAAACATAGGTAGTGGGAACAAAGTTAGACTCTCTGAGTTACAGCACATAAAATAGAGTTACTCAATCTGAACTCCACATTTAGAATCACCTAGACTCTCTGAGTTACAGCACATAAAATAGAGTTACTCAATCTGAACTCCACATTTAGAATCACTAACATTGTTAGTAATGTCTGGACCTTGATACAGAAAAATAAATCCATATATCCAGAGGTGGTCATGGGCATGTGCAGCCATGGTTGAGAATCACTGATTTAAATGATCATAACTTTTTTCTAGCATATACTTGTGATAGGCAAATTTCAAATTGATAATATTTAACTGTTTAAAACTATTTTTCTTGGGGCACCTGGGGGGTGCAGTCAGTTAAGCATCCGACTCCTGGTTTCAGCTCAGGTCCTCCTCTGTGCTAAACAGAGTCTGCTTGGGACTCTCTCCCCTCTCCCTTTGTCCCTCTCCCCCCACCCCTGTACTCTCTCGCTCTCTAAAATAAATAAATAAATCTTTAAAAAAAACCTATTTTTCTCTACTCAAAGAGCCTTTGCACAGTCTGAGGGTATTTAGTAGAGCAATACTATGCTAAAACATATTTAAAATATGATCATCTTGTTTGGCATATAAATATATGATATAAACTCAATAAATGTTAGTTTCTTTTTTGTTTTCCCAATGAATCTATGTATTTATAGATATGTTCACATACACAAACAAACATACATGGTAGTTATAGGACACTAAATAAGTGTGACAATATTTTCATGGAAATATGGAATCAATCTTACTTTCTATTTTTAAAAAATATTTATTTATTTTGGACAGAGAAAGAGAGCACGCATGTATGCATGAGTGGGAGGAGGGGCAGAGGGAGAGAATCTCAAGCAGACCACCCCTCCACCCCTGCTAAGCGTGGAGCCCCATGAGGGGCTCAATCTCATGACCCATGAGATCATGACCTGAGCCAAAACCAAGAGTCTGCTGCTCCATAGACAGAGCCACCCAGGCACCCCTCACTTTCTATTATTATTTGAATGACAACCAATTGTTTTCCCACAAAGAAAAAAATCCTGATTTGAGTTTTAGCAGTCTTTTCTAAAAGATTTTCTTATTTGCAGTTACAAAGAGTAAGACATCTGTATCAGAATATTTTTGGTTGCAAGTAACAAAAAATCTTTGACAAAGATGACATTTATTGGCTCAATTTTCTGAAAATTCCAAAGGTGTTTATACTGTAGGTTGGTGTGGTTGGCTTCAAGTTAGAATTAATTCAGCAAAATAAAAGTGTCACCAAAAGCAAATCTCTCTCTACTCTGTCTTTCATGGGGTTGGCCTGTTCCTGGGGCTAGCTCCCCTAGCTCATTCAAGATGGTTTCCAACACAAGCTGTGCCACAGGCTTCCTAGTTCCTATTCAGTGAGCATGTATAAAATTCTCTTCTTCCAATCATAAAACAGAGTCCTGGCTAACACTTTACTTAGACCAACCAGGTCACACCACATGCTCATCCTTAACCAATAATTGGTCCACAAGGGATGGGGTTGTGTTGATTGGTTCGGGTAGGCCCAGAACTGGAACTAGGGGGATAGGTAGTGTGGGGTGGGGATGGCCAGCCTCGCTCAAATGACAAGGTTGCCTCCTGTGTGTGTATATGTGCGTGTGTGTGTGTGTGAGATGGTAAGCAGGTAGATTCCAGGGAAAGTAATCATCAATGTCTACTACACTGCTCAAAATAACATAATTAAACAATTGATCAAATAAGCATTAATAAGACAGAATTCATGAATGTATATAAATATTTTTGTTAACCAACATGTATAGTTATAATATTAGATGGGATTGAGATGCAACAAAATTTTTCCTTTTCGATTCATGAAGAATGTAAGGTATCCAGCACAATACTATCTTACATACATTTATAAATCCACATTATCTATAATTTTGAGTAAATTGAAAAAAAATTTTCCACTATAACATCCCTTGTCTTATTCAAATATTACACTGGAAATAATATATATAGTTCATACATATATATGAACTTTCTTGCATCAAGATGCTCTAAGTGTTTTAGTAATATTTTCATGTGGGAGCCTAGGCCAAAATAAATATGTAAGAGTTCTGTTTATTGAATTGTTAGATCCAAACAACTTAACAGGTATTTCTGTACTAATGATTTAGTAACCACTTGGAAAAAAATAATACATATAAATTGAAAGAAAAAATGTAACTTTTATTTCATTCTTAAATAACCACAATATGTATTTGCCTGTTGGGCACAGCACGTCTCAAACCTTGGAATTAGTTTGGATATCATCACCCTCACTTCTTGTTCTATACTGATTTGCGTACAGTGCTTGCTTTTTATCATGGTAACTGCCAAAATCTAGCCTCACAAAGATACAATCTAATCAAAGGGAATTTCATATGATCCAATGGTGAAACTGTGAACTACTTTGCCCTAGTAGTGCATACCATGTCTGATAAATGTTGCTGGACTTTTTTTGAAAATTTAAAACATCTCTTACTGTCCTAGGGTACCTTCGTACACAGTTTGCAAACTGCAGTGACAGTTTTAACAGAAGACAAAGTAAAAGTCAGAATTGGAAAGCCAGGTTTCCAAATTAAAAATGTGAGGAGGTGACAGGTAGTATTAAAAACAGGAAGTTACCATATAAGTCTTTCAATAGTTTCTTAAAAAGTTAAATATTTGATTTGTATAACAAATTTTTTATTTACATACCTTTTCCCCCAAAACACATTAAAGGAAAAAAGTACATTATAAGGTATAAATTAATCTTTGGAATTTTAAAAACCACTTCAATAAGGTTAGCATTCTATATTCAATATTACCATGGAATTACAAACTCATTCTCATGAAAAATGCGGAGAGGCCCGTCCAAGAAGAGATAGATACAACCTCGTATTAATATAGATTTGAAATTTTAGTACACTTCTAACTAAAACAGTACCAGTACCTGTGGCAATAATTGCTGGGACCGGTCAATGTTCTGAATCCATTGGCCTTATCAACTTAACTCACATTTATGCCTAGGGAGATATTAGAACATAAAAAATTCATCCCCTCTGGATTTCCTTTTACAATGGCTGATTGTCACAGAATTAGGGCGGATAGAGTGCTATTTTTTTTTCCTTCTAAAAAAAAGAGCAGTAAAAACTCATAGGCTAATGTATCACAGTAAGATTTTAGAAGGAGAAAAATCAATTGTCAGTAAGATACTTTGTAATAAATCTTACAGTAGTGACCTTGTTTGGCGGCTATATACTGCAAAAAGAAGAGAAGCCAATCAAAATGGCATGAATGATTAATGCATTTCATACAAAACCCACAATATCCTTAGGATATATTTGCTAAGGGGCTGCAGTGATAAGAAGGCAAACAAATGATAGAGCTCAAGTAAGGAGCTTCAGAAGGAGTTCTTAACAAAGACACATCAGTTAATTTCTTAGTTTCTGTTGACTGTATAAACCAAAGTACTAATACCAGAATACACGTTGTAAGGAAAAAATGACATTCAGATTCGAGGTTAAAGGTGTGAAACTGGGGCTATATAGTAGATTTTATTACTGAATAATCCTGTAAGAGGATTATGTATTCTGCTCTGTCGACATAAGGTTAGTCATAAGCTTTGGCCAAATGCAGTGTGTCACTTTTTAGCACAAAGTTTAAGACTGAATATGTGGTTCACCATATGTCCTTCCCTCTGCCACAATGACCAACACTATTCCAGGCTAAGGCTGCTCCCTCAGTGTAGAGCAGAGCTGCATCTAACCCTGGATGGGCATGTGGAATAACTGAGCCACTGAAATAGTCAGTGTTTGTCACTGCAGCATAATCTAAACCATCCTGACTGATGCAAGTTATTAGCCATTAGTATTAACAAAAACTAAATATGAGTACACAGGAAAAGAAGAACAATAACAAAAAAGCAATTGCTTTCATAAAGGGTATATCAAGGTTTTATAAGCAGCTGAAAAAGTCAGGCCTTGGAAATGGAGAAAGGAGGAAAGAAATCCTTGGTGATAACCCCATTGTGAGAATCCATGGCCTGGGACTGTAGCGATCAGAGCTCTCATGACTATTCCGAACAGCCACTGTCATATATTTTCTCTAAGCTCAGAGGCTTTCAGTTGCTTTCTTGTGGTCACACAGCTAGTAAGGGACAGGCTTATAATGCATTGCTTTCAATTATATTACACTGTCGCCGGAGTACCTGGCTAGGTGTGGCAGCTGTGGGGACTACAATAAACAGCCTCCAGGTGCAGTGCTTTCAGGATTCTGGATTTGCTGAAGGCATTTAAGCCTAGGATATACTCTCCCCAAGAAGCACCCCACCCCCCACCACCTGCCAATGACTGAGCATGATAAGGGTATTTGGGTCTGGCCATTTCCACCCAATGCAATGTCTCCTCTATGGCTAATCTTCATTCTGGGGCTCCCTGTTGGAATGCTGAGGTTTTCTCAGAGCTGCACTGTGGTCTGAGGCTTTTCCAATCTCCTCCTCCTAGCTTCCCCTCTCCCTTCACAGGTGTCAGACCTGTATCATGGTCTGAAGGCTTTCCCTGCCTATTCCTGCTCTCTTAGCCCTTATCTTATATAGGTTTCACTGTGTAACAAAAATTAGTCTGACACTTGTTACAATGGTAAGGAAGACTTTATTTAGGACCTTTGTGATAGATGTCAACACTATCCTAATAGGGGAGAGAGCTCAGGCTCAACTTTTAATACAGCAAAGACAGCTGTCAATTAGAGCCAACGAACAGAACGAGGGAAGTCAGTGGATGGAAAGTTACTAAGACGAGACATCAAGGCTAGGAGGTTTCTTGCTAAATTGACTTAATGGGATTCTTGCTGAAGGCAGGCCAGGGTGATCAGATATCAAGGTGGGGAGGTGGGGGTTCTCATTAAACTGTCTTAGCAGGATTCTTACTAAAACTGGGATGGGCAGGCCAAAGTCAAGGCCCAAGGATGAGGTCTAGATGAAAAGTGGATTCAGAGGAGCCTATCTAAAGTTTGGTCAAGAAGAGTCTTTGTCACATCCCAATAAATCTCTTATACTTCTTACTCCATCTTCGCACCTACTTCCAGGAGATTCTGAATTTTCACACTAGATGAACTGCGAAATCTGATCAGTACCCTGTTTTGTACCAAAATATGTAGACCTTTATGCCTAGATTACTATGGCTTGAAGGATAAAGTTCCTCCTGTTTAAAAAAAAGAGAAAAAAAGAGGCTTGAGTGCTGGTAACGTGCTGCCATCTATGGGCTATTTTCTGTTTGTTAAGCACTGCAGGTAGGAGTTTATACAGATTGTCTCATTTAATGCTCATATAATGTTGCCAGTTAGATATTATTACTATTTTTATTTTATACATGAAGAAACTAAAGCTTAGGTGAAATGACTTCTGTGAGATGTTCCTTGCAATGCACGGCGGAGGAAAAATTCAGGCCCAGACCTGTCATATTCT
Source organism: Phoca vitulina (assembly GCF_004348235.1). Lineage (NCBI taxonomy): Eukaryota > Metazoa > Chordata > Mammalia > Carnivora > Phocidae > Phoca > Phoca vitulina. The sequence continues at coordinate 8,227,080 of NW_022589738.1, read as the reverse complement.
AAACTATCGCTATTTACCCACAGTTAAAATCTTAGTTGATAAATTACTGTTACGGGGAAAGAGGTATAATATTTGGAGTATGGAGAAAGAGGTATGGGGAAAGAGGTATAATATTTGGAGTTTGCTTTATGGTAGGAAGGAATTGAGAGGTATAAGAGGCTTTGTGAGTATAACATTTTATGCATACTGTTCCCATTGTTATGCATAGCCCCTAGAGAATAAAACCTGTTGGCAGAGTCACAATTCGAGTATATATCTTCTTGAATGGGGAGTTCTATGGCTAACATAAATCTGAAGACTGTACAACAAAATAGAAAACAGAGAAGAAATAAATGACTCTAATTCATGTTACATTCAGCTCTTTTCACTTCTATTGGATAAAAAGAATCTGAGAATACTTGGCCCTGGACCCAGATTGTGACTCTCAGCTCTCTAGATGAGGAAATGCTTGTGCCAAGTACTATTCCTTCTTCTGTACCTGCTCCTTTGCAACATCTGTTCTAGCCTAGTCAATAGTGGACAGCGGAGAGAACTGCTGATTATGTAATGGAAATTGAATAAGGAAGCAGCAGATTGAGAGAGATCAATGTCCATAGTCTAGTTGGCATTGCTTGTTTCTCTTCCATACCTAAACCCTGACTTCTAGCCCATTGGTTCTTCATTCAACCTATTCCAAGCGCACCGCCTTGGCCCGAGTCAAGAATGGATCATTCATCCTTTAATTCATGAAACAAATATTGGGTACCATAGCTGATAATATCATTGCTGTGTCCAAATCCCTCTGATTCCGTTTTACCAGATACATATGTACCTTTGTACACTTTGATGTGCTTTTGCTTCCAACAGCCAGCAACTTTGGGTCCTTTCCACAGGATTGCCCTTGGGCTACTGGTGCCTCTTTGCTTTAGTTCACACACAGAGCTGGAAATACCTGGGGATTTACAATCTGTTTGACTGGCAGGGCAATTCCTTCTCTTGGATCAAGATAAGCATGAGACTTAACTCTCACTCGAGTTACCCTACGGGATCAGGTGAAGTTTTCCTTTCCACAGGAATTTCCCTGAAATCACATCCTTGCTTGACTTCCTCCCTTTGCCTGTCCTGCTTGCCCCACTCCCCTAGCAGTTTCCTCTGAGTCAGACACACTACCTTAATAAATCATTTACACAGGATTCCTTGTCTCAGAGTCTTTTTCTAAATGTAAGAAAAGCTCCTGCTAAGTCTAAGTCATGATGTGAAGCAATAACAGTGACTCTTGCCTTCAAAGATGTAATTGAATGATCACAATATTTTATGCTATAACACAGCCAACATATATTATAAAATGATACTACTAAGAAGGGAGTGGTTATCATTAGCAAGTCTCGTTAGAGAAATTAACACTTAAGCAAATTCTTGAAGGGTGAACGAATGAGTAGGTATCCACTAGGATGAAAAGAAATGAAGGGCATTTTAAGCAAAGGAAACAGACTCTACTGGAAGGGATTTGGTAGACTATTTTCTTGTGGGAGAAGAGCTCCACTGTCAACTCTGAGAAGGGAAGGACCCTTCCTGAATTACACAGGTTATATCACTAGCATCTAATATAGTACTTAAGACAGTGTTTAAAATATTTTTTTTAACAAGTGAACCCATTTCCAAAATGCATGCTGGCCTTTCTCCATTTTCTCCCATCTGTCTCAAATTTAACAATAATAACAAGAGAATCCTTGACCCATTAAAAAAAAAGGACAGGAGTGATTTAAATTACCCAGCCTATCTGCATATAACAGGAAGCTACCCAAGAGACTAAGATGTTCTTTCTTTTTTAATGTACTAATTCATAAAAGTAGCATTTAATCATTCTCACTTAATATTCTAAAGTCCCTACTGTGTTTCAGGCACTCAGCAGTGTTCTGATTATTAATCATAGTCATTAGGAACTTAGGATTTAGAATTTAGGTTTTAATACACACTCAGCTGCTTATTTATGTGACTTCAAGCAAGTTGCTTACCTTCATGAAAAAAAACAGAGTGCCCACCCTGTAGGGTGCTATGAAGAGTCTATGAGTTAATGCACAGAAAATTCAAATCCCAGTGCCTGGCATATAGTAAGTGCTCAATAAGTGTTAACTGTCACTAGTGTTGGTGTTATGGCTGCTGTTGTTGTTTCTGTTATTCTGTCATACACCAGATTTGCATAGGTTCTGTGACTTTTTTGATGTAGTCAAACTTTTGTGTTCCCTTCTTCTGAAAGATTAAGAAGATAGGATGATTACAGCATACATTTACAGAAACCTTGACACACCAATCAGCTACAGAATGCTTAGTTTCCTCATTCATCTCAAAAACTAAATGATTAACTCTTCATCTTGGCAAGACAAATCCATGTGTAATCGGTTGGCTTCCATTTAGTGAATGACTACGTAGATTTTCAGTGTCACCAAAGGCACTACTGGGTGCGGAAACTTCTCCCCCAGCAAACAAGGAAAACCAAATGCTTTTTCCACAGTAAAAAACCGCAACTTTAAAGATGTTCAGTTAAACAGTTGATAGATACTTAGATGTGCACCAGCCATTGTAAGCCAATTAGGAAAGATTGGAAGTTTTTGATTTCAAAGTTAGAATGTACACATTTTGGACATCAAATTTTGTTCTGTGATGCTAAAAATCATTGCTCAACTTATTTGAAATGAGTAATCAGTTATGGTTTTCCCACTGGTAATTTTTTTAGAAATACAACTCCCCACTTAATATGTTTCAATTATTTTCAGATTAAAATGTCTAATTTGACAAATTAAAATTAGGACCTCATAATCATTATTTATCTAAGACTTTAGTATTAAATACATGAACTAAGCATTTGTTTTATTTTATTTGGGATAACTGATATGTCAGTCACTTGCCAACCAATTCAATATAATTTTCTGCACATAATAGCTGGCAGAAGACACTGGAAATTTTAAAAAGATAATTTGAATATCAAGTCCAGTGAGGCCTGTCATTTCTCATTGCTTGGTTAAGTAAAACCTGCATAAAGACTCACCTGTAAAATATCATATGCTCCTTGACACCTATACTTCAGACATAATAAAGGCACCAAAAGAATGGTTATTAAACATGGGAGTTTTTGTCTCAACTCATTCCTTTGTATTTACAGTTGAAAGAATATAATTAAAAACCAGGTTTGATATTTTACAGTACTTTTATGCACTTAGCTTATTCCAAAATAAAAATGATGTACAACACATAAAACTTTTATTCAGCTCCTCACTGTGGTGTAGGAAATGGTGTTTGTTTTTTAGTATAAACTTGACAAATGGCTCTGACAAGTTTCCAATACTATTCACACACTGCTTTGAAAATTTTCTTTAAGGGTCTTCAAATCAATATTTTTTCATTTGGTTCTAGCAAAGATAGCCTTCCCTGCTATTGTGAAAATTACTTCCCTTTGCAAGTAGAATGACAAAACCTAAATCATGAACATCAGAAGTTCATGAATTTCTAATTTATATCGAAAAGCCCTAAAATATTCTTTACACATTGAGAAAGCTTTGTAATTTAAACAGTATTTTTAACAAAGTTAAAATATCACCAAGATTATTCTTGGAATGCTTGGAAAAGTGTTATGTGAAATTGTACTGCAATGCTTAGGTACTTTATTGAATTGTGTCCTCAAGAACCATCAATTTTTACAAGTCATCTGAATAATTTCTTAGACTACCAAGAAGACTTAGCAACAGATATTTATCGGACCCCAAATTTCTTTAAGTGTTGTATACAGTGCAAAATAAACAGAAGATATAGTTTTTACTTTTAGGAAACTTGGTTCTTATTTGGGAAGATACACTAAATGGAAATAATTATATTAGAGAACTGTTAAGCAAAAATCTGTATGGTTCCACTCTAAGTTTAATAGTTTATAAAAGAGGAAGATCATTAAAGTCTGACATTTATGGAAAAGACTCCAGGGGGAATTGAGGCTCACAACTGGATTTGAAGAATGACTAGGATTTAAGAATGAAGTAAGAGACTATCACTGTACTCCTTACATTTTCATCTAAAAATATCTTTTTCATCTTTAGAGAAAATATTAGATTGTTAGTGAAGGAGAGGAGAATTTGCCACCCTAAAATATGCCTTTTTGGCATAAGGATTACCTTGAGCTGGTTATTTTTGTAAAAGATTTATTTATTTATTTGGGAGGGGGAGGCGCAGAGGGAGGGGAGAGAGAGTCCCAAGCAGACTGTGCTGAGCACAGAGGCCAACAGGGGGCTCGATCTCACAACCCTGAGATCATGACCTGAGCCAAAACCAAGAGTCGGATGCTTAACTGACAGTGCCACCCAGGCACCCCTTGAGCTGGTTATTTTTAAGAAATGGCAGACAAAGGAGAAGCTCTGAAAACAGAGTAGAAGCTACCCTTTTGTAAGAGACACTTATATTTACTAGGGAAATCTGTTTGTAAGGGTGTCTTCCTCTCTGCTGCAGGAACAGGAGAATGACTAAATCTCTTGAAATTCTGATCAATAAAAAAGGCAAAACATAAATCTCCATAACCCTACCCTTGTTAAAGAGGCTTTTCATGGTAACCTCCCATAACTGGCACCCCACCCCCTAACATCTTCTTTTGTCTTTAGCTGGAGATAGTATTTAAGGTGGTGACTAGGGCCATTGCAGGGAGTTACTCAGTTTTCCTGGGTCTCTCCCATATTTACATGAGGTATACATGTTATTAAACTTCTGTTTTCTTCTGTTAATTTGTCTTTTATGGGACTGTGGGAGGGAATCTCAGCAAGAACCTAGAAGAGTAGGGGGAAAATTGTTTTTCCTTCCCTGTATTAGTGAGCAGTATAAATATTAATGAAAATATGTACCTTGGAAAACTGGAAGTATGTATAGACTTTCAATAAACATTATTAAAAATACAGAAAGATCATTTGTACATTGTATCTGTTTTTTCATATGGACTATAATTTTTTTTAGTGGTCTAAGGATTGGCTATGCAGTCAGATGATCTTGGTTTAAATCCTGGCTCTGCAGTTTAACAGATGTATGATTTGGGGCCAATTATGGATCTCAGTTTCTCCATCTATAAAATGGGGATAACATCTAAAATCTACTCCATGAGTTTCTAAGTAAATTTTTAAAAAAATGTATACATGTACTACATCCCTAGGACCCTAGTAAATACTCTACTTATGTTAACTATTAGTATATTCTATTTTTATGTATTCTGCTTTATTTCATAAAGGATTTAGAATGGTAGCAATAATATATAGAATAAAATAATAATAATATATAAATTGAGTGATTCCTTTAAAATTAAGTCAGGGAGGTAGGTGGGAGGATGGGGTAATTGGGTGATGGGCATTAAGGAGGGCACTTGATGTAATGACCACTGGGTGTTATATGCAAGTGATGAATCACTAAATTTTAACCCTGAAACTAATAATACACTATATGTTAACTATCTTGAATTTAAATAAAATCTTAAGAAAATTAATTAATTAATTAATTAAAAAATTAAGTCAGATTATTTCAACTCATCTTCTCAAACCCTTCAATGGGCTTCCATTTTAATCAGTAAAACCCAAATTTTTATAGGAGCTAATAACATCCTCTAATTTCTGGCCAGTAATTACTTTTGATCTCATCTCCTACTACTCTCCTCAGAATTCATTCCAATATAGTCCCACTGATCTCAGCAATGTTTTTTAAGTATGCCAGGCAAATTCTTACCTCAAGGTTTTGGCCTTTCAATGTCTCCTCTGCCTGGCCTATTCATCCTCCAGCTATCCACAAAGTTCCCTCCCTCATCTTCCTTCTGTGTACTCTTCCCAGGCCAACCTATCTAAAATGGAAAAACTTACTCCTGGCTGAGTACATTTTATCCTTTTACTCTACTTTTTCTCTGTAGTACTTATCACTCTCTTATTATTATCTTGTTTACTTTTTCTTGTTTGACTTTACCACTAGAAGGTAAGCCCCATAAGGGCAAGAATTTTGCCCTTTTCATGTGTTGTTGTATGTACGGTACAAAGAACAGTCCTGTTGCTTAGTAGTTGCTCAATAAATATTATTTCTGTTCATCTAATTATGTCAATAAGCCTTTTGCTCAACTATAGACCCCAACAGTTGAAACCAGAAACAGATAAGACTGCTTAACTCATGCTCTAACTGAAAACCATTGTGCTTATTTCTTATTGTACTTTCTTGAGGCACTGATGAAGATGGTTTGCAATGACCAGAACATTCCAACCACCAGGCCAGAAAAGCCCTGATAGCAAGGGAATGCCTAGAAGACCACACTCCACACATCCCCTTCCCTGCCCATGATGAACATGCCTGTGCTGAACACATACCGATCCCTACCTATGATCATACACTCTCTGCCTGCTCCCTTGCCTGTACCCCCCTGAAACTCTCCCTTTAAAATTCTAGGTTGTCCATCTTGCTGGCAGAGAGGTCAGTTAGTAAAGCTTGAGCCTGCCAGCTCCTCTAGCTGCTGGCACCTAAAATAAATTTCTCCCTTTCTCTTTTCCAAACTCATCGAGTTATTGGCTTCTCCTGACATGAGTTTATCTGAGTTTGTTTGGCAACAGTATTGGCAAACCGAGGCAGGAGCTATGCTTTTGATTTGTCCAGGCCCCTCAGGATTCTCTGGAATGGAGCAGTTGGCTGTGGCAGTGTGCCAGGGCTCACCTATTCGTTTCCAGAGTTAGGAGCTATGATAGATCAGTAACAATTACTTGCAAATTTTATGAAATGCCATTTTGTTTCAAATAAAGTTTTTTTTTTCGATATTGCCTTTTGTTGAATAAATAAATTGCACATTTATTATTGCATTTAATCTTCATAGCCACCTGGTAAACTGAGTAGGAATTAATATTCATTTTCTCACATAATAGGAAACTAAGAATCCAAAAGGGGAAATGACTGGTTTAAAGTCATACCATTAGTAAGATGTAGACCAAGGCCAAGAAGTTATTTTCCTTGGCTAAGTTTCCTTCATTTGCTGTTTCCAGAGTTAGATAAATGAATGAAATAAAACTTAGGGTATACATCCATGCTGTTGAAGTTGATCTAACCTTTTAGATTCACTGGGAATTAAGTATTTCAGGGCTTTCTTCAAGAATCCTTCAGTTAGTTGCAGAACTCTGTTTCTAAGGAGCTCATGAAGTTTTTCACTTATTGCCTGAGAATATTTTATAGATTCATCCTCTTAAAGAAGTGTACATCTGCATAATAATTACTTACTTACTGCCTGCCTAACATGCATAAAAATCCACTTGTTGCTGTACAGACTATTGCTGTTTGCTCATCCTGGAATGCTCTTTCCCAATCTGAGTCCTTATCCTTCCTTCTCATCACTTGGGTCTCTGCTCAAATGTCCTCTTCTTAGAAAGGCCTTTGTTGGGGCGCCTGGGTGGCTCAGTCGTTAAGCATCTGCCTTCGGCTCAGGTCATGATCCCAGGGTCCTGGGATCGAGTCCCGCATCGGGCTCCCTGCTCTGCGGGAAGCCTGTTTCTCCCTCTCCCACTCCCCCTGCTTGTGTTCCCTCTCTCGCTGTGTCTCTGTCAAATAAATAAATAAAATCTAAAAAAAAAAAAAAAAAAAGAAAGGCCTTTGTTTAATTCCTTCCCAGAAAGATCCCACTCTTTCTCCCTTCCCACTTCTAATCTTTGTTAAAATTTCTTCATACCATCTGTCACATCATAAAAGGGTTATTTATTTAACAAATATTTATTTGTTAATTAATTATTGTAAGCCTTCCTTAATAGAATGCTGGCTGCAGGAAGGTAAATTTTTGGAGGTTATGCCTCCAGCATTTAGAATAGTGACTGGTACATAATAGTAATTTAATAATAAAGGGGAGCAGAATTTGCCACCCCAAAATATGTCTCTTTGACATATAGATTATCTTGAACTGGTTATTTTTTAAAGAAACAGCAGGCATGGGAGAAGCTCTGAAAACCAAGTAGACGTTACTCTTTTGTAGGGGATATTTACATTTATAGGGGAATCTCCATGTGATGGGTGTCTCCTTTTCTTTACCAAGAAGAGAAGAATGACTCTAAATCTCTAGAAATTCTTGCCAATGGAGAAGACAAAACCTAAATCTGCAAAACAACCATACTCTTGTTTACTGTGCTTTTCCTGTAGCCTCCCATAATTGTCTCCCCCATCCCTCAACATCTTTTGTCTTTAGCTGGAGATGGTATTTAAGGTGGTGGCTTGGGTCATTTTGGAGAGTTACTCAGTTTTCCTGGGTCTCTCCCATCTGTATGGGAGGTATACATGTTATTAAATTTCTGTTTGTTTTTTCTGTTAATATGTCTTTTATTACCGGGGGTCTCGGCCAAGAACCTAGAGCAGTAAAGGGAAAATCGTTTTTCCTCCCTTACAATAAAAACATGTTGATTGAAAGAATACTCATATTGCACTTTTATGCTCCAGAGCATCCACTACAATTGCAATTAAATAATAATTGTGGAGATAATTGTATACTTTTATCCATTCTCCCACTGGAATATAAAATTCACAGAACATGAATTGTATGTTTCTTGTTCATTGCATTTTGGTTAAATGGTTTGAATACCACACAAGTTCTATTGCTTACTCTCAAGGAATCTAATGATTTATTCTCTATGTGGAAAAAAATGAGGAAATGAAATGATAATAAAAAAGAATTTAACAGATCATGGTAACATAAAAGTAAGAAATCTGATACACGATTGGCACTGCAGTATAATATTAATCTATTACAAATGGTGTGAAATTAGATACTAAATAAATATTCAGCATATATGTTCTTAGAAGTGTTACAAAAACACTAAAGGGTGGAGAGACCAAAAAAAGAAAGAGAATTCAAATGTCAGATGTTTTAAAGCTAATGACTCTTAAAAAGGAATAGAAAAGGTATGAGGAGAACATTGGGATAGATGCAGCTAAGGGTTGCCATTGCAGGTAAGTAGTGAGAGAAAAAGGCTGGAAATTAGGTTGCCAGAGGACTTGAAATACAGTTTTAGGACTTTAGACTGATAAAATTAATTTGTATATCAGGACCTACAAGACGGCAGTGCCCCCATTGGCCTGGCCTATATCACAAATCTAAACCTAAATCAGCCTGCATTTACAAGAAACACCTGTCGAGGAACCCAAATCTATACAAATCACAATCTTCCAGCTCAGCTTTAGTTAGCTTACCTTCTCCTAGAAAATAGGACCTGTTAGCCTTAGAAGGAAATCCCTGACCTCCTGGCCAGTTGTGCCCTTTTTCTGTGCTATCTCTTCTAATGCTCTATAAAACTCGGTCTTGCCCTAAATCCCTCAGAAACAGTGCTTCACTGCTTGTGAGACACTGTACTTCATCAAACCATGGGTTTTTCCCCTTAAATAAGGGGCATCAAACTTGTTACTAAGTTGTTTATTTTGTCATTTGAAAGGACTTAAACTTCTAACAATGAGTGGTAAGAGAGCAAGAAGGCTTTTAAGCAACTTAGTAAAAATATAAAAGTGATATTTTTGAGATAATTAAAGAGGTGTATATAATAGTAGAAATTGGAGGAAGGAAAATCGGATAGTAGGCTAGTGATGATGTAACTAGCAAACACTTCCAATAAAAACTTAAAGGCAAGTGATGAGGCAAACATATTTTCCAATCAAGATTGTGTCCCTAAGATATTTTCTGACCCGTGACACAGAGAAAATAGCTGATCTGTTGTACTCAGGCAGGTATCTTTCATTTGCTTCTTCTAATTGAATCACTTGTCTATATATTCCCAAACTATTATATCCTATAAATTGCCCAGGATTATCCAGATAGTTCTCTTAAAAAAAAAAAAAAAGAAGTGGGGATATCAGAGCAACCACATCATTTATTAGAAATGAAGTTTCTGTTTATGCACTTCTGGTCAGCAGCACTTATTTTACAAAAGCATGGTAAGCAGTGACCATCTACCTAGCTGTTTAAAACACTCTTGTTCCTACCTTTAGAAGGGAAAACTCCCTATCTGATACATGTGCAAAACTCCAATTAGAGTTAAATGGGATTATATATGAAAAACACAGGAAAAATTATTCCCAAAGAATGAATAAACCTGCATACATTCATGACCATTTATCATCCTCTTTTAAAGGAAAAAAAAGCCAACCTTACATAATATAACTTACAAATATATTAGACTGTCTTCAAAAGAAAAGAGGCATTTAACCTCTCTCAGAGCAAAAAAGAAATATAATGGGAGGTCAAATAAAAGGGCTTGTTAAGATCCATTCAATTCTAAAAAAGGTATCTTTTGGCTATAATTGATGGTATAAAATATATTTCATTAAACAGGAAAAACTTAGGAACAAATGATCCCAACTACTCTTCTAATTTATGTTAAAATTGGGCCCATGAATCTAAGGATATTACCTAAGTTGTAATTTTCGCAGAGATTGAGGTTATGCTACATGGCAAACCACAGACTATTTCAGCCTTGTTACAGTATGATACTAAATGCCAATGGAACAAAAGGATGATTCACTTCTTGAGATAGAGTTTGTAATTCCACAGGAAGAACTTAGCAATTTAGCCTAAAATAATGTACTGCAATGCCTTTAATTATTATACAGTTGCATCTCTGCATGTCATAAATTTTGCTCTAAGGTAAAACATCCCAATGATCGCAATTATTTTGAGTAGTTTTGTTAAAATACTCTTTGGAAGGAAAAGGAAAAAAATCACACTGACAGTAAATGTTATTATATTAAAAGCAGTGGCTTTTTGCTAACTGCAAAATGGAAAGCTGAATCCCTTTGCTTTTAATTATTATGAAAATTATAACAGTTTCATTTTGTAAAAAATTACTTTATTCTTTTAAAATAATTAGTATTGTTTATTATTTTAGGAACACAGTAGAAAGGTCTCCTGCTTTATGAATTTATTACAAATTAATGAAACTTCAGTTCCAGAGGTTATGGAACAGCAAAATTATCTTAGGGAAAAGGAAAGTGCTAGAAGAAATTTAATTTCCTTTTGGTTTTCACCTGCTTCTTGCTACCCCATCCCACAATATTTGCTAATGGGAAACCAACCCCTTGTTGCTCTGAATGTCTAAAACTAGTTAAATGGCTTAGTTTAGAACTTATTTTATCATCTCAACTCTGAGGAGAAAATGAGTGAGTAAGAAACAGTTTTGACATCATTTTTCCTTGGTGCCGGATTAATATTTCTTTGAGAATTGTGTTTTTAATATTGACAAACACATACAGATTTTCACATTTATTCCAAGAGATCATAGTTTTTTATAGCTCTATAAATCCTCCAGGCCAGCCTATTTTAATTATGCTTTCCGATTTTCGAGCCATTCCTCCTGCCTTTGTGAGTGGATAGGTGGCCACTGTTGACAGAGGCCAACACATTTCTGATTATTTAACAATACTTTCTCTACCTTATTAGGTTATAAATGATAAGGGAATTTTCATGAGGGTGTAACACAGTATACAATATCACAGGAAATTGCAGGAAGCCTTACACAGCTGTTCATGAGACTCATGATCCAAGGTATTTGTCTCAGAAAGGGGAAAGGAATTTTTGTGGAATGTTCAGTACATTCCACAATAGCTGGATGAATCATTTCCTGTTTGCTCCCGGGACAACTATGACCTTTATTTCCTGTAACATAATAGGACATAGTTTTAGAATGTGCCTAAGAAAGGTGTAAGAAATACTATTAAGCAAGTTTGGTTAATTAACTTTATAAATTATTTATGTAACTCAACCTACACCCAATACCTCCATCCTTCTCCCTCCATCGCCCTGAACTGTTACTAAAAGCAGGTATTTCTATGCAATTCTTTATAGACTGCTAAATATTCTGAAGAAGTAGGTTATAGCTAATTATGGTATGTTTCTTTTTATCTTTTCTATACTGTGATTTGTGAAATTACATAGATGTTCTTTTTTTGTGTTGGGAAGCTCAGAGGTAGATTTCAGTTTGATCTGTGGCAAATATACAGGAGTCAATGATTTTTAATTACTCTTTTATTGAGATATAACTTCCATACAATAAAGGCCATAAATCTTAAGTGTATAGATGGAGGAATTTTTTTTTAAAGATTTTATTTATTTATTTGACAGAGAGAGCAAGAGAACAAGCAGGGGGAACAGTAGAGGGTGAGGGAGAAGCAGGCTCCCCGCTGAGCAGGGAGCACGATGCGGGGCTCAATCCCAGGACCCTGAGATCATGACCTGAGCCGAAGGCAGAGGCTTAACCATCTGAGCCACCCAGGTGCCCCTAGGTGGAGGAATTTTTATGTTGTGTGAGTTTTTATGCACATGAATTCACCACCTAGTTCAAAAGAATCTTTTCAGCACCCCAGAATATTGCCTCCTTTCCCAAAAGTACTTCACATACGGTAACTGCTATATAATGCTACATTTTTATAAGACATGTCATACTACATGAATTATTCTTGTTTTTGTTTTGCCTTTGTTTTTCTTTACCTACCTGTAAATTACATTTTCTTGACTTACTTTATTTATACCTAAAAGACATCTTGAATTCTTAACTTGGACCAAGATGGGTCATCAAATATCCTTACACAAGTGTTAAGTAATTTGCAAAACTACTCAGGAAGTGAGACTGGAATGAAAATGTAAGAACTTGGGAGTTAATTATTGATACACTTGTTCAAAAGAAAACCACAGGCCAAAAATGGAGTCACTTATGTTAAGAGCCCCATGTCAGTAAATCAAGACTTAATACCTAACCTAATTATAGTTTCAACTCCCCTAAGCATGTAACCTTTAACCTGTCAATCAGGAATTTCCTGGTCAGCACTAGGAAATTTACTGATAGACCCATTCCATTCCCCTAAGGAAAATGACCTTCCCTAAAATAATGCATTCTTGCTAATAATTTCCTTTTCTCTATTCCCCCCTCTGACTTTAAAAATCTTTCCTTTCCTGCAACTCAACTGAGCTCCTTTCTATTTGTTAGATGGGTTGCTGCCCAATTCATGAATCGTTTAATTTTTTTTTATTTTATTATGTTCTGTTAGTCACCATACATTACATCATTAGTTTTTGATGTAGTGTTCCATGATTCATTGTTTGCATATAACACCCAGTGCTCCATGCAGTATGATACCCATCACCAGGCTAACCCATCCCCCCACCTCCCTCCCCTCTAGAACCCTCAGTTTGTTTCTCAGAGTCCATAGTCTCTCATGGTTTGTCTCCCCCTCCGATTTCCCCCCCTTCATCATGAATTGTTTAATAAAGCCTATTAGATCTTCAAATTTACTGGGTAGAATTTTGTTGTTTAACACCACTGCTGACTCTAAATAATAAAGCTGAAATACTAATATAATCTTGCCTTTTAAATTTCAAAAGACAACCATTTATCTGACCTCCTGCCCTTATCTTCTTTAAAAATACTATTAGATTCAGTAGGTACATAAAAAATGTGATTCTATAATTAAGAGTGTCCCTGATTAAGCAATAAATCATTAACAATAATTCATGTGAAAGACTTTTACTTCCAACCAAGATGGAGTAACAAAGATTAGACTTACCATCCTGTCTGAAAAAAATGATAAAACAGGCAATTATATTAGAAATATCTAATTTATTGGAAGCATCTAAAAATGGAAAATCTTGGAAATAATTAAAAAAACCTGGAAATAATGAAAACATAGTGTAGAGAGGGGAACCTAGGTAGAGCCCAGAAGACTCCCTGAGATGAAGAGACAGAGATAAGAATCTGGGGAAACCAAAGCAGCTAGAGTTCATAGGACAGATTACCCGAGAGGAGAGTTGAACAGAGAAGCCTGGAGATTCAGAGAGCGGCCTTCTCAACTATTTAGCTGAAGACTGATGTGCACATGTGTGAAGAAACTATACAAGGCCTTATATATTTTGTTGCTCTCTTTGCTCTGATCTGGGCCCTAGAGAGATTCTCCTCACATACTATATTACCTAGTCTTCTTTGCCTTTGGCTTTGGTTGTATTTAAACAATAGGAGTAACTTCTAGAAGGTGGGCAGAGGAGAGAGAGAGACTGGTGTATTCATTCTTTCCATTTCTCCCCTGCCTCCTTGAGGTTCTGTGGTGATTGAGTAGTGAGGCTCTTGTTATTTCCAGTAGACCATCAGCATCAGCATCACCTGGGAACTTGTTAGAAAATGAAGAATCTCTGGCTCACTCCAAGCTTACTGAATCAGAATCTGCATTTAAATAGAATCTCTAGGTGTTTTATATGCTTATAAAGGGCACCCCCTCTTCCAACGCTCCAGATTTCACCAAGATAGCACTTTTCCTCCTCTTGCCTCTTCTGGCCCAGGAGCCATAATGGCTTTCTGTTGTCACTAGTCCTTGTTAGATCCCTTAATTTTGTCCACATCTCCGTAAATAGACTCTTCTAAAATCTATTTTCCAGTTAAATGCTTTTGAGTATACAATCTGTTTCCTGCTGTACCTTAATGATAGAGTAATATATTATCTATCTTGATATTTATATATGTGTTCATAACTATATACATACTACATGTCTATCTCTGTCTTTCTGTATCTCTGCCTTTATTGTCTCTATCTCTAAAATTTCTTCCTAAATATCTCTTCCTAAAATTCCAGTCTTCATGCTTTAAAAATGTAGATGGAATTTGGTAGCACCTTTTTCTTAGTTACAGCTCAGTGATATCAAATTATGTACATAATTTCCCAACAATGCAAATTCAGAGTTTATGAAGAAAAATATATTATTCCTAGTTTATTAGCAAATTTTGTGAATCTGGAGAGGAAAGTGTTATGTTAGTGTGGTGAGTAGCCTCTAAATTTGTTCCCCAATGGGGCGCCTGGGTGGCTCAGTTGTTAAACGTCTGTCTTCGGCTCAGGTCATGATCCCAGGGTCCTGGGATCCAGCCCCGCATCGAGCCTGCTTCTCCCTCTCCCACTCCCCCTGCTTGTATTCCCTCTCTCGCTGTGTCTCTCTCTGTCAAATAAATAAAATCTTTAAAAAAAAATAAATTGGTTCCCCCAAATTCCTGCCTCCTGGTATTTACTCTCTTGTGTAATCCTCTCTCCTTGAGACTTGCTGGACTTATTGACACACTTCTAATAAATAGAGTGTGGAAGAAGTGATAAAACGTGACTTCTGGTATTAGGTTATAAAAAGATGGCAGCTTTTGTCTTGGTGCTCTATCTCACTTTCTCTCTTGGTGCTATATCTCACTTTCTCTCTATCTCACTTGCTTACCCTTGAGGAAGCCAGCTACCATGTTGTGAGGAAGTCCCATGGGGAGACCTACCTGGAAAGGAACTAAGGCTTACCAATATCTACATGAGGGGGTTTGGATATACATCCCAGCCCTCACACCATTTAACAATGCAGATGAGCAGCCAGAACCAAAAGCTTAACTGTAGCCTCTTAAGAAAACTAAAGCCAGAGGCAACTGGTGAAATTCTTTCTGTATTCCTGCCCCACAGAAACTCTGAGATTATAAATTTTGTTGTTTTTAGCTGCTAAATTTAGGTACTAAATTAGCTAGAGTAATTTATTATAATAGGTAACTATTGTAGCTAGATTCTTTTAAAGCATAAAAATAACTTGAGAATTTTGTTTGTTAACAAGAACAAGATATTTCATTTAGTGCTTTTTTTCTTTCAAAACTTACAGATTTCAAAACCTTAATTTTGAAATATATTTGGCATCACTTTTTAATCCAAATCAAGTTTTTCAATAAATTGAAGCCCTAAAAATGAGAATTTAAATATGAATAGTTTAAGAAGGGAAAAACTAACATAGTTTTAGTAAAGATAAGAATCTTCCAGAGAAACTGTTAATTTAACTGGAAACAGTATATGTCTCCAGGAAAATAGGGAATGACTTATGTGTCACGTAAGTACAGAGAATGGAATTTTATAAACTGGTTTTCCACTTAGATGCCAAGATTTGTCTTTCACACTTTAAGAAAGTAGCTTGAGAGAAAAAAAATGTATATGAAAGAATAAAGAGAAAGCAAAAAAATGAGTGATACTAATGAGCTGATAAACATATATGGCTGCAAAGATAGCACACTCATATTTGCTTTAGTAGAAACAATGAAGAATACAGCTTAATCCAGTGACCTTGAAGCTCAAGTTGAAAGAATTTCAAATATCTTTTTCAAATTCAAATAGTTTCCAAATAGTTCAAATAGCTTTTTTCAATACTTAAAAAACAAAACGGAAATGAAAATTCTATGTATGCAACAATAGGTATTCTCATTTGTGAGAACCATCGATTTTTCTTTCATTTTTAATTTCCTCTCTCCTTGCACCCACAATCCCCTTTTTAGGAGAAAGGAGAGCAGTGATTAAGATGTGGAAACAAAGTGTCATCTCCAGAATCATGTACTTTTAGAGGGCAAGATAGACCTTGGATATTTAGAGGTCTGGACTCCAATGTAAATAAACATTATTATTTTGAGGAAATCTCTTGATTTCTCCTTTTCTGGATGTGTGAAATGGTAAACTGGTATACATCATAACCAAAGAGGTAAAAATAGAGCCTTAGTGCTAAGTAGTATCATGAGCACAAGTAACACTCTCCAGAACCACTGGCAAGAAAGTGTATGAGGAGAAAGGAAAAATTATAAGAAAAGGCTTTCGGAAAATTACAAACACAAGTTTCTGATTCAGTAGAATCCCTAGTAACAAGACTGTCATTGAAAACATCTTGATTCACAGGAATTAGTGTAAATGCTTTTTAAAGAACAATTGGTTTACTAATATTATAAAATTGACACATGCTCAATAATGATTCAAATATCAGATGAAGATGAAAAAAGAAATATAAACCCAAATTCAACCATTCAGAAATAAACATTACCAGCATTTGGTAAATATCATAGCTTGTATTTCTATGTGAATTTTGGTAAAAATTTAGATAGACATAATTTTAGAAATATTGGATAATTTAAAAATGCTGTTTTTAAGGATGTCTGGGAGGTTCAGTCGGTTAAGTATCTGCCTTCAGCTCAGGTCATGATCCCAGGGTCCTGGGATCAAGTCCTGCATCAAGCTTCTTGCTCAGCAGGGAGCCTGCTTCTCTCTCTGCCTGCCACTCCTCCTGCTTGTGCTCTCTCTCTCTGACAAATAAATAATAAAATTAAAAAATCTTTTAAAAAATGCTGTTTTTAGTTAAAAGCATTTCTGCAAGACATTTTTAACTGCCTAACATCTTTTCACCTTTTATTCCTTCTTGATACCAAAACCAGACGAAGACCCCACCAAAAAGGAGAATTAGAGACCAATATCCCTGATGAACGTGGATGCAAAATTTTTCACCAAGATACTAGCTAATAGGTTCCAACAGTACATTGAAAGGATTATTTACCACGACCAAGTGGGATTTATTCCTGGGCTGCAAGGGTGATTCAACATCTGCAAATCCATCCACGTGATCCACCATATTAATAAAAGAAAGGACAAGAACCATATGATCCTCTCAATAGATGCCAAAAAAGCATTTGACAAAATACAGCATCCTTTCTCGATAAAAAACCTTAAGAAAGTAGTGACAGAAGGAACATAGCTCAATTTCATAAAAGCCACATACAAAAAACCCACAGCTAATTTCATCTGCAACAGGGAAAAGCAGAGCTTTTCCCCTAAGGTCAGGAACACGACAGGGATGTCCACTTTCACCACTGTTGTTCAACATAGTACTGGAAGTCCTAGCCTCAGCAATCAGACAACAAAAAGAAATAAAAGACTTTCAAATCAGCAAAGAAGAAGTCAAACTTTCACTCTTTACAGATGACATGATACTCAATGTAGAAAACCCAAAAGACTCCACCAAAAAATTGCTAGAGCTGATATAGGAATTCAGCAAAGTCACAGGATATAAAATCAATCCACAGAAGTCAGTTGCATTTCTATACACTAGCAGTGAGGCAGAAGAAAGAGATATCAAAGAATTGATCCCATTTACAATTGTACCAAAACTATAAGGTATCTAGGAATAACCCTAGCCAAAGAGGTAAAGGATCTGTACTCTGAAAACTATAGAACACTTATGAAAGAAATTGAGGAAGACAAAAAGAAATGGAAAAACATCTCATGCTCATGGATTGGAAGAACAAATATTGTTAAAATGTATATACTACCCAAAGCAATCTACACATTCAATGCAATCCCTATCAAAATATCATCAACATTTTTCACAGAGCTGGAACAAACAATAAAATTTGTATGGAACCACAAAAGACCCTGAATAGCCAAAGCAACCTTGAAAAAGCAAAGCAAAGCAAAGCTGGAGGCATCACAATTCTGGACTCCAAGGTATATTGCAAAGCTGTAATCATCAAGACAGTATGGTACTGGCATAAAAACAGACACATAGATCAATGTAACAGAATAGAGAACCTAGAAATGGACCCTCAACAATATGGTCAACTAATCTTCAAAAAAGGAAAGAATAGCCAATGGAAAAAAGACAATCTCTTCAACAAATGGTGTTGGGAAAATTGGACAGCCACATGCAGAAGAATGAAACTGGACCACTTTCTTACACCATATACAAAAGCAAATTCAAAATGGATGAAAGACCTAAATGTGAGACAGGAATCCATCAAAATCCTATTGGAGAAAGTAGGCAGGCAACCTCTTTGATCTTGGCCGCAGCAACTTCTTCCTAGAAACATTTCCAGAAGGAATGGAAACAAAAGCAAAAATGAACTATTGGGACTTCATCAAGATAAAAAGCTTCTGCATAGCAAAGGAAACAGTCGACAAATCTAAAAGGCAACCTACAGAATGGGAGAAGATAGTTGCAAATGTCATATCAGATAAAGGGCTAGTATCCAAAATCTATAAAGAACTTAAACTCAACACCCCAAAAACAAAAAAATCTGGTCAAGAAATGGGAAGAAGACATGAACAAACATTTCTCCAAAGAAGATATACAAAGGCCAAAAGACACATGAAAAATGCTCAACATCACTCAGCATCAGGGAAATACAAATCAAAACCACATTGAGCTACCATTTCACACCCATCAGAATGGCTAAAATTAACAACCTGGGAAACAACAGATGTCAGTGAAAATGTGGAGAAGGGGGAACCGCCTTACACTGTTGGTGGGAATGCAAACTGGTGTAGCCACTCTGGAAAAGAGTATAGAGGTTCCTCAAAAAGTTAAAAATAGAGCTACCCTATGACCCACAATTACACTACTAGGTATTTATCAAAGGATACAAACGTAGTGATTTGAAGGGGCACCTGCACCCCAATGTTTATAGCAGCAATGTCCACAATAGCCAAACTGTGGAAAGAGCCCAGATGTCCATTGACAGATGAATGGATAAAGATGTGGTATAGACACACACACACACACACACACACTATGGAATATTTCTCAGTCATCAAAAAGAATGAAATCTTGCCATTTGCAACGATGTGGATGGAAGTAGAGGGCATTATGCTAAGTGAAATAAGTCAGTCAGAGAAAGACAAATACCATATGATTTCACTCATATGTGCAATTTAAGAAACAAAACAGATGAACATAGGGGAAGGGAAGGAAAAATAAAATAAGAGGAAAACAGAGAGGGAGGCAAACTGTAAAAGACTCTTAACTACAGGGAACAAACTGAGGGTTGCTGGAAGGGAGGTTGGGTGGGGGGAGGAGGTAACTGGGTGATGGGCGTTAAGGAGGGCACTTGAAGTAATGCGCACTGGGTGTTGTATGCAACTGATGAATAAATGAATTCTACCTCTGAAACTAATAATATAGTATATGTTAATTAAATTGAATTTAAATAAAATTTTTTTTTAAAAACCTGGTGCTTTTTTGCAACTAGACTCAAAGAATGCTAGATACTAATTTTCTACTGTCCCTTTACTAGAATAATCTTTTGGATAATGAAATCCAAGACAATATTTCTATGAGCCTCTGAAAAAGATATTTTCTGCTGGGTAAAATTTTTGTTTTCTCAGAGAAGGCTTTTTACACTTCTGCATTACTTTATGCTTGGGATGCTGTTATGACACTATGATGCCTAGAGTTGCAACAGCCATATGTGACTGTAAAGTGGCAAATCTGCATATGGTGAAGGTGTTAGACTGGAAGGATGAAAAAGCCATTTTCTGTGGTAATGTGGTTGGTCGGCTAACAACTCCTATAACTAACTCCTTATAGCCAGACTTCTGGGTAAGAAAACAAAGAACCTTTTTGTTTTTTTTAAGATTTTTTAAAAAGATTTTTTATTTATTTTATTTGACAGAACGAGAGAGAAAGAGCACAAGCAGGGGGAGTGGCAGAGGGAGAGGGAGAGGGGGAAGCAGGCTCCCCGCTGAGCAGGGAGCCCGATGAGGGGCTCCATCCCAGGACCCTGGGATCATGACCTGAGCCGAAGGCAGATGCTTAACGACTGAGCCACCCAGGTGCCCCACAAAGAACCTTTCTTAATCAGGAAAACATTTCTAATTAATACAACCTTAAATTTAATTTACTTGAATTTAATGGAGGAGGAGGGACTAGAAAGTAGGTTGGAATAATTGTTAAATTTAAGATTATGTGTTTTTCACTATAAGGAGATGATACGTCTAAAAGATTTCTATAGAGGGGTTCCTGTGGGTGGCTCAGTCAGTTAAGCATCGGAGTCTTCATCTCAGCTCAGGTCTTGGTCTCAGGATTGTGAGTTTGAGTCTGGCTCCACACTGGGCATGGAACCTACTTAAAAAAAAAAAATCTATAGAGAGAATTGGAGGGAGAGAAAAGATTATGTCTTTTTAGGAAGTTTGCATCAGTATTAAAACATATAGTAAGTGTAATAAATCAGTTATAGAAGGACAAATGCTACACGATTCCACTCATATGAGGTATCTAAAGTAGCCAAACTCAAAGAAGCAGAAAGTAGAATGGTGGTTGCCAGGAACTAAGGGGAGAGGAAATGAGGGTTGCTGTTCAATGGGTATAAAATTTCAGTTATACAACATGAAAAAGTTCTAGAGATCTATTGTACAACATTGCACTTATAGTTTACTGTACAGTTAAGAATTTGTTAAGAGGATAGATCTCATGTTATACAGTCTTTTTTTCACCACAATAAAAAATAAACACTAAAAATTTTAGTTTTATCACGTACACTTAAATCTATGATCCACTTTGAGTTAATTTTTGTGTATGGTGTGAGATAAGAGCCTAACTTCTTTTTTTCTTTTTTCACTTGTGGATATCCCATCATCCCAACATCATTTCTTTCTTTTTTTTTTTCCTCTTTTTAAAAATTAAAGTATAATTCCACTACTGTGTATTTACCACCCAAAAACAAAGTTGCCAATTCAAAAAGATATATGCACTCCTATATCTTTTGCAGAATTATTTACAATAGCCAAAATATCAGAGTAGCCCAAATGTCCATGGCCAGATGAATGGATAAAGAGATGTGGTATACACACACACACACACACACACACACACACACACACACACACACAATGGAATATTACTCAGCCATAAAACAGGATGAGATCATGCCATTTGTGGCCACATGGATGAACCTAGAGGATATTATGCTAAGTGATATAAGTTAGTTAGACAAAGACAAATGCCATATGCTTTCACTTATATGTGAAAGCTAAAAAACAAAACAAATGAATAAACAAACAAACAAAAATCAGAGTTAGACCTATAGAGAACAAACTGATGGTTGCCACAGGAGAGGGGTATGGGTAAAACGGGTAAAAGGGAGTGGGAGATACAGGCTTCCAGTCACAGAATGAAGAAGTCATGGGAATAAAAGGTACAGCACAGGGAATATGGTCAATGTTATTATAATAGTGTTGTATGGTAACAGATGGTAGGTACATGTGTGTGAGCAGAGCATAACATATACAGTTGTTGAATCACTATGTTGTATAACTAAAAATAATGTAACTATGTGTGTCAAGTATACTCAAATATCAAAAAAAAGTATAATTGACATATAACATTATATTAGTTTCAGGTCAGTATCATTTCCTAAAAAGACTAACCTTTCCTCATTGCTTTCATTGCCACCTTTGTTGAAAATCAATTGACCATAAATGTAAAGCTTTATTTCTAGACTGTTAATTCTTTTTCATTGAACTATATGCTTATCCATGAAATAATACCACACTGCCTTGATTACTATGGCTTTACATAAGTTTTGTAATTGAATAGTGTTTTATTCTTTTTCAATTGTTTTGGCTATTCTAGATCTTTTGCTTTTCCACATAAATTTTAGAATCAGCTTGCCAGTTCCTACATTAAAGCCTGCTAGAATTTTGAGAATATCAATCTAAAAAGTAAAAGAGCCAGTTATTTTACCAGCATAATGAAATTATTTCGGAATAGCAGAGGAATTACAATTTGGGACATGTAAGCTATTGAAAACCTCTGGCAAGTCCAGAGATCAAAGGAGAGGAACATTACTTTATAGAGAAAAGGAAAAGTTGGGAGGTGCTGCTTTGAAAGAAAGTCCATTGGAGGAAAGCAGGAGTTCAAGGTGGTGATGTTTTCTCATTGGCTGACTTGTGGTATTTTCTTATTGGCTGAGCTTATTGCTGGGCAAGGAGAAACTCTTCCTTCTTCCCCCTGGAGGAGTAAAGTAGGCTTCTTTCTGTTGGTGTCTGCAATTGATGATGAGTGGTAGGGGGTTAGAGCTCCCCATTCTGGCCTCTCAACTCCATTTTAAATAAGGTTTTCTTTATTCAGTTTCACAAGAAGAATTGCCGGAAATTAATAGATCAATTTGGGGAGAATTACCATCTTGACAATATTGAGTCTTCTGATTTATGACTGTCTCCATTAATTTGTTCTTTAATTTATCTCAGAAATATTTTATAGTTTTCAATATACAAATCTTATACTGCTTTTGGTAAATTTACTTCTAAGTTTTTTATCCTGTTTGATACTATTGTGAATTAAATTGCTTCTTCATTTCATATTTGGAGCAATCATTGCTAATATATAGAAGTACAATTTATTTTCATAGTTTGATCTTATATGCTATGTGGGGGAGAAAAACAATTTTCCCTTTCCCTTTCTAGGTTTTTGGTTGAGATCCCTTATAATAAAAGATAGATTAAAAGGAAAAAAACAAACAAACGGAAGTTTAATAACATATTAAACATGAGAGAGACCCAGGAAAACTGAGTAACTCCCCAAAATGGCCCAAGCTACTACCTTAAATACCATCTCCAGCTAAACACAAAACAAGATGTTTGGGGGGAGGCAGCTAGTTATGAGAGATTATCAGGCAAAGCACAATAATGAAGGGTAAGGATGTTATGCAGAATTAAGTCCATGCCCTCTCCATTACCAAAGTTTCTAGAGACTTAGAGTCATTCTTCTCTTCCTGGTACAG
The DNA here is from genome assembly GCF_004348235.1 of Phoca vitulina. Taxonomy (NCBI): domain Eukaryota; kingdom Metazoa; phylum Chordata; class Mammalia; order Carnivora; family Phocidae; genus Phoca; species Phoca vitulina. The sequence continues at coordinate 8,203,738 of NW_022589738.1, read as the reverse complement.
AAAGGGAGACACCCTTACAAATAAGGATCTCCCTTATAAATGTAAATGTCCCTTACAAAAGGATAATTTCCACTTGGTTTTCAGAGTTTCTTCAGTGTCTGCTGTTTCTTAAAAAAAATAACCAGTTCAAGATAGTCCTTATGCCAGAGAGGCATATTTTATAGTGGCAAATTCTGTTCCCCTTCTAAGAAAAATGGCTTATGGTCTGTAGGCACACATGTTTTCCTTTAGCTCCCTTCCCCTGTGGTTCTGTATTATCATACTCTGCAGGGACCTCTTCAACCTTTCCTGTGACATTAGATCTCAATGTGTTCTAACCAAAGGCACATTGGCAATACCTTTGAGGATATTAGTCCTTAACTTTTAATAGGTCTATTGTGGCACTGGTAACCTTCATCATTGTTTCAGTTCTGACTTCTCACTCTTGGTCATATGGGGTTGAGGAAATTATTAGTTATATTGTTTATTCTCCAATTTGTTCTTTATATTTTCCTTTTGGAGAGATTTGAGAGAGGATATGTAGCAAAAATTCTCCTACTTTATTACATGTTTAACCAGTAGTCCTAAAGTATGTTTTATTTTCACACTTGCTTTCTGAACTACTACCATTAGTAAGTTGGGAAATAAAGAATACAGAGATTAGGGGCGCCTGGGTGGCTCAGTTGGTTAAGCGATTGCCTTCGGCTCAGGTCATGATCCTGGAGTCCCGGGATCGAGTCCCGCATCGGGCTCCCTGCTCGGCAGGGAGTCTGCTTCTCCCTCTGACCCTCCCCCATCTCATGCTCTCTCTCTCTGTCTCATTCTCTCTCTCAAATAAATAAATAAAATCTTTAAAAAAAAAAAAAAAGAATACAGAGATTAAATCATTTACCTAAGGTAATATAGTTAGCCATGTGGAAAGAAAAAAAAATGAATCTTGCTCAGTCATTTTTGGCTAACCTACTAATTACTTTATAATCTTGGGAGTTAATTCTTATAGAAATGATTTCCACAACATGACAAGGAAGGCAAAGCAAAAAAAAGGAAGATGTTTAGTATCAAGAAAAATTTTTTCAACAGTCAAAACAGAAGCTGGGGAGAATGAGCCAAAAAGCACAGTTAACCTAAGTTTATATCAAAGTTTAAACCAGTTTTTTAAAACTTAGATTTCATTTTCCAATCTTTTTCCTACACAGCACATATACTATTTAAACTGCTGGATGCTTAGCCTAAATGTATATCTAAGGTTGCCACTCTTAGGTGTGACTTCACAATCATAAGAAATTGCCCAAAAGAGGTAGCTAAAGTATAATAGCCCCAAAGCAATCAATGGGCTCTAGCATCTCAAGTATTTTCTTTCAGGTTAAATTGTATTGCAATGCTTTTTAAAGAAATAGTTGCCACGGTAACCTCAGTAATCCACCTTAGAGATTTACATGATTTTTTTTTATACTATTCCTCTGGTAAATTTATTGTTGCTATGGAACTGAGAGAGTGGAGGGAAGTTGGGGCTAAATGCTATGATTTTATATTCTTACTTGGTGGTTCCAAGTGAGACTAGAGGAAATTATTTTCTGCCATGTAGAGTTTGTTTTTTGGGGGAAAGGAGAAGGCTGCCCTTATACTCACACAGCTGCAGGCTATTAAAATCAAACAGAATGCAATCAAAATAAATTCTGACATCAGAATGAAACACTTTTAAGTTATTTGTTAGCTGTCCTACTCATATACAACTCTTGGAAAATCAAGCATGAGATAAATCTCTCTAACCAATAGTTTTAAAACAATACGTAAGTGATTGATTGACTATATTCTACTATTGGTTCAAAGTGACCTGTGTATACTGGCCTAGGCATTGCTAATAATTCAGAGAAAACAGAGAGGATTCCCTAGCTTTCTGAGTGGGTAGTTTTTAAATGAATTTTTAAAAACCTACGGAATTTCTCATGACTTTTATCCAGATGCTGCTTCATAAACGAATCTATGTTTCTCACCCTCTCTCTCTTCATCTCTCTTTTAAAAGGTTTGTACAGCTCTCTTTTTTGTTCCTCAAAATTTTTATGTTTAAATTCATTAGTTATCTCCAAAGAGTTTAAAACTAAGCTTTCCTTTATGCCATATCTAAGTGTGAAGCCCCAACAAGTTACAACAGGTAAAGCGTGACTATGGAGTATACATATGCAGTGTTCACAAATGGAAAATGTCAGGAAATCGTAGACATTCAGGCAGTTGGATGTTTTCATGACATGTGGCATAACTATTTTCCCTTAAAATAGCACTTTTTTTCTCCAGTCTCTCTGTCCATACACAATCGTGATGGGAAATGAAAAATCTACCTCCCATTCCAACTACAGTAATGTATATGTCCATTTTTATATGATGTCCTTTGAGTGGATGATGTAGGGATCATTTTCACTTTTACTGCAAATAAACTATAGGTCCCAAACTTTTATACTTAGAAAACTAAAATCATATGCTTTATTTGGACTTGTGCACAGGGTCACTTGAATTTTTCTACATTTTTTTGAGATTTTTAAAAATTTTATTATGTTATGTTAATCACCATACATTACATCATTAGCTTCTGATGTAGTGTTCCATGATTCATTGTTGGCATATAACACCCAGTGCTCCATTCAATATGTGCCCTTTTTAATACCTATCACCAGGCTAACCCATCCCCCCACCCCCTCCCCTCTAGAACCCTCAGTTTGTTTCTACATTTTTAACTATATTTTCATAAGTTGATCTCACATTTTTATTAATATTAGAGTTTAATCTGAAAAGATGACCAATATCAAATTTGAAATATATGCTCATTTACATCAAAAATTTTGTTTTCAAATTCATTGGTAGCATGAAAGGAGGGAAGGAGGAGACTACCAAGATAAATACATGTCATATTAAAATCAGTTAAAAAATACTGGCATAAACTATGGATATTAACTTGATCAATTTTCATTTTATAAAGTCACAATGCAGGACTTTTTCCAACTATTCACAAGAATGTTATTCTCATTCATTTACTATTTTTTATTAATAATGTTGAAAACATACTTATTGATATTGATTTTTAATATTTTATTAATGCCCCACTTTATAATGTTTTTCTTTCTTCCCTTCTTTTTGAAGGTACATCCACCCTTTGATTAGGAGAACTATACAATTTTCCATTATTGCAAACTTTTGTTCATTCAAAATTTTAATAAACATTTGTAATTCTAAAATTTTCTATTAATATAAGTTCTTTTGTACGTGCAATCTATTCATAATTGATTCTTATTAAGATCATATTCACTTGTAAGCAATAAATGTTAATTTTTAAACAGGAACCAAACAACACTGCTTAATATAGGATTTTATAATCAGTTATTATAAATGTGCAGTAATGTTCTCTTCAAAATGACATTTCCTTTATGGTTTTGGTGGGAGCAAGGGTAAAATTACCTACTAAGAGAGAGCAGCACTCACTAAACAATTACTGTTCTATACAACTCTGACCTAATTTGGATATTGGAAAGTAAGGACAAATATTCCTACTTACAGGCTTTGTCTATTATAGTCAGAGCTCACTAAACATTGCTAAGAATGTAGGACATAGGCTTTCTGAAAAGGTAAAATTGATACTTTAATAAAGTGCTTTATAGCAAGATTTTACTCTGCTGAAAAAAATGCTTATGAGAGAGTTCTGAAAATACACATCTACAGTGAGCTTCAGAAAAGCAAATATGGGGATGTGTTATATTCTCAGAAGTGCTTTGCTTATCCATTATTTAGCATGTTTCAGCTGAAGTGTCAATATTTGCTAATTCAGTGAGCTATAGGTATGTAAGGACTTATAAATTCTTTCCCTCTTCTGATTTTAGATGTGCCTGCATCTCTTTTCTCATCCATTATATCATGAAGAATATTAAATTACTGGTCTATCTACAAGGTGGAAAAAGAGGAAATTCACACAAACTTTTTGTTTTGTTTTTACTTAGTTTTCTAGTTTGTTTCTTTCCCTTCCTCCCTCTCTCCTCCTCCTCCTCCTCTTCTTCTCTTCAAAAGTACATGTATATCAAGTTCTGGATTTTAGTGGGTTTTCTTTCCCTTTTGGATTAATGGTAGATGAAATTTTAGCTAAAATAAAGCCAATATAATTTTAGCATAAACTTTGGCAACTTCCCCATATCAAACACTGATATTTTATATGTTAGTGTCATATATTATAGTATTATTTGGTTATATCATTGGCAATATTTTCATCAAGGAAGAAAGAATTAGCAAAGTCATGACCTAAGCTTTTCTTTATACTTCCATTGGCATTTAGTCTCCTTTTTTTCCCATGAGGGACAGTGGTCCGAAGTTTTGTTTTCTTTATTTAAAAATTTGAGTACAGTTGACACAAAATGTTACCTTAGTTTCAGATGTACAACTTAGTGATTTGACAAGTTTACACATTATGCTATGTTCACAAGTATAGCTCCCATCTGTCCCATTACATCACTATTACAATATCATTGACTATATTCCTTATGTTGTGCCTTTTATTCTCATGACTTATTCATTCCATAAGTGAAAGCCTGAATCTCCTTCATCCATTTCGCCCAACTGCCAGCCCCTCCCCTCTGGCAACCATCAGTACTTTACTTGTTTCTTTCCAAGTGCGTTTCTGGAATCTTACCGGCCAATGAAAATGCTGGTTTGACTATTTACTAGCTATGTGAATGTGGGCAAATCCCATAACCATTGAAAGCCATGGTTTCCGCATATATATAGTGGAGATAATCCTAGAAACAACATCAAACATTATTAGAAAGATTAAATGAGATTAAATCTCACTGACAATGAAATACTATAAGTATATTAGAAGCAATTGAGGAATGAGTGAACTGAAAATTAGTCCAGCAGATTATATCAAGAATTTAGCATGGAAAAGCAAAAAAGAAGATGGAAAAAAGAGTAAAAATCATAGAAGATACAATTAGAGAGTCTAATATATCTTTATTTGGAGTCCCAAAAGTTTAGGAGAAATAAGGTGACCAAAGCATTATTTCATGGGAGTATGTCTAAGAATTGTGCAGAATTCATGAAAGATCATAATCCATAAATTCAATAAATCCAATGAATCTCAGACAAGATAAATTTTTAAAAACCCCATGCATAGTAACATCATAGTGAAACTTCAGAATTACAAAGGCAAATATAGTAAAAAAAAAAAAAAAAAAAAGTAGAATGAAAGTTTGTCTTCAAATGAACAGCAGTTGCACTTACAGCTGATTTTTCAACAGTAATTAAAGTTGGAAAAGAATATAATAATATCATCAAAGTGCTGAAAAAATATACTGCATATCAAAACCTTTAGAATGTTGTTAAAGCTGTAGTTAGATGGAAATTTAGAAACTTAAAAGCATGTATCAAAAAAGAAAGGTTAAAAATTAACAAACTAAATAACCACATCAATATTGTGGGGCAAAAATTAGCAAAATAAGCCTAAATGATTCAGAAGAAAGTAAATAGTAATGATAAAATCATATATGAATAAATATAAAATAAATATATATCAGAGATCATCAACAAGCCAAAAGTTGACACTGAAATAACTAACACAATTTAAAAAAATTTAATGAAGACTAATAAATTCCATATGTGAGACAACACAAATAATTAATCACAGAAATGAAAAAGGAGTTATATGTATGTAAGGTATCTCAACAAAGCCTGTAATTATTTTTTAATAATATTTGAAGATAAATAATAAAAGAGAATGTTTGAATAACTTTATGCCAAAAATTTGAAAAAATTAAATAAAACTTCATTTAAATATAAAATTACAATCACCTAGGAATATATCTAAGCAAAAGGTATCTAATATGTCTACATGTAAAACCACATAGTTTCAAAACTCATTAAGGGAACAGACATAAATGGAGAGGTATACCATTTTTATGGATTGGAAAGTTCAGTAATATAAAGATACCAATTGTCCCCAAATTTATTTATAGACTCAATGTAATTCCAGTCAAAATCCGTAAAGAATTTTTATGGAATTTCATAAGCTGTTTCTGTAACGTACCTGGAATAAAAAGGGACATATACAGATAAGTGATTTTGGAAATAAAGTTATTAAATCTTTTGGACACAATGATATATTAACAGACCAAGGGAACAGACTAGAAAGACCCAAAATGACTCTTGTATGTCAAATGGCCACTTAACTCACGACAGACATAGTTCTTGCATAAAAATGGCAAAAAATGGTCATTTAAATAAATGGTTTTGGGAAAATTGGTTATCCTTTATTAAATAAAAGCAAATTGGATTTCTACTTCACGTAATACACAAAAATCAATTCCATATAGATTAGTGCTCTAAAATGTGAAGTGTAAAACAATAAAGCTTTTAAAAGATAATACAGTAGGATATTTTTCAGAATTCTGGGAAGGACATATATCTTAAATAAGACACAGTTGCACCAATGATTCAGAAATAGGACTGGTAAATTTGAAAATGTTAAAATTAAGAACTTTTTCAAAAAGATTTTATTTATTTGAGAGAGAGAGAGAGAATGAGAGAGAGAGAGCATGAGAGGGAGGAGGGTCAGAGGGAGAAGGAGACTCCCTGTCAAGCAGGGAGCCCGATGCGGGACTCGATCCCGGGACTCCAGGATCATGACCTGAGCCGAAGGCACGTGCTTAACCAACTGAGCCACCCAGGTGCCCAAAATTAAGAACTTTTGTTTATTAAAAGACAAACAGAGCAAAAAGATACCCTACAGAATAGGCAAATAGACTTATCATATATACAACTGGCAAGTGACTTAAAGAACTCTTAAAAATTAATTAGAAAAAGACAGACATCTTGATAGAAGAAAAGATGGGAAAAACATTGAATAGGAGTTAATGAAAGAGTTGCTAGAGAAATGGTAAACTTACAACATATTTCCATATTGCACAGTTTGTCGAAACAATTAAAACTATGACATACCCAAGTGATGGGAATGATATAAAACAATGAAAACTCTCATAAACTGCTGTGTGGAATTTAAATTGTTAAACCATTTTAGAACATAGTTTGTCATCATCTAGTAATTTTGAAGATGCATGTACCTGATGGTTTTGCAATTACATGCCAAACAAACACTTTAGAAAAATGTGCACATAAGCACCAGGACCTCTGTACAATATTTATTTCAGTGTTTGTATAATAGTCTGAAACTGAAAGTAATGCAAATGTACACCAAAAATAAAATGGATAAATTGTAGGCTATTCATATGAGAGAACATCATCGACAATAAAATCAAACAATTTACAGCTGCATTCAACAAAATTTATATTAAGAGAAAGAAACCAAATATAAAAGAATATGAGTTATATGTTTTTTGCTTATATGAACTTTAAAAGTAGGTAAAAAAGAGAAGTATATTTTCTAGGAATATATGATCAAACTTTAAAAAAAACAATGAAGTATGAGATTGATAAGGGAGCTTCTGGGAAACTGGTCATGTTATACTTGGTTCAGTCATTTATATTTTCTATTTTCTGTATGTTTGTTGTATTTATCTTACAAAATATTTTTTTAAATATTAGTTAGAGGCCACATGATCTTTTTTTGGCAAAATCTTCAAAGCTACACTGCTGACATACATTTAAATATTACTTGCTAATAACAGAAGTAGATCTGCTAGCAGTAATGGAGAAATGAGAAGATTGTTTCTGCCCCAGTCAAGCTCAAATTTCTTTTCTAGCATTGAACTTGAGAGCAATCAGTCAACAAATTCCCTGCCTCCTTAGAAAGATGCAGACATTCTGATGATGACAACTTGGTGATTACTGTTATAACCTTCTTTTCTTGGAAAAATATATAAAAGAATGTAGTAATGGGGGCTTTTCTCAAAAACACTCAATAGAAGAACACAAAGAAAAGCTATTCAAAAAGAAAAGAGGTGGAGAAAATGGGGAAAAGAGAGATCATTCAGGAAATGTGAATCATGGAATTATTTTGAACTATACAAAGAAGTCAAATTGGTGGAATCAAAATTGGATATTTCTCAAATAATTTAGGAAGGGGAGCAATATGGTATGTATTTGCAGCATGCATATAATGTGTGTCAGTGAAAAAATTATACTCTGAATAGCCTACCCCAGATTTCTCTTAAAATCAATTATCCTATTTTAGGAAAACATTATGATAAGGGCCCAGATGTTAGCATCACCCATGAAAACAAAATAGATTTACTGCTTTACTTGCTAGTAAGGCAAATATGTGCATGTGTGTGTGTATGTCTTCTCAGAAAATAGTAGGAAGCTAAGGACTAGGTGGAGTGAGGTAACCAGTCAAAATTCTGTGGTAGTGATAGGGTGAAGGACATTTTATAAATAAGGCCGATTAATGTTTAATGCATAGTGTGTTGCATTGATGTAATGCATTTATTGGGTCTCCTCATGCCCAGATCTGTCTCACTCATGGATACTTTGTGTGTGTGTTCACTAACTAAGGTCACTATGACCCAGGCCAACCATGAAAAGCTAGATTCATGGACACACTTGAACTAAAAACAACTTTAATATGTAATATTAATATGACTACCATGGCAGTGTGTGCCTTCTTCATAGTATAGTCCAGAGAAGTAAATCCACTTTCTCTCCCAAGTCCTGCTTGCCATGACGCACATTAGGGTCACTGCCCTTTGACTATACGTCATTCAGTGTCAGGTATTTCACCCCCTGCAAGATCCTATGAACCATACAAGTTATAGAACAGTTTTCTGTTCTTTCACAATTATTTTATAATGTGCAGTTCTTCATCAGTGAAGTGCATCAGAACTGCACACTCATTGTCTAGGCATGTGCAGGCCTGCAGTTATTTGAAGCACACATATAAGGACTGTAATCCCAAATCTTCTAGGGCAGTTATTCTCAAAGTGTGGCTCCCAGACAGCAACATCAGCACCTGGCAACTTTTTAGAAATGTGATTTTTTTTGGCCCCACTCCAGACCTATTGAAGGAGAAACTCTTAGGAATGGAGACCAGGAATCTCTGTGTTACGAGCTCTTCAGGGGATTCTGATGTATACTTAAATTTGAGAACCACTGAGCTAGGCTGGTTGGTAATAATGATTAAATTTTCTGTTCGTTTCTGACAGCCACACATCTTTGAGACCTATTTCTCAAGAGCAGCTAAACAAAAACAAGAGCAGACTTGTGCTAGCACATTGCTTACATACCAGATCGTTCTCTGGTTAGGCTGCCATGACAATATAATTTAACAATAATAAAGACTTTATATTTTGTAAAGTGATTCTGGACATTTTTTCAAAGCACAGACTATGAAGCTGGTCTATGTGGGTTTGTTTCCTACTTCTGACTGTACTAATTGTGTTGCCTTGAGCAATTTACTTAACCTCTCTATGCCTCTTGGGCTCCCTGCTCAGTGGGGATAACAATAAAAAGTGGGGATAACAATATAACTTAATTTATTTATAGGATTATGTGAGATTAAATAATATAAACTTTTTAGAACAATATCTGGATTGACAGCTTTATATAAATACTTGACATTATTAATACTAAGGAGAATATATAAGAAAGAGCAGAGAGCTGACATAGGAGAAAACCAGGTAGAAAATTTGTTGAAAGAACAGACAGCAGTTAATCTGGACAAAGGAAGACTAAGAAAATACATTATAACTGTCTTTACAATGTGTTGCTCCCAATAACAATGTTATAAAAAAAGAGAAGTTATAAGAAGGTAATCTTTGGTTCAACATGAGTGTATGTCATATGTTAAAGTGTATTTCAGATGGTAAAATACTGAAATAGGGTAAAACTCAATGATCATGTGCACTGGATATAGCATGATTGGTGATTGCTGTCCCTGATCTCTGTCTTTTGTCCACAACCTGTTCTTAAATGTAACTCGGAAAAGTTCTTGTATTGGGAATGGGAGGGAGTGAGAGGATTAGGAAGTGATAACTACTGGATTCTTTGGGAGTTTCTGACTTCAGTGTACAGTCAGTTATGTAAAGCATAAGCTTCATTCTCTTTGCTTTTCTGCTTTTCACACCTCAGGCTGTTTGAAAAACATACTCTTTTCTTAAACTCACAATACAGTGACCCCACGTTTTATGTGATTAAAATTTTGGATACCTCATAGCATGTTATAGTGCAGTTTTAAGGAAATCCCATTAAGATTACTAAAGAGCCTCTATTCTAAGCCCCCTGAGTGGACCTTGGCTGCCCAGACTTCTGAACTTCACTCCTGGGACCCTTTAAACCTTTCCATGATCAAGAAACTGCCCAGCAGGTCATCTCGAAGATGCTGCTCCAAAACAAAGTCTGTTGTTCATTTGTCTAATCTGATTTGTCAATGAATTGTTAAAGATATTGAATAGTACCCAAACTCCCATGCACTTCTTTGTTTTTCTTCATGGCACTTAACCAAAAGATACTTACCTACTTATTTATTCATTTAGCACCAAAAGGGCATGATCTTGCTCTGTTTGATTTATCACTGTAAACTCAGCACCAAGAAGAGATACAGCACAAAGAAGTATACTAAATAGGTGTTGAATTAATGGACAATAAATGAATATATGTATCTTCTAAGTACAGATGACCATGTTTTAAATAATGTACTATATCTAAAATCTGGCAGGGAATTACCAACAAAATTGAATATATACAATAACTTTAGTGTTGGGTACATTTAATAAACATCATGAACAGACTTAAGATATTAACATTTGCATTTCACTGATATTAAAATTCATGTCATTTTCCTCATAATAGATGAAAAAGCTCACTCCTTACTTTATCAATGTTAATTACAATGTAAGACACATCTTAATGTCATAATGGATGAGAAAATTAATCTCTGCAAACTGGTGAAGCATTATTTAAATTACTAATTGGATTTCAATAAGCATTTAGTAGATTATCAATGATTTTAAGCATGTGTAATGATTGGAAGCCTTATAGAATATGGCATATTAATAGCAAAGCATGTGAATAACAAAAAGAATTCAGAAGTATGAGATTTTAGGGATCTGTTAAGACATTCAAAGTTTAAGGACATGGAACTCATGTAAAACAACCAAAGTCTACTTATCTAACATGTAGATAAATATTTGATTATAATAATCACTTTTCAGAATGCATAGAAATGCAGAAACCTAAGGAAAAGTATAACTTCATGGAAAGAGAGCAATAGAAGGAATAATTTGCTGTGGAAATGATACCAGTGATAGAAATTCTAGAGGCAGTATGGGTTAGTGATTTGGCATCAGACTTGAATTCAGATTTGACTCTACCACTGACAAACTGAAAGACTTAGGCAAATTATAAAAACTTTCTAAGCCTGTCCATCCTTTTCAATACATATCTTCCCTGACTTATGATGGGGTTACATCCTGATAAACCCATTCTAAATTGAAAATAACGTAAGTTGAAAATGCATCTAATACACGAACCCACTAATAGCTTAGCTTAGCCTACCTTAAACCTGCTCAGAACACTTGCATTAGCCTACAATTGAGCAAAATCATCTAACAGGAAGTCTAATTTATAATAAAGTGTTGAATAACTCATGTAATTGATTGATCACTGTACTGAAAGTGAAAAACAGAATGGTTTAAGTCTATCAGTTGTTTACCCTTGTGATCACGTGGCTGACTGAGAGCTGGGGCTCACTACCACTGCCCAGCATAATGGGAGAATATTGTACAATACTCTAGCCCCAGGAAAGGATTAAAATTGAAAATCTGAAGTAAGGTTTCTACTGAATGCATATCATTTTCATACCATTGGTTGAAAAATCTTAAATTGAACCATTTTAAGTTGGGGATTGTCTGTTATTTCTCTTTCTTCATTTTTTCTTTCTCTTTTCCTCCTTTCCTGCCTCCCAGCCTCCTCGGCAACCACCTTCATTCATATGCCCACACACAGAATTTGTGTTTGAGAACTCCAAATTTCTTTCTTTATAAATGCAGTGCATTTTTTTAGCAGTATTATTACCATAGAATCTCATTGCTTAGTCCATGCATGAGACCTATTTTCCTTCTGGGGGAGGGGAACATGTTCTCTATAAAAGGCTGGTAAGCATAAGGACAGATATAGTGAAGACCAAATTTAGTGCAGAGAAACATTTTACTCCTTAGCTCCCACTGATGTCTTCTGTGTCTGTTTTTGAGCTAATCTAGTTCAGAAGGTTTATTGATCAGATTCAACATTTTTTGATGTATTTAACTCACATCAACATCATTTAAGCTTGACAGACAGATTCTGTTTTTCTCTGCCAGCTCCTTTTGTTTCCTAGATTCCAGGAGCAGATTAGGGCTGGTAACAAATACCTGATAAAGACCTGCAAGGAAAATATATTTGAGGATAATTTCTTCTTCTAGTTCACTCTTTCTTTCAATAATTATAATTTTTTGGTTGAAAATACCATCCTGGAGCCCAAAAGCATTCAAATATTTGCATTTTACATTTTATATGAGAGCATATGAAATATCTTTATTTATACCAAATGTGTGCCTGCTTATGGGATATGCAGTAATGGCAGGACATCCAAAATTGACCTTTTATAGGGTGGCACTACTGCATTTGAAAGAAAAACTGAAATAATGGACATAAGTATTGTAATTTTTTTAGAGTTTATTTATTTATTTATTTATTTATTTATTTATTTATTTAAGAGAGAGATACAGAGAGAGTGAGAGCAGGGTAAAGAGCAGAGGGGGAAAGAATCTCAAGCAGACTTTATGTTGAGAGTGGAGCCCGACGTATGGCTCCATCTCATGACCCTGAGATCATGACCTGAGCTGAAATCAAGAGTTGGATGCTTGACCAAGTGAGCCACCCAGACACCCAGTAGTGTAATTAAAAGGTAATGGAATAAAGTATTTTGGGGTTCAACAACAAAAGTTTCTGTAATGAATATGAATATAGTTAACAAGATGTAAGACACCTCAAGTTACAATTTAATGAAACATTTAACTCCTACAGTAGATTTACATAAAGTCTTCAGAGAATGACATGAAAGTTTTCAAAATTTATTTAAGTAACCTCCCTTCCTACTCCAACAATTATCACACATTCCTAGCCAGATATTATTTTTGGCAAGGAGAGGGATAAAAACTGTTGTGTCTCAAGGGCCTTCAATGCTTTTTTTTAAAAAGATTTTATTTACTTATTTGACAGAGAGAGAAAGAGAGCACAAGCAGGGGGAGCGGCAGAGGGAGAGGGAGAAGCAGGCTCCCCACTGAGCAGGGAGACCAATGCGGGGGCCCAGAACCCTGGGATCATGACCTGAGCCCAAGGCAGACGTTTAACTGACTGAGCCACCCAGGCGCCCTGGGCCTTCAATGCTTTAAAACAAGAATTAATTTCTTTAGAACACTATCACAGCAATAGGAGCAACACTTGGCTGTACTATTCAAGGACCTATTTACTGTACTTATTCTTGTTAGAATGAGCCACAGGAATAATTTTAAACCAAAAACTGAGATCTGGTTTCCATTTTAGCATTGGGCAAATTAGCATTGGTGTAGGGGAGAGGAGTGGTTTTGTTGTTTTTGTTTTTATTTTTTATCATGTCAATCATCTTAGCTCTGTTTTACAAACTATTTCTGGAAGTACAGTGAAAATTCATGGGTTCAGACAGGCCAGAAATGTGAACTTAATCTAGGAAGATTTGACCAGTTGGTTGAAACTTAATAGTAATGAGATTGAATTATGTTATTGACCAATGGAGTATGTTCTATTCTACAGCCTTAGGCTAATTCTGAAATTTAGCCAATCATCTCAGCATTGTATATCAGACTGAACTGGATGAATCAGCAAAAATATATCTCCATGACTATTAAAATGTCTAAAATATAATCCCTACTCTTCTGAATTAGTATCATCATGTTCTGATTTGGAGAGAAGCAAATGGATTTGAATATAAATTAATAAACTTTAAGCCGAGCCCATCTCCCAAACTTCCTCTGACATCAATTATTTTCAAGTTTTAAATTACACCTGTAAGTCAGAGTCAGGTCCAGCACAAGAAAAAAAAAAGGCAGGATAATACTTGATTAATAAGATCTCCATGTCTGGAAATGATTGATTCTAAGATGCAGCTCATACTAGACTGAGAGCTCATATTTATGATCAAGTTCCTCAAATCCCACTAGCATCCCTAGCATATGCCAAGCACAAAAGAGACATTTATTCAGTGACTGATACCATGTCAGAAGGCTTTGGTTGAGCATTTTGTCAAGGATCAACTCCCAAAAGACCACCAGAAATACCTGTTGATCAAGCAAGTCTAAGTTTACTAGATATACTGCAATTAGAATATCTTGACAGAAAGTTAGCAGCATCTCAAAGTGAGGAAATTAGGAGAACATATTTATAGGGTTTGGGGGCCTGGGATAGATGATTTTAAGGCAGGTCTTGCAATTTGGGAAATCGACCGGGAATGGGCAAAGTTTAAAACATAACAGCTTTCAATTAATTGGTAGGCACAGTGAAGCAAGGGCTAGAAATAGTTTAGATGTTAGTCTTCATAAAAAAGCTTATTAATTGGTTCATAGTTTTACCTTTGAGGAATTGGTACTTCTTGGTGCAACAGCTAAGGTATTTTTCCTTGCTATTGGTATAATTTAATATAGGGAAAGAACATATACCTGGTCCCAGTATTGGTTAACACAGAGACAGGAAATAATGATGGTTTTAGTTAATTAAAAATTAAATGAAAAGTAATTAAACCTTTATAGAACCACTTAATGACAAAAATCATCTTCATGAATTAGTCACATCTACCTAATTGCAAAGAAATTACTATCTCAGTGGAAAGAATTCAGTAGTATATTCTTAGTTAATTCTTTCCATGTTTACTCTATGTCTTCCTGAAAGTAAGTGAACAGCCTGGTAGAGCAATCACCCCTTTTCTGAGGTAGTCAATGTTTTGTATCAATTTTAATTAACTATTTTTGACACTCAAAAGTTTTTGCATCTGTACATCTGCCTAACTTATTTTTCCATACTCCATGTGGGAGGCATTAAAGGATAAGAGAAGACTTTGAATTTTTTTCATCTTTCTGCTAATTAATATTTCTGGCATTTCAAATGTTGGTACTTTATCATGTATAGGTAAAAGTTTCACTTTTTGAGTTAATTATTTCATGTTTTGATAGGAAGATTAATCTCTCTTTGGCTACATTACCTTCCATGCATATTCTAGATTTTTGCTTCCTCCACTTTGCTTCACTAGCCCACAGCATCCTATCCTGCAGGAAACTTGTAGAAATCCCTTTTCTTCCATTCTCTCTGTTGTTTTGGGTTTTTATATTTTTCTATTCCTTTACTGCTTTACCGTTGTTTAATGGGGTTTTAGGAGGAAAAGGAGAAAAGAGTGATACTTGGTCTGTAATTTTCACTGAAAGACTTTTTGGTTAATTTTGTGCACTGATTTGGATATTATAGTTGTTTTTAAATGGTTATTAGGTAATGAAATCTTACTACTCTAAAATATACATCTTAATGGAAAGCAACATAGAATGGTGAAAAATAAATGTAGATTGAGTTAATTCAGTTCTAGTTACAGTTTTGATGATTCTAGCTTTATGAAGTTGAACAAGTCACTTAACCTTTTTGATTCCAGTACCTTCATCTGTGAAACAGTTGGGTTGTTTTGCATGCCCTTCTAAGTTTTTTCCAATGCTAATATGCTGATTCTATTTAATCCCAAAACAAGATATCTAAATTAACTACATTGGAGTACAGAACAATTTGATTATTTTAGCACAAGTTTTATGACCACTAAATCTCAAATCCCAGCTTTTTGGTCTTAAGTCTCAGATCTTCATGCTTTAAAATATTTTAATATATTTATTGATATAGATATAGGGCAACTAAATATACTATAATTCAACTCAATTCTGACACTATCTGATGTTAGTATCAGACTTCACAGGTATGAGGGCTCAGTCCCACAAGACTGCCTCCACTTCAGATGCTAGTCACAAGTATCAGGTCCCCAGGTTACCCTCATTTCTGTCAGACTTAGCTACTAAGTTTGAGGTTCTCACCATCCCCCTCAAGTTCGACAATTTGCTTGAATGACTCACATAACTCAAATAAAAGCTGTACTTACTATTATTGTTTGTTATGAAGGATACAAATGAACAGCCAGATAAGAGGTACATAGGGCAAGGCCTGGAGGTATCCTGAGTGCAGGAGCCTCTGTCTTTTGAAGTTGGGATATGCCATTCTCCCAGCACAGGGATGTGTTCACCAATTCAGAAGCTTCCCAAACTCCTTCATTTAGGGGTTGTTATGGAGGATTCATTGCATAGGCATAATTTTGGCCACTGGCGATTAACTCAATCTCCAGCCCCTCTCCACTCCCCAGAGGCTGTGCATGGGGGTTAAATTTCCAAGGTTCTTTTCAAGGCTTGATCAGTCTGGGACCAGTCCTCATCCTGTTTAACTAGCGGCCCATCAAGACTTGCCTCATTAGAACAAAAGATATTCCTATCGCCTTTATCACAGGAAATTCCAGTGGTTTTAGGAGCTATGTGCCAGGAAATGGGAAGAAAGATCAAATATTTTTCTTATTATAATATATAATATGTATGTATATTTACATATACAGAGAGAAATTTAATGCATATTTCCTTCCCATTTTAAAAAATTGGTAAAAATATCTCTTTACTTAAAAGTCTCGGATTTTGGGCGCCTGGGTGGCTCAGTTGGTTGAGCGACTGCCTTCGGCTCAGGTCATGATCCTGGAGTCCCGGGATCGAGTCCCGCATCGGGCTCCCTGCTCAGCAGGGAGTCTGCTTCTCCCTCTCCCGCTCCCCCCTCTTGTGCTCTCTCTCTCTCTCACTCTCTCTCTCAAATAAATAAATAAAATCTTTAAAAAAAAAAAAAAAAGTCTCGGATTTTGATTCATTTCTTTATTAAAGAAACTTTTACAAGAAACTGATTAGACTACATAAGCAAACAATATCTAGAATTTTACCCACATACACAATTGGTTTCATCAGGGGCATAACTACTCCCTTGTGGTATATTAGATACTTAAGGAAGCTATGTAAGCTCTTCAAGTCGCAAGGGTACCATTTAGTAAATTGCAACTTCAATGGATTATTAACTTTTTACATAATATATTTCAATTAAAACAAAATTGGATCTCAATGAAATCAAATGGTTGATGCTACGTTTAGTCTATGAGCAGGAGAGTAAGCACTAGAAATGTTGCTTGAAGACATATTACCTACAAGAAAGCCAATCACTTTGGAAGTGAGCCCACTCATATTTGACTGCAGGCAACTCCACATATAAAATGAGTGGATACATATCTTAACCCTTCATCTTCCTCAGAGATGCTCCCAGATCTTATCTCCAATATGAATTGCAAAAATAACCCTTTTAAAAATCCAACTTGAAAGGTCTTGGTAGTAATTTCCCCTCACATAGTTATTTTGAGTAAGTTAGAACTCCTCAAACCTACTATACTTTTAGAGCTAGATTGTCTCTGTGTACTTAAACTACACTCTGCTAATGACTGACTTATTTTTGAAAGTAGAATTAACTATTTCTTGTCCACTAAGGGCACATTTGAGTGCACTGAAGAACAGTTATTAAAAACCACATCATCTGCACTTTCATAAACTTGCTTATTTTTGAATTGTAATTTAAGGCCTTAGTAGAGTCACTGAATTCTATAGAAAGAAGAGACATTTTGCCATATTTATTTATAGTATTTTTGATTGATTGATTTTTGTTATACTATTTTGTATCGTTTTTCACTATCCACTCCTGTTAGTGTCCTGATTGGCCTGTATACACAACCCACTGAGAAATGAGTTCATTAAACTGTGCTCCTATTAGTATAATGCAAGTTCTGTATAGTGCCACCCTAGAGTAAATATTTGATGGAACATTCCTCTCTCTTTTGAGATCTTTTGACTTTATCCTCCACCCACACACATCTGTGCTTCTAATTTAAATAAGCTAGCTTAGTACTTGCTTATTCTGACTGAATTAAGTCTTTGGTGATACCTATTTCTAATGTAGCCAAGTTTATAATACTATCCTTTAAAAATATATCTCCCAGTTCTGTTTGTAAGCAAATCTTGATAGTAGGAATATTTCTAAGTTTTTTTTTAAAGATTTTATTTATTTATTTGACAGAGAGAGGCACAGCGAGAGAGGGAACACAAGCAGGGGGAGTGGGAGAGGGAGAAGCAGGCTTCCCCGGGAGCAGGGAGCCCGATGCGGGGCTCCATCCCAGGACCCTGGGATCATGACCTGAGCCGAAGGCAGATGCTAAACAACTGAGCCACCCAGGTGCCCTTATTTCTAAGTTTTTAAGGATAATATTCCCTCTTTCTTTCCTTTCTCCCTCTCTGTAAAAGAAAATACAAGTGAATTTTTACTTCCAAATTACTGTTTCATCATTTGACCATTGTGGGTATATTGTAATTTTTCTTACTTCATAGAGTAAATGAACTAGTTTATAAAACATGATGAACTTGAAAAAATTCTAGTCAGTTTAATATAACTTTACTAGGGATGCCGGGGTGGCTCAGTGGATTAAGCATTTGCCTTCAGCTCAGGTCATGATCCCAGGGTCCTGGGATCGAGCCCCGCATTGGACTCCCTGCTCACCGGGGAGCCTGCTTTCCCCTCTGCCTGCCGCTCCCCCTGCTATGCTCTCTCTCTGTCTCTCTCTCTCTGACAAATAAAATCTTTAAAAAAAATATATAACTTTACTAGATGAAAAAGGCCTTTAGGATATGGGATACCACCTGATCATCTGTAGCTAGCATCTCCTGTGGCATGGCTTTTCTAATGTAAGGGAGAACATCCATGTTATATAAATGAGCCAAAGATGGCTTCTGTATATGTTGTTTATTTCTTCACTGCAGGTTGAGATCCATTAGCTTAAAGGCTCACTGAAGCCCACCTCAAATATTTTCACATTCCAGTTATTATTTTTTTTAATTGGGATATAATTGACATATAACACTGCATATGTTTGAGGTATATGACATGTTAATTTAATACATTTACATATTACAATCCAAACAAGCAGATTTTCAATTTTTTAGAGCATGCTTGCTTTGAGTATCTCATAAAACCACACCCAACATATGCCAGCCATAGGTAAGGGAAGCCTTGTGGTTAAAAGATCCCAAGCTGCTGCTGTCCACTGGAGCTCTCTGACCCAGGAATTTCCTGCTGTGCTGTTGAATGACATCACCTTGACACTTAGGCACATTTTCTGAGTCCCCTCTCTCCTGGGAGTTCTCACGATTTCTGCCCCTTCTGAGTAGGGACAATGCCAGTAGCCTTTGGAGAGTCTTCTACTATGAGGGACTTCTCTGAAAGCAAACCTGTCAAAGCATTGCCCCATAAAGCTTGTGTGCTACTGTCACCTTGTGGTCATATGTTTCCCTCTGATCAGCTGCCAAATCCCTCAAACCCAAGAGAAGTTTTATGATATTTTTCAATGCAGAGCATGCTTACCACAGAGACAATACTTTTTCTTTTCATTTATTAGATGGGACAAGCTAAGTAGATTTCATTATATTTATCTTGTTTTGAAAGAATACTAAAAAATGGTTAAATACTGAGTATGTTTATGGAAAATAAACTTCTTCCTTTTCTTCCATCATTTTAATGTGTCCTGCTTTTCTTCTATTTTCTCTCTCTATGAAATTTGTTATGCATATTCTATGTAAGCAGAACTCTGCCAAGAGCCATGACATATACACAGACGATAAATATACAATTCACATTCTCAAAATTTCAGTATGTCATTTTAAAATCTTTTATTTACATGAGATATATGAGAGGATTATATTTTCATTTACTCAAATAGACATAATGGTTCTAAATAATTTATTTTATTTGAAGCAGTGGCTTTAAAAAAAAAAAGATTTTATTTATTTATTTTTCAGAGAGAGAGAGAGCACAAGCAGGGGGAGTGGCAGGGCAGAAGGAGAAGCAGGCTCCCTGCGGAGCAAGGAGCCTGAGGTGGACTCGATCCCAGGACCCTGGGATCATGATCTGAGCCGAAGGCAGACGCTTAACTGACTGAGCCACCCAGGCAGCCCTGAAGAAGTAGCTTTAAAAAGGCTTAATATTTTCATTATTTGGAGAAATATCTACCAAGCAAAGGGAAAAATGCCCATATACTTAATTTATAAAGAACAATGATTTTGGAAATTGAAAAGATGTTTGAAATTTACATTATTTTAGGGTAAAAAGGACAAAATAGAGAAGAACAAATAAAAATCCCTTCAACTCTATGTCAATTTTGGTTTACTTCTACACTTAGATTAACTTACACATTAATATATTGCAAAATATATATGTGCACACTGGCATTTGATTTTGTAAGTTGAAAACTTCTGCTACCTTCTGAAATTCAGATTCATCTTTAGCAACATTTGAGTGTCTCCCATGTGCCAAGCAGAGTTCTAGAAAGCAGCTTATGTTAAACCAGGGTAATGACAGTTTCGAACAGGTCTCCAAAGAAAACAAGATAGTGAAGTCAGCATCACAGGAGCATCTGATATTCGTTGTATTTATCTTCCCCCCAAAAAATAAAACTTCAGCATCCATCCTCAGCATCCATTCAAAGTGCCTTGTGTGGGAGCTGTGGGATTCAACACCATACACCAAGGAACATGGGAGGAGGCCTGCCTACTTGTGTGTTGGGTAATAGGCAGACAGATCTCAGTCACAGCTGTAGAACTTGCAATGACTCATGAACTGGCACCGGCCCCTCTCAGCCAGAGTCTAGGAGCCTGTGGGAAACACTCTTAGACAATCTTAGACAAGAGAACCTTTGCAGAAATTCAGGTTTCCAGAAGAGAAGTCCCAGCACATTGCTGGAGGAAAAACATACAGATTTGGACATACTGGAATGGGTAAGTGAAATGGCTTGACTTTACCTGCATCACCCCTACCCCAAGGCAGCACAGCTTATGGCCAAGAAAGATCTCTTAGCCCATGATTTCTCCTGCAGAGGAAATGGAGAGTGTGTGCATGAACACCTGGCTTTACAGGATTCTGCCAAAGGACCTCATTTCTCTCTCACCCCATCCAGAGTACTAAATTGTGAGCCACATGACTGGAAGGTGGAAAGAGGCTGTGAGAGCTGCAAATAGGACTCTCAGAAAGCATTTAAGGTACACAGATCCTACTAAATGCATCACATATTTCATCAAGGAGCCCATCCATGGACAGGTAGGAATGCCTCACTTGCAGATCCCCCCCCCACCCCAGCTGGCCCACAGGGAACCCCCAGTGTGCAGTGTACCTCATGCACACACCACTCCATCCTGTGACTGGCTCTCTGTGCAAGCTCCTGATGGTGGTGCTGAGAACAAGCTTTGGCAGATGGAAAAGCTGAAAGCTGGCCCAAATCTGCAGGCCAGGGAGAGACCATAAATGTGAGCTTTAGCTCCACCTTTGAGAAAACAAGAGAGGCTGTCAGCACTTGTCCTGGTGCCTTACAGAATCCCGAGAAAGCATACAAGCTTAAGGATTCTGCCACAAGAGGGAGCAAAAAGCACGAAGCAGGTGTGCCCATAGAAAGTCTGAGATAGCCCCAGAATCTCTAGAAGGGCTGACAGAAGTTATCTCTTTCCCAAAGGTAGATAGTAAAGACTTGAGGAGGTGACAGTTACTTCAAATGGAAAGAGTAACACAAAACTTAAAGGATTATGAAAAATCAAGGTAATATGACACCACCTAAGATCACAATAAATTCTAGTAACTGAACCCAAAGACATGAAGAACTATAATTTACTTGATAAAGAATCCAAAATAGCTGGTTTTTTTTTCACCTTAAAAATATATATTTACAGGAACGATTCCCCATTCTCTAGGACTCTTAGAAAAAAAGGATCCATTTTGGGGGAAGAAAAACAAACAGTGGAAACAGATGTAGCACCATCCCCCAAATCACCAACCCCTAGGTCCCCAGGCCTGCACTTGGCCAGTGCTGACAGGAGGTGAGCCCAGGAGTCCATTGAACCTACTCTCTCCAGCCTGGAATTCAGACAGGACAGGCTTTATGTCTCCCATTCCTCTCTCCAAACTCCAGAAATACTTAAAAGGGTCCTTTGTACCTGCCCACAGGAAATTAGAGAGCTGTGAAGTGGGGGGAGCTGAAAACACACATTTGGTATCAAAAATAGCTGTTTGGGGGCACCTGGGTGGCTCAGTCATTAAGCGTCTGCCTTTGGCTCAGGTCATGATCCCAGGGTCCTGGAATCGAGCCCCACATTGGGCTCCCTGCTCGGCGGGAAGCCTGCTTCTCCCTCTTCCACTGCCCCTGCTTGTGTTCCTTCTCTTGCTGTCTTTCTCTGTCAAAAAATAAATAAAATCTTAAAAAAAAATAGCTGTTTTAAGAAAACTCACCGAGCCACAAGAAAACACAGAAAGACAATGCAAGGAAACCAGGAAAACAATACACAAAAAGAGAAGTTAAGCAAAGAGATAAAAATCATATAAATTCTGGAGCTGAAGAATACAATGAAATAAATGAAAAATGCAACATAGACCATCAAGATCAGGATGAATAAAGCAAAGAAAGAATCTGTGAGTTACAAGGAATTTTGAAATTATCCATTCAGAGGAGAACAAAGAAAAAAGATCTGTGGGATACCATCAAAAGTACCAATTTGCAAATTATTAGAGTTCCAGAAGGAGAAGAGAGGGAAAAGAGGGCAGAAAGGTTATTTAAATGAATAATGGCTGAGAACTTGCAAAATGTGGGGAGAGATTTGGATATCTAAGTTCATGAAGCTCATAGTCAACAAAAAAAATCTGCCTAAGGAGATCCTCTTCAAGACACATTATAATAAAATTGTCCACCAGAAACTCACTTCAGCTTTAAGGACACACACAGGTTTAAAGAAAAGGGATGGAAAAAGATATTACAAGAAAATAGAAACCAAAGAGAGGAGGGTAAATTATAGTTACATCAGTCAAAATAGACTTTAAGCTAAAAACAGTAACAAGAAACAAAGAAGGTCATTATATAATGATAAAGAGGTCAATTCATCAAGAAGATAAAACAATTGTAAATTTATATGCACCCAACATAGGAGCGCCAGAATATATTAAGCAAATATTAACAGATATGAAGAAAGAAATAGACAACAATATAATACTAGTAGGGGACTTTAATACCCCACTTTCAGCAATGGATAGATCATCCAGACAGAAAATCAATAAGGAGACATAGGACTTGAACTATACTTTAAATAAAACTAACAGATATAATATAGAATATTCCATACAACAGCACAGAATATACATCTCAAGTGCACATGGAATATTCTCAAGGATAGATCATATGATAAGTCACAAAACAAGTCTTAATAAATTTAAGAAGACTGAAATCATATCACATTTTTTATTTTTTGGTTTTGGCCAAACTTTTTATTTAGTATTCTATAGTTGCTTAACACACAGTTAAATGGTCTTATTGGGGGAGGGGAAAGGTGAGGTTCCTGAAGATTCCAAGGAAATGTCAGAATGCAAAATATGGCCATCATTATCCATTTGCTTTATTGGATTTACTGGGCAAATAGCACTTTCCTTACATAAGCATCTGATCTCAGGTTTTTCATACTGAGAACATTGAGATTTTAGTTTGAAGACACTCTGAAATCCTACCCCTACCACCCTCTAATAGCTAGCTTGTTTGTATAGGCAGAAGGATTTACCTCTCCATTTTTGACAGCTAGATGTTTGTGGAAGGTCTCAGAATTGCCTGCATCATTTACTGGGAAAAATCAGATATAGGAAGTGGCCTTTTGGGACACCTTTACCTGGAAAATTATAACACTAGCACACAAGTCAAGTCTTAACATATTTAACATTTGCTTATCGAGAGCAAAGTCATAAAGTCAAGTACGGTTAAACAGGTTTTACTCTTTTCCCTTACAAGAACATAAAAATTATGGTAGGGGAACTTAATAGGAAATTTTTGAAAGGTAATACAATTTTTCCTTTTAGTAGTCCTTGGGTGGTTCTGACAGAAAAGGTTCCATTTTTTTGTTTGTTTATTTGAATGGGGATTTTGGTCCAAAGTTTTGTTTGTTTTTAATATCTGCCTCTCTCTCCCCCTCCATCAGATCAACTTCCCCCACAGCCTCCACCTCTAGGTGCTCTGTGGCTTGAAGTATTATAGGAATCACATGGAGGAGGATACCTCCTTTTCCACAGAAGGGGGAAAACCTCTTTCTTGTCTGCCAACCAGATCATGACCACTTGACTAGAGATCACTTCCACTGCCTGAGTAAATGTCTTGACTTCCACCATAACCATTATATGAGCTACTGTAACCATCACAGCAACTGCTTACACCATAAGATGGCAGGGGCCCTCGTATAGGTAGAGCACTATGTGAGCTACCATAACTCTCATATGAATCTCTGTAGGAACCTCTGCTTGGATGATCTGAATAGTTAAGATCAGGACCAAAGCCATTTCCATCACTGTAGCCTCTTGATGGGTAATCATCATGTGAACTGGAATGACCATAATCATGGTAAGTATAATCTCTTGGTGGTGGTGCTTAATCTCTTGTATCACAAGAATTTGGGTAATCTCTGCTTGAATAACTGTCTTTAGTAGAATACCCATCATCTCTTGGAGACAAATAAACATCTTATGAGAGGGCAGGGGTTCCTTTCAAGGTTTGCCTCCATAACTATCTCTTCCATGTTGCACAGGAGCTCTTCCTTCCATTCCATTGCTGCTGTGAACTGGTCCTGAAAGGGCAGACCTTTTAGGAGGAGGACAGCCACTTCGTGGTGGTGGTCCCCTTTTTATTGGAAGTGGTCCCTTGGAAGAATTTATGTTAAAATTCATGGAATACTCACCATCATCCATGTGCCCTTTGCATGAAGGAGGTCTCCTGGTTCTTCCACTTCCTCCTCTTCCACTTCTAAGACCTCTTGGGGGGCCTCTGCTTCTTGGAGATGGAGGTGCTCCATATCTACCACTTTCAAATGATGGTTCAGTGGCTTGTTCTACCTTAATGGCTTTTCCATCTCTAAGGACTTTCTCTGGCTGTATCCTTAGCATCAGCTGGGCTTTTAAACATGACAAAAGCAAATCCTCTTGATTTGTTAGTTTCATGATCTTTCACCAATAGAACTTCCACTATTTGTCCATATTTGTTAAATACAGCCTCAAGGGTTTTCTCATTTGTTTTTGTATTGAGGCCACCAATGAAGAGCTTTCCTGGGTGATCTGCTTCAACTATTTTCATCCCCTGATGAGAGTTGGAGGGGTGATGATGGTTTCATGCTCTTATGAGCTTACCGGCAGGGGCATTGTAGCAACTCAGCATGAGGGAGAACTGCTGGTTCCAAGAACAGAAGAGGGAAGCTGCTACTGCTACTACACAAAGGCAAACCTGATATCAAATTTTAATTCAATAAGTTAATTGACTATCTATTTGACTTTATGACACTGCTTTCAATAAGCAAATGTTAAGTCTGTTAAGACTTGACTTGCGTACTAGTTTTGTAATTATCCAAGTAAAAGATGAAAACTCTCCTACAACAACATAGAAAAATTCTTCTGTTATAACACAGGAGAAAACAAAAGCACTTTGGCTCCAAATACACTACTGAACTTTATAGTTTTACTATAGCTTATCTGATCAACAGGATATATATGGGTATGCAAAATTCCATTAACTTTGCTAACTCAATATTACATCCATATTTCAAAGGAGAAAGAACATTAATTTTACTGTTTTTGAAATAAATATAGAAAGAAGTTAAACATATCCTCTTGATACACAATAACTAAACATATTTTTAATTGTAATATTTCTTAAAGTTAAATTTATTAGAGTCTAGATATAAAGATAATTTACTTAATGTCATACTATCATTTTCTCATATGTACTGTAATGTATAGATGTAGATTATAGATGGAATGACCAAAATGCGCTTCAAAAATGATTGATTTTTATGTAGAAAAAAATATGTTCAAACCTCAAACAAAATACTGAAAATGAAAATGGTCTGTCATATTATGTCAGCATATGGCCATGTAAAGATATCAGGCTTTTCCTATTTTATCAAGGTACCCAATACTTTTAGGTAAATTTATTTTATAAAAGTTAGTCAGTGAGTAAATACTACATATAAGCCCTGTGAAATTTTTTCTTGTGGGTGAGGTTATGGCAGCCCTGGCTAACATCTGAACATCATGAGAGATCCTAAGCCGGATCCACCACACTAAGCTGCTCTTGAATTTCTGCCTAGCTAAGATTTGAGGTAATGTGCACCACAGATAAATAATATACCATAAAGAAGAATATATGTAACATATATATTACTATAAAACATAATAATAAAATAAACACCTGTGACACCACCCACCCCCCAAATTTGTAAAATCTGACATTATTAAATGGCTTCATCCATTTCCACTTGTTTGCTAGTATAGCACTTTTAAATGACTACTGATTGGTATTATCTCATTTTCTAGCAGAATATATGCCCCCTCCTGCTTTTGTTTTCTCTTTTAAGAATGGCTTGGCTATTTTTTTTTGCCATTTCCTATAAGTTTATTTTCAATTACCACAAGCTCAAGATCTCAGGATCCATGAAAGACAATTGAGATATTTGTTTGAATTGCATTTCGGACAACTGAATATTTGACACTGAATCCTCCAATCCATTACCTCTATTTATTTAGGTCTTTCAGTAAATTTTCATAATATTCCTCATACATGTTTCACACAAGTTTTGTTGGATTTTTTTCTTAGGCACCTTACATAGCCATAAAAGTTGCTCTTCATTAGCTTATTCCATTTAAATTTAATTCCTAATTTTCATTGGCTTAATTGCCCCAAAAGTAGGAACATAAATATCATTATTTAATTTTTTTAAGAAAAACAAAAGCATTTATTCAACATTGTATTTTCTTAGCCAAAACATATTCCATGTGACTCATGCTTTTTTTCCCCCCTAGGTGAGCTTAACATAATGTAATCTATGACCTTTCTGATACATTGCCAAATATGATGCTAAAAATGTAGTAATAAAACTACATAAGCTAGGGGTGTCTGGGTGGCTCAGTCAGTTAAGTATCTGCCTTTGGCTCAGGTCATGAGGCCAGGGTCCTGGGATGGAGCCCCACATTGGACTCCCTGCTCAGTGGAGAGCCTGCTTCTCTCTCCCCCTCTGCGGCTCCCCCTGCTTGTGCTCTCTCTCTCTGTCAAATAAAAAAATAAAAATCTTAAAAAAAACCTACATAATCTAAATCAGAAGGAATCAACCAAAGTAATATGTAAAACATAATATGAGAAAACAGCATTTCAGTGGCTACGTTTGATATGCTTTATCATCTATTTCATTATTATCCTGTTACATTTAGTTATTTACTACTGAAAAGAGAGATAAATACCATTCAGTCAACTTATTAGATATTACCTGTAGAATATACATGTATCTGTATTTTGCTTAAGAAAAAAATGGTTCATTTATATAACAATTGCTCTGTGCAGAGTTAATAGTAGTCAACCTTCAGTTCAATTCTGTTTTCAGACCAACCATGAATCTTTCAATCAAAGTACACATGAAATATTGTCTCATAGATGCCCTTCAACAGATGAATGGATAAAGAAGATGTGGTCCATATATATAATGGAATATTACTCAGCCATCAGAAAGGATGAATACCCAACTTTTACATCAACATGGATGGGACTGGAGGAGATTATGGTAAGTGAAATAAGTTCAAGCAGAGAAAGTCAATTATCATATTGTTTCACTTATTTGTGGAACATAAGGAATAGCATGGAGGACATTAGGGGAAGAAGGGAAAACTGAAGGGGGGGAATCAGAGGGGGAGACTAACCATGAGAGACTCCCGGAAACAATCTGAGGGTTTTAGAAGGGAGGGGTGTGGGGGGATGGGTTAGCCAGGTGTTGGCTATTAAGGAGGGCACGTATGCATGGAGCACTGGGTGTTATATGCAAACAGTGAATCATGGAACACTACATCAAAAACTAATGATGTATTGTATGGTGACTAACATAACATAATAAAATTAAATTAAATTAAAAAAAGAAATATTGTCTCATAATCTTTAAATTTGTAATAAAGGATTTTTTTAACAATAAATATTATGAAACTGGTAAGAAGCTAAAGTAATTTCCTAAGACAAACCAGCTATGAAACCTGAACAAAAGATTCCTTAGTTTCTTACCTTTAAGGAAAAGCTTTATAAATGACTCATAAAATAAATCTAAAGGTAAGTTTAATAAACTTCATGTTCCCCCACTCTTTTTTTTTGAAAGAGAGTATGCACGCACGTGGGCATGTCTGTTCGAGCAGGGTGGGGGAGGAGGAGAGGGATAGAGAGAATCTTAAGTAGGCTCCATGAGTACGGAGCCTGGTGTGGGGCTCTATCTCACAACTGTGAGATCATGACCTGAGCTGAAATCAAGAGTCCGAGGCTTAACTGACTGAGCCACCCAGGTGCCCCTCCCCCATTCTTGAAGCCAGTCATTCTTGAGAAATAATCTAGCAACACCTGTCTTTTAATATTACAATAAAGGCTGAACTTGGTATTAAAGTCTTGATTCTGAATCAGTCTGGGAGTGATCAAGAGTCATTTCCTTTTCAGAATCCTCATTAGTGAATTTAAACAAGTATGTGTGAACACTACCTTCTCTTTCAGCTCTGTAGTCTTTTCCTGTAGAGAGGTCCATTGTGATTCTCCAACTCAGATGCACTTACTATGGCTTATGTTTTTAAGAACTAGCATTCCAGAAGGAAGGTAGAAGTAAACTTTCAAAGCAACCAGGGAAGCACTGATGAATAAAAATGGAAACCAATGGGAAAGATTATAGGTGCTGCCTCTGAGTGAACGTTCAACATCCTGTGGGGAAGGAAAAACAATCTTCCCTCTATCCTTCTAGGTTCTTGGCTGAGACCCTCCTGTAATAAAAAAAATTAACAGGAAAAAAACAAACAAAAGTTTAATAACATGTATACCTCATGTATACATGGTAGAGACCCAGAAAAACTGAGTAACTCCTTCAAATGGTCCAAGCCACCATCTTTTTTTTAAGATTTTATTTATTTCTTTGAGAGAGAGAGAGATAATGAGAGCACAAGCCCGGGGAGGGGCAGCAGGGAGCCTGATGTGGGGCTCTATCCCAGGACCTTGGGATCATGACCTGAGCCAAAGACAGATGCTTAACTGATTGAGCCACCCAGGCACCCCCAACCAAGCCACCATCTTAAATCTTGTCTCCAGCTAAAGACAAAAGATGTTGTAGGTGGGGAGTCAATTATGAGAGGCTACCAGGAAAAGGATAGTAAATAGGAGTAAGGTTGTTACACAGATTTAAGTCACTGCCTTCTGTATCAATCAGAGTTTCTAGAGATTTAGAGTTAATCTTCTCTTCCTGCTACAGAGAGAGAGAGTTTGACCCTTATAAATGGAGATTTCCCTTATAAATGTAAATATATCTTATAAAAGAATAAGTTCTACTCAGTTTTCAGAGCTTCACCTGTGTCTGCTCTTTCTTAAAAATAACTAGCTTAAAATAATCAATATGCCAAAGAGGCATATTTTGGGATGGTATATTTTGCTCTATTTCAGTCCAATGTAAGGGGGTTTCCCAAAGGATGTTATCTCTTATTCTTCTTGGAATGCAGCCAAGGTTTTGAATCCTCAGCCCCCAGTACTGCAGGATCCAGTGGTGGGTATCTCTTTATCATCTGCTTGTCCCACTCCATGAATGTTATAAAAGAAAGTTTGACAATTACTTTCTTAGTCTCACCATCACAAAGTCACCCTGTTGCAACTTAGCATAGCACCAAAAATAGTCTTTTGATATCTGAAGAGGTACATTTTTATGTTTCTACATTTATTTTTTACTTATGGGTGAAGTAGAGAAATGAAGCTGTAAGCTCTCTTACTGCTGGGGTGTCCATTTGAGAAGAGCCTCTTGCAATCTGAAATATTTTCCTATCTCCAGAGGGTATTAATGAATTAGGTTATAGAGTCTCCAAAATAATGGAGCTTTATTTTAATGGGTTTATAGAGATTTATAAATGTGTTTCTATATCTAGCATTTCTAAAGGTTTACAGGAAATAAAGAAGCTGAAACTTTAAATAAGCTAGTCTTTTAAGAGAAAAACATTTTTCTTTCTTTCTTTCTTTCTTTCTTTCTTTCTTTCTTTCTTTCTTTCTTTCTTTCTTTCTTTCTTTCTTTTTATTTGACAGAGAGAGACACAGCGAGAGAGGGAACACAAGCAGGGGGAGTGGGAGAGGGAGAAGCAGGCTTCCCACAGAGCAGGGAGCCCGATGCGGGGCTCCATCCCAGGACCCTGGGATCATGACCTGGGCCGAAGGCAGATGCTTAATGACTGAGCCCCCTAGGCGCCCCAAAAAACATTTTTCCTACAGAAACTGTGAGCATGTTTATGTAAGAACCCAAGTTCACATTTTCAAAATGAATCTTTGTACAAATTAGACTGGTTTCAAAACAATTTTATGACTTTTCTCAAAATTTTATGTGTTAAATATAATACAATCAATGTATTTTATTTTTTATTATATTGTTTGTTTTTTCATGAAGAGACTAATAATTCTGAAATTCACAAACTTTTTATATCGGCTTATTGATCAGATAGCAAATTTATTTCTATATACTGATTACAATTGTGAAAAATTTAAAACTATATTCATAATTCTGATAAAATTCTTATATAATAGTAATTATGTACAAAGTAGTATGGATGTCTGCACATAATTTTCCAAGATTCTTATATGGACTCATGAGTTTTGCTCATCTATTAATTATCTATTAATTATTTTGCATGATAGATGTTTACTTTGTGAAAAAGAAGTTAAGTTGGTTAAAAGTTACCATGGGTAACTGAGACTCTATTAAATTAATAATAGAAGAAAAGCACAGAGGTGTGTGCAAGGTAATGGGATGTGTTTTAACAAAAAAAGAAAGAAAGAAAGAAAGAAAGAAAGAAAGAAAGAAAGAAAGAAAGAAAGAAAGAAAAGAAAGAAAGAAAGAAAGAAGTTTGTAAAATATGGTATGTGTTTCAAAAGATAAATCCTGGATACATAGAGAAAGTTGTGGAATTTTTGCAGTAAGGAAATTTAGTCTTGGTTTATATAACTACAAATAATGGGACTGAAAAGAAGAGTTGAAATGTATTAACATTTTGACAAATTTTGCTCAATGTTGATGAGCTTATTCACAAGATAATTTATAAAGAAGGAGCTGTGAATCTTGTAGTTGGTTTTCTCTTTGCTAAAATGACAACTGATCTTAAAGTTTTAAGTCTTAACAAGGAGGAATAAAAAGGTTACCCTTTGTGTAATCTGCTCAGAGAGCAGAATTCAGTATCTCACTCAAAAAATTTTCAGTGCTTTGTGTTGACTTTATTGAGTTCTAGAACAGTAGTCAGCAATTATTTTTTTCTGTAAAGGGCCATCTGTTAAATATTTTAGGCTTTGAGGACTATAAGGACTGTAAGATCTGTCACAACTGCTGTGTCATTATAGTGGAAAAGCAGCCATTGACTATATCTGGAGGGGGGAAATTTGCCACCCTAAAATGTATCTCTTTGGCGTGTGGATTATTTTAGATTGATTATTTATTTATTTATTTATAGAGAGGGAGAGAGAGAATCTTAAGCAGGTTCCATGCCCAGCACAGAGTCTGATGTGGGGCTCAATCTCACAACCCTGAGATCATGACTGTGCTGAAATCAAGAGTCAGAAACTTAACCAACTGAGTCACCCAGGCACCCCTTAGGTTGATTATTTTTAAGAAACAGAAGACTCAATAAGTTTTTCCTTTTTGCCTCTCCACTAACTGCCTGAAAGAACTTAGATAGAAGACCTGCTCCAGGAGAGAGCTATCACCATTGATAATGATGGTATAATATGAATTAGGTGTGGTAGGCAGGGAGAAACATAGCAAAGGATGTTTGATAAAATTCCTCTCTGTGTCCCATTGTTTCTGTATAGCCCAGCAAACATTTGTTTACTAAACATTTACTCTTTTTCATTTTCCTTTGAGTTCTCTTACTTACCTTTGAATCCTCAGACCCATACCCCCTTCTCCTTAGCTCTGGATGGTGCATAAGTCTCAATTGCCTGATAGCCCATGGGCCTTTTATTCTTCTACAGCTCCCATATGTACAGAATTAAATTAGATTTTCTTCTTTGAATCTATCTTATGTCAATTTAATTCTTACACCAGCCAAAAGAATCTTAAAAGGTAGAGAAAAATTTTTCCTCCCCAACGTTATAAAGAATTAAGTGTAGTTGTATTCAGTAATATTTATGAGAATTGAATTTTCATATCTCACAGAATGTTGTCCCTATTTTAAATTTTTTCAAACATTTGAAAATACAAAAACTAATCTTAGTTTATGAACAGTACCCATGAACTCATGACTAGGCCTATGGGCATGGTTTGCTAACCTCTGTTTATAGATTATTAGAGGCTAAAAGAACAAAGAGTCCTCATTTTTAAAGAGCTAAAATTCTTACAACCATATGTCACCTTCTTCTAGTTTATTTTAAAACATTTTATTGCCACTTGGATTAAATAGATAAGCAAATATTGTTTCCCAGGTGCCCATCATCCTATCTTAATCAAGTATCTAAATCTCCTTTGATAACTGTTTTGATTTTGTCTTTCCAAGATCAGACCCTTAATTAAAAAAAAATTAAGCTATCTTTACACCCGAAAGTATTTTTGAGATTTCCCAGCAGGCCCTAAAAAATCACAAAGATTTCTTCTTTCTCCTTATTAACAAGAAAAAAGATACTATAAAAATTAAGGTTATTTGGTCTGCTTCACATTTATTAATTAGCTCAATACTATTATAAGATGAATAAAAAGAATAACTAATAAAGAAACTCATCCTTACCTAAGTTACTTTTGCACATAAAATGATTTTATATATAAAAATTTAAGAGATTTTACACTTCACAGCAAGGCCCTGGGTATTTATCAATGTGTTCATTATTTATAATATTCAGTTATTATCCTCAAATGACAATGGATTAGAATCTTATGAAGTAGTATTGGGTTGTACACCCTAATAGCTCACTTCCATTTTGATACTCTTGATTACTGTAATAAATTAACAACACCCATTTATTCTCATCTGTAGGTGAACTTTATTTTCCTCTGATTTTTACTTGAAGAACCAAAGGTTAGAACTCCTGTATTCAACAAAGAAGGTCGGTTTCTATGACTTAAGGAAAGGACTCTACTAAATATCTTAACTATTGATATATGAAAGAAAAGACTCTTGACTGAAGATTGTCAAGCTTATATCACTTAGAAATCTTTCCAAGAGGAAATCTTTGCTAGAGGGCTGAATTAGGCTTCCTAAGACTATTTCACAAGAAGATGACTTCATGGAGGCAGACTGCAGATCCAAGGTCCAAGGGAACAAGAATTAATTACATAGGACTGAATAAACTGATGAGAAAGTTTTATTAGTGGTTATTTGTTTGGAATATTATTGATGTTGTTTTAATACTCTATTTACCGATGAATATATAAAGAATCACTTTTTTTTCCTTCTAGATCTCTTACCCTCAATTTAGAATGGTTTTATCCTTTTATAAGTAGAAATGAAGCATTTTAAAATGCAATCTAATTCTCAATGAAGTCTCATAATTCAGAAACAAATATTTTTAGAGTTTTCTTATTTTTGTGGTAATAGTTATCATCATAAGAACCTGCCTCCATTTTACCTTAAATTGGAAAATTTGATTGTGCAACCAAAAACATACTGGGGTGTTATATTTGGGAATGAATCACTTTTAATCAGGTACATCAGGCTCACCATTAAAGAACAAAGGCACCAATGCCTACAAAAACTTCATAGGAAACTGGCCTGGTACCTAGCTTATAGGGTTTCAACCTTACAAGTGATAAAATCACTTCCTGGCAGGCTAGGAACCAGAGCATATTTCAGGGACCTTGAGCAAAGAGAAATTTACTATTTCTATGGATACAACAGTAAAATCTAGGAGAGAGATTTTCTTGGCTTTGACTTCCTAGCCTAGACTAAATGGTTCAGTCTTGGATTCTTTAATAAAATTTACAAACAAAAGGTAACAATTTTACTTCAGTATCTATTAAATACTACATGATCAAGAAAGCTTATGGGGTTATTTAACATCTCTTATAGCATTTGTGAAAATAAACAGTCTAAACTATAAACCAACCTTTTTTTTCTGATCAATATTCGGAGATTATTTATGGCCAAAACAGGGAATGCTATGGACTGAATGTTTGTGTCCTCCAGAAATTCATATGTTGAAAGCCTAATCTCAATGTGATGGTATTTGGAGATGAGACTTTTGGAACTCAATTAGATCATGAAGGTGGAGCATTCATGAATGGAATTAGAGCCTTTATAAGAAGAAACATGAGGGAGATAATCTCTCTCTTTCTGCCACATGAAGACACAGCAAGAAGATGGCCAACTGCAAACTAGGAAAGGGTCCTCATGAGAACTGCTGACACCTTGATGTTGGTCTTCCCAACCTTCAGAACTGTGAGAAATAAATGTTTAAGCTATCCAGTCTTTTATTTGTTATACTGGCCTGAACTAAGATAGGGAGATTATTAAGAAAATTATTAAAACTGGAAAAAAGGCAGAAAAGGTGGGCGGCATGTCTTTTCAATGTTATTCTGACATTGTTTAATAAACTCAACCTAAGATTATACAATTTTCTAGGGGAATGTATCTGTGTCTGAGTTTGCTATTTACTATTTGATTAGAACCCAGACACTATGAAGTTACTTGCTAAAATGTAAGTTTCTCTCTGATAGAAAAGACAGTCCTGATGGTTATGGTTTGATTGCCCCATAGGACAATAATAAGTTTTGTATCTAAACTAGCAGCCCTACTTTAACAAATTTTAGATGGTTTTCTTGTTAGACTATATAAACCCCTTTTCATGAAATGCTCTTGGAGCCAGTTTTACCATCTTAGTGGTTTTCTTCATTAGTTAATGAGTTGAATAAAATGTTTATTTTATATCTGTATAAGTCATTTTTAACTTTTTAAAAGTCATAATTTGACCCATATAAGGTATTCATGATTACAGAAACTGGCATTTTAATATAAATATAAGAATTCATATGGGTATTCTCATAAGGCTTCAATACCATAGAGAAGAAAATAAGGCCAAAATTTAGTTTCCTTTTACCTTGGGTTATATTTAAATTTTCTGATTCAGACTTTAAATTAATTAGATGTGTATCCTGTAATAGCAAAGAGGATGACAGGCATTCTGGACATAGATTAAATGGTCTTAATGTCATGAACCAGAAACTGTCTCTAGAAATAACTGATCCTATTTTCCAATTATTTTCAGAAATGGCAGAATAATAGTAAATCTGCCAAAACCAAAATTGTTTTTGGTAGATATTTTCCAAAGGTCATATTATGAATACTAATGAAGCCAATGCAGCAATTTGTTTAGTTATTTCAATATATATTTAGTAGCTGACTCAAACCCCACAGGCCACTGAGAAATGGTGTTGCACAAAAATCAGAATTTTTTACCCCCACAGGAGCAATACTGAAATTTTCCTCTGGCCAAGGTGAATCACTAAATACACTTGTACTTAAAACTTTCCTGTGTAAAGTATGTATACTGTATTCCATAAGATGGAACTCTGGGGTCTTCATCAACCATTTGCTAAGGCATGTGAACTAATGCAAATGTGAACTAATGGTTGTAAGAAAAAAGCTGACCTTGTCCACAGGCGAAATTATTTGGAGGTGAGAAAGTATTTTGTCACTTGTCTGGGTGAGAATAAAGTTCTCTGCTGTCATAATTTAAACACTCACACTCCCCCCACCCCAGCCTGTAGTCCTTAAACTGACCAACAATATCAACATATAACATATATCTTACTTTTTTATTTCTTAATTTTCTCTTTTCCTTACTAAAGTATAAACTTCATGATGTCAGAGATTTTTTTTTTAAGATTTTATTTATTTATTTATTTGACAGAGAGAGAGAGACAGCAACAGAGGGAACACAAGCAGGAGGAGAGGGAGAGGGAGAAGCAGGCTTCCCGCCGAGCAGGGAGCCCGATGCGGGGCTCGATCCCAGAATCCTGGGATCATGACCCGAGCCGAAGGCAGCCGCTTAACAACTGAGCCACCCAGGCACCTGATTGTCAGAGATTTTTGTCTGTATTCTATTTTCCTGCTATAACTTATAAGTTAATAAATGTGCCTGGTGCATAGTAATGGCTCAATACATATATATTTAATAAACTGAATGAAGTAGTTAATGAATGGATGGGACTTATTTAAGTCCATTTAACACTGATAATATAAGAAATTTTTTTTTCTTAGAGAGGGAGAGATGGGGTGGATGGGGGGGCAAAGGGAGAGGGAGAGAGAGAATCTTAAGCAGGCTCCATGTCCAGGGCATTCATATATTCTGAATCTTACTATTTTTATGTTAGATTCACCTTAGATTTTATGTTTTTAGTTTGCTTTAGCAAAGCTTAATGTTTAATAAATGACAGAAACTGTTACCCCCGTCATTATTATATGTTACCTTCTTTCAAATTCAGTAATTTATAAAGTTTTTTCTTTCCATTTTGGTACTTTTCTTGTGTATTTTTATAGGTCCTCTCAAATTCTGTTGTTAATCAGATAAAGTATAAATTAAAAATAAATATTATTTATGTCTAACCCAAGAAAAATCTATTTTTAAAAACTCTACAATGATTGCTAAAATATTATTCATATACCTATTCTATCAAAACCCTCCAGAAAACAAAATAAGTTTGTAAGAAATACTTCTTTCTACTTTGTATCAGTGAACAATTATGAATTTTGAATAATTAAATAATTCCCACAAAACTGTTGCATACATTTAAGTTATTTATTATAGTAATGGGAGTTTTGCTTTAGGATATGT
Source organism: Phoca vitulina (assembly GCF_004348235.1). NCBI lineage: Eukaryota > Metazoa > Chordata > Mammalia > Carnivora > Phocidae > Phoca > Phoca vitulina. The sequence continues at coordinate 8,166,768 of NW_022589738.1, read as the reverse complement.
GCTGTAACAACATTGGTAAGAGAAGTGCAACATTTTCTATTGAGAAAAATATAGTCAAAGGTAGTTAGTGTAGAAAAATCATTAAACATATGTAAAAATTACATTCTAATTTCTGAGAGGCTTTGCACAAAAATAAGTTATTAGGTTGTATTACTTCACCATCAATTTACATTGATCAAACATACTCATTTTCCCACAAATGCTAACTAATCAGTGTACAGTTGATTAAATGAAACAAAAGATCAGATATTGCCTATGAATATATATTTTGTCATCTATAGTACATGTTAACATTCTAATTGCTATTTTGAACTGTAAATATAAACACAAAAATATTATTGGAGTTTAAAATTCAGTTGAAAGTACAAAAAAAGACAAAAATTCAAACACTGATAGGTGGTCTAAACATGACATTTATTGGTGTACCAAAAGAGTCTTTCTCAGTCTTTAGAATCTGTAATAATGTTCTCCTTAAGAATGCTGCAGATTTAAGTAGGGATTTTCAAGTTATAATGGCAGATAATGACAACTAGTTTGCTCTCTCCAACAACTAGTTGGAGAGCAAAATGTGTATTTAATACACATTAAATATTCCAAAAAGTTTCAAACTTTTAGCAGCATTGGAAACTAAGAATCTTTAGTCTGCAAGGTTCAAAGAAGTATTTTTATTTACTAAAGCATAAGTGAGCTCATGAGGCAGAATGTAGTAGACAACAGAGATAAGGAGGGACCATAAAAACTTCCATTCATCTATCTGTTAAACTGATTCACTCTCCCCCTCAGAAAGAGAGAACTGTATCATCTTTCCTCCCCAATCTGCCTCATTCATGCCTCTCATTTTACAATCAGTCCCATTCTGAGTTGAGAGAACTATAGAAATAGTGCCCTTTGGAGAATGGTGTTATTTACAATCTCTGCTAATGAAAGAAAAAAAGAAGTTCTAAGAATATCCAGAAACAGATATCTACCTCATGGGCATACCAGGCAGTGAAACCAAGATATCCTTCCTTAGACCAGAAAACTTAAACATTACAAACAGCATTACACTACAAAAACAAAAGTTACAATTACAAAACAGCAACAATAAAAACTATTTTGCACCAGCTGCTGGATGGGCTAATCAGTTATCTCTTTGTTTTACAAATTAAGAAAATAATTCTAATAGTAATCTCATGGCTATTATAAGAAAGAAGAATTTACTGATTTAGACCTGAAACTGATATAACAGCAGATGAAGTTTTATATCTTATGTTTCATAGATGTCACAAGTCACAAAACAACAACAATCACAAAACAAACCAAAAACCCAATCTTTAGGAGAAAGATGTACCACATGAGTAGAAATTAGTTTTAAGAAACATACTATATTATGTTCTCAGTAAGAGCGTTGAAAGCTATGTGAAAACACAAGAAACCACGATCAAAACTGAGTCGATTTCAAAGTCAGGAAGAAAGGAATAAAGAGTTCAGCGAGCCTAGGCAATACCGCAATGATTTAATACCGCAGACTAAAATTCAGTTTTGAAAACAATGGAGCATAGTCATGGTGTTGGAGAAACTGATCCATCCCATGGAGGACAAACCTAGTGCACTTTCCCTGAATGCAGAATAACAAAAAAGGGGAAGACAATCACAAACTACAGGGTAAGACATGGGGAAGACAGAATGAGAAAATTTATCTTCCCAAGGAGGAAATCAAAACCAAAGGGTAATGAAAGAAAATCAATATAAGATATAATTTAAGAAAACATTACACAACTGAAGAAAGATTTGACTTATAAGACAAAGTGCTTACCAAGAAAAATACCCCATCTTATCCTAGTGAATTTGTAAAACATTTCAAGAAAAAATCAGTAATTCTAAAATCAAGGAGGCTGAAAATCAGTCTTACTCCAAGGAATAAAAATAATGACCTTTGAAACTTCTGTAATAATAAATGCAGAAGAGAGGAGAGTAAAATCCACAGTATTTTGAGAGAGAAAGAAAGTAAAAAATACTTAATATGCCAGATGGTTTGTCAGTCATGTTATGTGCGTAGAGCAGAGAAAGTGAACCACCTATGTTCTCTTACAAGAAACATGTGAAGATATATTCTAGCCAGCACAAACATAGATTATTAATTTAGTCATCAAATATTTAATGATTGCTATGTGTAGTACCATTATTACAGTAGACACTATATTAGGCACTAAGGATAAAAATTTCACATAGTACTAGAAGGTGATACTTGTACCTACACATTGCTAGAGAGAAAACCAGGAGCTATGACCCAGAGAGAGAATCAAAAAAGATCCCGGAGAATGCTTTCATTGTGTTGAGAACTAAAGAATGAATAGTAGTAATCAGAGTCATTGGGATGAAGGAGAAAGTATTTTCAAAGATCCTGGGAAGAAAGTAACCATGACATGGCTCTGGAACTGAAAGAAGCCACTGTGGCTATAGAGGAGAAAAGATGATAGTGCCACATGATGCATGGAAAGTAGTAGGGACCAGAACATGCATGGCCTTACAGGCCATATTAACACTTTTGATCTTTATCTGAAAATCATGGGAAACCATTGACTGATTTACGGTAAGTGTGTGTGTGTGTGTGTGTGTGTGTGTGTGTGTGTGTGTATTTTGTTTGCATATGAGGTACATGTTCAAATTTACATTTTTAAAAGTTCACACTGGTTGAAGTATTTAGGAATAGATTAAAAGGGGACAATTTGGATATAGGGAAACCATCTACGACACCATTTTATTTGTGCACCTCCAGAGATGATGAATTAGAGTAGTGGTGATGAATACAGAGAACGTATACATTGTAAAGATATACCAGACTGAAAACTAGGTTTTTGATGTGTGCAATTGATTGGATATTAATATCTTTTCACTAAGATAAAACATGTTAGAAGAGGTGGGTTTGGTGTTGGGGAGAAGGTTACATGAATAGGGTCGGGAAATTCTAAGTGTGAGTATCCTTTGAGACATTTAATTGAAAATTTCAGATTTCAAGGAAGCAGTTGGGTCTGGATTTCTGAAGAGAGTTCTCAGACAGAAATACAAGTCTGTGAGTCATCACGTGTGGGATTTATTAAAAACTTTGGAACTGGATAAGACAGAGAAAAGAGCTCACAAATATACAAGCCTGGTAAAGATGAACTGATACTAAGCCCTGAAAGAAGTTAAAATTAAACTGAGAATAAATATTTTGCAAACATAATTTTTAAGAAGGATTCCTAAGAGAACATATATAATAAATGGCTTTAATAAGACAGAGGTTTATTTCTTTCTCATCCAAAATAAGATTCACGTGTAGCAATCCAGGCCTTAATTGGTACTGCCAAGGTTATCATCCTCAGCAAGTAATTTTGATTCTCAGGTTCTCCTTTGGCTCCAAGATTCCTGCTATAGCCCTACTTTATGTCCTTATTCCAAGCAGGAAAAGGAGGAAGAATGTAGAAAATCCGGAAGACTTACCTGATTTATGCTTCAACTCATTGCTCACTCTTGGGTGCAATGTCATTGGGAAATGTAGTTTTGGGTTGAACACATTGCCATCTGGAATGAAATGTGCTTTCTGTTAGTAAAGAAGAGAATAGGCACTTGGGGAGGCAACTGTGGGAAATCACTCTTATACACTACTATTTATGGTATATATTATTACAGACTTTCTGAATGAAATTTTGGCAAACTTTATTCAAATATTTAAATTTGTATACACTTCAGATGGAGTGTTTTCACTTTTAGGAAGCTATTCTAATGAAACAGAGAAATTCTGTCTCACCAAGCAGATTTGGGAAGTTTACAGCTATGGTCATCCTGGTATTTAAATTGGAAACAATCCAAATGTCAAGAAAAGCAGTCAAAGTTGTAGGTTCTGGATATCACCTAATTAATTCTTGAGTGGGGCATGGGATATAGTTGTGCCCCTTAAGATAATTGAAATTGGAGTTCCTGGTCCCATTATTTTAATAATAAAGCTTCAGCAACCATATCAAACTTAAGTCTTTCTCTTAAGTTTTGATATCTTATACTCTGGTCAGCTTTCCCAAAGTAATCTCCTCTTTCATTCTCACTTGTCCAATGCTCTATAGCGTGGTGCCAATTAAACACTGTATGTTGCTCTAGTCTGTTATCAGTATTGGAAACAGGTAAGCTTTATCATCATCTAATTATATTTGGTTTTGTCATTGGGAGATTTCATGTCCTAGTCGGTGAGAAATATGATATTTGGTCCATTCTTCATCTTTCAAAAACTATGTGAAATTTCTTTCTTCCTATCTATGGTGGGAGACCACCAGCTATATTCAGTTTGTTTCCATAGGATCTTAATTTTCCTAAACAATTTGGCTTGCATAACAAATATTGAGAAAGATACAAATTTACTCTTTATAAAAAGATAATTACCTAACAGAAAAAAGAATATTATATACATTACATTCACATCATTAAAATTAACTACTAAATTAAGTTAAAATTACTAAATCACCTTTCATATGTATTGTAACTTTCTTGTTAAACTTCATATTAAATTTTCTTCTTATGATTATAACTAAAGAGTTATGCTTTTATTTACAGACTCAACTTGTTCAAAATAATTATAATATTTTCTCTGTTATGCACATATCATCAAAACGTAGACAATGAGAATTTAACGGAGTTCATATAATCCTTGCACTATCCCAGCTATCTTTGAAATCTTCCTCGTTTTTGGGCAGTCATAATATGTTCCAGGTCAAAAGATGAGCTATTATCTAAGGAGTGCTAGTTCTTTTTTTAAAAAAGAAGAGAAAAATTTTAGAAAGTAAATTCTCGGCATTGGGGGCTGTGCATCACATTTTTGCACATGAGAAAGTCTGGTAGATAGGATGAGATTAATGGTGGGTCAAATTCAAGCTAGGACTAAAAAAGTTACTACTTTTAAAAAGGCCACAAGTTCACAATATTTCTAGCTTCATGTTATTAAATTTTTTTTATGTGAAGTTGAGTTTATCAGTGACATGCACACTTAAATTATTAATCCTTCCCTAAAGTTTTAAATGTGCCCTTTTTCTTTAGTAATTCTTATGCTTCATTTACTTCTATTTTAGAGTCACTTCATTGTCTTTCACTATTGGTTACGGTAAGAGAAAGAAATGTTCTCTAATGTGTTTATTCTCTTTAGTCATCTTATTGATAGGTAGTGAAATAAAATATATAGAAATAAAAGTTCATTTTATTTTCATATTGTAGAAATGAAGTTGTAGATAATCAGAGATTGAAATAATTATTTTTAAAATAAAATGTTAAAGTGTGTGCTGTTAAAATTATGTTTTGTGACATATACAACAATGTAGATTTTAAGTTAAAAAAACTCATTCTATGTAGTTATTTTTAGCAAATAATTAGTGATACCTTTTTGTGTGCTGTTATGAAGGACAGCATTTGTTATTTTGTAGGTCTCAGTAATCCTTGTGCAAATATGAAATGCAAATACATAATTAGCTAATTTATTAATCATTCATTTAAGATATTATGTACTCTGTGTCAAACATTCTTCAAGGTCTAGGGATATGATAATATACAAGATACTTACATCTCTTTCCTCCCCTAAGTTACAAAAACAGTTGAGAAAACATCCAGTTAAATAAATGATTATAATGCAGCTTGATGAATGTTACGGTAGGAGAAACTAGAATTTTATGGAATCCTATTGCAATGGTACAGACCTGTCTTAGTGATGGTCTTCCTCTGAATGCCACATTTAGGTTAAGAAATAGAGAATGAATAGGACTTAGCCAGACAGAGGGTAAAGATTGCATAGTGGAATTGATGGCTTTTCAGAGTGAATGTCATCTATATTTTGGAGTCAGACATTATCTAAAGGGCAAAACTAAGTCATTAAAGGGACTTAGGTAGTGAATAATTAGATTTGCATTTTTAGAAATATTATTTAGACTGGAAATTTGGAACTGTAAAGGGACAGGGTGAGAGGAAACAGAACAATTAGGAAGCTGTTTCAGAACTTCAGGAAGGGATGATAATGGTCTAGAACAGAGTGGGACAAGTGATGATAGACAGAAGGATAGAAAATAACCCATATCCAAACCATCAAAAAAGCCTGTTGAATTTATTATCAAATGTTTCCAGAATCTGATCACTGTTCACCATCTGCCTTGCCACCATCCTGGTACAAGCCAACAACACATCTCATTTCAATTATTGCAATAGTCTCTTAACTAGAGCCAGATTTAGCCAATAAAAATTTTATCTGGCAACCCTACTCCTAGCTGCTCTCCCACCTCTGCCTCTTCTCCCTTGTCAGTCTCTTCTCAACATGGCAGCCAGAGTACTGTTATGAAAACACAATCTTGAAAAGCTCTAAAAACCCCAACTGGGCACAATGTATTATATATTTTTGCAGTGCTTGGTTTAATTTGCTAATATTGTGTTTAGGATCTTTGCATTTATGTTAATGAGTGCTTTGGTTTCCAGTTTCTCTTTCTCTTTCTCAGTCTACTACGGTCAGGTTTTGCTATTGATGTTAAAGTCTCATCATTAAATGAATTAGGGAGTAATCTATTTTTTTTTCTGTATTCTCTGAAAATGTGTTTATAAGATTAGATTTATCTTTTCTTTGCAATTTGGTAGAATTTGGCTGAAAACCACTTAGGCCTTGTGTTTGTTATTGTTCTACATTTTAAAATACTGATTCAATTTATTTGTGATAAGACAATATTGTGATAAGTCAATTTTTATAACATTATTTTCCAGAAAATTGACTATTTTGTCTACATTTTCAAGCTCATTGTCATAAAATTCTTCATTGCTTTTTCTTCCTGTAATCTGAGTTTTATCTGTACTTAATGTTTTTCCCCCTTTTACATCCCTCATATTATTTATATGTGTTGCTGTTCTTAATTTTACCAGTGGTTTTTATTTATGGTTTAAAAATAATCAACTTTTATCTTGATTTTCTCCATTGTGTATTTGTTTTGAATTTCACAAATTTCTTTTTTTTGAATTTCATAAATTTCTGATCTTGTATTTATTATTTCCTAACTTCCATATTCTTTGGTTTATCGTATTTTCATATACTATCCTGTTTTTTGTATTTAAAATTCTCATGTATTTTTTTAATCAAATTTCATGTAACTGTTAGATCTAGATGTCCAATTGATTCAGTTTATTTTATTTCATTTTATTTTGGCAAGAATATTTCATAAGTAGTGCTATGCAAGTCTTGTTGATTGTTTTACCTTATGTATGAATTTCCTGAATAATGAGCTGCTTGCCTAAGTAAAATATCAAGAGATGAACAATGAAGGATTAAGTATAATTATGGTAAGTGTAATTACCAATTTTAATAGATTTGTTACATCTCAGTATTTATTCTTCTTTGTGAACCTCAAATTGTCCTATCTTCGGCTAATGGGGGTCTCTTCACCTTGCCTCCTGTGTCCTTTTCTAGTTTGTGATAGCGTTTAGGTATAGGATTTCAGAAATGACAAGATGACTAGGCTCACCTTGGATATTTTTGATCACAGCTTAGAATCAGATATATCTTCAAGGGGCCCTGGTAGTTCCTTTTGGTGGAAAATAATATTTGGAAATTATATCTGGGTGGTAAGTTTGCATTTTCTACTGGGCTATCAGTTTTTTGAGCATTTTAGCAGAGACCTAAGAGATATGCATTTAATTTATTTTAAAAAGAAAAAAAATAAATTCTACCTTTTCCTGCTACTTAGGAGTCCATACAGCATTGTCCTAGGTTCCTGTCAGAAAGGGAAATGCTCACTATGTCTGGACCTCGTGGCGTCCTGAAAATTAAGACGAAGGATGTCCTTAAATTCCTTGCAGGAGGAGCCCACTTAGGTGTCACCAACCTTGACTTCCAAATGAAACAGGCCATCTACAAAAGGAAAAGTGATGGCATCTATATCATAAATCTGAAGAGAACTGGGGAGAATCTTCTTTTGGCAGTTCATGCCACTGTTGCTATTGAAAATCCAGCTGATGTCAGTATCATATCCTTCAAGAATACTGGCCAGCGGGCTGTGCTTTAAATTGTAGTTACCAGCGGGGCCACTTCTATTGCTGGCCACTTCACTGCTGGAAACTTTACTAATCAGATCCAGGCAGCGTTCCGGGAACTGCGACTTCCAGAAGTTACTCTATCCCAGGGCTGACTGCTAGCCTCTTACAGAGGCGTCTTAGGTTAACTTGCCTACCACTGGTCTGTGTAACGCAGATTCTCCTCTGCGCTATATGAGCTTGGTCACCTCACACAACAACAATAAGCACCTGCTCGGTGGGTCAGATGCGGTGGATTCTGGGCCCGGAGATTCTGCGCATGCGCGGTACCATTTCCCGTGAGCCTCTCCATCGGTCCTGTCTGATCTGTACTTCCACAGAAATCCTGAAGAAATTGAAGAGTATACTGCTGCTAAAAAGGCTGTGAACCAGGAGGAATTTCACGGTGAACGGACCTCTCTAGCACCTGAATTTACTGCTACTAAACTTGAGGTCGCAGCTGTGTCTGCAGGCAGGCAGGTGCCCTCTGTGCCTGCCAGTGGTTCCCTTCCGAAGACTGGAGCAAGCAGCCCCCGACCCCCACTGAAGACTGGTCTGCAGCCCCCCTCTGCTCATGCCACTGAATGAACAGTCACTGAGTGGTCTTAAGCTGTTCTTCCACTGGCTCTTAAATAGAAAATGGAATATAAAGTTGGCAGAAAAAAAAGTTTCTAAAAAAGTAAGTAAATAAACTACAAATTCATAAAATTGATTTCCCAAATTTAAATGGCAATCATAGGATTTTATTTAATTTGTTTGATTTATATCTTTATCTTGTCTTTTTTACTGAAAATCTTGGTTCCTAATGATATTAGTATAATAACGTATATGTTGTAATCTATTTTGTGTGTAGTGGAGTGTGTGTATATGCTTATAATAGTTTTAAAATTATACTAACATTAAACTTAATAACAAGCCCAGTAGCTGCAATTTAAGATTTAGTGATCTTTATTTTCGGTTCCACTTCGGAGTATATTCAGTCAAAATTCTATTTTTAAATTAACTGAGATAAGTATCCTTGCCATTATGCTACCAATTTGATATAAAGTAACATTAGTGAGTTTCAATTTGGTTTTTATTTTAGGGATTGCCTCACTTTTTAAAATTTAATGTTATCTTTTAAATACATAAAACATGACCAAGGTTCTAAGGTCAAAACTATAAACAAGGCACATTAAAAAAATACCTAGCTTTCATTCTTGTACTTTCCACCACCTCTCTTTTGTCTTCTTCCTATCTAAAGTTTACTATTTCTTCTAAGTAATACTTGGTTTATCCCTTCACTGTTTCTTTTAGAAAGTATTAGCACATATGTATGTATATGTGGATGAGTGTGTGTATGAATTCTTACACCTTTGTTACCCAAAAGGTACCCAAAGAGGTATAATGTTTTTTCATTCTTTTGAATAACCTTTGTGCTTTTGCAAATAGTAAGGATGTAAATAGCCTTGTGCATTAGTCACTTAATATTTCTGTGAGTGTATCTTAGGGGCAGATCCCAGAAGTGAAATTTCTGGGTCAAAGGGTAAATGTCTATTTAATTTAGCTAATTAATAATTTGCTAATATCAAATCTTAGAGGTGGTATGGTTTTGAATTTCTACTAGCAGTGTATGAAAGTGATTGTTGGGCGCCTGGGTGGCTCAGTTGGTTAAGCGTCTGCCTTCGGCTCAGGTCATGATCCCGGGGTCCTGGGATGGAGCCCCGCATCGGGCTCCTTGCTCAGCGGGGAGCCTGCTTCTCCCTCTGCCCCTCCCTACTGCTCTTGCTCACTTTCTCTCTCTCTCACTCTCTTGCATAAATAAATAAATAAATAAATAAATAAATAAATAAAATCTTAAAAAAAAAAAGTGTTTTCTCACAGCCTTAACAACAGAGTATGTTTTCAAAATGTTTATCTGTTTTTAGGTATCATGCCTCACTGTAGTTTCAATTTGTATTTCTCTTATTATATATGTGATTAGGGGCCATTGCTGGTTCTTTTTCTGTGAACTATTTTACATGTCATTTACCTATTTTTTTTCCTAAAGCTTTTGGACTTTTTCTGCTTATTTCTTAGATTTTTTTATTTAATAGCAATGTTTGCCCTCTGTGATTTAAGATGCAAATATTATATTCAATTTTGTCATTTATCCTTATCTCTCCTACCCTCCCTGCCTCCCTTCCTTTCTCTTCTTTATTCATACCATGCACATTTTTAGTATCAAAATGATCAGGAATTTCCTTTTTGATTCCAGATTTTGAATCACAGCAAGGAATTTTTTACCTTTCCTAGATAATAAAGGAATTCACCTGTATAATTCACTAGTACAATTTTATTTTAGCATTTAGATATCTGATAGTATTTTAAAAAATTCTCATGGTCTGCAATGCATCTTTTGATATACAGAATTTTATTATTGGTTAATCGTAAATATTTTTTAAATTTCTCTTATGATTTTTTTTTTGATGAATGAGTTATTTAAAAATAGTCTGTATAGGGGCGCCTGGGTGACTCAGTCAGTTAAGCGTCCAACTATTGAGCTCAGGGTTGTGAGTTCAAGCCCTGCATTGAGCTCTGTGCTGGGTATGGAGCCTACTTAAAAAAAAAAAAAATTAAAAGTAGTCCGTATAATACCACTTCTTTGACAATTTTTGAGACTTGCTTTATGAATTAGGTGGTCATTTTTCTAAATGTTCAGTATGTACTTAAGTATCTTCCACATGTTGCTCCAGAGTTCTGCATATGACCACTAAGTAAATTGTGTAGACATTTTGTTCAAATTTTCTGTATCTTACTATTTTGTCTGCTTGGCTTGTAAGAAACTGAGTTATGTCAAAATCTTCTATGTTGTTGGATTTGTCTATTTCAACTTATAGTTCTGGCCAGTTCAGCTTCACATATTATAAGAGTGTTTTACCACATATAAGAATTAGCATTTTTACATATTTTTAGAGAAATGACACTTTTCTCTATGTAAATATAGTATATGTATTTAATATACACTAAATCCATCCTGCTTAGGTCTGTTTTTTCTGATGTTTGAATAATAGACTTAACTGTAATTTCATTAACGTTTTCTTGGAATATACTTATTAATTATTTTAATTTCTATTTTTACTTGACCTTGGGTTTTGGGTGCATGTATTATAAAGACCATAGCGCTGAAATTTGGTATTTTTATATAACCTGAAAATATGTGTCTTAATAAGTTTAGTTCATATATTACTGAGAAGTAAGGGTTAGTTTATCCCAGATTGGTGTACTGCAGGTTGGGCTCCAGAAAGATTTGAGTTCATACATTCCTATAAAGCTCTGTGGAGATGAGTTATGGTCTGGTGACTAAGAAAACCACTCCTGGTACATATTAAGGTTGGAGCCCCAGCCCCAGGATATATGAAGAGAACATGTCAAATCTTGCTGCTAGGTTGACAAATCAAATGGCTGCAGTCACATGGCTTGAACCAGAAGGGGCAGATAATGCCACCTATCTACTGCAAATGCCGAGATTGCAGGTCAGGGTTAAAGCAAAGGTTCTGCCTTGTCAAATTGCTGATTAGTCTGGCTCCTGATCTAACCATGGAGAGATTTAATGCTTTCCATGGATTAATGATACTTAAAAGCTCCACAGCTTATATCTGAGGACCTTTTTCCAGTCTGAAACCTACCCTGAAATTCTCTTCATTGCCCTAGAATTGAAAGGGTAATGCAGGATATGCACACCAGTTATTGCTTCTATTTTTATGGGTTTTCCCCAAAAAACACTACTCTAGAAATGTTTGGTGTCTGGGCTTCTAGCCATATAAACTTTATATATGACAACACATAAAATAAATACTGAATGCCTGATTAGTTTCTATACATTTACTTTTCCTTTTAAGTTTGTTTTATATTCTCTGAACTACTTTTCTCTCTTTTTTTTAATTTGGGGACTATTTGAGCTGCTTTTGTTTGCTTTCACATATCATTTTTCCTTCTAATGGTTTTGAATGTATATAACAATTTTATTTATAATTGTTATTTTATCCTGAATATTTAACACAATTTAAAGTTAATAATTCAAACATCTACTGACCAATGCGAAGACCCTAGAACTCTTTAACTTTTATCATCCCAATTTTTACATGTATTATATTAAGTATGTTTTATTTGCCCTCTTTTGAGCTCCACAGATTACAACTTGTTGTTATTGTTATTATTCTTATTTTACACAGAAAATACTTGTTAGATATGCTTACTTTTTTTCTCACTGTTAAGCATTTTCATCAGTAAGTAGATTACTTAGAAGTCTCTTCAATGTAGACTTACTTATGGTAAAATCTCTCCATTTTTATATATCTTAAATTTTTTTTTGTCTGTTTTTCTCTCCCTGTTGAAAGACAGCTTTGGTAGGCACACACTATTAGGTTAACAACAATTTTTCTGAACAGTTAGAAAATAGTATTCCACCATCTTTTGGCTTCCATGCTTGCCATTGAGTTTTTATTTGTTTTTCTAAGTGCTTTTTAAGTTTTTCTATTCATCTTTGGGATTCTTTAACATTACTCTTAATATAAATGGGAATTGATTTTTCTTGACTATGCTGTATGTAGTGTCTGTGCTTTCCAATTACCCTTTCATTCTTCATTTCCTTGCAGTTCCATCATTCTTTCCATACTCTCTTTAATTCCATCATTGCCAAATTAGCCCACTCAAAAGTCACCATTCTCTACCAGATTGACAATACAGTGTCTTTTACATAGTTCTTGACCTCCCTTAGCCTGCCATAGTTATATATACTTGATTTATCCATTTGTTAAAGTCTTTTTTCTTGGGCTATTGGATGTGGTAGGCAAAATTCTAAAGATGCCTCCACCCCAAGATTCCTGCTCTTTGATTATTCAATCAAACACTAATCTGGGGACTGTTGTGAAGGGATCTTGCAGATATAATCAGAGTTCCAAGTCAGTTACCGTTAAAATATGGAGATTATCCACGTGGCCTGACCCAATCAAGTGAGCCCTTTTAAAGTAGGATTTTCTCCAGTTGGTTACAGAAAGGGAAGTCAGAGAGATTTCAAGTGCAAGAAGGAACTCGCTCACCAATACTGGTTTAAAGATGGAGTGGAGAGTAAAGTAGTATGTGTGAAGGAATGTGGACAGCCTTTACTTGCTGAGAGAAACCCTTGACCGACAGCCAGGAAGAAAACGTGGGCCTCAGTCCTACAGTCCTGTAGGTATGGGTGAATTCATCCAACAACTTCAGTGGGTTTGGATATAGATTCTTCTCCACAGTCTCCAGATAATAGACCAATTTGGCTGGTACTTTGATTTTAGTCTGTGAGAACTTGTGCCCAGACCAAGATAACTGCGATAAAATAAATAGATACTGGTTTAAGCTGCTAAACTTGTGGTAATTTGTTATGCAGCACTTGTATGCATAAAAATTTGCTAAGAGGACAGATCTTATATTAAGTGCTTTTATAACAAAAACAGAGGTATTTTGAAAACAACAGAAAATTAATATCTTGGGCCTCCATACTCCTGGCTCTTCTCTAATCATTATGACCACTCTGTCTCTGGCTTATTTTCTGGATTTTCTTCCTCTGTCCAATCCTTAAAAGCTGGGCTTTTCTATTGATCTTCAATCAGTCACTACCTTTATAATTTTGTCACCCAAAACAAGAGAGTCTATCAATCTATGCAAAGTTCTCTCTTTCTCTTTCCTTCTTCTTTATGAGGGAATTGATCTCATGTTTTTGTGTTTAAATAGCATTTGCAAATCTTGAGTATTCTCTCAATTCTTCAGCTTAAAGAAAAAGTTAAGGATAAATATAAAGAAAACAACCCTATACAACATTTTAAATTTGACACTAAAACTTCACTTACAATTTAATTGAATCTATAATTTTTTAAACTATTCTGTTTTCTCTGATTCCTTTTCCAATCCTATTCTGCCCTTATTGTCTATGTAATAACATGTAGAATTTAATATTTTTATTAGGATTGTTTGCTAGTTATTTCAAGTATATGTGTCTCCTCTCCCTAAAGGTGAGGAATTGTTAGGTTTTTGAAAGTAGGGACTGTACCCTATTTTGGAACTCCACCCCCAAAGAGAGCACAATTATGGGAACATTAAATATGTTTAATGCAAATTTTCAGACTTACAGAGAAAATGAGAACTAAAAAGGGGACTTCTATAATAAAGGGAAAAATGGGGATGTGTTTGCATTAGTTCCTACCACCACATTATCTTGAATTTCTCGCCACTGTCAACATTTTAACTCAGAAATACCAAGACCACAGTGCAACCACAGAGAAAGATGAGGACCATATTCTATTTTTTTACTTTCCTTACCAAAAAATGCATAAATTTATGTCTAGCATCTTCTGTATGTATCTATTCTAGCTATTTTCTTTTTGGCCGTATTAAGACACAAAGTTTTTCAAAGCACAGCCCTTGATTTGTTTTGACAGAGACAGCACAAGGGACATTTGACAAATGCTAAGTAATCAACACCTAAAGATGCCTGACAGAGCTAGCAGATTTTGCCCATTTAACTTGCTTTCTTTAATGCCTAGCCTAGTCTTGTGCACAGCTGAGATCTAATAAACTCTTTATCATGATAGATAAGAATACCCTGAGGGCCATGGACTATAGAGACCTCAGGTCATATTTGGCCACTATGCTTCTCCTTGTCCCAAATATGAATTTATTCATGATTAGTTCTGCTTGCTACTGCAATCAGAAAAGCTAAGGAGGTCGTATGGAGACTAGAGGGAAAAGATGTGATGAATGCAGAAACAGTAGGAAATGATGAATGGTCCTACAGCCTCTCTGGGCAAGAGGTTTCAAAAGAATGTATACAAAAGAATAGATTTTCCTGTGCTCTGAATGTATTGTCAAGAAATAAACTACTTAAAATGCACCTTTTTAATGTACTCATTTGTCTTTTCTACATATCTCAACACACTCTTTTGCAAAAGCAAAATACCACAGCCTGATTAAATATTAAAAATCCCCACACAGAGTCTGTGATAAAATGTTATAAGTGTCATCAAAGGCATTTCAGAATATTATAATACAAGTTAAGTGAAAATAAAGGCGAAGAACGATAGCAATGCAATGATTATTGATAATAAGATAATACTAGCTACTATTTATTAAACATTTTCCACCTGCTAGGCGCACTGCTAAGCAGTTTATATAAATTAGCTCATTCAATATTTTTCAAAAGTATGGTTATGTAGACAAATGATAAAATGGAGTAAAAACTTGTCAAAAGTTACATAGCAAATAGAGAGGATTTTTACTCATTGGTGTCTTGCTCAAATTCTTAAAATCCATGATATATTGCTTCTCAAAAAGATTTACCTTGATTTTGAATGTATTTTTAGAAATTGAGGGGTTTTTGTTAAAGATTTATATTTTATCTCATAGTATTTTCCTAGTGTCATCCTAAAAATCAGTGTTTCAGAAAGAGGGATGTGCTTCTGAACTACATTATTATGCCTTTGCCTCCCATATCTTATGTCAAATGATGCTAATGGATAAATTTTGAGAGGATAATGTGAGGTATATTTAAGCAAGTAACGTGTCTTCATCGGGTTAGATTATAAGTGAAGATGACATAGATTAAGGGAATTAGTGTGAAAAAAGGCTTCATTTTTCTAGACAAAAATATGTTCAAGCACAAATTGAAAATGTGAATCAAATTCAACTTAACCCTAATTTTTAAAATCTATTGATGTTGAAAGAAGCAAGTACAAAATCATACTTTTTCCTCTCTAATTCTGATGGTTTTTTCTTTGTCTCTGTAGTTCATGTACTAATTTGAATGTCATGTTAATGGAGGTACTAGTTTTGTGGTGTTTAAATTGCTATCTTTTACATGACAAGCTTATAATGACTTGTTTAAATAAGTAACATGTTTTAATAGATTAAACAGAAATGTTACTATACTTTTTCTGATAGATACATTTTACATGTAAAATAAAGAGAGAGTTTTAAAGAATGTGCATATTTTATCTAAATTTTTGTAGCTCTTATGTCTACTGGATTTTGGAGATGTGATTCTGAATTTTCAGAGAGAAGAAAAGATTTGCAGAAAGTTCTGATGAAATATCTAGTATATAATATTAAATGTTGTGATAACCATCTTCAAAGAGATCTTGGAGCAGGTAGTTTTAGCCAGCATGGAAGATTTCAGTTTTCTCTGTAGAATAGTTCTCCACAGAAGGTTTGATTGCAAGACAGGGGGCCAGTCCTAGAGAGTTTGGACGTGGAACTAGATGAACTCACCAGAGAAGTTGCTAGTGAGGTGAGGATGTCCAGCCAGACAAGAAAAGTCAGTTATCTTGAGAAAAACTGACAAGTAACTGGTCAGTCTGAGGAACTACCGTAATAGCTGGTGTACAAGGCAAAAACCAGGAATCTACAGGGAAGTAATATATTAAGATGTGGTAAGCAGACAGGCCAGTTACTTGTCAACAGATGTGAGGAAACAGGCTAGCCCTAAGGCATGGAGTTTGCGGTTCAGAATCAGGTCTCAAGTGGCAAGGATGGGGGCATGAGAAAATTGGAATCTCAATCCTGAAGAATCCCTTGCTGTGCCGGTTTGCTTATCAAGGTCAGGACAAATTACAGAGTTCAGATAGGAGACAGAATCCTCCTGGAAGGAATCAAGTTACTAGAACTGAAACATAAAGTAGAACTACAGGAGCAACCAGATCAACCGAGTATTGATCACAATCATGACTTCCCTCTCCAGCAAGGCTTGAAATCTTTCTAAAATTGAGACAGGGCCTGTATGTTGGCATTAGGGACTATAGGCAGAAGATTACATGAGACATTTCCCAAATCTTCTGATTATAATAAACCAGAGCGATTAGGGTAAGTTTTCACTTTAGGACTGATACTTAAGGCAATAGACACATCATTCACTTTGGTTTAGGTTGAAATGGTTAAGCAATCATTTTCACTATTAGCAACATATATGCGATAGAAGGAAAACATGGATAGAAAGAGCTACAGCTCAACAAACTAAATTGGAGGGCTTGTAAAGAGGAGAGGTACAAGAAGGTCCAAAAGGTCACACTGAAACACCCTTCAAAAATTATGCTCCAGACTCAGCCTGATAGTTTGCTGCTTTAAGAAAAACATTTGTCAACTTTGTATTGAAGAACTTACTTGGCTGGGGGAAGGGAGATTTTACTTTTACTTCTGATTTATTCACTGTCTAGATATGAGAATTATCTGGGCCTTTAGTTGCTTCCTGAACAATAAATGAAAGAAATGAGATCTCTTAGAAATACTTGATTAAGTAGTTCTCTATTTAAGGAAAATTTTTGTAATAATACACACTTGCTAATAGAACAGAACTTTGAAAATGTTAAGTTAGTTAAAAAGTTAAATTACCGCCTTAAAATTCTGATCACATATTTGCTTCTCAATCACACCCACACACAAAGATTATGATCACCATCAGAAGAGACAACTTGGAACATGAAGTCCGGTGACAAATAGCTGTAATTTCACAAATATCACTCCATTCTTCAAACTGTAATAATAATTTCAGTTCCCACTGTGGACTTTAGATTCTAATTTATATTTTATGTTAAATATATTAGTCTCTTCCAACAAAAATGAGATAAGCATATTATCACAAAGCAAGAGCAATGACATAAATTTGCACATTTTGTAACTTTAATGTACAAACCAACTCATTTTGTTTGATAAGCACGTGTGGATTTTTTTTTTTTTTTTACTTCAACCAATCCAGAATTTTATGTCCCTTTAAAAAAGAAAAATAAATATATCAGTAGCCCTTGGGGATTTTGTACAGCTGGGGAAAGAAATGCTGACCCAGCAAGCATTGAGAATTTGGTGCTGAGATAATGTTTGCACAAATATACATCACTTTCTTTTCACCACTCAGAGCCATGGAATTGCTGCTTGGCCTGGCAGCTCAATTATATTTCCCATGCTGCACCTGCTGTTCTATACTTGGTGGACTTAACCACCCAAGACAAAAGTATACATTTGTTCTCCAAATGACTTCATGGAGTCTTTTGAAGGCAAGTGAGGACTAATTCCCGAACTTCTTGCTTTCTTTAAATAACTCCTAAAACATTGTATATACTTCCTTTATTCTTTTTCTCTCAGGCCCCAAATCAACTAAATCATGTGTGTTTTGTTTTGTTTTGTTTTGTTAATAAACACACTTTAAACTGGCTTTGCTCAAACCTAAGATACATGCTCACAGTCAAATTTTCCAGTTCTAAAAATATCTTAACACCTTACTATCTAACACCTTGACCTCCTCATCTTTCACATTCTTAAGATGTTTTGGCATACATGTCTATTCTAACACCAGCAGAAGTCTAGGGTTTTACCTCTGAAGAGGCCTCTGAATTGCAAAATACCAGGCACATAACCTAATACTTACCTAAACCTAGCCCCAACCCTTAACTCTAAATCTAAATTTAACCCTAACCCTAACCCTCTGAAGAGGTCTCGGAATGGCAAAATACCAGGCACATACACTATCCCTAACCCTAGATCTGAAGAAAGTGGCTTCCTGAACACATAAGAAAAGCTGAGAAACAGCCAAAAAAAAAAAAAAAAAAGTTTTGCCTTAGAAGGCAAAATGTCTGAATGAATTTTGCAGTTATAATAACAAAGGGCTCTATGTGAGGTGAAAATTAGAAAAAGTGACCACCATGATATCACATTATCAAGTGCTATGGAAATGTAATTTTTTTCATTATTTTAAGGTCTTGGCATCCTGCAGACATGAAATTCAGAACACAAAGCAGATCACCTAGATGAACAGAAAAGAGCCCATGTTGATGCTAGTGACACTTTTGATAGCCTCTTTGCTCAGTTCCTAGACCTTATTAACTCCAGTAACCTCCACTTTTCTCCCTTCTATTCATGATCAGGTTCACACTTTTCTGACAGCAGAGCACCACCTCTGAAGTCTCAGTGAATCTTTTTTACCTCTCCATCTTTCTTGTTCTTCACTCCCTTCATCCTCTCTAGTCTCTTATCTTTCAGGGCAGTCCTAGAAACACACTCTGCCTTGTCTGAACCTGAAACAGACAGTTTCAATGATCTCTTCAGTGACATCCTGGATTTGTTCACCCACTTCACCTGGCTTGCCAATTCCCTTTTTTTAAGTACAGACTTGTTTTCTCTGGCAGAAAACAAAGGTTTAGGTGCATTCTTAGAGAAAGTACTTTAACTATGTGGATGTATCCTATCATAAATTCATCCTCTCCTTCTTGGCTAATAATGACTCTTGGGACCTGCTATTCCCACTCTTTCTATGATGTTTAGAATCAGAAAAGCAAACTTTGGGGGAATATAGCAAAAAGAGGTGCCATTTTCTAGTACTTTATGAGAGGCTTCTAGAGGAAAGGGATTGAAAATCTTTTTTTCAAAATGTGAGATTCAGATTGGTAGCAATGGAGTAATTATACTCTGTTACTAACCACAAAATGTTGGATCGGGGGGCATCTGGGCGGCGCAGTTGGTTAAGCATCCAACTCTTGGTTTTGCTCAGGTTGTGATCTCAGTGTTGTGAGATCAAGCCCCATGTTGGGCTCCATGCTCAGCGCTGGGAGTCTGCTTGTGACTCTCTCTGTCCCTCTCCCTCTACCCTTCCCCCACCCCCACTTGCACATGCTCTCTCTCTAAAAAATAAATTTAGAAAAATGTTGGATTGGAAAATCAATGCTCACTCATGTAATTTTTATTTCTCACTAAGCATTATATTGATTGATTAAATATGCTCACTCTACTAGCCATTTAAAATAATCTTTCTATTTGCATTTAATCCTTCTATTTTTATTTCCTATCTCCAATGAATTTCTTTAGAAAATCCCAGCAATTGACTTCTGCCCAATCATAGCCAGGGTTCACTTTTTTGGGTTTGTGCAGTTATATTAATACAAAGTGGAAGGCTCTGTGTCCAAATTTACTACCCTTTGAATAATTCTAGAAGTCTCTTTGACTTTTTAGACCAGAGGCTGTGTCAGTTTGTATTATTGGTACTTACCTGATTAATCTGTTACAGGTATGTCCTGCTGGATTGAGATTTCTGTAAGTACAATCAGGCTTGTAGGATCTCTTCCGCACTAATTTCTCACAGCAAACTTTGTCACATTATCATAACTCATAGGACTTGTAATGTTCTCATTTAGTTATTACCATATAGACTAATGGTTAAGTGCCTAGGGTTCAAGTTAGACTATGTGTGTTCAATTCAAATTCAGCCATTTATTGTGAGACATTAGAGAATTAATGTATCTCTGAGTTCACTGTGATCATCTATAAAATGGGGATAACAATAGCACTACCTCTTGTGTGGTTGTGAAGCAGAAATGAGGTATTTCTTATAAATATCATAACCTGATGCCTGATAAATGGCAAACTCAATAAGTATAAGCAGTGTTTATTGATGGATGCAAGTAATGCTGTAAAAGCCTTCAACAAGTATGTGTGTTTTTTTCTTATGTAAAGACCTGCCATTAAGGCTGCCCTAAATTTTTTTTAGGTTATCTTTACCTATAGATTTCTCACAGATTCAAATCTACAGTGGAAATGAGTTTTTTCTTTAACTTTGAAGATGTTTTTAAAGCAGTCCTTAAGAAGAGTCCTGTTTGATCCACACGAGTAACATAGACCTTCAAGTGTCTCCTCTCTCTCTCTCCAGGCAACAACAGCATAAAATACGTAAACAAATGAGTAACCTTATTTACTGAAATTTAATCGATTATTCATGTTACATTATTGTTCTTCCTCAAAGTTTCTGTCCCCCTCAGGTAACATCCCTCATTATCAGAAAGAGGAAATTTCTCAACATGTTATTTTGACAGCATAATTTACCTAGATTATTGTCATTATGATGATGCTTTAGATTTGTTTAGTCCACTGTCCTGAGCAGAAGAATAGCTGGCTTCTATTCTTTTTCATACATTATTGAAAAATGCTACATTCCCATTGGTGAAATTTTATTGAATGATTGTGTAGCATACCTCTTTGTGAAGTGGAGAGTGATAAATGAAAACACTCTGCCTACACTCCTGATTTAAGTGGTTATTAAAATAATCTCATACTGGACTTTTATTTTACTCTTAGAAAATTGGCAAAATGCTAATACATTTGGTTTAATTAGGCCACGTTCATGTCTTACTTAACTTTGATTCCCTCGCATGAACTCATTTATTAAGAATAAATGCTTGCTAAATCAAATTAAGTAGCCAAACAGTAGACAAATGAAAGTTGTGGTTAATAAGATGGGCCAGACTGAGATACTGTTCTTGTTGAGAAGCTTACTTTAATCACCTTGTTATTTTCTAGCATAATATAATCATTTATTAACATGATAGAATATTTTCCATATATAGAAGATAATAGTTTAGTTTATTGTTGATATCTGCCTGAGAATAAAATAGGCACTTTATCGAATTCATTGGAGGTGTCATGAGAATTGATATCTAAAACTAGTTGTGGGGACAAATTTAAATTCAAAAATCTGGAAGAGTTCACATTTAGATATTTCCTCATGCCCACTCTTGTTTGGGAATAATACAGTTTCAATTCATAGAACTGCATCATGTCCTTTAGGACTGGAGAGAAACTTGATAGGTCCTCCATTGAACCTAGAGAGGAACACACTGCAATAGGGTGCTCATCCAAAATCAAATAATGATATAGATAATGTTGATGATCTCTATTGGAGGAAAAAGGTGGTGGTGTAAGATGCTGCACACTAAGCACATTATTCATTATATATGTATTTAATAATTCTGGACTTGACTAATAAAATGCTTTGTAGCATATATGCCTTTTTTCCCCTCAGAATTAAATGTCTGAATTTTGAGGAATTTTAGCGTGCTTTGGTGAGAGGAATAGGCAACTCATTTCCAGAAAATTCAGGCACTAACTGCTTTTCACCAAAAGGTATATTATTGACCAAAATTTGGCAGTCTAATCTGGAAAATCAAAATGAAGACTTCTGCTACTGGTGAGAGAAATACATAGGTAGAGAGAGGTGAAGAATATAAGTTACTTAGCAGCTTTGGACCTTCTCTCAACTTCGATTTAAATATTGGAAAAATATCAGTGTTATCATTTCCAGAAGCCATTCTTTTAGAAATGGAAATTAGAATATGATGGAAAAATACAGTGTTGGGAGTTATCCATCAGGAAACCAAACGAAAGGTGTGTAACATCTATCCGCCCTCACGGTGAGGGCTGTGTATTACACGTCTGCCTTAAAACTTACTGTGCTGGAAACTTCACCGCAAAGATTCCAGTTTTTCATAATGACTTTTTAGTGAAAGTGAGTGAAGTTTAGCTGCCAGGTATGTGCTTCTCAAACAACAGACAATGAGATCTTTTAACATTTCCAAAGCTATTTTCTTTGGAATGCTGTTCTGTGAGATTTGGTAGAAAAGGGATCCTATGACAGAATGTTTGGGAAACAATGAATATTTTATCCCCTTGTTATAAATTCACTGTATATATATTTTTTATGTTAAAGACTTAAAATTCCTAGAGTAAACAAAAACTGAAAAATAAAACAAAAAATCCTGCTAATTCAATGAATACAAACGTTATATATATATAAGATGTGTAATATAAAATATATATATATATCCATGCATATATATACATATGTGTGTTTATAAATATCCTTGAATCCATTTTTCCCTGAACATCTGCTAATATTTTGTGGCACTGGCTGATACTGAACACAGTCTTGGAAAGGCTGATCTAAGGAATTAAAACCTGTAAATTTTATAAAGGAAATACTTTCAGGTGAAAGGGATGCCTGTGGTAGCAGTCTTCAACTACTTTGTATTTCCATCCAGGTAACTTCAAAATTTTATTCCTTTCAGTGGACTCCGTCCTAAGGATAAAGAAAAAATGCCACTTACTACTCCAGAGGAGCTATTTACTGCAAATAATTACAGTGGGGCCTGGTAAAGGTGTAATGATGATAAGAAGACATATTAGCTTAGGTTTTCTTGGTAGCAAATAACAAAAGCTAAATCACAGTTGGATTCATGAAACCCAGAGGCAGAAATATAATCAGGCTCAGGAAAGGTCTAGAAAGTAGCTATATCATTTCCAATAATGCAGTGCTTTTTAACAAAGAGTGTCTTCCTAAGCAAACATTCAGGATCTTGTCTGGAGATTCACAATGAACTCTGCTGCTGGTTGGAGTGTATACATATACATGTACAGATATACATATGATACATATTAAAGAAAACATACATAAGTGGTTGTTTTGTAACTCCAACATGTATGCCAGGCATTGGTAACCGCAGGAAATTACTGCCAGTGTCTATGTTTAAGCTGGCCTAAGACTTGTTTCCTATTATCACTGTTGCCCAGCATGAGTTTGTCAGAGATACTGTCACATTCTGACTTCCAAGATCTCTCTCTTGCTATGCAGACTTAACCATTAGTATTTGCAGAATTTAATGAACATAAACATTTCAGATAAAGCCAAGATCCCCTTTAATTTAATCCCTGCCCAATGCCATTCCCTTTCCTTCTTGCCCAGATGCAACTGCAGTCATGATCTTCAGGCCATATTTCTATACTTTTACTATTCAATGCACTTAACATTCACCAGGGCCCCACCTCCCTCCACCCCACCCCCCAACCTCATATACCCACATCGTTTATAAGGGGAAAATTGATAGTGTATTTTCCAGGGTCCCATGGAATACCTTCTCCCTCCATCTCCCGAGATCCTGAGCTGCATGTGAATGGGGCATGGGTGGGTAGAGGGACTCCGGGTTACCTATTTTAAAACTTAAAAGGTGAGAGATTTGTACACATGAATCAACCAGAGACCTTTATTTATTTAAGAGCCAAATAACTTTATTGAAACCAAACAATTTTATTTATGGCAAAACTGGAAGAAAAAAACTGGAACGTTTTGCAAAGGCAATACTGTAATATGCATGCTCGGCATGGTGATCAGGGAAAGTCACCATGCACCCTCGGCTATAGGGAAAACAGTCCCAACTCAGTTCTTTTTGTCGCCCAGGGTGAGCTTGTCAAAGAGGTACTCTGCCATGCCGTCTTCGGGAGCCCGCATCTTGCGCAGGTTGGTGACATAGCCCCCCAGCTCTTTGATGGACTTGACTTGCTCGTGCAGGTAGTGGCTCTCCAGGAAGTCGCACAGGTGGGCGTCGTTCTTGTCGGTGGCCAGCTGGTGCAGGTCGAGCAGGCACTGGTTGACGCTCTTCTCCAGGTGCAGGGCGCACTCCATGGCCTTCAGGCCGCTCTCCCAGTCGTCGCGGTCTGGCTTCTTGATGTCGCGGAGGCGGATGCGGCCGCCGCGCTGGTTCTGCAGCTGCATCAGCTTCTCGGCATGCTCGGTCTCCTCGCGGGACTGGCGCAGGAAGAACCGGGCGAAGTGCTTCAAGGCCACGTCGTCGCGGTCGAAGTAGAAGGCCATGGACAGGTACACGTAGGAGGCGTAGAGCTCCAGGTTGATCTGGCTGTTGATGGCGGCCTCGCAGTCGGGGTGGTAGTTCTGGCGCACTTGTGAGAGCGGCGCGGTGGCCATGGCTGGCGGCCCGGGCACCAAGGCGAAGGCGGTGCGGAAGCGAGGGCTGCGGGGCCAAAGTCGGTGGCGGCGGGTCCTCGGCGCCTTTTCAGGGTGGGCGACGAGGGAGGCAGGAGGCGGGCAGGCTCCTGGGCTAGCGGCTCACGAGCTCTGGGCTGGAACCGGAAGGTGGGTCCGTTACCCGGGAGTTGGGGGGTGGGGTGAGGATCCGTTAGCAGGTCGTTGGGGTCAGTGGGGAGGGGGCTCTGGAGGGGCTAGGGGGCGTGGCTGGGGCGGGGCGGGGCGGAGCGCAAGCGCTGTTCCAGGTTCCAAGGAGCTGGGTGACAGTGCGACTCTGTGCTGAGCGTGTAGCCTATATAATACTTTTAAATGTTACTCGTGAATATAAGTGCAACCGTTTTGAGTTAGTCACATGCATGGTTTCTTTGAGCAATGTACTGGAATATTGTCCTGATGAGATTGTTCATTAAATACAGTGTGGAACCATTGGAATATTTGGTATCACAAAGCTTTATTTGGATGGCAGCTATCCTCAGTGACTCAACATCCATATTAATGACACTTCTGATAGCCTCCTCACTCAGTTCCTAGACCTTATTGTTTCAGGGACCTCCACTTCTCTCCTATTCATGATCAGGTTCAGTCTTTTCCAACAGAGCAGCACCTCCAAAGTCTCAGCGAATCTTTCCACCTCTCAGTCTTCCACTCTTTTTGCACTTGTTCTTCACTCCCTTTATTCTCTCTCATCTCTTACTCTTTCAGCGCAGTCCTAGTAACACATTCCTTCTGCCCTGTCTGGACCCCAATATGGACAGCGTCAGTGATCTATTCACTGACATCCTAGATTTGCTCACCCCCTCTCACCTGGCTCGCCAATTCCCTTCCTCTTGGGTAAATGCAGATTTCTCTTTTCTCTCGCAGAAAACAGAAGTTTTAGGTGCATTCTTAGAGAATGCACTGCTAACCATGTGGATATATTCCTCCAACCTCATCTGTACTTTCGCTGCCACTCAGCAAGCCTTTTTTTTTTTAAACTCCTTCAATTATATTCTATGGAATGAACCAGAGTGGTAGGAAATACCATTGATCTCAAATTGCCTTTTATTCATTCATTCAACAAATATTTATTGATTACCTAATATTGCCCAGGCATTGGTCTGTGATTTGGGCATACATTAGTAACAAAGAGACAAATTCTGTTCCCATGGGGTGTGCATTTTAATGGAGAAGCAGACCAAACTAAACAAACACAAAACTGCCATCTTCCCCCCACCTTATTGTTGTAAGTGCATGCATACAAGATACTACACATGTATTTAGAAATTTAAAAGGCAATATATCCTCAGAATTAAAGGATATTATAATGGAAGACATAAAACCAACCTAGGTATTTATAATTCAATTATTTGTGCATTAATGCAACAACTGTTTAGATACTCCAAATATGTGTCAGACACTGTTTTTGATTCTGGGGATACACAGAAGAATCAAATGTGGTCTCTGTTCTCAAGGTAGAAGATAGAGTGACAGAATATTATAAGTGCTCTAAGATAAAGTTAGAATAAAATACCTATTTTTATAGAAAGGTTTAATCCCACGGCTCTAATTAATGCACCTTTGTGGGTTTTTTTTTTTTTTTTTGGTCTCTTTATTTCTCTTTGGAAATTTACACTATTTTATAATACTGTTTATGATGAAAGCAAAGGATCAAATATCAAATGTCATGATGTAAACTTACCTAGGCAGTTTTAAAGGCATTTAATTGTTGATTCTGTAAATAAATAGAAATCTATTTGATAAGGTGATTTTAATGATAGAATCACATACTACAGATGGAAAAGAACTACATGATCAATTTCTCAATGAGAAAAATTTATTCTTTATTTGCTTAACATCAGTGTTTAGTCTTAATATAATTGTAGACTTTCAAAATTTCCTTGGGAGATTCCACTGTAGACTTCATTATGAGAATCTATTTAAGCAGAAGGGATCTTGATTTTGTAAAACATTTTCTCATTATGTCTCAAGATTATTTAATAATTTATCCCTTCTCAAATATTTAAAAATAATAATACTATTGAATGGTTACTAAAGGATGATAATGGTGTTTCTCAAATATTTCATTCCTCATCATTACCTCCTAGGGAAGAAGGTAATGGTAAAATATATATATTATAAATAAGAGAAAGCTAAGACTTAAAAACCAACTTTTCTAAGGGAAATCAATAAAGACGCATGGACTGGAACTTCAAATTTCCACAAAGGAAATATACATAAATAGAAACAAAAGCATTACATCCAGTTTTCTAAAATGAGGAATATAAAACTAAATATAAACATAGAATGAGAAAACTTCAAAGCAGATCATGTTTCTTGAAAGCATCAATATAGAACTATATGATAAAGGTTTCTTTGAAATGTTTGTGATCAGTGTTTGTATTGCATTAGTGTTCTACAGAGAAACAGAACCAATAGGATATATTATTTATATATATATATATATATATGTGTGTGTGTGTGTGTGTACACACACACACACATATATATGAAAGTATGTATATACATATAAATGTGTGTATATGTATATAAAAATAAGGAATTTGCTCACATGTTTATGGATGCTGACAAGTCCCCAAATCTGCATTTGGCAAATTTGAGACCTAGCAGAGCTGATAGTGTAGCTCAAAGACCAGCAGACTGGAAGCTCAGAAAGTTCAAGTCAAAGGCAGGAAAAAAATCAGTGTCCCAGGTCAAAGCCAATCAGGCAGGAGGGGTTCTCTCTTACTCAGCGGTAGTCAGCCTTCTGTTTTCTTCAGGCCTTCAAATGATTGCAAGAGGCTTACCCATATTAGGAAAGGCAATCTGCTTTACTCACTCCACTATTTTAAATGTTAATTTCGTGGAAAAACACCCTCACGGGCATACACAGAATAATATTTGACTAAATATCTGGGTACCCCCAGCCCAGTCAAGTTGACATGTAAAATTAACCATCACAGCATTATTCATAGTAAGTGCAGAGTCAACAAATAAAACTTACAGTGCCATAAATGTGAAAACTCTTTGATTTTTACTTCCATTCATCATTTAAAAATGTTACAGAACTAATAGTTAGACAATAAGTTCTGACACAGTGTCAGTGATTAACTCATATTCATTCATTCAGTATATATTTCTAGTGAACACCTATTATATGCTGGGTATTTTTATAGGTACTAACATAAAAACTTGTTCTGTAAACTCATATTTGCATTTTTTTGCAGTGAAGTGCTATTCAATGTTCCATATAATCCCTTCTTTAAAAATTAATACATGCAGTAAGTTTGACGATATATTCATAGGGAAGTGGACCATAAATAGCAGCAGTTGGTGACTTATGTCACTCTCCATAAATAAACGTGTGTATACATTTATATATGTATATATGCATATATGTAAGCTTAAAAGCTTATATGTAAACTTGTATGTGTGTGTGCGTGCATATGTATAAAGAAATCATTTAATGAGGGGTAATGAAAAGTGATGTATCAGTCCAAAATCAATATTATTTATCAATCCAAAGTCAATATTAATCTGTCTCTGGGCTGTTGACTCTATATTATCTCACTATTACTGATACTCTCTGAGTTAATTTTTATTATTATCACTCATATTTTACAGGTAAAGAAATTGTGAATTAGAGAGTATGCTCAAGCACACATCTTGTAAAAGCAGAGAGTGACATTCTGAAGTGATTTTTCTCTAGGTAGTTTGGAAAGTTTGGCTGGACCATCATGATGAGCTCTGTTAAGACAAAGACTGTTTAACTTGTTTGATGCTAAATTTCACATAGTAGGGGCTCAAAAATAAGAATTAAAAGATTGAGAGGTCTATTAAAAGCTTTAGTCTCATTATTTTTCTAAATTAAAACAATGAGTGGGAATGGATGTTGAATATGTATTTAAACTGTGTTTCTTTTAGAAGGAAACAAAATCACAGATACCCAATGGTGGCAATTCACTATTATAATTTTAATTTGGTATGCATAAACACAAAACTAGGTATAAAAATCTCTGTGCTTAAAGGTATGCTTTTATATCTGTAAATGTATACAAATAAATATTTATATTTATTTAATATTTTTATATTGGTTTACTTATATTTATTATCATAAATATATACAGATAAAACTATAAAACTAATAAAATTAAAATTAAGAAATTCCAATTATGTATCACATTATGCTTTTTGTCTTAAGTACAATCACTTTTCCCTGATACTAAATTTAGTTGCCAAGATGCAAGTTTTCTTTTGAGTGTGCCATGCCTCTATGCCCCGATATACATTCATCATCTCAGTTCTTGACTACTCTTCTTTACTGAAATGATTGACATTTGCTTTCAGTTTGTGGAAGTCATCATTTAAATATTGTCTGTCCGTGTTCTTTTTTTATTAACTTGTATAAAATAAGGTGATACTTTATTCTGATGCAGCTTATTTCATGACGTATTAAAAGTCTCAATAACTTCAATAACTGAAGGTGCTGAAGTTCCATTCTATTAAACTATTGTGCATTTCCCAGTCATCACTTTAAAAGGAAGTTTTAGCCTTTGCAGTTGGTAAAACAAGTCAACATGACCATAAAGGTGGACATGGGACAGTTGTCATTTTTACACTAGGATATGCTAGTCATACAGAAGTCACATTCAACATGATTCAGAGCACACATGCAAATGTGGACATGGAGTTTGTGTGGCTGTATTGAGCTATGAAGAAATCAAGATGATCCTGAAAATGGTTCTAGCAATTTTTAATTTAGATGTAAACACAAGAGCAGATCCATGGAATTCACAAATACAGCTAGAGAACACTGAGTTAGAATGGCATGAACACACCATATATCTAATCAGTAAGTATTTAGGATTTAATAAATGTCCAGCTTTGTGTTGTATGCTGAATGATTGCAACAGACACTGACTTTAATCTCATAGCCTAAGAGTTTGTTTCAGTTCACTTTTTTCACCAGTAAAATGCAAATATGGCCAATATAAAATTAGTTGCTAATGAGTTGATAATTAATAGAATATATATTAATTTATTTACTTTGAAATATTCACATGTATTCAAAAATATTTTGTTTCAAATCTTTACTTCTGTTGTCACAGATATGGAAATTGCTACAGAAGTTCTCATACCTTTTCCTACATAGCAATTATGTTTATTTTTTTTTTATTTTTTTTTATTTTTTTTATTTTTTTTAAGATTTTATTTATTTGCGAGAGAGAGAATGAGAGACAGAGAGCATGAGAGGGAGGAGGGTCAGAGGGAGAAGCAGGCTCCCTGCCGAGCAGGGAGCCCGATGCGGGACTCGATCCTGGGACTCCAGAATCATGACCTGAGCCGAAGGCAGTCGCTTAACCAACTGAGCCACCCAGGCGCCCACAATTATGTTTAGGGAAAATATATTTAGTGAAATTATATTAGTTAAAATTGTCAACCTTAAAATAAAATGTCCAGTTATTTTACCAGCACAATGAGTTTATATGGGAATAGCAGGGGAATTGCAATTCGAGACAGGCAAACTATGACAAACCATTGGCAATTCTGGAGAGCAAAGGAGGGGACTTGCTTTTATTGATGAAAGAAGGAAATTGGGAGGGGTGGTGTAGAACAAAAGTCCATTATAGGAAGGTGAGAGTTCAAACTTCTAATTGGCTGAGTGTGGGAGTTTCTCATTGGCTGTTGCTGTTGATGGGCAAGAAGAAAATTTTCCTTCCTGCTACTGGGGTAGTAAACTGAGTTTCTTCCTGCTGAGGTCAGATTCTTCCAGTTGGGGTTTGCAATCCACAGTGAGTGGTCGTGTCTGAGAGCTCCCCCTTCAGGGCTTTCCAACTCCATTTTAGATGAGATTTCCTTTATTTGTTTCCCAACCTAAAGATCCAGAATGTCTTGGTTGAAGCTGTAGGTATTTTGTTCATTAAACACAAATGTATGTTTTTCCAAACTAGTTAGGGAAAAAACATAATACTTTCAAAATTTTCCTGTGATTCCATACCTTACTCTAATATTAACCCAGAGTGTTAATAGGATAAGCTTAAATTTAATGTGATCATTATTATTTGTAATTTGACACGAATAACCAATTTACTCTCATTTTTGAATTTTCTAAACTTTTCTTCCACATTCTGAATGGCTTATTTGATGTTTTCCTTTTTCATAAAAATGTAATTACCTCAACCAGCAAATATTAAAACTCAGTGAAAAACACAACTTACAAAAGCAGAAGTTTTTTTGTAAAGAGCTTCCTGTGTATTATTTACATTTATTATCTTCCCTTTGAGCTTTTAATTCTTCAATTCTTGCTTGTACAGGAAAATAAACAATGTCCTTTTGACTTATTTTCTGAAGACTTTTGCCATATTCCAAAAACATCTCTGAATATTTAAGGTCATGTCAGCCTATTTAGGGAATTTCAAATTCCTAGGAAATATCTGATACTTAGTAGCTTTCTGCCAGAATGATCTTAAACCTCATTTATTTCAATATGAATCAACGGATTGGGATATATTCTTTAGATAAGAAAGATTATTTAATGTTTCACTTCTGCTTATACAGATGGTGCACTTAAGTTATGATTTCTTGCATGACAAACAACTCTTGAGGAAAGGCTCATTAATAATCTGCCAAATGCTATTGCCTTTATGACTCAGTTGTCCATTAGTAATGTTACCCCTTGATTTTCTCCTGCCAGAAAAGTGCTGATTCTTTGAAATCATTGGCAGTGATATGAATTTATATAGCACGTGTTTGTGTTTTGGGTGCGCACGTGCGTGTGTGTGTGTTGGAGGAGGGGTTGAGTGCAAAGACAAAACCTAGCATTCCTTTTCAGGACATGAATTAAGGATGTGCTGTGGAGGAACTGGTGGATTTGGGAAGGAAGGTGAGGCTCAAGGCAGCCCTTTTGAAAGGATAGAGGCTGTTGAAACTGGAAATTGAGTGGGAGAAATCTATTGAAAATAATTCCTGAGGGATAACACTTTGACTCTGTGTGTGGTAAAGTCCCTGGCTTGGAGTAGAAGGGGAAAGCTGAGCCGAGAGCAGCTTCTGGTGGCACTGAATATTATTTTCTTTTATCTGCTGCTATTCATACATTCCTTAGCACTCCTTAGAGCCTAACAAACCACCAAAGACTAAAAACATTAATGATAACTAGAAGTATCAGTTCCATGTCCAAAATAATGTACTTACAATGCTTCCTTCCCTATTTTACCATGTCTCTGTCAATTATCAATGCTTTTATTCCCTCCTAAATTATTATTTTGGTCCTTAATCAAATGTATTCCTCAATTATGCTGCAGAGAAATACAATTTTCCCAATGTGGCCCTTCTCCCTTAATTCTTTTTTTCTTTTTCACATTAACAGTCCCTAATTTTTATTTTTATTTTTTTTATTTTTTATTTTATTTTATTTTTTTAAAGATTTTATTTATTTATTTGAGAGAGAGAGAGAGAGCACATGAGAGGGGGGAGGGTCAGAGGGAGAAGCAGACTCCCTGCTGAGCAGGGAGCCCGATGCGGGACTCGATCCTGGGACTCCAGGATCATGACCTGAGCCAAAGGCAGTCGCTTAACCAACTGAGCCACCCAGGCGCCCAACAGTCCCTAATTTTTAGAAAAAAAAAAGTTTATAAATGGATCAAGGTACACAATTCCCCAAATTACGATAATCAATTCTTAACATTATTACAGATTGGTAAATACATTGATCACATCAGAGTATTTCAGTTAATCATTTTGTCTACAGAGATTATAGCTACAAGATGAAAAAAACATTCAGTTTATTCAGTTGTTACAAATGTAGGAGGGGAAATGGAGATAGGAATAATAAAATTCTATGCAGAACCAAAAGTCTACTTTCTTTTCTCTCAGAGACACTGTTTTATAAACCATGGTGGTGATTCTCCTAGCCATCCTGTTAAATATATTTGGTTAGATTACATTCTAAATTAAACCAGTTCATTGGAGGAAGTCTCTGTATGGGACACATGGTTTTATAAAACTGTTTCATAGCTGAATGATGTAGAGCATCTCTCAGACTATCTTCTTGCAAAGGAGTGTTGTTAGGTCAAGTGAACAAGAGAAAACAGGTAATATAATAGACTATTTTTGTAAAATAGCAATTCATTTAAAAATTTGTGATAGGTTCAATAACATCTTAGAAAATCATGGTGTGTATGTGTGTATTGAATGCATATATTTGTGTGTACATATTATGATTTAATAGCTAATGTTAATGTTAGCTAAAATTTGGCCCTTAATGTGGATTGTGGTATGAATATGTGTTATTCTAAAGAGATATGATTAACATGAATTAATAGCCTGTATTTCATAATTTGGGTTAGAGTGATATAATGTATAAATAATAATAATAATATGGAATATTTTTGCCCACTCTTCCAAAGTTGGACATTAGCCAGGTAAAGTTGAATTAGCAGGAACATGCTAGTTATTATTAAAACACACTTAGCTGATTATAAGTGTGTTTTTTTGTGAACTTTTAATTATTTAAAAGATACAAATGTTGCTTTAGAAGCCATGGAGTAAGATTAAGCCAATAGAGAACTAAGTTTATTGATTATTCTGCATTTTTCGTATCCATAATATGAAGTGATTCTGAAAAATATTTTTCCTAGCTACTAGAAAATAAGCTAAGATTTATGATAGTTCTTTGAATGCTTCCATCAAAGTTCCATCAATAGGAATGTGCGGTCAGCCTTCTTTTGATTAAATCAGTGGACATAACGTAGTAACATTTCCATGTCCTCAGACAGTTTTATTACTTTAGCACAATAAATGGTCAAGATTTTAGACACTTGAGAGATCTTCTAACTACATACCAGAGAATTTCATGTGAACCTGGCATGAACCGACTTATAAAATAGAACTTCATCTGCTTATTACCTAAATCTATCTATATTAGTGAAATGGAGCTGTGGTTCAGGTAATCAAACATGTATACACTGAGATAGGAACAACCTTCATATTTTTTTCTGGAATTTATCTATGTAAGAAAATAAACGGAACCTATTACAAATATGAAAAAAATTAGCCTGATGTTCATTTTTATTAAGAGTTTGAGTAAACCATTTGTTCTTCCTTAGCCTCAAGTTCTTTAAAAAAAGTGGTCTTGGACTATATTCTGTCTGAGATATTGTGGTCAAATGATTATATGCCTAGGGATTTTAACCCTTGGCTGTGAATCAAAATCAATTGAGGGAATTTCGATTGAGCAGATTCAGGATGGAAGTTTGGCATATGTACTTTTAAGAAGTGCCACAAGTGATTCTGATACTCAGCCAGGATGTGGAATGGTGATTCTGTGCTATTTGGTGCAAAGAACAAAATGGGACTCTCTAAGTCTACATATTGCTTATAATTTATCTAAATTTCATATCTTGTGAAAAAATGTCAGTGGATATAGCATTGGTAAAATAGCAGTGTATCTCATTAAAAGAAAAGATGGTCACAGTGTTATTGGTAGAAAAAATTATTAGAATGGACAGTGTACTAGTCAGGGTTCTCTAAAGAAACAGAACTAATATATATTTGTGCTTATGTGTATATATACATATACATATATGTATATATAAATATATATATACACACACACCACACACACAAACACTTACATATGACTTATATACGATGTTTCTTTTTCCTTCCTGCATATACTGAATTTTAACTTTCTCCAGATTTGGTTACCTTAGGTAATACCATTACTACTTTGTTTTTTTAAAGCCTTTGAAAGTCTCTTGGGCCTATAAAAGCCACAGGGCTCTCAAAAAGTAATACTCAGGTTTTGATGTGCATAAGAATAATCTAAAGACCGTGTAAAATGCAGATTTTCGGCTTCATTTCTAGAAAATTCTGATGCAGTTTATATGGGGAGAGGGTGCCCACAAATCTGCATTTTAAAGGAGCTGCAGTTTCTCTCTAGTTTGCTCAATAACTATTCTATATTGATGCATCATAATGCAATATGCACTTTAAAAAAAACCTAAACCTTTGGGGTGCCTGGATGGCTTAGTTGGTTAACTGGCTGACTCTTGATTTCAGCTCAGGTCATCATCTCAGGGTTGTAAAATTGAGCCCCGCATCGGACTCTGTGAGCATGGAGCCTGCTTAAGATTCTCTCTCTCCCTCTGCCCCTCCTCGCTGACCCCCGCTAGTGCACTTGCTCACTCTCAAAAAAAACCCAACCCCCCCAAAGCTAAACCTTTTATTTTGGAATATTAGATTTATAAAACACTTGCAGAGATTGTATGGAGAGTTCCCATGTATTCTCTTCACCCAGCTTTCCCTAATGTTAATATTTTATGTAACACATATGTTAAAACTAAAAAATTGGTAATTGCTGGGGTGCCTGGGTGGCTCAGTCAGTTAAGCATCCTACTCTTGGTTTTGGCTCAGATCATGATCTCAGGGTCGTGAGATGGAGCCCCATGTCAGGGTCGTGAGATCGAGTTCTGTGTCGGGCTTGCACTCAGCATGGAGTCTGCTTGAGATTCTTTCCTCCTCTCTCTCCCTCCACCTCTGCTCCTCTCCCCCTTTCTCTCTCTAAAATAAATAAATCTTTAAAAAAAATGGTATATTGCTTTTAGCTTCTCTCAAGACTTTATTCAGATTTATAGATTTTTTTTTACAGTAATAAACTTTTTCTGTTTCAGAATCCAATCCAGTATATCACATTGAATTAACTTGTCATCATTTATCTTCAATGGTCTTTGATAGGTTCTTAGCCTTTCCTTGTTTCCCCATTACCTTTGAGAAGTATTCCCCATGACCTTTGAGAAGAATGATTTTGGGAAGTATTGGGTCAAGTATTTTGTAGAGTGATCCTGAATTTGGGTTTGTTAGGTGTTTTTCTCATGATTGACCAGGATTCTGGGTTTTAGGGAAGAATACCATAAAAGTGAAATGTCTTTCTTATCATGTTGTTTTGGGGGGTACATGATACTAGCATGACTTATAACTGGTGATATTAACCTTGATTACTTAGTTAAGGTGAAGTCTGCCAGATTTCTTCACTGTAAAGAAAGTTAGTATTGTTCCCTTTACTTTTTTTTTTTTTTTTAAGATTTTATTTATTTGACACAGAGAGTGAGAGCACAAGCAGGGGGAGCAGTAGGGGGAGAGGGAGAAGCAGACTCCCCGCTGAGCAGGGAGCCTGTTGTGGGGCTCAATCCCAGGACCCCAGGATTATGACCTGAGCACAAGGCAGATGCTTAACCAACTGAGTGACCCAGGCACCCCAGTATTGTTCCCTTTTCATACTCTATCTTTTTGAATCAAGTCCATACTATGAGGATGGTGTTTAAGACCCACATCCTAAAGGGAGGAGTATCTACATAAATTATTTTAAATTCTTTCTAAAAAAGATTAGTACCTTCTTCCCCATTTATTTATGTATTCACTTATGTATATCAATTTGGACTCATGGACATTTATTTTGTATTGTGCAATAATTTTAAAATTTAGTTAATTATATTGCTCAAATTGTTCTAACTTAGGCTATCTGGTTCTCCTTTAGTTGGCTCCCGTGTTTTTTGATCTGCCTCTATTCTTTTGCTTTTTGAGCACTTCCTGTTTTTTGGCACTACGTAATGCTTCAGGTTCATCTTGTATTTTCATTGCCCCAGTCCTAGAATTAGTCATTTCTCCAAGGATGTCTTGGATGTTTTTGTTTTCTGTTATTTTGGAGAATGCTATTTAGAAACCAGTGTCTGGATGCTGGATGTGCTTCTTGCTCCTTGGGGGTCATTGTTTCTAGTCTCTTGGCAGACAGAGATGAAATACATGCATGTATACTAACTGATATATACACACATACCTATAATCATTTCTTTAGGTATCTATCTCTATACATACTAAACATGAGTTTATACTGATGTCTATGACTCTAATCCAGCATCATACAGTTCATTCTAGCCTTCTCTCTTTGTTTATTTGTAACTTCTTTTACTAATAGTGAGGAACCTGACTCACTTCATTTACCATTTATTTACTTATTTGTTTAGTCTTAGCTTGAATGTAATTTCATATTTTTTCTAAAGATTTTATATATTTATTTGTCAGAGAGAGAGAGAGAGAGCACATAAGCAGGGGGAGTGGCAGGCAGAGGGAGAAGCAGGCTCCCCGCTGAGCAGGGAGCCCAATGTGGGACTCGATCCCAGGACCCTGGGATCATGACCTGAGCCGAAGGCAGACGCTTAACTGACTGAGCCACCCAGGCATCCCTGTAGTTTCATATTTTTAAACCATACCCCTGTAAGAAACAAATTTACCAACTAAGATTGTGTTTATGTGCAGTTATTTTTGTGTTTAGTCTTAACATTTCCCGATCAAAACATCATTTTCCAAAGTCACTTATGTCAGCTCTTTTTTCTCAGTGCAGTTATATCATATATAGGTAATGCAGTTAGATTTATTTGGCACAGGCTACATTCTATCCTGGGATACTATGATTTTTTTTTTTTAAATTGCATACGTTAAACTTTACCCTGTGATATACTGTTCTGTAGGTTTTGACAAATGCATAGAACCATGTATTTTCCACCTAGTAATGTAAAGAACAGTTGCATCACCCTAAAAATTTCCCTGAGTCCCCTTTGTAGTCAGTCAGTTCCTCCCAACCCCTGACAAATACTGATTTGTTTTCCATCCCTATAATTTGTTTTTTTCCAGAATATTAAATAAATAGAATCATACAATATGTAGGCTTTTGGAATTGGTATCTTTGACTTAGCAATATTTAAGATGCATCTGGTGTGAATCAGTTGTTTCTTTTTATCACTGAATAGTATCCATTGTTTCCA
This sequence comes from Phoca vitulina, assembly GCF_004348235.1. NCBI lineage: Eukaryota > Metazoa > Chordata > Mammalia > Carnivora > Phocidae > Phoca > Phoca vitulina. The sequence continues at coordinate 8,129,319 of NW_022589738.1, read as the reverse complement.
AATCCAGATCTGTTTATCCATTCATTTGTTGAAGGACAATTTGATTATTTCCAGTTTGGGACAATTATGAATAAAGCTGCTATAAATATTTGTGTAGGTTTTTGTGTGAATATAGATTTTCAGTTAACTGGGGAATATGAATGTTGGATCCTATAGCAAGACAGTTTTGCTCTATAAGAAATTGCCAAACTGTTTCCAAGTAAATGTATTATTTTACATTCCCACTAGCAATGAACGTGAGTTTCTGTTGTATTAAATCTTCATCACCATTTGGGATTGCCAGTTTTTAGATTTTAGCTATTCTACTAGGTGTGTAGTGATAGCTCATAGTGGCATTATTTGTATTACCCTAATGACAAATGATGAGCATCTTTTCATGTATTTACTTGCCATATGTATATCTTCCTTGATGAATACATATATTCACTAGGTTGTTTGATTTCTTATTGTTGACCTTTTAAGAGTACTTTATGTATCCTGGATATGAGTCCTTTATACATTATATTCTTGAAAGGTGGAAAAAGATGAAGTGGCCATAAGGTATAAAAATTGTTTTTAATGAACAGTCGTATGAAAAATTTTGAAGATACCCAATTCAACTTTAGTGTATTTTATTTTTAAAATTTTAATCTGTTTTTTAAGTTTTTATTTAAATTCCAGTTAGTTAACATACAGCATAATATTAGTTTTAGGTATACAGTATACTGATTCAACACTTCCATACAACACTTGCTGCTTATCACAAGTACATTCCTTAATCCTGGTCACCTATTTAACCTGTCCTCCTCCCCCCAACCTTCCCTCTGCAAACCATCAGTTTGTTCTCTATAGTTAAGAGTCTCTTTTCATGGTTTACCTCTTTCTCTCATTTCCCCTCTGCTTGTTTCTTAAATTCTACGTATGAGTGAAATCATATGGTATTTGTCTTTCTCTGACTGACATATTTCACTTAGCGTAATACTCTCTAGCTCCATCCACGTTGTTGCAAATGGAAAGATTTCATTCTTTATTTTGGCTAAGTAATATTCCATTATATATATATATAACATCTTCTTTATCCATTCATCAGTTGAAGGACACTTGGGCAGTTTCCATGGTCTGGCTATTGTAGATAATGCTGCTATAAACATTGGGGTGCATGTATCCCTTTGAAATGGTATTTTTGTGTTTTTTGGGTAAATACCTAGTAGTACAAATACCTAGTACCCTAGTAGATCATAGGGTAGTTCTATTTTTAACTTTTTGTGAATCCGCCATACTGTTTTCCACAGTGGCTGCAACAGTTTGCTTTCTTACCAACAATGCAGGAGGGTTCCCCCTTCTCCACATCCTCACCAACACCTGTTGTTTCTTGTGTTGTTGATTTTGGCCACTCTGACTTGTTGGAGGTGATACCTCATTGAAGTTTTGATTTGTAGGTCTCTGATGATCAGTGATGTTGAGCATCTTTTCGTGTGTCTGTTTGCCATCTGCATGTCTTCTTTGGAAAAATGACTATTCATGTTTTCTGCCCATTTTTTTTTTTTTGATTTTATTTTTTTATTTGAAAGAGAGAGAATGAGAGAGAGAGAGCACATGAGAGGGGGGAGGGTCAGAGGGAGAAGCAGACCCCTGCTGAGCAGGGAGCCAGATGTGGGACTCGATCCAGGGACTCCAGGATCATGACCTGAGCCGAAGGCAGTCGCTTAACCAACTGAGCCACCCAGGCGCCCCTCTGCCCATTTTTAATTGGATTATTCATTTTTGGGGTATTGAGTTTTATAAGTTCTTTATATATTTTGGATACTAACCTTTTAACAGGTCATTTGCAAATATCTTCTCCCATTTCATAGGTTACCTTTTAGTTTTGTTGATTGTTTCCTTCGCTGTGCAGAAGCTTTTTATCTTGATTAAGTCCCAAAAGTTTATTTTTACTTTTGTTTCCCTTGCCTCAGGAGACTTATGTAGAAGTTGCTATGACCAATGTCAGAGAGGTTGCTGCCTGTGTTCTCCACTAGGATATTTATGGTTCCATGCCTCACATTTAGATCTTTAGTCCATTTTGAATTTGCTTTTGTGTATGGTGTAAGAAAGTGGTCCAGTTTCGTTCTTCTTCATGTTGCTGTCCAGTTTTCCCGACACCATTTGTTGAAGAGACTGTCTTTTTCCCATTGGATATACTTTCCTACTTTGTCGAAGATTAACTGACTCTAGTTGTGGGTTCATTTGTGGGTTTTCTATTATGCTCCATGGATTTACATGTCTATTTTTGTGCCAGTACCGTACTGTGTTGATCACTACAGCTTTGTAATGTACCTTGAAGTCCGGAATTGTGATGCTTCCAGCTCAGCTTTTCTTTTTCAAGGTTTCTTTGGCTATTCAAGGTCTTTGTAGTTTCATATAAATTTTAGGATTGTTTGTTCTAGCTCTGTGAAAAATGCTGGTGGTATTTTGATAAGGATTGCCTTAAATGTGTAGATTGCTTTGGGTTGTATAGACATTTTAACAATATTTGTTCTTCCAATCCATGAGCATGGAATGTCTTTCCATTTCTTTGTGTCACCTTCAATTTCTTTCATCTATCAGTGTTTGATAGTTTAGGTTTCTTCCTAGGTATCTTATTATTTTTTTGTACAATTGTAAATGGGATTGCTTCCTTGAATTCTCTTTCTGCTGCTTCATTATTGGTGTATAGAAATCCAACAGATTTCTGTATGTTGATTTGGTATCCTGACTTTACTGAATTCATGTATCAGTTCTAGCAGTTTTTTGGTGGAGTCCTGTGGGTTTTCTATATTAGAGTATCATGTCATCTGCGAATAGTGAAAGTTTGTATTCCTTGCTGACTTGGATGCCTTTTATTTCATTTTGTTGTCTGATTGCTGAGGCTAGGACTTGCAGTATTATGTTACAAAACAGTGATGAGAGTGGACATTCCTGTCTTGCTTCTGACCTTAGAGGAAAAGCTCTCAGTTTTTCTCTACTGAGGATGATATTACCTGTGGGGTTTTCATAGATGGCTTTATTATGTTGAGGTATGTTCCCTCTAAACCTACTTTATTGAGGGTTTTTATCGTGAATGGATGTTGTACTTTGTCAAGTGCTTTTTCTGCATCTATTGAGAGGATCATATGGTTTTCATCCTTTCTTTTATAAATGTGGCATATCATATTGATTGATTTGTGAATATTGAACCACCCTTGCAACCCAGGAATAAATCCCACCTGATCATGGTGAATGACTTTATTAATGTATTGTTGGATTTGGTTTGCTAGTATTTTATTGAGAATTTTTGCATCCATGTTCATCAGGGATATTGGCCAGTCTTTTTTAATGGAGACCTTCTCTGGTTTTGGTATCAGGGTAATGCTGGCCTCATAGAATGAGTTTGGAAGTTTTCCTTCCTTTTATATTTTTTGGAATAGTTTGAGAAACATAGGTATTAACTCTTCTTTAAATGTTTGGTAGAATTTGCCTGTGAAGCTATCTGGCCCTGGACTTTCGTTTCTTGGGAGTTTTTTTTGATAACTGATTCAGATTCCTTGCTGGTTATCAGTCTGTTCAAGCTTTCTATTTCGTCCTGTTTCAGTTTTGCTACTTTAAATGTTTCTCGGAATTTATCCATTTCTTCCAGGTTGTCCAATTTGTTGGTATATCATTTTTTATAATACTCTCTTATAATTTTTTGCATTTCTGTGGTGTTGGTTGCTATTTCTCCTTTCTCATTTGTGATTTTGTTTATTTGGGTCATTTCTCTTTTCTTTTTGATGAGTCTGGCTAGGGGTTTGTCAGTTTATTAATTCTTTCAAAGACCCAGCTCCCAGACGCTCCCTGGTGGTCTAGTGGTTAGGATTTGGCTCTCTCAAAGAACCAGCTCCTAGTTTCATTGATCTGTTCTATTGTGTTTTTTAGTTTTTATATCATTTACTTCTGCTCTGACCTTTATTATTTCCTTCCTTCTGCTAGCTTTAGGCTTCTTTTTTTGACCTTTTTCTAGCTCCTACAGGTGTAATGGTAGGTTGTTTATTTGAGATTTTTCTTCCTTCTTGAGGTAGGCCTGTATTGGTATATATTTCCCTCTTAGGACCACTTTTGGGGCATCCCAAAGGTTTTGGACTGTTATGTTTCCTTTTTCCCTCTGAGCAGGGAGCCTGATGAAGGGCTCAATCCCAGGACCCCATGATCATGACCTGAGGCAAAGGCAGACGCTTAACTGACTGAGCCACCCAGATGCCCCTAGACTGTCATGTTTTTATTTTCATTTGTTTCCATGTATTTTTAAAATTTCTTCTTTGATTTCCTGGTTGACTCATACATTGTTTAGTAGCATGTTGTTTAACCTCCATGTATTTCTTTTCTTTCCAAAATTTTTCTTGTGGTGACTTCTAGTTTCATAGCGATGCATGGTATGATTTTAATCTTTTTGTATTTGTTGAGGCTTGATTTGTGACCTAATATGTGATCTATTCTGGAGAATGTCCCATGTGCACTTGACAAGGATGTGTGTTCTACTCGTTTTAGGATAGACTGTCCTGAATATATGTGTTAAGTCCATTTGGTCCAGTGTGTCATTCAAAGGCACTGTTTCTTTGTTGATTTTCTGTTTAGATCATCTGTCCATTGATGTAAGTGGGGTGTTAAAGTCCCCTACTATTTTTGTATTATTGTAAATGAGTTCCTTTATGTTTTTTTTTTTTTTACTGATAGTGTTACATATTTCTGTGTTTCCATGTTGGGTTCATTAATATTTACAATTGTTAGATATTTTTGTTGGATTGTCCCCTTTATTATGATATAGTGCCCTTCTTTACCTCTTGTTATAGTCTTTCTTTTAAGTCTAGTTTCTCCAATATAAATATTGGTACTCTGGCTTTCTTTTGACATCTGTTCGTTTGATAAATGTTTCTCCATCCCCTCACTTTCAATCTGCATGTGTCTTTAGGTCTAAAATGAATCTCTTGTAGGCAACATGCAGATAAGTCTTGTTTTTTATCCATTCTGACACCCTATGTTGATTGGAGTGTTAAGTCCATTTACATTCAAAGTAATTATTGATAGATATGTATCTAGTTCCATTTTATTACTTGTTGGTGTTTCTGGAGATGTTCCCTGATTCTTTCTTATCTTTGTCACTTTTGTTCTCTCCTTTGCACTCAAAGAGTCCCCTTTAATATTTCTTGCAGGACTGGCTTATTGGTTACGAACTCCTTTCACTTTTGTTTGTTTGGGAAATTCTATCTCTCCTTTTACTCTGAATGATAGCCTTGCTAAATACAGTATTGTTGGCTGCTGATTTTTCCCATTCATCACTTTGAATATATCCTGCCACTTTCTTCTGGCTTGCCAAGTTTCTGTTGAGAAGTTTCCAGCTAGCCTTATGGGTCTTGTAAGTTAAGGACTTCTTTTGTCTTGTTGCTTTTAAGACTTTCTTCATCACTATATTTTGCAAATTTAATTACAATATGTCTTGTTGTTGACCTGCTTTTGTTGATTTTGATGGGAGTTCTCTATGCCACCTGGATCTGGATGTCTGTTTCCTTCCCCTGATTAGGAAAGTTTTCAGCTATATTTCCTCAAAAAAAGTTTCTTCCCCCTTTTCTCTCTCTTCCTCTTCTGGGACTCCTGGAATATGAATGTCATTATATTTGATGGAGTCACTGAGTTCCCTAAGTCTGTTCTCAGGTTGCATAATTCTTCTTTGTCTCTTTTGTTCAGCTTCATTATTTTTCATTATTTTGTCTTCTAGGTCACTAATTTATTCCTCTGCTTCTTCCAGCCTGGTGTTCATTGCATCAAGCCTGTTTTCAGTCTCATTTATTGTATTCTTCATCTCTTATTGATTCTCTTCTCTTTAATCTCTGTGGTAAGGGTCTCCCTGAAGTCTTCTATTCTTTTCTCAAGCCCAGTGAGTAGCCTTATGATTGTTGGTTTAAATTCTCCATCAGGCATGTTACTTATATCTGTTTTGCTTAGATCTCTGGCTGTGGCCTTATCTTGTTCTTTCATTTGGATAAATTCCTGTGTCTTGGAGTTTTGTTTAAGTCTCTGACTTCTTCTCCATGTTAGAAAAGCCAGTTATGTTTCCTGCTCCTGAAAGTAATGGCTTTACGAAGAGGTCATGTATTGTCCCGGGCCTGGCGCTTCAGGGAGTGTCTCCCATGTGTGCTGCCTGCATTTTGCTATTGTGTTTTGGCTGCTCTATCCTTTAGGGCAGTTGTCTTCAGAGGCTCTCCTTGCCTGCAGTGGGCAGTGTTTGGTCCTTAGCATGAATGTGGTGAGTTTTAACTAAGTGTGCTCTGGTGTGCTTGTGAAATGAACCTGATACTACTTTCATGAGAACTGAGGCTCTGCAGAATGCTCTGGTTGGGAGACATGGTGTGGTCAGGGAGTTGTGATGGTCTTCTGAGGGAGAGACCTACTGTGTTGGGACTGAGGCAAGCTTGATTGAGAGAGGCAGTCCCAACAGAGTGCAGGTGGGTGGTGCTTGGTATCAGCAAGTTAGGCAGCCAGTATGAAGCACTACACTGCCTCCCTCAGGTGGCTCTGTGTTTGTGCTGAGGGGTGGGGAAGGGAAATGGCACCGGCCAACATAGAGAAAGGGTCTCCATGAATGCTGCCTTTTAGGGAAGCCCTCCTAGAAGAGTGAATAATCTTCCCTGTGAGCATCAGGCACTCTTCAGATCACTGTTTCCATGCTATCTGCCTCTGGGGTTTTTTGCCTGCCTTCTCTCCATGAGCAGTGCAGTGCCCATAGGCTGTATCCCAGCTAAGCCCACTGACCTTCAAAACTCCAGACTCTTAAGTCCCACTGGTTGCAAAAACTCAGAGAATTCAGCCCCTCTCATTTTTCAAGCCAGCAGCTTTGGGGAAGTATTCTCTTTGTACATTCCCCTGTATGCTGTTCTCTGCTATTCTTTCTTGCCCTTTTCTGTGACCACAGCTCCCTCCTCTCTGCAACACCTATAATTCCCTTCTCCCCTAAATCATGTCTACACACTTCCTAGCTTCTTTGACGTGGCTTCTTCTCTCCATTTACCTGTGGAGTTCTGTCAGTCTACAGGTGGATTTCAGGGGTATTTAGGATGATTTAGTAGTTATCTAGTTGTGTTCTTAGAACGAGAAGAGGGGAGGGATCCTCCTACTCTGCTGCCATCTTCCCTCTCTCCAACTTTATTATATTTTAGATAAATACTCCCACTAGCGACTAGAGTATTGTTATAGGAAATAGTTAAAGCATTGCCTCTTGAATTTAACACAAAGTGTATAGAATTTCTCCAAATAAGAGGGTTAAAGTATACCTATTTCAAAATCTGCCCTACCAATTTAACATTATGAAATCTACTAAATGTATTGAGACTTTAAAGAACATTCTTAAAATCAATAAATGAAAATATTTGTGAGATATAATTAGATCTCTAAGGTTTTTCTTCCCCTTTGTGCATTGACTATAGCTTAGTTCTGATTATAATTATACTATATAAAATAGCAATATTATACTGAGTGCTCATTCTGTGCCTGACACTATGCAAAATCATGTTATGTAGATTATCTTGATTTATACATAATCCATTTGTTTGATTTCATGAAAAACTTAATAAATATTGTGTCTAGTTTACAGAGGAGGAGCCAGAGGCAAAAGAGGCAATTATCATGCCTTATTTACAAGAAGGGCTAAGGCATACTTGCTAGTAATGCTAGAAAACATTTCATCTATATCCAACAAGGGAAATGAAGAACATTCCCTTGATAAGATAAACAGATTCAAAACAATTTATTCTGTCAAGAAAAAGATGGCAAAAGAATAATCCAAAATGAATTTGTCTATATTTAAAATCTTTAAAAAAAAAAAAAAACAGCTTCTTCATAGGCATTGTTATAAGCATCATAAAAGAGATAAAAATTTAACTGATATCATTCATGGAAAAATTAAGGTCTGCAATTGGATCTATAGAGTGAGAAATATAACTCCATGACATTAATTGCCTACTGCTTAAAAAAAAGTCTTAATTTTCAGGGTCTCATGTATTTATTTTTATTTCCTTGGAACTTTCTTTTCTTCTTATAGATCATATTGTGCTACCAGTGTTTAAAATTCTCATATCATTCCTTCATTAAAAAAGTAATTTTGTTAAAGCCCTTCTTATAGAATTTTAAAAATATGATTGCATGATGGGAAAGCTTCCTTAGCATTTGCTTATTTGTCTTATTTCATAGAATTGATCATCTGAGTGGGTATGAATAGTCAGGACAAAATAGATTTTATCAAGCATTATTTTATTAACACGTAGTATCCAGCATTTCTGGTAAAGGGTTTGATGCACATCTGATTCTTATTCCTTAGTAGGTAAGTTGTTTTCTGTTCTGAAATCTTTTTGAAAAGGCTTATTTTTGAGATTCTTAAATTTCATTAGCATATATTTTTTTTTAAAGGGTTCCCAAGTCTTTTTTTTTTTTTTTTTAAGATTTTATTTATTTATTTGACAGAGAGATAGAGAGCACAAGTAGGCACAGCTGCAGGCAGAGGGAGAGGGAGGAGCAGGCTCTCTGCTGAGCAGGGAGTTGGATGCGGGGCTTGATCCCAGGACCCTGAGATCATGACCTGAGCCGAAGGCAGACGCTTAATGACTGAGCCACCCAGGCGCCCCCTCATCAGCATATATTTCAATATAGGTTATTTTTTTAATCTTTTTAATTCAGTACTTTATTTCAGAGACCTATTTCATTTTGTAAACTCAGATCTTTCTTCAACTCAGGGATATTTGTTAATGTCTCTTTGATGATTGTTTACGTTCTCTGATTTTAGGACATCTGTTAGTATTGTGTTGGACTTAATCACCACACTTCTTAATTATCTCTCATATGATCACTTTACCTTTTGCTCAATATTTTTTAGTATTTCCTAGATTTTATTTCCCTTTTGCCTGATCCATTGCATTGCTTAGTACATATACTGAAGATTTAAATTCCAGAAACAGTATTTTATTTTTTTGTTTATAACATATAAATATAATATATTAATTTCAAAATATTAAGTTATATTACTTGCTTAAACTAAATTGTAAATACAGATAAAACACTCTTTTTTCTCAAGGATGTTTCACTTGATCTGTGAAAGTTTAGTACATATTGCTTGAAAAAAAAATGTTCTGAGGTCAAATGAGTTTCGGGAACCCTATGTTTGACAAATATCAAACTTATTTCTTGAATCCATCATTTTTATTTTATTTTATTTTACAGATTTTGTTTATTTGTCAGAGAGAGAGAGAGAGAGGAAAGCACAAACAGGGGGAGTGACAAGCAAAGGGAGCAGCAGGCTCCCCGCTGAGCAAGAAGCCCAATGCAGGGCTTGATCCTAGGACCCTGGGATCATAACCTGAGCTGAAGGCAGACCCTTAACCGACTGAGCCACCCAGGTGTCCCGAATCCATTATTTTAAATAGCATTTAATAAACTCATGGACATTAGAAACTCTAAGAAGCTGTTTTATACAGAGAATTTTTCAGATTTATTTTACTAAAAATATTTATAAATCAAGAAACAAGGCACAGGGCAGTCTAAGAAATGGAAAAGTACCACTTTAGAATATATGTCATCGGAAATATATTTTTTACAGTGAGATTTAAAAAAAATTAATGTGTATTGCTAGAAATTTCTAATATCTTTGTATTAAATACATACATAAGAGCTATTTCTGAGTACAAGAGTAAGGGAATATCACTTATTCCTCCATGCCCCTTTCCATTTCCTCCTGCAGGATTTCAGAACTAATTTTTTTATATTTTTGCTTTGATGAGAGTTTGGAAGTTTGGTTGTATTTTTCTAGATGATGTAATGATATAAATGGGGTAATTCAAGGATTACTGAAAGGCTTCCCTAAGTTTATTTCAGCTTTCCTCCTTAATACTACTAAGAGAGCAGTATTCAGTCAAGATCTGTCTTTATGAAGAGTAACTGTCAACAGGGTCTAAAAGAAGCACAGTGTGAGATTTTTCTTCTATAAAATTTCTTATAATCAGATCAACAGTGGTCCATAGAAATAGCTTTGTAAAAGTAGAACTAGTCAACATACATATTGATTGACTGCCTTTGTAATAAGGTGAGCTATATGGGATACTGTTTGTTTTGTAGCTAAATTCTAGAAAAATGGCATTTGTTTATAGTGGTGACTTTTCTTCCCCCAACAGGAAGGGCAGAATATTCTCAGAAACATTAGAAATATTTCAGTGTAGTCAATTTTGGGGCTGTAAATGTATTTATTTTAATTGATTTAACTCATATGGTTACATGTTTGCAAGCCCCTTTATATGTAAATCTTTGGTGCATTATAGTGCATTATTGAATACAGTTCATTAGATAATGGAATTTTATGAACTTTATTAATTTTTTTTTCCTTTTCTTACCCAGGAGTAAATAAATAAGGTGCTCATTCTAAATAATAAATTTTGTAAACTATTGGTAAGATGGCTTTGCTAAAAAAAAAAAAGACAATCAAAAATAAATGAAAAGCTTGTTGCTATCTTCTGCCATCATCATGTTGCAGAACACAAGTTTCATATTCACATTAAAAAGACATATTGCTCATGTTGATCATTAACCAGGAAAATGAGCCATGGGGGATACATTATGCTAAAGAACAGTTAAATGAGACATATTCCCAAGACATTTGCTTCTGGAAAACAGACTATAACTAAAATCTTTTAAAACAGCATTCTGTTTTCTTATAAACTGTCACACTGAAAAAGTAAAAGTCAATACCCAAATTTGAGATGTAACCATACCTCCACATTGTGTAACCTTATATATCTGTAAATTGAAATCCTCCTTTTACATTAATTTTAGTTTTAATAGTATTCTGATAGTTGGCAAAAAAGTTGTAAATAATAGCTTTATTATATAATAGCAGACTTGGGAATTGAGATAATTCATGATCTATATTCTCAGTGTACTGCTACTTCATTTAAGATACATAGATGCAGAATGAATGCAATAATCATTCTTTATTCCCTTCTTAGGAGGTGATTTTGTCAAATAGCCATCAGTTGAAAGTCTGACTCCACCCTTTCCAAGCTGTGTGAACTTTTGTATAGTGATTTACTCATCAGAAAAATAGGACTAATAGTACCAGATATTATAAATATTAGGTGATATATTTAAAATGACACTAATAATTCACTTACCTTATTGGTTTCAGTCGATATGTGGTAGTAATTATTTAAAAGGCTGACTTTGAGAAAGTAGTCTAATTACATAAAAACTCAAGTTAATTTTTTCACTTTAGATTTTTGGTTTTTTTAAAAGATTTATTTATTTATTTATTTTAAAGAGAGAGGGGGAGAGAGAGAGAGCGAGTGAGTAGTACATGAGCTGCAGAAGAGAGAGAGAGGAAGCGGACTCCCCCTGAGTGCAGAGCCCTACATGGAACCCAGGACACTGAGATCATGACCTGAGCCTAAACCAAGAATTGGATGCTTAACTGACTGAGCCATCCAGGTACCCCTCACTTTAGATTTTTCTAAGTTTGCAAGGCTAATATAATACTTTTTCTCTTCCCTTTCACCTTTTTTTTTCTTTTCTAGGTAGTCACTAAAATATCATTTATATTTTTTCTGGTAGAAATATTAGTAGGTAATACATTTCCAACATATAAATAGCTTTTGGAATCAATAAATCCCAAAGATTACTATAAAACAGGAACTAGACTTAAAAAATTAACTTAAAAAGGCTTCAGACATTCATATAGGCCTTAGACATTTCTTACGTTATTGTCCTGAATTGCTTAATTTTAAGAATTTCTGTCTTGCCTGTACCCCTGAAACAAATAATACATTATATGTTAATAAAAAAAGAAAAAGAAAAGAATATCTGTCTTGTCTAACAACAGCAAAAAAAGGAACCTTAGGATTTGTTTCCATTACAGATTTTTTTCTCCTGCAGGCTCAATAATAACTGTGTAAGAAGTAGTAGATCTTGTAAAGTTATTTTAGTCCATTGACTACAGATACCCTAAATACTGGTATTGATATTCTGTATTGTGTTATGAAAATTTTCATAGTTTATAATGCTGAATTTGCTTTTTCTTAAGAAAATGAAGGAAAGATTGCAAATATGCAACATATAGTAGATTTTAGTGATTTTTACTTTTTATTTTTTTTGTTAAAGATTTTATTTATTTATTTGACAGAGAGAGACATAGTGAGAGAGGGAACACAAGCAGAGGAACTGGTAGAGGGAGAAACAGGCTTCCCATGGAGCAGGGAGCCCGATGTGGGGCTTGATCCCAGGATTGTGGGATCATGACCTCAGCCGAAGGCAGACGCTTAATGACTGAGCCACCCAGGTGCCCCGATTTTTACTTTTTAATTAAAATATTTGGGGCGCCTGGGTGGCTCAGTCGTTAAGCGTCTGCCTTCGGCTCAGGTCATGATCTCGGGGTCCTGGGATCGAGCCCTGTGCAGGGAGCCTACTTCTCGCTCTCCCTCTGCCTCCCCCTCTGCTTGTGCACTTTCTCTCTCTCTGTCAAATAAAATAATAAAATCTTAAAAAAAAGAGAAAGTCATTGATAGTAATGCAATAATAGCAGGGGACTTTAACACCCCACTCACAGCAATGAACAGATGATCTAAGCAGAAGATCAATAAGGAAACAATGCCCTTGAATGACACACTGGACCAGATGGACTAAACAGTTATATTCAGAGTATTTCATCCTAAAGCAGCAAAATACACATACTTTTCTAGTGCACATGGAACATTCTCCAGAATAGATCACATACTGGGACACAAATCAGGCCTCAACCAGTAAAAAAGGTAAGATCCTACCATGCACCTTTTCAGGACACAATGCTATGAAACTTGAAGTCAACCACAAGAAAAAATTTGGAAAGATCACAAATACATGGACATTAAAGAACATCCTACTAAATAATGAATGGGTTAACCAAGAAATTAAAGAATTAAAAAAATACATGGAAGCAAATGAAAATGAATACACAAGAGTCCAAAACCTTTGGGATGCAGCAAAGGCAGTCATAAGAGGGAAGTATACAGTAATACAGGCCTTTCTCAAGAAATAAAAAAAGTCTCAAATATATAACCTAAACTTACACCTAAAGGGGCTGGAAAAATAACAGCGAATAAAGCTTAAAACAAGAAGAAGAAGGGAAGTAATAAAGATTAGAGCAGAAAAAAATGATATAGAAATAAAAAATCAATAGATCAACAAAACTAGGAGCTGGTTCTTTGAAAGAATTAACAAAACTGATAAACCCACAGCCAGACTTACCAAAAAGAAAAGAGAAAGAACCCAAATAAATAAAATCACAAATGTAAGAGGAGAGATCACAACCAACACTAAAGAAATACAATCATAAGAGAATATTATGAGCAATTATATGCCAACAAATCAGGCAATCTGGAAGAAATGGGTTAATTCCTAGAAACATATAAACTACCAAAACTGAAACAGGAAGAAATAGAAAACCTAAGCAGACCCATAACCAGCAAAGAAATTAAATCAGTAATCAAAAACTCCCAACAAATAAGAGTCCAAGGCCAGATGGCTTCCCAGGGGAATTCTACCAAACATTTAAAGAATTAATGTCTATTGTTCCGAAGCTGTTCAATAAAACAGGAATGGAAGGAAAACTTCCAGACTCATTCTATGAGGCCAGCATTACCTTGATTCCAAAACCAGACAAAGACCTCACTAAAAAGGAGACCTACAGGCCAATATCCCTGATGAACATAGATGCAAAAATTCTCAACAAGGTACTAGCAAATTGAATCCAACAGTACATCAAAAGGATTATTCACCATAATCAAGTAGGATTTATTGCTAGACTGCAGGGGTGGTTGAATATCTGCAAATCAATCAAAGTGATACACCACATTAATAAAAGAAAGGATAAGAACTGTATGATCATCTCAATAGATGCAGAAAGAGCATTTGACAAAATACAGCATCCTTTCTTGATAAAAACCCTCAACAAATTGGGGATAGAAGGAACATACCTCAACATCACAAAGACCATACACAAAAGACCCCCAACTAATATCCTCAATGGGGAAAAACTGAGAACTTTTCCTCTAAGGCCAGGAACATGACAGGAATGCCCACTCTCACCACTGTTGTTTAACATAATCCTAGAAGTCTTACCCTCAGCAATCAGACAACAAAATGAAATAAAAGGCATCCAAATTGGCAAGGAAGAAGTTAAATTTTCAGTAATCAAAGGGGACACAATACTCTGTGTAGAATACCTGAAAGACTCCACCAAAAAAATTGCTAGAACTGATACATGAACTCAGCAATGTCGGAGGATATAAAATCAACATACAGAAATCTGTTGCATTTCTATACACCAATAATGAAGCAGCAGAAAGAGAAATCAAGGAATCGATCCCATTTATAATTGCACCAAAAACCATAAGATACCTAGGAATAAACCTAACCAGAGGTGAAAGATCTGTATGCTGAAAACTATAGAACACTTATGAAAAAAATTGAAGAAGACACAAAGAAATGGAAGAACATCCCATGTTCATGGATTGGAAGAATAAATATTGTTAAAATGTCTATACTACCCAAAGCAATCTACACATCCAATGCAATCCTGATCAAAATAATACCAGCATTTTTCACAGATCTGGAACAAATAATCCTAAAATTTGAATGGAACCAGAAAAGACCCCGAATAGCCAAAGTAAAACAAAGCAGGATGCATCACAGTCTCAGACTTCAAGCTGTATTGCAAAGCTGTAATCACGAGGACAGCATGGTACTGGCACAAAAGCAGACACATGGATCAATGGAACAGAATAGAGAACCCAGAATTGGACCCACAGCTATTTGGTCAACTAATCATCAACAAAGCAGGAAAGACTATCCAGTGGGAAAAAGACAGTCTCTTTAACAAATGGTGTTGGGAAGACTAGACAGCAACATGCAGAAGAATGAAACTGGACCACTTTCTTATACCATAAACAAAAATAAATTCAAAATGAATGGAAGACCTAAATGAGAGACAGGAATCCATCAGAATCCTAGAGGAGAACACAGGTAGCAACCTCTCTGACCTTGGCTGTAGTAACTTCGTACTGGACACGTCTCCAGTGACAAGGGAAACAAAAGCAAAAATGAACTACTGGGACTTCATCAAGATAAATGCTTCTGCACTGTGAAGGAAACAATCAACAAAACTAAAAGGCAACCTACCGAATGCGAGAAGATATTTGCTAGTATCCAGTACTTATAAAGAACTCATCAAACTCAACACCTAAAAACCAAATAATCCAATCAAGAAATGGGCAGAAGACATGAACAGACATTTCTGCCAGGAAGACATACAAATGGCCAACAGACACATGAAAAAATGCTCCACATCACTTGGCATCAGGGAAATACAAATCAAAACCACAACGAGATACCACCTCACACCTATCAGAATGGCTAAAATTAACAAGTCAGGAAACAACAGAAGTTGGCGAGGATGCAGAGAAAGGGGAACCCTTTTGCACTGTTCATGGGAATGCAAACTGGTGCAGCCACTCTGGAGAACAGTATGGAAGTTCCTCAAAAAGTTAAAAATAGAACTACCCTACTAGTCAGCAATTGCACTACTGGGTTATCCAAAGAATACAAAAATTCTGATTCTATGGGGCACATGCACCCCAATGTTTATAGCAGCAGTATCAACAATAGCCAAATTATGGAAAGAGCCCAAATGTCCCAGTGACTGGTGAATGGATAAAGAAGAAGGGGTATGTATGTATGTATGTATGTATGTGTGTGTGTGTGTGTGTATACACACAAAGGAATATTACTCAGGCATCAAAAAGAATGAAATCTTGACATTTGCAAGAATGTGGGTGGAACTAGAGGGTATTATGTTAAGTGAAATAAGTCAGAGAAAGACAAGTATACCATTTCACCCATATGTCTCCCATGTGTGCCGCATACATTCTGCCATTGTGTTTTGGCTGCTCTATCCTTTAGTTATCTTCAGAGGTTCTCCTTGCTTGCAGTGGGCAGTGTTTGGTCCTTAGCACGAATATGGTGAGTTTTAACTAAGTGTGCTTTGGTGTGCTTGTGATATGAGACCTGATACTACTTGCATGAGAACTGAGTTCCTGTAGAACTCTCTGGTTGGGAGACATGGTGTGGTCAGGGAGTTGTGATGGTCTTCTCAGAGAGAGGCCTACCATGCTGAGACCAATACATGCTTGTCTGAGAGAGGCAGTCCCCACAGAGTGCAGGCGGGTCGTGCTTGGTGTCAGCAAGTTAGGCAGCCAGTGTACACAGTGCACTGCTTCCCACTGGTGGCTTTGTGCTGAGGGGCAAGGGGAGGGAAATGGTGCCAGCCAGCTCCTTTGTTCAAAGAGAGGCATCTCCATGAATGACGCCTCTCACAGACACTCTATGAGAAGAGCGAATAATCTCCCCACTATGAGCCCAAGGCATTTTTCAGATCACTGTGTCCATGCTGCCTGCCTCTGTGTGGTTTGCCCGCCTTGTCTCCAGGAGCAGTGCAGTGCCCTCAGAGCTCTATCCCAGCCAAACCTGCCGACCTTTAAAACACCAGGCTTTAAGCACCACTGGTTATAAGAACTAATGAAATTCAGCCCCTCTCGTTTTCCAAGCTACTGGCTGTGGGGAAACATTCTCCTTATATGTTCCGCCATGTGCTTCCTTCTGTCTCACCCTTCTCCATGATCCTGGCTCCCTCCCTTCCACAGTCCTCATGATCCCTTTCTCCCCTACCCCAGTGTCTGCACTTCCTACCTTCTTGGCTTTGGTCCATCTTCTCCCTTTAGCTGTGGAGTTTGTTCTGTCTTCAGGTCAATTTCTGGGGTCTTTTAAATTTTTTAAATTTAAAGGCACTACAGAGCAAAAAAAAAAAAAAAACAACACCTCTGTAAAAAAAGAATGGAGTTGGAGGACTAATGTAGCCCAATTTCAAGACTTAATAGAAAGCTAAAGTAATTAGCACAGCATGGACGTGGTGTAAAGACAGAAAATATCAATGGATCAGAAAAGAGTGTTGAGATATGTATGGCCAGAAATATGACAACTGGTTTTCTACCACTTTACAAAAATAATTCAGTGGGAAAAAAAAGCTCGTGCTTTCAAAAACCAGTTCTGGAATTACTGGATATTCATAGGCAAAAAAATTAAAATAAAAACTTTGATCCAAATATTGCCTTGTTTACTAAAAATTTAATTTAAAAAATGACAGATCTAAATGAAAAAAACTTTTGTGACCTTTGGAAAGGCAAGCATTTCTTAGATGCAACACAAAAATTACAAGCCACAAAAGAAAAAATTGATAAATTGGACTTCATCAAATTTTAAAACTTGTGATCTTTGAAAGACAATGTTGAGACGATGAAAAAATGAGCCATAAATGGAGAGAAAAAAAAATTCAAATCGTTTATCTGATAAAGGACTTACATCCAGAATACACAAAGAACTCTCAAAATTCAACAAGATATCAAGCAACACAATTTTAAAATGTGCAAAAAATTTGGACAGACACTTCACCACAGAGAGATATATATGGCAAATAAGCACATGAACAGATGTGTAACAACAGTACTCATTACGGAAATGCAAATTTAAAACTATGAGATATCACTACACACCTATCAGAATAGCCAAATTTAACATGACTAACCATGCCAAGTGTTGGGGAGTATGTGAAGGCAGTGCAATTCTTATACACTACTAGAAGGAATATTAAGTAGTACAACCACTTTGAGAAAGCTGGTGGTTTCTTAAAATGTTAAATAAACACCCTGGACATAAACTGCAAGCCCTTGTACAAGATAGGTTACCTTCCAAGTGTTTCACAAAGCACAGTAACAAGCTTCTGAAGTTCTGGACAACTGACGGTGAATATTTGTGAAAGAGGGGCTGGATGACTCCAGGAAGAGGTACCACTTTGTGAAGATCTGATCATTCACAGCCCTAAGGAGTGCATTCTCCCCATGAATGCTCACAGAGACCCCCAACCTGCCCCCACAAAGTCAGAAAAAACTGACCAAGAGCAGACCTATTTTCCACACTCTCACCAGCCCAGCTAGCACAGAGGGCATTCATAGAGGACATTGAAGCCCACGTGACTGAGCATCCCTTGGCTCTCTACCCAAGTCTGGAGAACAATCTATCTACCTGCAGACCTCTTATAAAGGTGATAGAAGTGGGGCGCCTGGGTGGCTCAGTTGGTTGACCGGCTGCCTTCGGCTCAGGTCATGGTCCCGGGATCCTGGGATCGAGCCCCGCATCGGGCTCCCTGCTTGGCGGGAAGTTTGCTTCTCCCTCTCCCATTCCCCCTACTTGTGTTCCCTCTCTCTCTGTGTCTCTCTCTGTCGAATAAATAAAAGTAAAATGTTAAAAAAAAAAAGGGTGCTAGAAGTGCTCAATCCTGACAGGAAGCCGGAGGACACATGGGCTTATTGTCAGAATAGTGAAAAAAGAATGAAGTCCCCCCTATAAAGCTTTGTGAGAAACATCCTGCCAAAGTCAACCTGGAACTTCCCAAGAAGACTCCTGTATCACATCCAGATAAATTGCCTAATGAGGAAAAGAGGTCAAGCACAAAGGCTTTGCTCAAAAATCCTCCTCTTCATAGAAAAATACCCAGAGGAATTCGTAAATTCTGCAAATGGGTTGCCACTTTTGGAGACTTGGGCACTGACAAGAAGTTCATCATGAAATAGTTTGATGTTGGCTATGAGTGCAAACCAACTGATGACGTGGTCTGCATGAAGAAAGTAAACCAGGTTCTTTCGGAGCTGAAGTACAGAATGGGGCTAAATAAAATGGAGGAAATAAAATTATCCTTACAGGAACAAAACTGGGAGAGGAAACCCCAGACACCACAGAAACCTTATAAACCCAACTGGATGAAAGATGAGGTATGGAGCATGGTACCTGAATCCCAAGTTGTGGAAAAAGCTAATAAATAATGAACCTTTAATTGACCCCAAGATCTTACTTAAAGCTCAAGAGGGGAGTTTTGGAACAGGATATTATTCCTCAACAGAATATTCTTGAAGGTCTTTATGGAACAATTGCCTTTAAAGATTTCATTCTAAGCAAGGGCTACAGGATGCCGGGCTTCCTTGAGAAGTTGTTCACAAGGAAGGGGTGGAAGGAAATGATTCTAAGACTCCTATATACCAAGTAATAAAAATCAACTAAAATGTAGAAGATGCACAGGAAGATAGTTAAACATTTCTCTTTTTCTACTTATTTGGCAATTTCTCTCTTTCATTTTAACGTCAATCAGAATTCATGATGAGTGTCCCACCATGTTTTTACAACTGTAATTCCACAACATTCATCAGTTTAACACCTAATGCTTATAAACATTCCTCAGTGACTTTCTGCTTAGTTCATCAATATTTTATATTTTATTAGCTATGAAATCAATATTCACATATACTCTTCACATTTTTGTAGCATTGTGAATATTACATTGTTATATTGATTATTTGTAAAAATAAAGACATAATTAAAAGCAGAATTACTCTTAAAAACAGAAATGATCTAGTTATATCATCTGTAATATGAGAGGAATCTTAAAATAATTGTACTAAAAGGAGACTTGTATAGCTCCACTTATATTAACTGTAACAAAATAATTATGACAAGTATTTTGTTAACTAAAAATTGAAATCTTTTTTTAATATATATATTTAAGATTTTATTTATTTTTTTTTGAGAGAGAGAGAAAGCACAAACAGGGGGAGCTACAGAGAGGGAGAAACAGGCTCCCCGCTGAGCAGGGAGCCCAACACGGGGCTCGATCCCAGGACCCTGGGATCATGACCTGAGCTGAAGGCAGACGCTTAACTCCTGAGCCACCCAGGCGCTCCCCAAAATTTAAATCTATAATCAAAATAATGTTAGGTTTCTTTAACAATGAAATTATTATCTCCCCTTTTAAGATTCCATCAAGCCCCCAAAACCAGTTTGAAAACTACTTACCTAAATTACAGGTAAAACTTGAGTTAAGCCATTGTATCATATCTCCCTATTAAATGTTTTTTAAGTTTCACAATATGCATAAAAATTCACCACCAAGGAATATTTCCATATCATATAACACAGGTGCAAAATAAAATAGCAGGGATCTTCAAGTCCCTGACAAATCTAGTGTACACAGTAGATCTGTGTGAGCAAAGCTACAGAGCAATATCAAAAATCCTCACATATCTATTCAAGTGAAATTAATCTTTGCATTTCATGAATAGCAATTTAAAATAAGAACTCAAGCAACTTCTTTACATTTCCAAAATAACAGCTAAAACTGTCTGGGACAGGAAAATTTGTAGCTTGAATGATTTGTAGTGCAGATCTAGAGGACACTTCTGTTTCCATTAAGGAAGGAATTCATCTGTAAATGGAAGTTTATGTATATATTTCATCCTAATAGGATTGGATAAATATCTGTTTATGTGCAAATTTCCTATTTTAAATAAAGGTTGTCTGTGACCATCTCATGCCTGAAGAAGTAGGTCTTTTCTATGTATTTTTGTAAGTGAAGGCCTAGAATTTCTCACCATAACCTTAGGTCCATGTCAGCACTGTATCTTCTGCAATGGTTTCCAAAGTAGTCTCTCTTCTCCTTACATTTATTTTTCTAAAATATAACTCTAGTCAAATTCACTTGCTTGTTAATTCTCCAGGTTCATCTAAACTTACTTATACACATAAACACACCTCCCACATACATACAGCCACACAAACATGCTCCTGCATTCCAGATCCAGTCAATACATCCTTTCATACCTCTGTTGGCCTTCCCTATTGATAGGACTTCACTCAGGCCACTGTGATCCCATTTCAGTGCTCTCCCCTTTAAGGCCAATTTTATGATTGCTTTTTTTTAATACCTTATGTTTTTAGACAAGGACTCTCCTTTTCTAATTACCTTCTACTAAAGAACTCACTCTAGTATCCTAGAGAAGTGAGTCACTAATGCCTTCAAAATCTGGGAAATCCCTGTACTTACTTATTCAGACATCAAAGAAGCCATTATTATGCTCTCTGGCCTAAAATTATCTGGTTTCTGTGGCTCTCCCTTCAAGCCTGGGGCTTCATGCGGCAGCATTCACCCTTACACATTTGTTGTTCAGGTCCATAAAATCTACTTTTCCACATTTTGGTTATGTGACCTTGCATTTCATAGAACATGTCTCCTCATCTGTAAAATGGAAACAATATCATCAAACTCAGATTTGGGTGACAAGGGAGTACTTTACATAAATGCTTAATACCACAAGCATCACAGAACAATACTCAGCATATATCTATGGAAGATAGGAGGGAGAGGGAAAGGAAGAAGAGTACTAAAAAAGCAAAGAGAAGCCAAGAAAAAGTAGCTTTAATGGTATTTATCCTGTGTGATAGTCTTCAACTAAATCCCACTCAATCTTACTTGATTAAAATGAAAAGGTATATTTGCAAAATAAGAGTCACTAGTAAAGCTTCCTATTGCTTACTGGTGATGGCTACTTTCAGCAAAATAAACTTTGGAGAAATTATGTGGGTTTTTCCAATGCCATAATTACCTGCATTGGTATTAGTTGTCATACAGAAATAAACAGAAGCAGTGTTGGATCTTTTTGGATTTTAAGCACCAGTGAGACTTCAAAATATAACCTGACCTCAAATCTGCAGTTTTTAGGAGAGGAAAATGAGGAGAGCTTGATATATAATTATGTTAGTATAGACTCTTAAAGTTCTCAAAGCCCATTCATAATCTTCATTTTTCTTCTTGAGGTTTACAACATAGACAAACCCAAAAGTATTATTATCTCCATTTTATAACTAAGAAAATTCCAGATAACTTGAGTTATCTTAAGTGTGGGATCCAAGTCAAAATCTCATTATGTGTATTATTTTCACACTGACATGTAGCAATATCATGGACAATGAAACAATCACCTTGAAACCCTGGACTCCAACTAGCATGCAAAACTAAGGTATGAGAAGAACATATGCACCTGGGCCTCTAATAAAAAAAAAAAAAAAAGGAAGACATTAAAATATACTTTCATTTTCTGGAGCCACTCGTACCTTGCTCTTCCATCTTGACTGTTAGAGCAGCTAGAGCTTTGTCATTTATGTGGGAGGAACGGAGATAAATTCCACTCTGGAAAGATATAAAGCCACAAACCAAATGGAATTTGATTGAATGGCTGGTGACACTCATGCCATGTTCTCCTGATCTCATCATTTAAGCAGAGGTTAAGGATATTGTCCTCTTGTCAATCTATCATTAGAATAAATAAGGAACCTTTATTGTGTATAATAAAAACTATGCCTTTAAGAAAACTATTTAGCATAATTTCTTCAACAGACATTTGCATCATGAGGAAGAAATTGACTTCACAGGGAAGAACTGAAAGATAATGAAATAGCCATTCCTGTTGTTTAATATTTTATAAAATGGGAAACCTCTGATTTCTTATTTATCCTTTTACTATTTACTTTTTTGCCCAAGCACACAGTACACAACTTTTTGAATCAAACTGCAAAAAAGAAAAATTATTGTAACTTATCCGTTCTATTTAAAAAAATTTTTTTTTTTCTATTTGTAAAACCCTTTGTGAAAACAAGCATTGTATAATTATCAAACAATGCTAACCAGGTTATGTTCATATTAAAGTTGTTTTTAAGTAAGCATTTGCTTAGGTTAGGAAAATACACTACATTGCAGGAAATTTTCTGTTAAAACTTCCTTTGATGATATATATGCCCATGTAAGCCTCTGCTTTAAGCCAGCCATGCCCCTGAAGTTGATGGTACATTATACAAATATTACAATAATCAGTTGTATTACAGTGTCACATAAGGGATAACAAAGCCTTTGGAGAATTTGGCTCTAGGAATATATACTTTGATAAAAAAGAAAATTATTTTTCATTTCTGAGAGTTTGCATGAAAGAGTATTAAGAGCACAACCTTTGGAGGTAGGCAAAAATGAATTCATATTCCAGCACTGCCATGTTCTAATCCTGTGGCTATAGGCAAGTTGTTCTGCGGAATGATATCTCATCTCAAACTTGGAATAACAACACCTATTTCACTTGGATTTTTGAAGATAAATGAGGTTGTGAGTGCTTATAAAAATCTTGATTGTCAATTAAATTTCCCCTTTTATCACTTTGTAATGAGGGATGTTGTGCTAAACATGAAATATCTCTTTGCTTTAAATTCCCAAAGCATAAAGAGGAAACTTAAGGAAACATCAGACCAAGCTTGATTAATTTCTCTAATTCTAGTGTTTAGACCCACGTACATGATCAAAGAACCACAGGAGCAAATTAGAATATTCTACCAATATGCCTTCCCTACCCATTCAGTCATTAAATAAAATAAGACTAAACTTTATAGAAAATTTTGAGAAATGAAATTGTTCTCAAGCACCACAGAGAAGTATACTACTTTTCTATGTAACATAAGTTTTGAGCTCAATAAGAACTGTGTGAAGTGTGCCTTATTGAACATCAGAAGATAAATGATATCAGAAATATGTCCCTTGCTAATATTCAAAAACACATATTTTCAAGCATTGGCTGGAGAATTTAAAAAATTAATCATGATCTTGTGCCACTGTAATTTAAAAACTGACCACTTACTTTTTCATTTTCAAATTCTTCCTGACGGGTGAGTATGAAGGAAAATACGAACACATTGTGAATATCATAAATTATACAATGTTGAGTGATTATTGAGTGTCATAAAAATAAAGAACTAAAAATCACCCCATTAAGGATAATTCTGATCTAAATGTATGTGAAAACACATCCACTGTGTAGTATCAGAGAAGCACAGTTCAACCTGACTTCTTTCAACCTTAAAATACATTCTTAGCCAGAGAAAATAAAGGGTTAGATCATTTAATACAATGAAAATAGTTGGATTTTTATTAGCTTTCAGTAGCTGGCCCCCATATATTTGTAGCAGTTGAAGAGTTCCTTATGATGGCACATTACCTACATCAAAGGCAGCAGTGATAGGCTTCATTTCTCAAAAAACACTTGGAGAAAGAGGGCCAATTCTCATTAACAAATTTGATAAAGAAGGTCAGAATATTACCATAGGCACCTGGTGAAATGGGGTAAGGTTGGGAAGGTAGCAGAGCAAATTCCTAGACAACAGAGGAAAAAAATTTAGTAGATTAATTGGTCCCTAAATTCATATTGTGGGCTCTAGCTTGCAAATGGAGTATTGGTTTAGAAAGAGCCATTCTGAGTCCTTAATTTCCAGTCTTTTGTCATGTGAGCAGTTGAATGCTACATGTGGTTCTAATTATACTAATTATACCTCATCTACCACATTCTTTCTTGCGTCCAGGGAGAAGTGAATAACATCTAAAAAGCATTGAGAAAAGACATGGAAACAATCTAAGTGTCCCTTAATGGATGAATGGATAAATAAAATGAAAAAAAAAAAAAAAAGAGCCAAAGGCAGATGCTTAACTGACTGAGCCTCCCAGGCACTCCTGTCAATGAGTTTCTTTAAGTTTGTTATTGACTTATATATTTGGCTGCTCTCAAGTTGGGAGCATAAATAGTTATAATTGCCAGATTTTCTTTTTGGATAGACCCCTTTATTATGATATAGTGCTCTTCTTCATCTCTTATGACAGTCTTTGTTTTAAAATCTAGTTTGTCTAAGTATGGGTACTCCAGCCTTCTTTTGATGTCCATTACCATGATGTTTCTCCACCCCCTCACTTTCAATCTGGAGGTGTCTTTGGGTCTAAAATGAGTCTCTTGTAAGCAGCATATCGATGGGTCTTGTTTTTTTTTTTTTTTATCCATTCTGATACCCTATGTCTTTTGATTGGAGCATTGAGTTCATTTACATTCAGAGTAATTATTGATAGATATGAATTTAATGCCATTGTATTACCTGTAAACTCGCTGTTCCTATAGATTGTCTCTGTTCCTTTCTAGTCTTTGTTGCTTTTAGTCTCTTTCCCACTCAAATGGTCCACTTTAATATTTCTTGCAGAACTGATTTAGTGTTCACAAACTCCTTTAGTTTTTGTTTGTCTTGGAAACTCTTTATCTCTCCTTATTCTGAATGATAGCCTTGGTAGATATAGTATTCCTGGATGTATATTTTTCCCATTTAGCATGTTGAATATATCATGGCCCTCTCATCGGGCTGCCAAGTTTCTGTGTACAGGTCTGCTGCTAACCTTATGTGTCTACCCTTGTAGGTTAAGGACCTTTGTTCCTAACTCCTTTCAGAATTCTCTCTTTATCGTTGTATTTTGCAGGTTTCACTATGATATGTCTTGGTGTTGACCTGTTTTTGTTGATTTTGAGAGGAGTTCTCTGTGCCTCTTGGACTTGATTTCCTGTTTCCTTCCCCAGATTAGGGAAGTTCTCACTACAATTTGTTCAGATAAAACTGCCACTTTTCCCACTCTTCTTCTTCTGGGACTCCTGTGATTTGGATATTATTGAGCCTTGTGGAATCGCTGTGTTCCTTAAATCTATATTCATAATCTAGTAGTTTTCTTTCCCTCTTCTTTTTAGCTTCATTATTTTCCATAATTTTATCTTCTGTAACACCTATTCATTCCTCTGCTTCTTCCATCTTTGTTGTGATTATATCAGTCAGTTTTGCATCTCAGGTATAGCATTTTTTTATTTCAGCCTGACTAGGTTTTAGGTCTTTTCTCTCTGTAGCAAGGGTTTCTCTAGTGTTTTCTATGCCCAGGTAGTATCCTTACGACTATGATATGCTATGTCTTTCAAGCCCAGGTAGTATCCTTATGACTATTGTTCTAAATTCTTGTTCAGACACATTGCTCATATCTGTTTTGAGCAAATCCAGGGCTGTGATTTCTTTTTGATCTTTCTTTTGGGAAGAACTCCTCCATCTTATTATTATGTCTAGGTTTCTGTATTTTGTGTGTTATCAAAGCTTGTTATGTTTCCTGCTCCTGAGAATAATACTATATTAAGAAGGGGTCATACACTGTCCAGGGCCTGGCACTTACGGAATTGTTTCTGGTGTACGCCATGTGCACTACTCTGTTGTGTTTTGGCTGCTCTTTCCCACAGGTCAGTCTTCTGCAGAGTTCCTACTTGCTTGTAGTGGGGAATGTTTGGACCTTTAACTCGGTGTGCTTTGATTTGTTAAGATGTGCCTGATTTTTTTTTTTTTTTTTGTAAAGCCTGATCCAAGAAAAGAGAAAAGGAAAAGGAACAATAAGCAAGCAAACAAACAAAAAACTATAAGCCTGTTTCCAGAAAAAAAGAAAGGAAGAAGGAAAAAGGAAAAGAAAAAAAAATGAGATAAGGGAACAAACCAACAATTGAACAAAAAACTGTAAGCCTGATTACAAAGTAAATAAATAAAAAACAAAGAAATAAATAAAATAAAGCCAGAACTGAAGCTGACACTCTGGAGCACTCTATGATCAGGAGACTTGGTACTTACGGTGGCCTGTGCTGGTCTTCTGAGGGAGAGGCCCACTATGCTGGCTTACAGTCAGACCTGCCCTAGTAAAGATTCTCCTGCCATGCTCAGGGAGGGTGGGGATCTGGTGTAAGTGACTCCAGCCTCCACTGGGGATGCTGTGTTTCTGAAATCTGATCCTGCTGATAAGTGGGGATGGGTGGGGTTGAGTGGGGGGAGGGGGGAATGGCAGAAGATGACATTACCCTGTCTCCTCATTCCTAGGGAGGGAAACTACTGGCCGCCACTGTTCAGGAGGCCCTCAGAGAAAACCGAACTATGTCCCTTCCTGTGTCCCAGGCTTTGGTCAGATCCCTGCCCTTGCCCTGTCTATGCCTGGGCCATTGGCACTGCCAGTGCCACAGTTATCTTGTGTTTTACCTTTGGTTGGCAGTTAGGATTCAAAATTCCAAATCTTTTTAAGATTTATTTATTCTAGAGAGGGGTAGAGAGAGAGAGAATGAGCAGGAGGGGCAAAGGGAGAGGGAGACAGAATCTCAAGCAGACTCTGTGCTGAGCATGGAGGCTGATGAGGGGCTCGATCCCAGGACCCTGAGATCATGACCTGAGTTGAAATCAAGAGTTGGACATTTAACCGACTGAGCCACCCACGCACCTCTCAAAACTCCAAGTCTTAAAGGACCTAACAAGGTGCAGACTTGTTCCCCTCCCCTGGAGGAGTGCCTTGCAGCACTGCACCTGGCACTGTTCTGTCCCAGAAAAACAGTCGCATGGCCGTACAGGTGCCTGGAGTCTATGGTGAAGCACAGCAAAATGCTGCGACCAGGTTATCTGCCCTCTGGATAGGCCTCAGTCCCCTGCTGTTGAACGGCTTTTCAGTGGTGCCCAGTGGGCCTTTTGTCCTTAGAGAGGCAATATATCCTCTTCCAAATGTATTCCAGGAAGGGGAACATTCTCTCCCAGTCCGACCCAGGGGTCCCCATTCCATGGCATCTTGCACAAACACTAAGAGCTGCTCTCTCCCCCAGTCTCTCCCTCTCTCCCTGACTTCTCTCTGTGAAAAGGGCTCCCTCCCTTCCATGGCACCATGGCTTTTCTCACCCCCAATTCATTCTCCAAACCTTGCATCTGCCATGTTCTCTCTCTCCAATTGTGCAGATTGTTTTCTTAATTCTCAGATTGATTTCCTAGTTGTTCAAAATGATTTTATGTTGATCTATATCTGTTTGAGGGATGAGGCAAAATCAGGGTCCCCCTACTGCTTCACCATCTTAACTCCTCCCCTCGCCCCGATGTTTTACAATTTTGATGCAGCATAGCTTTTCTTTTGTCATAACCAATAATACTGTAATACACAAATTACAGATTAGGTGTAATTCTCCAACTGTGGGTACATCTTCTGTCTTTTTTTCTTTTTTTTTTAAAGATTTTATTTATTTATTTATTTGACAGAGAGAGACACAGCGAGAGAGGGAACACAAGCAGGGGGAGTGGGAGAGGGAGAAGCAGGCCTCCCGCAGAGCAGGGAGCCCGATGCGGGGCTCGATCCCAGGACCCTGGGACCATGACCTGAGCCGAAGGCAGACGCTTAACGGCTGAGCCACCCAGGCGCCCCCATCTTCTGTCTTTTCTTAAAATCAATTTTTTCATTCATTCATTCATTTAACACATACTTGTTAAGTTCCATTTTGTGTCAGGCCGTGTGCTGGATCCTCAAATTAGTGCAGTTAAAGATACAAACACTATGTTTTCTTTATAATCAGATCCCCATCAGTTCTTTGCCAGATGAAATAATTTTTTCATATGAATTATTTAAAATATTTTGTTCAAACTTCATCCTTGAAGTATGTCCTTTCTGAGTAAGTGTTGAGTGAGGCAGGTGGAGATTGCAAATCAATGAAGTAGAACTAAATATATCAGTACAACTAAGATGACCAAAGATTGGTGTCAGAAGCTGAAGTATGAAGCAAAAAAGTAAAAATTCAGATTATCATTCAGTGAGGACTTGGTTTATTCTAGCAATTATTGTTTGTAACTGTTTTTACTACTCTTGCTATCTTTCTCTGCAGTTTGAAGCACAGGCAGAACATCTCTGCTTAAGGTCTAGCACAAAGTGACATTTTCATATAAAGAAGAAAAAATGATTAGCAAATTGCCTAAAGTTAATGGCCAGTATAGGAAAACATCTGATATTCCAACATCTTTGAAGGTTCCCTATCTTCCCACTTCATCAAAAGGCATGTACTTTTTCCATATAGGAAAGATAGATAGACAACAGAAATTATACACACCCGTTATTACAATTATTAAGTGAAATCTCATGAATAAGCATTATGTGTTCCAAGTAATGCTTCCAGAGCTCACTTCACTCTTAAATGAAAGGGATTACATTAGTGTATGAAAATCAGTATCTTCCATATCTGGGCTATTATAAATAATGATACAGTAAACAGAGGGGTGCATTTATCCTTCCGAATTAGTGTTTTTGTTTGCTTTGAATAAATACCCAGTGTTCAGTGATAGATGAATAGATAAAGAAGATGTGGTATATATATACAATGCAATATTACTCAGCCATAAAAAAGAATGGAATCTTACCATCTGTGGCAATGTGGATGGGCCTAAAGGGTATTACGCTAAGTGAAATAAGCCAGACAGAGACAAATACCATATGATTTCACTTATATGTTGAATCTGACAAACAAAACAAATGAACAAATAATAACAACAAAGAGAAACAGACTCATAGAGAACAAACTGGTGGTTGCCAGAGGGGAGGGGGTTGGAAGATGGTTAAAAAGGGGGATTAAGAAGTACAAACTTCTAGTAAAATAAGTCATGGGGATAGAAAGTACAGCATAGGGAGTGGCGCCTGAGTGGCTCAGTTGGTTAAGCATCTGACTCTTGATCTCAGCTCAGTTCTTGATCTCAGGGTTGTAAGTTCAAGCCCCATGTTGAGTTCCACCCTGGGTGTGGAGCCTACTTAAAAGGAAAAAAATAAGTGCAGCATAGGGAATATAGTCAATAATATTGTAATATGCTTATTGTGGTGAGCCTTTTGTAGTGTATATAATTGTTGAATCATTTTGTTGTACGCCTGAAACTAATTTAATATTGTAGGTCAACTGTACTTCAATTAAAAATAAAACATGGAAAAAGAAAAAAATCAACATCTTCCAATTATCCATCCTACTCTAGCCATGGAATTCAGTGTTAGGAGATATGGCTATTGAAAATTAGCGTACTGAGGTTGTTTAACATCTCCCAAAGTCATATTTCTGAAAAGTGATTATTGATATATAATGCCCATCTCTTTGCTCAATTGCCCCATTTTTTTGCTTCTTAAAGTAATAGGAAGCATGCTAATGTTGTGTCTTAAAGGTGATTGTTACCATAACTTTGGTCTTTTATACCAACACACAATAAAAAATATATTTGACATCTTGGAATCTAGCAAAAAATTTCAATATCAGATTATTTCATTAGTTTCCCCTTTTAGTTTTCTTTTTAGTTTTTTTTTTTTAAATCAGCATGACATTGTTTATTCTCTATACCCGTGGCTTCTATATGTCACTTCTCTCTCCTTTGACATCTATCAGATATTCATATATAATTATGCTTCTAGTTAGGCGTCTGCTTTTCCACGTTTTCCAAATTTAGTTTCCCTTGTTTAATAATTTTTCATAAATCATTCCAGGCATGCATCATCTTGTTCATCTTCTCTGAACTTCAATTTCATCTAATTTTGCCCTTAATTTTCACTCTGGAAACATTGCAAAGTTCATTCTTGCTAAAATCTCAAGAAAGTTCATATTTTATTACTTGAATAATCAAATGAAAAGAACATGGAATTTTAGATTTATATTTGGACTTGCAAAAGGAAACACAACCAAAATGCTGTGTTGTGTAATGTACAACTGTATAGGTAAAAAGAATCAGCAAAGTATTATATAAGACTGATGAATCACGGACCTGTACCTCTGAAACCAATAATACATTATATGTTAATTAATTGAATTAAAATTAAAAAAAAGAATCAGCAAAATTGCAAGCAGAATTCAGTAATCACCAAAACTTTGTGAATTTTAGAAATTAAGTAAAGATAAAGTTCAGCTTTCAACTATTATGAGAAGCACAGATTCTTTAACAACACAATATTTTGTATAGGAGAAATATCAAAGTACAAACTCATTTTTGATTTCTCAAAAGGGAAACATCTTTTGTCTTTTCAAAAATATGCTAAGTCTAGGGGCGCCTGGGTGGCTCAGTCGGTTAAGTGTCTGCCTTTGGCTCAGGTCATGATCCCAGGGTCCTGGGATCGAGCCCCGCATAGGGCTCTCTGCTCAGGGGGGAGCCTTCTTCTCCCTCTCTCTCTGCCTGCCACTCCCCCTGCTTGTGCTCTCTTGTGCTCTCTCTCTCTCTGTCAAATAAATAAATAAAGTCTTTAAAAAAATATGCTGTCTTTTTTTTTAAAGATTTTATTTATTTATTTGACAGAGAGAGAACACAAGCAGGGGGAGCAGCAGAGGGAGGGTGAGAAGCAGACTCCCTGCTGAGCAGGGAGCCCGATGCGGGGCTCGATCCTAGGACCCGGATCATGACCTGAGCCAAAGGCACATGCCCAACTGACTCAGCCACCCAGGCGCCCCAAATATACTAAGTCTTATATGTGTTACTTTACTTATATTTGCCGAGATTTTCAGTGTTGCACATTAGGAAAAAGCATAGTATTCTGATAGCTTCTCTTCCTTCTAGCATGTCTCCTCTGCTTTCTATTTTGATTTAGAACAATCTCCTTTTTAAAAAATAACAGCTTTAGGGGCGCCTGGGTGGCTCAGTTGGTTAAGCGACTGCCTTCGGCTCAGGTCATGATCCTGGAGTCCCAGGATCGAGTCCCGCATCGGGCTCCCTGCTCAGCAGGGAGTCTGCTTCTCCCTCTGACCCTCCCCCGTCTCATGCTCTCTCTCTCTATCTCATTCTCTCTCTCAAATAAATAAATAAAATCTTTAAAAAAAAAAATAACAGCTTTATTTTGACATCATTCATATACCATACAGTTAACCCATTTCAAGTGAATAATTCAATAGTTTTTAGTATATTCACACGGTTGTACAACAATCACCACAACCAGTTTGAGAGCATAATGTTGTCATCTCCAGAGAAAATACATTTAAAATGAATCTTTCTGCATTGCTCTTTTATCCACCTCTGTCAAAAAGTTGTCCATCTTTCAGGGATCCCTCAAATACCACCTTCTCCTTCATGAATCATTTTATAATCTCGGGAGGTAAAAGAAGTATTTCCATCACTGCCTATATTAGCAGTTTGGAAGTCTTCTATAACCATATCCCATTAAACTTTGCTTTAGAGTTATTTTATGTATGCTTTTCTAATGTACTATTCCTTGGGCTCTTTGCAGGCAAGATTTCTTTTTTATTGATACATTTCCACAGTACTTAGCACAATTCCTTGCATATAATAGGATCTTAAATTTTTGTTGAATTCAAGTGAATACGTGTTCTGTCCCAAAGTACACATACTTTGTATCCCTTAAAGAATTCTAAAACATAAAACATTCAGAACTGACCATGGGGTAATTTAAATTTGCTTTTCATTCATTCTTTTACTGGACCATTGAAACACTATATTTTATCTTCTAATTATGGGATCTAACAAAATGAGCAAAGCTGATCTTTCAGTCTTCACTATGACTGAAGCAACAGCATGGGGTTGCAGGGTAGGTTACATTGATTTACTGCTAAGTAAATGGAGACTTGTGGACTAGTCATGTTAGGTTGCGATATTGCTTCTATTTGGAATAGATTCACTTAGTTAAGGGGAAAATAAAATCTTTTCCTCCTAGGAGCTTTAACAGATTATGTTTACTTCTACTTTGGTTAAAATGAATACTTATGAAACAGTAAAATTTTCAAGGAATAGGTAGCATTAATAAACACTGATTTGCATTGATTCAATAATTTAGAGTATGAAATGTGGTCTGAGAAATGTTATGAGTATTCATAGTCATTTAGAGATTTTTGCCAGAGCTATTTGGAAATGTGAAGTAGAAAACAGATGAGATTTGGACCTGATGGTAAACAGCCCTTAGATTTGCCATGAGGCAGCATAGGATCTATTTTCTTCTATAATATAAAAGATAATGGGCAATTTGAGTATCATTTTTGCACACTCTTATAGACTTGTTTTCTGATCTGTACATTTTGTTTCTGTGGTAAGGCATGATTCATTTCAAATTTATGTTATACTTTGTGATGGGTTTTAAAAAATTGGTTCATATTGTTTTGGTTGTTTTGGTTTTTTCCCCCATCTACTAGAATATATTGGCATAGAGTTATGACAAGGGACTATAAGCACATACATACACACAGACACACACCCACAGAAACACCAATAGAACATAAAATAAGAAAAACCCTTAGGGTCTTTCTAATATTATTCTAAAGCCATTTTTCACATTTCAACCTAAAGCTGTGCTTGAACAAATTCATCAAATAAGAGAATAGTTCTTTATGATGAGAGATTTTTTTCTGATTTCATGTCTGATGATAAAAATATTGCTCTTACATTCCCAGGATTGCCTTCCTAAAATTGATAATTTTTATTAGTGATATCTAATTGAGTTTTAAAAATGATTAAAACTGTGACTTTATAAATCAGGTGAAATTGCTACAACACATGGTATATATGTAATCCATAAATAAAAGGTAACAAAAATTTGGGGCTCAGGTAAAGCTCAGATTCACTTTAAAACAATTAATAGTTCATTTTCTAAGAGAATTTCTGCATATCTTTAGCCTAATTGACACAGTGCTAATAAATTCTGTTGTTTGTCTTTGTATTTGTGTATGTGTATGTATTTACTTATTTTTTACAAGAGAGCTAGAAGTGATACAACGTTGGTGGGCTTGTTCCTCTTTGAACCTCCTAGCATCTAATATATGGGAAATTCTGCTTGTTGCCTGAATTACCTCTTAATTTTCTAGATTTATTTGACTGAACATCCTGGCTAGATACTGTTGTTCTTTTTCACTGTTTACTTGTATTCTTCTTGAAACTGAGATCTAATTAGAAGATTTAGCAACATGAACAAAGCTGGACTTTCAGTCTTTGCAGTTGTTCAAGTAATCATTAATTCAATTAAGATAGAATTATCATCTTAAAAGTCCTCATCACAAGAAAATTTTTGTAACTATCTATAGTGATGGATGTTAATTACACTTATGGGGTGATCATTTTGCAGTATATACAAATATCAAATTGTAACAAAACCCAAGTTCATCTGCCTGATGTGCAGGGAAGACAATCACTGAGACATTGAGTATGCAGCAAGGAAAGGGTTTATTCAAAAGGCAGCCAAATGAGGAGATGGGAGGGCAAGCCTCAAATCTGCCTCCCTACAGGAGGTCAGGGAAATTTAAAGGCAAATGAAAAGGCCTGGGTAAAAAGTTGCAGCTGTGCTTATTAGCCTACAGCTGCACTTAGTGGTCCCATTAACCTTTTGGTTACCAGTTTCAAAATCGTTGTATACCTGAAACTAATATAATGTTATATGTCAATTATACCTCAATAAAAAAAATTAAGGCATATACAAAGAAAAACCTGGACCTCAGTACCCTCTGACACCAAGTAACTTTTCTTTTTTTAATACTTTTTGTGTCCCTGAAGCTGCCTTTCAAAGTGGCTAATGTCCCTTCCCCTCTAAGGGTCTGGGAAACTGCTGGAGACACTCTGGATGCTGGAAGGAGAAAAGCTGATGAAGTTCAAAATTGGCTAGACTGTGTCACAGTGGTCGTGGAATATCCGACAAGCTAAAGGAAGAAAAGATTCCAAATAACCAACACCTTATCTTCCACAGCAAGCTTGCCTCCTTCCTCAGTGCTGACAATGGATCTAGAGCAGATTGATCTGTACTCAGGGGCCTGTTTCTTAAGAAGTCATTGTGCACATTCATGGATAAGAATATGGGTACTAAGCACTTAAATAAGAGTTTCAACAGTCTCTTTCTTAATCTTTCACTTAGCAATAAATGGCTTTGACAAACATCTCTGAGCGCTGGTGCATGTGCGCATGCACACACACACACAATGAGAGCAAGATGGAGGGCAAGCATATGTTTTATTGCTTCTCTGTCCTTATTCAGAAGAATGTAAGAAAACCATGTTTTCCTCAGCCCTTAGTCTGTCCAAAGAACCAGGCTTCAGGTTATCTGCTGAAGAATTAATATTTAATCACATTTAGTCAACCAGTGTAATCAAATGTCTATTGAGTGCTCACTACATTCAAGGGGTTTTTGATACAACTTCTGGGTTGAATATTAAATTTCCATATTTAAGATTGCTTCTTCCTATATCTTGCATTCATTATCCAAAATTGATCCTTTCAGTATTGCTTACATTTTGAGTTATCTCTATTGCAAATTTTCTTGACTTTTCTTTCCCACCTCTAACCTACCTGCTTCTAATTTTTTTCCTCATTTTCTTTACATAAATCCATTCTGCAAAAGTTTTGTCAGGAAGCAAGTGGAATTTAGAATTCTAGAGGTCTATTTCAAAATTATTATTAAAATTCATATGTTAATATTATTTTTACTGTAGTTTCTTGAGCTTATGCTGGTGCCATTCTAAAATATGCTCTAAATATATTAGCTCAGATAATCTCCATAAGAAAAAATTTATCATCAAAGGGGAGTTATTTTTATTTTACCATCATTCACAAAAATATATTTCTCTAAATCTTTATTTACTCATCAACTTAGTAAACAAATAGTCTGTCCATTTTGTATAAAGCAATGTATAAGTTACTGTTGGTTTTTTTTTAAAGATTGATTGATTGATGATTGATTGATTTGACAGAGAGACAGAGAGAGCACAAGCAAAGTGACAGGCAGAGGGAGAGGGAGAAGCAGGCTCCTTGCTGAGCAGAGAGCTCCCTGCTGAGCAGAGAGCTGGATGCAGGGCTCAGTCCCAGGACCCCGAGATCATGACCTGAGCTGACAGCAGACACTTAACCAACTGAGCCAACCAGGCATCCCTAATTTGCTGTTCTTAAACAGTGATTGGCCTCATGATCTTTTTCTTAATAAGGATAACAAATAAGCAAAAAAAATACCATTATAATAGCTGGTAATAAGTACAGTGGTAGAGATATACTTGACATCTCATAAGATAAAGATAAGGATGTCAGAAGAGTGTTTTGGAGAAGGTAATATGCATTCCTTCTTGAAAGAGGAGTTAACTAAATAGACATGGTTGGTATGGATGTGGCCATGGGGAGAGTATCCCAAGTGAATGGAAAAGAATGTTAAAGGTCTTAGAGACATAAAACATATGACATTTTCAGGAAATTCAAAGGAAGTCAATGAAAGAACAGAAGACACTGGCTAACAGCAGTTTCCCCTTCTCCCTCTAGCTTTTTTTTTTAAATTTTTAAAAAATGTTTTATTTATTTATTCATGAGAGTCAGAGAGAGAGAGAGAGAGGCAGAGGCAGAGGGAGAAGCAGGCTCCCCACCCAGCAGGGAGCCCGATGCGGGACTCGATCCCAGGACCCTAGGATCATGACCTGAGCCGAAGGCAGACGCTTAACCATCTGAGCCACCCAGGCGCCCTCCCTCTAGCTTTATTGAAGTATAAATCAACAAAAAACATTGTGTAAATTTAAGGTGTACAATGCGATGATTTGATAAACATATATTTTGTGAAATGATCACCACATTAAGTTAGTTAACAGGTTTCTGAAGTTGTATAGCCTTGGTACAAATCCAAGTTCTATCCATTGTTATCTGTTACTGAATCTTTTTGTGCCTCAAATTTATATCTGTGCAATTGAGATAATTATAGTACTTCCCTTATAAAGGTTTGTTAAGGATTAAATGAATTAATAGCTGCAGAGTTTTTTACAGTAGCCTCTACCGTGTAGCAAATACTATTTGAGTGTTGACTGCTATTATGCTCTACCAAAGAGACTGAAGGGATATGTTCAGATTTTTATTTAACAGAATCTGTGGAATAACCAAGAATAATAGACAGTGGGATTCATAACTGCTCTCAATGAGACCAGACCAGTATAGTACATAGGTTAGGAATGTTGCATGCACCAATGAAGATGGTAGATGTGTGTATGGGGAAGAGGGAATAGGTGTAGTTTGGGCCTGAATCAGGACCTTTATTATATAGAGAAGAAAAATCTGTTCTGAAAAACTGGCTGTGCTATGGCTCTGCTTACAGAAATAGGAAAAAAGTAGGAAAAGGTTTTTTATTTGAACATCTTGATTTTAGTTGCCTATGGTACATAGTGTTGGAGCTATTTGGTAAGCAGTTGAAAATATGTCTGGAGCTCAAGAGCTAAATCTAAGTAGGACATTTAGATTTGGGAGAGAGTCATCATGAGAAAAAAAAGGTAAATGTTTTTTGAAGTATGGTTTACAGAAAAATGGGTGAATCATAAGTACAGCACAACTTAATGAGTTTTTACAAATGAAATACTCATCACTGTATTGTAATCTGCAGGTAGTTCAGTTGAATACATGAAACATACATTCTAGTCTGAGGGTGGAGTTTTATTATAAGAAACAGAGACTATAAAACAAATGAACTTTAAAATAATTGAAGTTCTTGTGTTTATCAAACTTTGGCAAAGATATATGTAGTTTAGAGAAACCATTATTAAGATGCCATTTTCCCCCTTTCACTTCATTTTCACCAAATAAAATTTCTCAGCTTATTTCTCCCAAAATCTTCAATAGAACCCCAACCCTCTTTACAATCCTATTTTAAAACTCTGCTAAAAGATCTATTTTCTACTTCTTCTTGTAATTTAATGTACCACGAAACTCAGAGAACTAGGCTGTGAATATCCAAACCCTTTCGGAGAATGAATATCATCAAAAACACTAATAAAGTAGCATCAGGGGGCGCCTGGGTGGCTCAGTTGTTAAGCATCTGCCTTTGGCTCAGGTCATGATCCCGGGGTCCTGGAATCGAGCCCCACATCAGGCTCCCTGCTCGGCGGGAAGCCTGCTTCTTCCTCTCCCACTCCCCCTACTTGTGTTCCCTCTCTCGCTATGTCTCTATCTGTCAAATAAATAAATAAAATCTTTTTTTTAAGAAAAAGAAGAATCAGAACCTCTTTAATAGGAAGAGAGAAGAGAAAAGAATGGGAACACTCATGGAACAATATTTCTTTTTCAAATATGCATATATTTAAAAAGCTTTGAGAAGGAATCTCTGCAGCAGGGAAAAGATATATAAGGGACATCCGGGGAGGAGTCATAGACTTCAAGGGAGAAATGAATTTTGGGGAAATGGAGATGGCCATGATTAGAGTAGGTTTCAGAGATAATGTACGATCATTGGAAGTTTTTGGTGATTATAGTGATCATATTTGTTACTGGTGTGACCAGAGAAGAAGCTAAATTCCAGTGGTTTGGGAGATACATGGGGATTGAGAAGTAGAGGTAGAGAATTTAGATAGCTTTTTAAAAGAAATTAAGGTAGGAGGACCTTAAAAGAAATAGTAAGATTGCTGATGGTGATGGTGGTGATGATGGGGGAGATGCAGAATAGATGGGGAATTGCTTTAGAAAATCTGAGTGGTTTAAATGAATATTTTCTTAAATGCTGAGAGGAGAAGAATAGAGGATGAGAAGATAATGATATATAAATCATTGCTTGAAGAAGTGAGAACATATGGAATCTAGAACACAGATGGAAGGATTGTCACAGTCATGAGGAAGAATACTTCCTTCATTGGGACAGGAAGGAAAAGTGGGTGTGACTGCAGACATTTTAGGGAGACTCACTAATGACACAGTAGTCATTAGTTAGAGAGGTAAGCAATGCCTCCAGATGTTTCTTGCTGGAAAATCATGTACTTGAAATCTGGTATGTTGCCTCCCTGAGAAATAATTCAAGGCCACTCGCTAACCCTTTCCTAATTCCGTATATAACACCTCCAAAAGGAGGAGGATAGTTTATGAATAGGTTAGAGTAAATAAGCCTTGCTTACTTTTAAAAGTAAATGAAGGATTAAAATTTTAGTTTATCAGAGTGGTTTTTTTCTCTTTTACTCATATAGCTAGAACATTCAGCAAACCAACAGCATACTCTTAGATAAGGCCTATTTTTTTTTTTTTTTCTTCTGCCTTTTCTTGCCACTCAGCTAGAATCTAGAAAGTAAGGAGGCTTGAGTTTGGACACCTGCCATATCATCTACATTTTTGCTTACTTGGTCTGCCCTGGTAGCTTCCTGTGGTTAACTCCTATTGTCAGGACCATGCAAAAATGTCCCTTCTTCAAAGAGATCTTCTAGTCTTACAACTGAATCATGACTAGTGTTTTATTTGTGTGTCTCAAAATAGGCCATTTTTTTTTGTGTCAAACAATTATTAGTATTTATGATTGCATGTTGTTGGTATTGTTATTGTTTCAGTGTTGCTTTCCCACAAGACTATAAACTTTGGAAAGATAGGTACAGAGTATATTTTATGTAAGAATATATATTTAGCTTAGAGCATATAACTGGTCACATTTTAAACTTTCAGTAAAATGTGTGTTGAATAAATTAGAGAAGGATTAAAACAGTATGGTCTGCTTTGACATGAAGCTATTTAGGCCTACTTTAGGAAAAATGGAACATTTTTTTATGTGGTCCATTTTAGTTTACCAGACCTCACTGCATTGGGAAAAGGGGCTAGGGATTCAAGTTGATAAGAATCTTACTGTATGGGCTCTCTCCATAGTTTGGCTATTGTTGATACTGCTGCTATAAACATCAGGGTGCATGTATCCCTTCCAATCAGTATTTTTGTATCCTTTGGGTAAATATCTAGTACTGCAGTTGGATCGTAGGGTAGTTCTATTTTTAACATTTTCAGAAACCTCCATACTGTTCTCCAGAGTGGCTGCATCAGTTTGCATTCCCACCAACCGTGCAAGCAGGTTCTCTTTCTCCGCATCCTCACCAATACCTGTTGTTTCTTGTGTTGTTAATTTTAGCCATTCTGACAGGTGTGAGATGGTATCTCATTGTGGTTTTGATTTGTATTTTCCTGATGATGAGTGATGTTGAGCATCTTTTCATGTGTCTGTTAGCCACCTGGGTGTCTTTTTTGGAAAAGTGTCTATTCATGTCTTTTGCCCATTTCTTTAGTGGGTTATTTGTTTTTTAGGTGTTGAGTTTGATAAGTTCTTTATAATTTTGGATACAAACCCTTTATCAGATATGTTGTTTGCAAATATCTTCTCCCATTCTGTCAGTTGTCTTTTAGTTTTGTTGATTGTTTCCTTTGCTCTGCAGAAGCACTTATCTTGATGAAGTGCCAATAGTTCGTTTTTGCTTTTGTTTCCCTTGCCTATGGTGACATGTTTAGTAAGAAGTTGCTCTGGTCAAGATCAGAGAGGTTGCTGCCTGTGTTCTCCTCTAGTATTTTGATGGTTTCCTGACTCACATTAAGGTCTTTTATCCATTTTGAATTTATTTTTGTTTATGGTGTAAGGAAATGGTCCAATTTCATTCTTCTGCATGTGGCTGACCAGTTTTCCCAACACCATTGGTTGAAGAGACTGTTTTTTTTCCATTGGATAGTCTTTCCTGCTTTGCTGGAGATTAGTTGACCATAGTTGTGGGTCCATTTCTGGGTTTTGTATTCTGTTCCATTGATCTATGTGTCTGTTTTTATGCCAGTACCATGCTGTCTTGATCAATACAGCTTTGTGATATAGCTTGAAATCCGGAATGGTGATGCCTCCAGTTTTGTTTTTCTTTTTCAGAATTGCTTTGGCTATTCGCGGTCTTTTGTGGTTCCATACAAATTTTCTTTTTTCTTTTCTTTTTTTAAATTTCCTGAGTTTGATTACTATATTGGTTTTATTTTTTTTAATATTTTATTTATTTGACACAGAGAGAGAGAGCACAAGCAGGAGGAGAGGCAGGCAGAGGGAGAGGGAGAAGCAGGCTCCCCACTGAGCAGAGAGCCCAATTTGGGACTCGATCCCAGGACCCTGGGATCATGATCTGAGCCAAAGGCAGACACTTAACCCACTAAGCTACCCAGGCGCCCCCCCATACAAATTTTAGGGTTGTTTGTTCTAGCGTTGTGAAAAATGCTGGTGGTATTTTGATGGGTATTGCATTAAATGTATAGATTGCTTTGGGTAGTATAGACATTTTAAGAATGTTTGTTCTTCCATGCACCCTGATGTTTATAGCAGCATTATCAACTATAGCAAACTATGGAGAGAGTCCAAATGTCCATCGACTGATGAATGGATAAAGAAGATGTGGTATATATACAACAGAATATTACTTAGCCATCAGAAAGAATGAAATCTTGCCATTTGCAATGACATGGATAGAGCTAATGTGTATTATGTTAAGTGAAATAAGTCAGAGAAAGATAAATACCGTATGATCTCACTCATGTGGAATTTAAGAAAGAAGACAGATGAACATATGGGATGGGGAAAAGAAAAAAAGGAGAGAGGGAAACAAACCATAAGAGACTCTTATCAATAGAGAACAAACTGAGGGTTGATGGAGGGAGGTGGGTGGGGGATGGGCTAGATGGGGGATGGGGATTAAGGAGGGCACTTGTGATGAGCACTGGGTGTTGTGTGTAATTCTACTCCAGAAATCAATATTGCACTGTGTGTTAACTACCTGAAGTTTAAATTAAAAAAGATAATAATAAATGTTTTACCAAAAAAAGTCTTACTATAACTTTAAGATCTCATGGTTTGTTTTATATTTATCTTTTTAGAGCACACAATTCCCCCTGCCCCCCAAAGATACAGCTGTGGTCCACAGCAGGATTAAGATGATTTTGATTCCTCTTTTTGTAATTCTACCAATAAGCACTGCAATATCACTGTAGGTTGTAAACCAGTTGTGGAAAAGGAACTGTTAATGATTTGGCTGACATAATGTAAAACATACTCATTAAACTTTAGGAGGACGTTGGCAATGTCTGATCAGGAAATTTAAATGACTTTAATAAGCTCCTAGGTTTTATTCTATTCAATTGGATGTTCTCAGCATTTCCCAATGTCGTTTGTTTCCTTTCTGTACTCTAACTTGA
Organism: Phoca vitulina; assembly: GCF_004348235.1. Taxonomy (NCBI): domain Eukaryota; kingdom Metazoa; phylum Chordata; class Mammalia; order Carnivora; family Phocidae; genus Phoca; species Phoca vitulina. The sequence continues at coordinate 8,087,793 of NW_022589738.1, read as the reverse complement.
TTTACTGTTTCTTAGTTAAAAAGAATGTGTAGGGGGGCAAAATTTGCCACCCCAAAATGTGTATCTTTGGCATGTGGATTATTTTAGGCTGATTACCTTTAAGAAACAGAAGACTCAAAAAGTTGTTTTTGTTTTTTGTTTTGTTTTGGTTTTGCCTCGTCCATAATTGCCTAAAAGGATTTAGATAGAGGACCTGCTCCAGGAAGGGAGCTATCACTATAGATAACTATAGTATAGTATAAGCTAAATGTAGGTAGACAGGGAGGAACTGAGCAAGGCCTGTTTGATCAGAGTCAGCTCTGTGTCCCATTGTTTCTGTATGGCCCAGCAAACATTTGTTTACCAAACATTTATTTTTTCCATTCTTCCTGTGAATTGCCTTCCTTTCTTTTGAAGCTGCAGACCCTTACCCCTTCTCCTTAGTCCAGAATGACCTATATGCCTCATTTTTCCTTTATTTGAAATTTCTCATGTTTATGTAGATTCCTTGTATACATGTAGTGAAATGTGATTTTTCTCCTGTTAATCTGTTTCATTTCAATTTAGTTCTTAAGACCAGCCAAAAGAACCTCAAAGGTTAGAGGAAAATTTTTCCTCTGCAACAAATGCAATCATCTGATTGCAAATAGCCTAACCAACTGAACACCAGACCCACAGGAAAAGAATTGAGCAACAGATTAAAATTAATTTTTGATGTCTAACACATCATTAGTCAGTAGGCACAAAAGCAAGTGATTATTTTTTTAGTTAATTGGAGTGCTCGACTGAAGAAGAACACAAAATACTATGTTTTTATATTTAAAACTTTCATAGCAGTGCAAGTAAACCTCAAAAATGATAAGGAACTTGGTTTAGAGTCATCAACCCTGCTAGAATTAAGTCTAAAATTACTGAGAATCTTATAGCAAAATTATGTTGCATGTGTTTTTTAAGCCCTTCCCCTTTATGAATAAGGAATAACTCAGAAGGCACAGCAAGATTTGTTTACATAAAACATAAAAATAATTTCAAGCATACAGGGATTATTTCAGACCTTTGAGTTTCTATGCAGTAATAGCAGCTTCTTAAGTCCTAATTTTCCAAACATGCTGTAAAACCCATAGAGATCAACAAAGAAAGAAAATAAAACCACATAAAACTTATGTCAACAGCATAACTAGAAGTTAAAGAATACTATAACTTGAGATTACATTTAATAGGAAAACCCCTGAATCCAACACAACTAGGCTTTGAAGCCCAGGCTGAAGAGAAGATTCAGATGAGACTGCTTGAAAATCATGAGCATGCAGCAGGGTAATGCTGGTGCCAGAACACAGATACATTTCTCTTGGAAAAATGAGGTCTTCACTCTGAGTGGGAAAATACTAAGAACAGGAACGAAACAAGAAGGATTAGAAGACTTGCTAGTGAGAATCCAAAGGAAGGGACCTAAAAGTGTGGGACCAGTGATGACAATCATAGGAAGGTACTGCTTTTGGGGGAAATGGAAGCAAATTGTAAAGGAGTGAGTATCCCTTGGACTTTTGAAAATGAAGAGAAAGAACAAAGTAAATAAAGGGGATTAGAGATCATACAGGAACAAAATAATAATGCAGAATCCAAATATACGATCCTGCCTTAATTGTGTCATTCATTAAAGAAACTACACTTCACTATAGCAATTATATTCTAACTCTAGAACATAATTAGGAAAATAGGAGTTATAAATGATTGTAGAGTTTTGACATGTTGATAAGCTAGTAACAAAGAACATAAATAACACTGAGATCTTGGTTTCTTTTTTTTTTTTTTAAGATTTTTATTTTTTATTTTTTGATAGAGACAGCGAGAGAGGGAACACAAGCAGGGCGAGTGGGAGAGTGAGAAGCAGGCTACCTGCTGAGCAGGGAGCCCAATGCAGTGTTTGATCCCAGGACCCTGGGATCATGACCTGAGCCCTGAGCTGAAGGCAGACGCTTAACGATAATAATTTATTATGTTTAAGTGATTGTGTACATGTTCTCTATTTATGACTACAATTATTTTAAACAACACATACCTAAAATTCTATCACAGAGATCAATAGTGGCCTTTGTGCAGTTTAACAAATCTGACTGACATTCCATTCTCTAGTAGTATTTTTCCTAGACATTTTCAGATTTCCCTAATAAATGTAAATATCCCTTACCAAAAGGGTAACTTCTACTTGGTTTTCAGAGCTTCTTCTGTGTCTGCTGTTCCTAAAAAATAACCAGCCTAAAATAATACATATGCCAAAAAGGTAAATTTTGGGGTGGCAAATTCTCCTTCCCTTCAGTATAATGGTTAATAGAATTGAATTAATGTTAATTTTCTTAAGTGTGGTAATATGGGTTTCCTTAATACAGGGAGAGGCATGACGAAGCATTTAGAGGTGAAATATGATATTCTCAGGCTAATTTCAGATTGTTTGGATGAAAGAGGTGTGTATGGGCATGTGTGTGTGTGGAGACAGAGAGATGGAACTGGCATGGTGATACATTAATAATTAGTATATTTATTCATTATATTGGCCTCTCAACTTTTCTTTGGGTTTGATACTTATACCCCTAAAATGTGAAAAATAAAATATAATTTGAAGATTTGGTTTAAATGCTTACAGACATTGTTAACTGTGTATTTATGAAACATAGAGTTTAAAAATTTTATCTCTTTTCCATAAATAATCCTATATTGGAGATCCATGGAGCATCAATTTGAAGGAAACACTGTATACATGAATACCAAGAGTGTTGTGTATAGTGACCATCAGCTTGTGTTATTTTTTTATGCATATAGGCTATTCTCAAGGAGTCTCTCCAGGCACTCAGGATATTCTGATATCAGCACTCAGTTCTTCCCTTTTATCCACAAAATAAGTGTATGGAAATCATAGTTGACTATTTTTGAGGAGGAAATATTTTACTTCTACCCTTTTAGTTCCTTTGGCTGTTCTAATAATCAAATTAACATAAGACAGATTAACAGAACAACAAATTTAATTACATATGTATGGGGGCCTCCATAAGAATATGCCATCTAAAGACAAGCTGGACAGTTGAGGTTTATATGCCATTTTGAGCTAAAGAATGGGACAGAGGCCTGAGGCTTCAAAGGGCAGAGAAGAAGATCACGTGTGGTAATTAGATGTTTGCCCTGCACATAGGTCATTTAGATAAAAAAGTTATCTTTTGGTGATAACTCTTTCTGCACCAGGCCCCGTATCTGAATTCTTTTAGGTAGTTAAGGAAGAGGTAAAAATCTTTCTTTAGTCTGCTGGGTCTTGATTGCTTTCAGTTCAAATTAGTCCATATACCAAAGTGGCACATTTTGGGGGAGACTTGTTCTGAACACCTGGACTATGATAGAAGTTTGACTTAGAATAGACTTTTAAAAAGGGTTGACATTATTTTTAAGGGAGGGTAGTAAAATTAGTGCTGGAATAGATTAATGCCTATGAATTTGGATTTTTTTTTGTCTTGAGACCATTAATCTTTTCTGAATGTCAAGGGATTGTTGTATAATGTGTTACTCAAGTTGAACTAGCTATAGCATATGGATGTTCATGTTATTTCATTTCTGTTTTGTTCCCTATATACTATGAAATCTCATTATGAGGATATTTGATAATGCTAGATTTTACTCAATTTCACCATAATATTGGGCTTAATATTCTATGCTTATATTCTGTGAAATACTGGTTTATAAATAAAGTATATTACTTTTAGAAATCATAACCAAATTGGATATACAGAATGCAGTGAAATGAGGATTAAATGATCAGTTAGGACTCTAGCAAGACCTAGTAACCAGAAAGAAAAAAATTCAATGAAAACTATTGTGTTGTATTTTCAGTTTCATTGCTAATGCATGTATTTCCTACTTTTCTATGAAAAAGAAGCTAAAATGTCCATTATTCTTTTTAGGCCTTGCATACTTGAGAAATCTATTTTTCTATGCCATTCTGTGGCCTATTTTATAATGGTATCTCAAATGCAATTCTGAGAGCATTTATGCTGTCATAACAATTGTGCATCTACTCTCATCTCTTACAAATTATACTCTTAGATTAATAGACTGCCTTTGCATGCTACATACTTAATAGTTTCCCACATAAGTTATGTATAATTGTTCACTACTAGTTACTTTATTCATAAATGCTTTGCTTTCACCAGTGTTTTATGATGGCAAGTTCACTTATAGAAGTGTTTATTTGCAAAAATATATCTACAGGAATCATGGGTGGGGGAGGAAAAATAATCTTCCTTCTACCCTTCTAGTTTCTTTGGCTGGTCTAATAATAAAATTGACAAGACAGATTAACAGGAGAAAAGCAAACAAAAGTTTAATAAAATGTATACCGTTTGTATACAAGGGAGAGACCTGGAAAACTCACTCCCCAAAATGGCCAAATCCATAGCTTAAATACTATCATCAGTTAAGACAAAAGATGTTTGGGGTGGGGAGCCACTTGGGAGAGTTCTAGAAAACACGGTAAATGAGAGTAAGGTTGTTATGTAGATTTAAATCCTTGTCTTCTCCATTGATAGGAGTTTCTAGGGATTGAGTCATCCCCCTCTTCCTTGTACAGCAAAGGAGACACCCTTACAAATGAATATTTCCCTTATACATGTAAATGTCTCTTTTAAGGATAACTTCTATTCCATTTTCAGAGCTTCTCTCATGTCTCTAGTTTCTTAAAAATAAGTAATAAAGGATAGTTGGAAGAAAGGCAGGGATAAGGGTCCTGCCCCCTCCCCACCCCCCTAAGAGGAAACCACCCTTAAAAGTATTTTATACCACCCTGGAAGGAGCCCTCCACCCTTTCCCGTATGAATGAACAAAAACCTGATTGGGTGACAGGCGCATGGAGGGTTAATCAGATTAAAACAGCCCACACCAAAGAGCCCATAAAAAACCCCTAGATTTAACTCCCAAATCAGCAACCCCCTCAGGTCCCTTCCCTCTTTGGGAGCTTTGTACTATCACTCAATAAACTTTGCTTTACTATCATTCAATAAACTTTGATTTGCTTCCCACCACTCTTCATCTGGTCTACCTCTTCATTCTTAGAAGAGGCATGGCCAAGAACTGCGGGCACTAAAGGAAAAGAAACCCTGCAACATAACCAGCTTAAAGTAATCAGTATGACGAAGAGGCATATCTTGGGGTGGCAAAATTTGATCCCCTTAAATTTGTACATATTGTTTTTACATCTTTTAATTTTGAGGTACGCTGTAGAATGTTACAGTTTGTAGTGGTTCATTTCTTGGAAGGAAAATATGCGTTTTTGTGAGAAGCTTATATTTATGATAATGGCTTTAGTTTGCAGAGTATATTCATGTGCACCATTCATGTCAACAAATGTTTAAATGTGTACTTAACTATGTTCCATATACAAGGTTATATACTAGAGAGAAATTAGAAAAAGGAGGAGGAAGAGAGGAGAAAGCATGATCCAAGACTCAGGAGGTAATAAAGGACAGATCCATGATAATTTTAACTTTTACTAATTACAAATTATTCCAGTCTTACAAAAAATAACAAAGAATCACTAGTCTATCCAAAACCCAGATTCAAGGTGTGATTTTTTTTTTTCGTATTTGATTGGTATCCTTTTGTTTTAGAAATAAAGTGCTGGCAATATACTGAGAGCCCTCAAATTTGATGGCATTTTCCTTCCTGCTCAGAGTTATACACTATCTAAAGTTTGACTATACCATCCATATTTTTATAAATCTAGGTATTTGTTTCCAGTTAGAAACAATATTCTAGTTTTGTGTATTTTGCCTTTGCATAAATTGTGTATTTTTTTTAACTTTCATTTTTCATTGTATTAGGTTTTTCCTCTCAATAGGTTTAGAGGTTATCTATTCTAATTCTAGATTTTTAGTAGTTAAACTGCTAAATTCTTACCTGAGTGATCACATTCTTATGTTTAATATCTCTACCCCTTTCAGAAAAAAATTCAGAAGTTTCAAAGCATTTGTTCTGATCATATTTTTATCCTCTTCCATGTAATTATTGTCTAGATTTTAATTGCACTTCATTTTTGACTTAGCTCCCAAATTAGTCACATAGTCACAATGTTTAATAGTTAATTTTTCTTGGGTTTATCTACATGTGTATTAATTCCTTTACCTGGTATTGTTCTTTATCCCAGTTCTTCATGTGGGATTAATTCCCTTCAGTAAGAAACCTATTCCTTAGAAGTTCTCCCAGTGAGGGTATGTAGGTAGAAATCTCTACCTTTGTCTGAAAATGTCATATTTTTTATTTGTTAATATGGTTAGTTGAATATTGCATTCTAGAGTGATTTCTCCATTAGCACTTTAAGGATAGTATTTTTCAGTTATCTTTTGGAGTCTATTGTTACTGATGGGAAGATGGCTACCAGTCTAATTGTTCTTATTTGGTATTCTTTCTTCCAGATTGCTTTTTAGATTTTCCTCTTTGTCATTAATACACTATAGTTTACCAGCTGTTTTTAGCCTTGCTTCCCCAGAAAGCAGAGCCTTAGGCCAAGGGTTTGTGTGTTCTTATTTAATTAGAGAGTACAATCCAAGTGAACAGGATGGCAGGGCAGAAACAGAAGGAGGGTGATCCAATATGAGAATGCATGATCAAGCTGTAACTCGATCCCTAGAAGTCCTATAAACTAGGTCTCAGAAGTCATGGGGAAGGGAGTGTGAGGAAAGGAGAAAGAATTCACCATGGGCTCAGCATGTAGAAGCCCTGAGCAGGTTGCTTTGATAGTATCCTCACCTGCTGGAATGAGGAGAGAGGTTTGAAGTAGATTTAGTGGAATCATGAATAACAAGACTAACAGGGTTTATTCTGTTCATTCAGTGGTAATAAAAATAATGCTACTAATAATTTAATCAGCTCATTATATTCTGAAAAGTCATTTTACAAAATTCAACATCGATTCTAAGTTTTAAGCTGGAAATGATTAACACTTTCTTTTTTAACATGATGGAGAGTATCTTCTTGAAAAAATAAGGAATTTTACCTTTAATGTTAGAACATCGGTGAACTTCCTATTTAATTATAAGCATTAAGGTGGTACTAGATATAAGTCTCAATATTATGTAGTGTTAACTAGAAAAGTTTTATGTGAAAATATATATATTTCAGGAGGATTAAAGAGTTAACATAGTAAAAATAAAAATAAACATGAATATTTGTCTGATTTTAAAATGAGGAATTACCTTTTATGTATGTGAGAAACAGAAGAAAAAAATGAAAAAAATGACAGGCTTAATATTATGTTGTATTACTTGGAACCTTGACAAAATCATTAACTTAGCAAGGCAAGTAACAAACTGCAACATATGAGCAAACTCTATGATAAAATGGTAACAGTATATATATATATATATATATTATGAATGCATATATATAATATAAAATATATTTAAAATTGATATACTCTCATACAAAATAAGAAAAAAATATCATATCATTTAATAATATAACCAGACAATTCACCAATTCCAATGTGATATGACAAATAAATTAACCTCACTAGTAATCAGATAAATTAAAATTAAAGAAATAAATATTTTTGCCTATCATTTGACAAAGGACTGTTTCCGTTTCTCTCTTTCTCTTTTGATTTTCTGGACAAAGAATTGTTTTCCCTTTTGTAGTAAGAAAAGACAATGTTGGTAATAATATACTGCTTCGTAACTGGCAAATTGTTGGAGAGAATGTAAATAGCTACAAGTTTTTGATGTTTTGGCATTATAGAGCAGTGGCCTTAAAATGGCTTATCCCCTTATGACCTGATAATTTTCACATCTATAAATTTTTTAAAGTAAGTATACAGATATGCCTATGAAGTTTTTTTGATGTTGCTTAAGATAACAAAAATATGTAAACATTTCAAATGTTCAACACTTTTCTAATTTCTAATAAGTTATATTCATTAGCCATATGTTAGAGTACTAGGCTTTTATCTAAAATCATGTTTTTAAATAGAATATTTTAATTTTTTAAAATGTATATTTAAGCTAGAGAAATTTCTTCAAATGGACTCTTGGCATTCCCTTCTAGAAATTTTCTGTCATCTTGGCTTGTGTCACATTTTAATTTTATGATTACCATTTTACCTCTCTTTTTTCTGTCTTGACTATCTTTGTTATCTCCTTTATGTCTGTCTATAATTGCTCCTTTTCCAAGGGATTCCATCCATTTCCCTTCTCTATTATTACTAAACATACTTTTACAGACAATACCTTGTACTTCTTTGACTTCAGTTAGCATCTTTGTTTTAATTTTAGAAGCTTACTTGATATCCATAGTAGCCAGATAAACATTGCCACTAAAATATGACTCTGACATCTCAAATCTCAGAGATCCCAGCTGAATTGTCTTCTATTCCTCTACCATGACAAACCAGTTATAATACATTTCTTATATCAGTGGAACTTCCCACTGTCCACTGAGTCACCTAAATGAGAAATTGGAGGTCATCTCTAAGTTATCCAAACAGTCACCAAATATCATTCTGCTTCTTTAATACTGTGTACTTGAATCTATATATTTCCACATCTCATTTGCCACACCATTATTTCAGGACTTTATACTTTTTTCATCCAATTAATGCCATAACTCTATAAGTGGGACAATCTAACTTTTCCACAATCTGTTCTGCGCTTCCCTGCTGGCGTGACTGATCTAGAAATTGAATAATTTTATTCCTCTTACTAAAATCACATCAACTGTGCACTGCTTAGAGGATCTAGTTCAGCTCTTCAGCATGATATACTGAAGCCATTTGTTACCTCTTTGGCCTCATCTCTTCCTATTTTGCTAATGTGTTTATACCTTTTCCTCTTCTACCCCAGAGTATGATGATTTAGTCACAGTGTACTGCTTACTGATCCCTGAATTTTCAGTGTTCTGTTATGCATCTCTACTCTTGCATGCAGTGTTCATTTTGCTTAGAATAAAATTAATGACCTCATTTCATTGGTTAATTACTACTAGTACTACTAGGTACAACTCAGATAGCACCTAACTTTGGGAGTTTTGACTTATTATGTAGATTGCTCCTTCTAGGCCATTCCATTATGCCTTGTATCCAGAAGATATTAGGGCATCCATCTATAAGAGTATCCATCACACAGAGTGTCGGCATATGTTTACTTATCTGCCTTCTTTAAAATTCAGTACATTTCTTAATGATAAGTGCTGTATTTCTTAACTATAATTCTAGCATCCAGCATCAGGCATGGCACATTCTGGATAAGTATATATGTGTTGAATGCATGAAATAATGGTTTGGAAAAGGTTTGGCAGATATTAAAACTTAACAGGCAAGAAATACTACACAAATATGTTAACTAAGTGAAAGAAGTCTAGGCTGGAATAGATCAAATCCAGGGTGCTGGGTAACAATATTAAAATAAGTTTTCTCTGGAGAAAAAAGGGTGAAAAATAAGTCTGGGATGCTGATATTAGCCAAAAATTATGAAACTGAACCAAGAACTTTCTTTGGTAAAATTTTTGTTTGTTTGATGTGTTTTAATTGAGTATATGCTATACCCACACACACATATAGATGCGCACATACTCACTGAGTATGGTGTATATATATATACACACTGATGCCATAACTATGCTAGTCTTTAGAAATGTAACAATAATAATAAAAAGAAAGCTCTTCTGGAGCTTCTATTTTGGAGTAGGAGTGGGGAAGAAAACAGGTTCAAGATAAAGAAAAAATATGTTTTAGAGATAAGTGCCATAACAACAACAAAAAATACGCTTCCAGGATAAATGACAAGGGCAGAGGTGGTGGATAGCTGTGGTGTGATGTCAGAATGGATAACCCAGAACCCAGAGTTGGCTGATAACTAGTGTCTGTCCTATATGAATGGTGGATGAGAGAAAAAGGAATTTCCTGAAAATACTTTTCCAAGCCCCCACATTTTTGCGGTGATGTTAAAGATGCTGGTTTCATAACTAAAAATGGGGAGTTTCAACTGTCATACAAAAGGAGTCTCTTATTATTTCACAGTGAAAAAGCCCAAGTTAGGATGGGAAAGAATTTTCAAATCTTAAAGTTACAAAAAATGTAGTTCAGATTTCCATTCAAAATTCTCATACTAGAACATTTCTCATAGAACAGATTATACATTTACCTCTCATATAATAAAAAGATGTAAAATGTTTGGTTAACTATTGTAAAGATACTGCAGATGAAGATACTGAGATCTCAAAGCAAGTTGATGACGGGTAATATTACTCAACAGAAACATTACATTTCTTTGTGAAATTTTCAGTACATGCAGTGTTTTGATGTTCATATTGTTATGTGCTCTAACTTGTTTGCGCTTATGGAAGAATTTTTATACTTCATGGAAGATTGAGAGCTCCACTTATTTTTATGGTTAGCCAAAAAAGATACACTTTATGTTGCTATCAAAGACCTATCCACTGGCTATAACTGCTTTCAAAAAGAATTTATTATTCAGATAAGGTTTTCTTTTTTTAAGTAGGCCAGAATAAACAAACAAACAACTAGAAAGAAAATAAAGGAGAAATTTGTTAAGAAGGAACTATTTATGTTCATATTCATGAGTATAATTGATGCTGTGGATTTAAACTAATAAATTATAATGTAAAAAACAGATCAAGTGGAGATTAGAAAATTCAGGTACAAATCTTCCCAATTTCTGATATTTGGCAGAGCAGATATAGAGGAATATGATTTGGGAGCTCAGTCTAATACTCAACAATTATTTTGAGACAAAAATAAACTTTATAATTTGAAAATCGGTATTAAGTTGTGCTTATGATATAAGCAGCATACACTGGTAGAGTGGGATCAGTTGATGTGAAGTAAAGTTAAACTGTTAAGATATTGGCAGTTTTTCAAACAGGAAGGATATTGTCATCTTGAAGCTTCGATAGCAAGAATTAGTTAGGGATTCCATTCTAGGGAAAAATGGTGCCCAAAGGTCAAGAATTGTATTTTTTGCAGGACCAAGAATATAATAAATTTATAGTAGGCCTAGAAGTAAGACATTGAGCCATTTAGGACTCATTATAATATTTTTCTAGGCATAGGGTGGATCATAGATGAGAAGTTGATTAGTTTTCTGTTCTGCATAAGAAATTGGCACAAATGTAGTGACTTAAAATAACATCCCTTTATTAGTTCACAGGTCTATAAGTCAGGATACTGGCATGAGGTGACTTGGGTTCTCTGTTAAAGGTCTTAAAGGCCTGAAATCAGTATTAAAAACCTTGTCAGATAATTTGAACATCTAATTCATTTTGGGATTGGCATCATTCATCATTTTTCATTCAAGTTGTCATGTATCTGGGTCTTGGTATGAAAGGTGATGTTTTATTGTCTCTTGAACACTTTGCCTATTATGTTAGGATGCTTTGGTTCCTGTTTAAAGTTTGTTTTTTGTTTGTTTTGTTTAAATTTTAGCAGGTATTTTGTTTAGGTTTGGTACACAGTGCCTCTTCTACTTTTGTGGACTGTGGTTCCATGACACTAATTTTCAGAACCTTTGTGGTACTATTTTGTCTGCTTGATTTGTCTTGTGCAGGTGGGGTTAGTACAGATCTGTGCTTGTGCTGCCTAAGCGGGCAGAAAAAGCTTTCCAGGCCAGGGCACCTGGTGCTTCTAGATGGGGGAAGGGAAACTCTGGTCGACTTGGATGAAGAGCACTTCCTGGGCCAGGCACTTGTGTCAGGATCTCCCTTGTCTGTAAGGTATGGTGGGTACTTACCAAGTTGAGAGCTTTTTGTGGTGTTGGTAGGTATAGGCAAGTTGCCTGGTATCTCTGGATATGGGAGAGGAGTCTCAGGCCCAGCTAAAGAGAAGACCATTTTCCAGGTGGGAGCTTTATATGGTGGGATCACTTTTGCTGGTACCCTTGATCACCAGTATGTCTGGGCGGGGAAAGGGGGCCTCAGGCCCAGTGGGTAAGGAAAGCACTTTTCCAGGTCACTTATTGTCAGCTGGGCTTCCAATTGTTTCTCTTTACAGCTTCTGCAGAGCTCTCCTGGTGTTTTCAGTGGGATTCCCATTTGATCTGGTGGAGGAACAGCCTATTTGATCTGCTTTCTGTTACTCAGTTGGGAGTTAGGAGGGGCTGAGCCTGGGTCACCTTTTTCTTTTGGGAGGGGGTCATAAGATGTCCTGCCATGAAGTTGTTCATCCATTCCAAGGGTCCCTAGCCAGTTCACTTTCTCCCATAGAACTTTCAGAGTTCTCCTTTGGTTGTCTCATGTTATTTCTAGGATATATAGTTGTACTTATAGGGGCACCTGGGTGGCTCAGTCGTTAAGTGTCTGCCTTCGGCTCAGGTCATGATCTCAGGATCCTGGGATTGAGCCCCGCATTGGGCTCCCTGCTCGGCGGGAAGCCTGCTTCTCCCTCTCCCACTCGCCCTGCTTGTGTTCCCTCTCTCGCTGTGTCTCTTTCTGTCAAATAAGTAACTAAAATCTTTATAGTTATACTTATAGAGGGGGGAGTAGGAAGAGAGGGGTATAAACCATCTTATCTGGACTAGAAATCCTGTGACTTTTAAGGGCTCACATGATTAGGTCAGGCTCATTCTGGATAATCTCGCAATCATCTGTACCATACATCATAACCTAGGAAAGGGAATGATATTCCATCACATTCACAGGTGATATTCCAGGGGAGGGGCTACTCTAAAAGTCATTGGGAGCCATTTTAGAATTCTACCACCAAGGCATATATGAATGTTACTGAAACATTGATAAGGCAGTTATTATCCTCCGGAAAGTTGGAACACGTTAGGATAGCAAGAAGACAAGTACTGCTATAATTATTCTACTCACTTTAAATGAAATAGATGTAGTATCTGAAATACTTAGTAATAATCAGAATATACAAACAACTTTCAGAATTTAATGTGAATTTCGGAGGTTCATTTAAGACTTCATTTCCAGCCATGCAAATACCTTCTGTGTGAAAAATATTCTAGCTCAAAGATGTATTAAAAGACTTCACCAGCACACCCTGTTTATATTTATGTTTCTGTGTAATTACTGTGGCTGCCAGCAATTCACATAGAAAATAAAGTTCAGGGGTGCCTGGGTGTCTCAGTTGGTTAAGCATCTGCCTTGGGCTAGGTCATGATCTCAGGGTCCTGGGATTGAGCCCCACATCAGGCCGCCTGCTCAGCAGGGAGTCTGCTTCTCCCTCTTCCTCTGCCCCTCCCCCTAGTTCGTTCTCTCTCTCAAATAAATAAATAAAATCTTAAAAAAAAAAAAGAAAAAGCCAGTGATGATTCTGACTTTAAATTTTTAGAGAAAGTGTATACTTAACACTGACCATATTTATATAGGTTGCACACTGTACAAAATTTATGACTGTTGCTTTGGTTATAATACCGTGTATTCTCACCTAAACCAGGATTGAAAATTTTAAGCAAAATTTGCTGGTTTGGCCAATATACAAAAAATGAAAACAAAAACAAAAAATTAAAAAACTCCAGAGTTTCCAGGCTGAATTAGGAGAAAAATCCTTCACTCTGTTTGGATTGGAAAGGAAGCATGACCTAAAATTTGATTTTAAAGTGTCATGGTTTTGGGTGTGATACTTTGATGGGGACGATTAGGGTTGAATTAGGTAGGCATGTTTTTGAACTCCAGTTTTTCAGATTACAACTTGGGAGGCTCTAAGCAGTAATTGGGTGCTTTGGATCATTCACATAAAGATTAAGATATATAAACCATAAGACACTTTATAAGAATAAAGAATATGTTTTTAAAAAATCATATGAACTAAACTTACAAATGAAAAGAAATTCGGGGCACCTGGGTGACTCAGCCGGTTAAGCGTTGGACTGTTGGTTTCGGCTCAGGTCATGATCTCAGGGTCCTGGGATCGAGCCCTGAGTCCGGCTCTGTGCTCAGCACAGATGCTGCTTGAGTTTTTCTCCCTTCACCGCTTTTCCCCGCCCGCCCCCCCACTCTAAAATAAATCTTTAAAAAAAAAAAAGAAATTGAGACTTGAATGTACTTATAAAGCAAAAATTGAAGAAATACCTATACTCGCTTTTTTCCTTAGTTGTTTACCATCACAGCAAACCAAAGTGTGACATGTTTAAGAGCAACGTAATTAAATTCTATGGGTTTCTCATCTCATCACTTCTAAAGATAGTGTACTTGTTCTCTTCTTCATGGTACCAGCTCTGAGTAGATGAAAGGAAAATTAAAAGAGGGTTGTTAAAGAGCTGAGTCAAAGAGCGGAATGGAGGGCAAGGGGAAGAGGCAACTACTACCTCCCTATACCCCTTCAAGCCTAGTGGTGATGATACTGGTTTCTCACAGTTGCTAGCCTCAGGGTACTTCATCATCTCTTGGTTTCCTTTCATTCTTTACACATTTTTAGTAAATAGTCTCTTCATTAAGCCCTATTCCATCACCCTTTTCAAGTGTGCCATCAATTTTTGCCCAGGACCCTAACTGATACATTAGTAGTGGAAAATGGGAGAAACTTTAAGGTAGTATTAAGGGTTGGGATAAACTGCTGGGAAGAAAGATAGGAAGACAAAGTTTTTTTGTTTTTTTTTGTTGTTGTTGTTCAAAAGACTAACTGATTTTTATTTTAGGCTAAGCTAATAAGAAACAGTTGTTTTCCCACAATATGTATGAAAACTTCAAGCATTACTTGAAGAAGGCAGATTTGAATCCTCTGGTCTACCTCAGATCCTTTGGGATAAAGAAGCTTCTAGTATTGGAAGACAAAGTTTTTAAAGCTTTTTACAGCATTCTATGAATGTAATGACTTTTTTATGTGAGCGACTCTCATAAATTCTTAACTTGCTTCATTATTTTGGTTGTGTTCCTGTTTCTTTGCATGCGCATCTAAGATGAGACACGGCTATGAGATGTCTGGGATTTGCATGACTAGATAATACTACTAGGCTCTATCTGGATTGATTATATATTAAGACATTCCTCTCATGGAATCAGGAACATCCCACCCTAGTGTACCTGCTAAGTTTCTTTTGAAATTTGGTGATCCATTATGGTGTGAAATTTGTTTTTGCTCTCAGGACAATATTGTTTGGTTTTTTAATATTTCCTTTTATTTTGGAACAGAAATTGAGGAAAGTCCAATCATTCCTTCAGGAACCAATGACCCAGTTCAGATTGTTACACTGGGATTCAATTTTAGATTAGATTCAGATTGTTATATTTAAGAATCACTCCAAAAGTAGATGTTAGGCAGGTCACTACTGTTTGTCCATCACTATAAAAGTTTATATAGCTGAGAATTCAGATCTCAGAATTTTCTCTTTCACCAGAATCTACTGCTTTCCTACGACAGAGAGGACAGGTAGAGTTCTCTGACAGCCAACGATCGATACAGTGGACATGAAATTCATGGGAGCAAGGTAGGATGCGAAGTCTGTTTCCTTCTGTGTACTCTGTGATGCAAATGGTACAGGCTTTTAATGCACCACTTTTACCAAAAGATGTTACAGCCAAGTTGTCAATTTGTGCTTTGGTAAGTCCTGTAGGTTGGTCATGATGGTCTTCATTCAAGAGGAAAAAATGGTCCAGATTAAGGGAGGTCCAAGAGTCACTTTCATCAAATATTATTGGGCTCATAGGTCTACTTTCTTGCCTGGTTTCTGATGGTGAGCCTGATGGTAAGCTTATTTCATTACTGCCTTCAAACATCAGTGATCTAATTTCTGAATTTTCATCAGTGGAGCTGGAACTGGAAATAGGACTAGAATTGAAACTAGATATGTAGCTGGAATTTGAACTAGAAATCAATGGAAAATTTGAATGGAAATCAAGACTAGGATTTGAATTGGAACCAGAACTAGTCCTACCACCAGAACCATCTCTTTCATTTGGTGACTCTGCCCTTTCCATGTTTTGACTTGAGGGTGAGACACTGTGCACTAAATCACTGTCACTGTCAATGAGGTCACTTGAGTCACTGAATCTTGTCACTGTCTGCGTTAATGTGCTCTGAATTGTAATAGATGTTGCATCATATAAATCAGTATTTAAAATTCTGTGACTGGGAATACTGATGGTACTGACATAAGCTGTTGTATCTGTCTGCTCAAAAGGTGGAAACATATGCCTAAGTCCTCCTTGTTCACTTTCTAAAGTGACAGTGTTGTTTAGTGTCTCAGATGTTAACAGAGTTCTGCTAGCTATGCTATCACTATAAGAATATGCCCCAAGATGAACTTGTCCTACTTCAAGATCGAACGTTATGGTTGAACTTATCTGTTCCTCTTCCCAAGATTCACCATCACTGGTTGTGTCTGAAGAACTTTCTTCTTGAACAGCATTCCTTGTTCCAGAAGTTGAAAAAAGACCCCTATTTTGCAGCTCAGGTTCAGTTATTTGCTGTCTTGATGTTTCTTGGTGCTGAATTCTAGAAAATAACTCTGTCTCCTCTACTAGAAGCTGCTCAAAAATCTCAGGTGCTATATTCTGATGAAATCTTAGTAAAAGTTCATTCAGTGAATTTGGAGCTGAACTACTTTCAGTTCTTGCTCTGGTTCTCCGATGCTCTGGGCTCCTGCTTCTTGCTCTTCGCTGACCTCTGGTAACTGGCACTTCTGTTAATGCTTCAGTTGTACTTTGTTCTGATGTAGGTGGTCTTAAAAGTGTTGATTCAGATTGTGTATTTTCCGCTTGCCTTTGGATGTTTTCCATATTGTCTCCTCTGGGAAGTCTTGTAGATAGTACATATTCGTTCTCTGGATTTGGGCTCCCATTATTAACATTAAAATTCATTTCTAAACCAAATCTGGAATTATTGCTATTTGAATTAATTTGGCTCAGTTCTTCCCAAGATTGGTTTTCTGTTTGCCCACTTGTCACATTTTCAGTTTGTCCAAAAGAGTTATCAATCCAGTCTAGTAGAGAGTCGCCACTAGATGCATTGTCAGAAGAATCTCCTCCACCTGTTAACAAAAAAAAGTGGGGGCTGAAAGGAACTACCAAAATTAGAACCATCATAAAATAGCACTCCGAAACCTTGTTTCAAAAGCAAACAAAAAATTAGAACTTTAAGACTCAGATGTTTTAAACTTATTTCACATTTATAGAGTTAATATTTTGTAAACTACATTTTCTAGATTTACAAGTAAAGGCAGGAAAGTTTGAGTTCCTTTTGAAAAGAGCTAGCTAATCCTAGATAAATTTAGAGAATTGTTTTTTTTTTTTTTAAAGGAATCTGGAAGAAGTCTGTTTTCAGTATTTCATCATATACATGGCTTGTGTACCACTGTGGGAGGACAGTCGAGACAACATTTTTTTACTCCACTGTCAAAACACTAATGCAATTAAACAAGGTTAAGGTACAGTGCTAGTATTTTAGTTCAGTTTACATTACAGCCTAATTCTCATTAGCCTACAACATTACTTCTTCTAGGCTCTTAAGTGCTTATGGTAATATATAAAGTTGTTTTAAAATATAAGACTATTGTAGCCTTGCCCAAATTTAAATTAAGTTTATAGCTTTAAAAGTTTTTGAATACTTCTTAATGTTACCAAGATTTTGAGTTGACGGGAAATTGAAGGTCAGATCAAATGAATAGACTGTATTTAAGAACCAAACTATTATATATCGTTTTCATTCGATAGTAAAATTCTCTACTTCACACTAGGAGAGAAGCACCAGACCTGATTAGAGCAGGATTTCTCAACCTTAGCACTGTTGACATTTTGGTGCTGGATGATTCTTAGTTTTGGGGAGCTATCCTATACATTGTGAGGCGTTTGGCAGTATCCTTGGCCTCTGCGCACTATTTGCCAGTCATCATTTTTGACAACCAAAAATATCTCCAGACATTGTCAAATGTCCCTTGGGGATTGGGGGCAAAATTACCCCCAGTTGAATAGAGTATATATTTTTTTTTTGCTGGAGAGGAATTCCCTGTCTTTATAGAAAAAATAATTCAGGAAGTAGGAGGAACTTTTAGTTGAGATAGAAAACCAAGAAAAATATCAATAGGCTATTTCACACTGTTTCCCAATTAAAGTAACCCAAATGTGAACTGGGGAAAAAAAAAAATATATCTTGACATTCTTACCAAAAATCAAGTAAATACCAGTTCTTTTTAATGAGAAGTTACTTAGCACCAAATTAATGTGTGTCACTTCTGTATCATCTTTGGCTGACTCTACTATGAAGTTCCTTACCCATCCCATTCTATTCTCCCTAAAAGTGAAATATACCTGTATTTTCATCTAAATTTTGTGGTGGGTTTTCTTTAATTCGTTGAAGTCTCCTCTGCAACTCTTCTAATGTAGTTTCACCTGGGATGCCCAGCAAATTGTTATCCCTCATTAGCTTGTAATCTTCTTCACTCAGGTTATTTACAAATTGATAGAAATCTTCTTCCCGGAACAACCGGTCCATCTGACTTGTGCGCAGGGCCGCAGATTTATCTTCTTCATCATCGGAACCTGAATTTTCCATCCTGATGAACGAGTGGAAAGATATCTGACTTTTATGACATGCTGTTGAAAAACAATAACTGGGTCTTAATTTATATACGATTATATCTATATAATATATGAAATACACTAACTGGATTCTCTTTCTGCTTTAGTTGGAGTGTCAGAACCCGACGCGGTTGGATCTGCCTCCGCGTAGGTTTCTCCTCCCTCCGTGACCACAGTACTGCAGCTCCTGATGAGTCCCTCGTTGAGAAAAGTCGTTATCTGAGAACTTGCTAGGCACCGTTGCCTAGGTAACCATCGCACTCCTCATTGTTACCAACTAGGGACTATATTCAGGGTAGGTTTCATTTCATTCAAAACCAGCAAATACTGCCGAGGCTTATTGTGACAGCCAAGCACTGTCCTTCACCTCCTTTTACCTGCATGAGCCTATTCTCCAGCTTTCAGGAGGCTTTTCCAGGTTCTGCTATGCTCTAGTTATTTGTTTGTTAAAGAACCCAAATACAGCTAGTTATATTACATATGACTGCCTTCTTCAAAATGTCACAGCAAAGTCATTCTAGTCAAATGTAACAGTTCTCATTTTCAGGTGCCCAGGGAACTCTCTCTTTTCTCCTCATGAATTCCTCAAATCATCAATACTCACTAAGAAAGCCCATGGTTTTTGATAATTTACCAGAGCCATAGCTGAATTTCTTTAGTTGGGTCTTTTCCTTTTCAATCTTTTATTATCATTTTTATTATTATTTATTATTTTTAAATATTTTTATCCTTTTCACTCTTACTGGCCTCATCTTTTATTCTACAGTCCCTCAAGCTTCTATGAAAGCAAAACAAAACAAAACAAAAACAAACAAAAACTTTGGCAGGTTTTCTGGTCAATTCCTTAAGGAAATTTCCACAAAACATAGTTTCATTTTTGTTCTCCTTTCTCATAAATATTATAAATAATCCTTAAATCTAGCCAGAACATCACAGGCATTTTAAAACAGATCTAAAATAGCTATTTTGCCTGCTGTAATGTGTACTGATTTTGCTGATTTTGTTCCATGTATGTTAGTGCAGCCAGGATGGCATAGTGAGAATAATGCTCATTTGCAGTGCTATCTGAAGGAGACCTCTGAGAGTTTTTGGACTCATTAATATTACCAGTCCCACTTAACACTTGTTTTGGAATCCTTCAACTTGTTCGTGTAAAGACAAGATTTGGCTATGGAATTTGAAACACTGTTCAGTTGGACTTATTTAACAATGAATCTGTCCAGCATAAACAATCACTTAGTGTCCACTAGAGATATGTCAAATATTGCAGAAATCTGTACTCCCAAGTAATTTATTTTCCAGGTGATGGAAACGTCACACAGAAACTGCGAAAATACAATATATTATATGCGATAAGAGATTTATATCTATAATACTGTATAAGTACAAGGAACTGTGTGATGATTATTTAATGGGAGTTGGGGAATATTTCACAGATAGTACATTTAAATCTGGATCTTTATAATTATGAGTTTCTACTGGTGGAAAGTGTCAGTTGGGTATGTGTTGGTGAAGAGAGAATATGTCAGACTGAAGGAATAGACTTGAAAGACCTTGGCTTCTTTGGGGAACTGTGGCCACAATTTTGGAGTTGGGGTGGAAATGATGTGAAATTTATCCCAGAAGGAATAATTGACACAAACTATAAATTGAGTTTTGAGTTTTTCCTGTAAGAAATAGGACACAGATTAAGATGTTTTATTATTTTTTGAGAACAGATAATGGATTTTGTTTTTGCCGCTTAGTGTCCACTTAATAATAATAGCACCCTGATTTTCTTGAAGGAAAAACCCATTTTTCAATCTTAGTCCAGTTGGTTTAGGTTCAGCTGAATTCACTGCCTCAGATAAAGGAAAGGACACATGATACAGCCATGTCTAATCAACAGATCTCAAATTGCTGATTATGGTAGCTGGTTTAAGCATGGGCATGTGACCAAAAGTGTATTTAAAAGTTAAATCTGGGGCGCCTAGGTGGCGCAGTTGGTTGTGTATCTGACTCTTGGTTTCGGCTCAGGTCATGATCTCAGGGTCATGGAATCAAGCCCTTGCTCAGCAAGGAGTCTGCTTGGGTTTCTCTGTCCCTCTGCTCCTCCCCCCCTCCCTGTGCTCTCTCTCTCTCACACACAAATAAATAAATAAGTCTTTAAAAAAATTTTTAAAAAGTTAAATCTGAGATGTTATCTATAACTATTGAAAATGAAAAATTATTTTTTAATGTGGTTGCTAAGCTGGTAGGATGTAAACCTGAAGATGAGGAAAATCAACATAAAGAGACAAACAGATGGAGAAAGGGCCAGATACCTAAGAAAAAATTTGAGAAATAACCTGAAGCTAGATGTGCCTTAGGATCTTTAGCTCTAGTAAACCAATGTATTTCTTCTTCTTTTTTTTTTTAATGTAAGGTTTGTGTAGAATTTCTGTCACTTAAAACTGGAAGGTTCCTAATAGTTGTAACAAGAGAGTGATATGATCAGTGATCTAGTCAGATGTCAAAAGGTAATTTTTAATAAATTTACCACCTAAAACTTATTTGCTATTGCCATTTTATAAAGCTAACTTGTTTATATAAGTTTAATTGGGTTTAGTCTTTTATGAAAATATAAGAATACAGATTTTTTTCCTGTCATTTATTTAATAAGTATCAGACACTGAAATTGTATATAATTAAGTTGAAATAAATGAGCAATTATTTTCATTTGATTATGAATCAAATCTGGTTAAGCATATAATGTTAATTTGTTAGATAAATTTCCTACTTCTCTGTACCATGAGATCCTTTTAAAGTGTCCCTATTTTCGTATGTGTTTCACATATTATACAATGTTTTCTGATACCTTGGCCCAGTAATGCTCATTTAATTGTCAAATGAAGAGAAAATATCCTGAAGTAAATTACCACTGAGCATTTGGTTTATATTAAGAAACGGAATGGTTCTGGTGGGAACTAAAATGTCTTTCACTGATACCTTAATAAAGAGTGAGATAATGTTATGTGACCAATTAGCTCCCTGGTGGGATTTTTAGGATGCCTAAGTTTAGCAAAGTCTTAATTAGTGTGAGTAGGTATGTGCTTGTGTATGCACATACGCATATAGGTGTGATGTGTTTAAAAATTTTAAACAGATATTTGGTTAGGTTAATAACCACTGGCTCAAGTGTAGTTTCTGGGTCCTAGTAATAAGTCTATTTCAGTTAAGTCTTGAAGTTTCCTTTGCAATGTGAATGTACTTCATCTCAAACATGGAGTTCCTACAGCATTATCATTATTGTCTGCTTTAAAGTCTTGTTTTTGATATTTGTTATCAAACACCACAGTTGATGTTTCCAAACATTATTTGAATTCAGTGTATTTAAAAGCAATATGCTTGAGGCAATTCAGTATATAAGAAAGAGTATTGAGAATTTAGAGACCCAGGTTGAAGACTAATCATTAATTCGTTATTTGCCCAGTCATTTAAACTCTTTAGACTCCCATTTCTGAAACTTTAATATGACAAAGTTGAATCTGTTTTTCAAAGTTTGATTTAGTCAGTTACTTAGACAGAGAATTGGGCAGTGGGAATTGAAAAGAGTACCTGAACCATAGTGGTGCTGGATTGGCAACCATGAAGTAGAGAGGAAAGGTTGAATGGGGATTAAGTTAGTGCAGCAGCGCTGAGCTAACAGAGAAGCAAGAGAATCAGAACAAGTCCAAATTCCAATATCAAGCTAGGAATAACTGTCTCCCAGAACATTAATTCAAAGCCAGTAAGTTGAAATGGAGTATTAAGCCATAGAAGGCTATTCTAGATGGTTCAGAGCAGAGTCAGGGCAAGGTCATGACAAGCTTGGGGATCAAAGCCATGAGGTAGTAGCATATGTGTATGACTTTGATTTTAGCTTGCTAAGTTAAAATATTTATACTTTGGATCTCTGAAGGTTGGTCCTCGGTTGTCTTAATATTTTTGTTTATAAGACATTTGAGATGGATGACCTCAATATTTTTTTGTTTCACAATTTTATGAATGAGAATATAATCACAACAAATTTTAATTTTTAAGACACCAGGAAAAACATTTTAATTAAATTTTAGAAGGTAGTTACAGTACAGTATAAGCATAAGCAAAAAGATACAGCATGTTATTAGTACTTACAAAGTTACAAGTTACTTCCTTCTTAACATTTTTCATATTTAAATTCATAAATGAAGATAAGATTTACCATTTTGGGGGTGAGGGGAAAAATAAAGGCATATTTATCATCTGCTAAATGTGCTCACTGTATGCTTTGTTATATATACATGCAAGGCCTAGGTGACTGGAAGTGCAATTGTTAGACTTTTTAATAAACTGGATAGCCCTTAGTTTCTTTGCAGCACATCATCTTTACATAGGAGCAATCAGGACATAACATGAAATATTTAAGCATTCTACACTAGGAAATAGCACCTTAATAGCTAACCAGCATTACTCAGCTGCTATACAACTATGTCTAGGGCACAAAAATACATAAAAGATTAGAGCTGTGTTTGATAACCCTTTAAAAAATCAATTCTTTTTACCTTAAATGTTTTTTATTTTTTTTAAAGATTTTATTTATTTGAGAGAGAGTGAGAGAGTGAGAAAACGTGCGAGCTAGGGAGGGGCACAGGGAGAGGGAGAGGGAAGATCTCAAGCAGACTCCCCTTTGAGGGGGGAGCCTGATGTGGGGCTCCATCCCACAACCCTGAGATCATGACGTGAGCCGAAATCAAGAGTCGGCTGCTTAACTGACTGAGCCACCCAGTGCCCTTAGGAGGCCTTTCTTTCTTTCTTTCTTTCTGGGTCTTTTTTTTTTTTTTTTTTGAGTAGGTCTTTCTTTGGAAAGGATGATGGCAATGATGAAATGATGAGTCAATTACTAGACAGTTTTTAACTACTCAACAAGAAAAGGCTGCATGTATTTCCTTAAATCAGGAGGCCACAAATTAGATCAACCATCTGTTTATTTCAAGCACAAAGTCAGCAGTATATAAAGAAAAATAAAACTTTCCCTGAAATATCCAAATCAATAATAACTTTAAGTTGCTCACCTCACTAACTTATAAGATATTTGAGTAAGAGCAAGGGCAAAAAGAAGTTTACCACTTGAGGCAAAATTTAGAACAAGTAGAATTTAGGCAACATGTTAAAGAATGGACTTCTCAAGCTCTAGTGGCTGGTTCTAAGGACCTTTTGATCAAATAAGTATGTTGTTCTCCTTCCCTCCCCTTCCATGAGTCCTCAGTTAGGTTGCTTGCTGACTCATAACCTAAGAGGGCACCACTCCTTCCTCTTCAGGACACCTGAAGAGATTCTTAGATTGCAGTCTGGACTTGGATTTCCTTTCTGGTGGAAGGCTTCTGGATCTAGACCTGGACCTGGTTGGGAAGGAAGAACTGGACACTGAGGGCAACTTGGACTTCGATTTTTGGGTAGATCTAGATGTAGAGGTTGATGGTGATCTACTGTAAGAGCAAGAGCAAGACTTTATATGGCCAAAGCCAGATCTTCCCTGAAATCAGGATTGGCTTCTACTGTTGGAACAGCACTGATGCTTGGGGCTTTGGCTCTGGCATTTGTGCCTGTGGGGAGGAGCTCTCTGGCAACAGTGGCCACAATGGAAATCTAGTGGGCGACCGTCATGTGCCATCTGTACCCACAGTTTGTGGCTGTCCAGCACAATCCCGTGAAGGGCATCCATGGTGATGTGGCACTTGTGGAAGCAAACGAAGGCAAAGTCACAGAACTCTAGTGAAGTGGCCCTGCAGGATGTACACATTGCTGATGTGCCCATACTTCTCAAAGACTTGCCACAGGGTGTTGGCTGAGGTGTGGTAAGTCAGGTTGTTCACCTTCAGAGAGATCATGGCCTTTGAGAGCTCAACCTGGGCACTGCAAACTGAGCCCCAGGAACTGAAAATCTGGGAAGACTGCAAGTTGGCCCAGGTGGCTGCAATGGTTTTCTCAAGTTTGTTCTACTTGAGGCTCCTTTTTTGTGCCTGTGTCACTTGCCTTCTGCATGTGGGTGCTTAAAGACACTAGAATGTTTGACACAGCTCTGCCTATCTTTAGAGCTGAGACTGCCTGAGAAACAACTTCTTACAAATTTTTTTTCATGAATTGAACATTCATGAAATTATAACACGTCTTTTTGTGAGGTTTTCGGTGTATTTCTAAACACCCAGTTGCAATTACAGATAAAAGTATATACATATAGGTAAAATTATGTGATGTGAAATACATTGCAGTGCTGACTCATATAAGCTAGAAACATTTGTCGACTTAGAGACAAAAACAAAAAAGAAACAAAGTACCAAAACAAATCATGGACAGGTAAGATGATTCAGTTGTAATAACAGGCAAAGAGAGATTGAGAACTACTCGCAGGATGTGAACTGCAATCAGAAACTCAATATAGGCCCCCTTTTCTGCCTGAAAAGTAGAATTAAAGGAGTCAAAGGCACTATGATCTGTGATTCCAAATTATATAATTGAATATAATCCAGTTTATTAGAATTTACTGCTTCCTCATTAATTGACCCAATATACTCTCTGATAGAGTAAGCACCTTTGACATGACTTTCATTTTAAAAATTGTTTTTAGGGGCGCCTGGATGGCTTAGCCAGTTGAGTGTCTGACTCTTGATTTCACCTCAGGTCATGATCTCAGGGTTGTGGGATCAAGCTCCTTGTCCGTCTGGCTCCACACTCAGCAGGGAGTCTGCTTTTTTCTCTCTCTCTCTCCCTCTGCCCCCCCCCACTCTCTCTCTCAAATAAATAAATCTTTTAAAAAAATAAAAATTGTTTTTAGAACTAATAATTATATTTCATCAAATTATTGACATCTTTTCTCATGAATCATGTCCATTGCACTCCAATAAATGAGCTTCATAATCCCAGAGAGTAGAAAATAATATTTTATTAAGTATTTCCCATCTTCAATGATTTTGTGTGCTCTTTGCAAGCCTCGGCATGAGATCTCATGAGATTTCACCAATGACATAGTGAGATTAGGCGAGATCCCATGAGATATGGACTGCGGGATTTCAAAGACTTGATTGTACCTGGTGGGATTAGGCTTTATATCTTGCCTGAGCTCCATGAGATCTGACAGGATTTTGCCAAAGACAGGGTGAGATTTGCGCAAGATCTCACGAGATTTGGAGAGCGAGGGTTTGGAGGATTGTATGTGTGCTTGCAGGATTTGGTTGGAAATCTCGCCTGAGATCCATGAGATGTCAAGATATTTTGCCCAAGACAGGGTGAGATTTGGGCCAGATCTCACGAGATTTGGACAGTGAGGTCTTGATAATTGCATGCAAGCTGGTGGGATTGGGCCCGAAATCTTGACTGAGCTCCATCAGATGCCAGGAGATTTCGCACAAGTCGGGGAGAGAATTTTGGTGAGATCTCACAAGACTTGGACTGCTTGGATTCAGAGGATTGAATGTACCTGACCATCGTTGGTGGGAAATCTCACTGCAGTAATGCGAGATTTCATGAGATTTTGCCAAAGGCAGGGCAAAATTAGGTGAGATTGCAGGAGATATAGACTGCAAGGTCTCAAGGCTTGAATGCACTTGCCAGGATTGGGCTTTATATCTTGCCCAAGGTCCCTGAGATCTCACGAGATTTTGCCCAAGACGGGGTGAGATTTGGGTGAGATCTCACGAAATTTGGACAGCGAGGTCTTGATAATTTGATGCAAGCTGGCGGGATGTGGCCCAAAATCTTGACTGAGCTCCATGAGATCCGACGAGGTTTCGTAAAAGACCGGGCGAGGTTTGGGCGATAACCCTCGAGATTTGGACCTCGATGTTTCAGAGGCTTGATGAGAGTTGGCAAGATGTGGCGCAAAATCTCTCCCAGCTCCATGATATCTCATGAGACTTCCCCAAGACAGGGTGAGATTTGGGTGAGATCTCAGGAGATTTGGCCTGAAATGGTTCGGAGGAATGGATGTACCTGGTGCGTTTGGCAAGGTAACTCAAACAGGCTCTGTAAGATCAGGAGATTTTCCCAAGACGGGGCTAGATTTGGGTGAGTACTCACGAGATTTGGACAGCGAGGTCTTGATAATTGGATGCAAGCTGGCGGGATTGGGCCCAAAATCTTGACCAAGCTCCATGAGATCCCAGGAGATTTCAAACAAGTTGGGGCGAGATTGTTGTGTGCTCTTTGCAATTGTTATTTTATAGATATGTGCTCTGGTTATCCATTGTTGCATAACAACTTACATCAAAACTTAGTGGCTAAAATCAATGATTTATCATTATTTTATCACACAATTCTAAGGGACTGGAATTCAGACACAGGATAGTAGGGCTTGTTTCTTTTCCAGCATATCAGCTAAATTAGCTAGGATGACTGGGATAGCTTCTCTGGACCTAGTGGGTAACAGCTGGTTCCCAACACCCTCCACCACCCCACCTCATCTCCTTTTCTAGAGCCACTCCATGTAGCTAGCCTAGCAATTCTAGTCTTATTAGATTTTTTACATAGCAACTCAGGTTTATAAGAAACCATAGTAGAAGCATCAGCCTTCTTAAAGTCTAGGCCCAGGGCAGTATATAGTATCCATTTTGCATTACTTCTAGGATATTCCATTGGTCAAAGCAACTATAGGCCAGACCAGCTTCAAAGGAAGAGAAAAAGAATCTCTCATTGAAAGAAGTGTGAAGGATTTACAGCCATCTTTAATCTACCATAATCAATCCTCTGGACAGATAATATTTACATTCTTCTCACATGAAAAAATACATTCACCCCCTTTCAAGACCACCAAAGTATGAATATCCAGGACCTTGTCATATTAATTAGGCCTAGGTTAGAAGAGACTCTTCAGGTACAATTTCTTGAG
This sequence comes from Phoca vitulina, assembly GCF_004348235.1. Classification (NCBI taxonomy): domain Eukaryota; kingdom Metazoa; phylum Chordata; class Mammalia; order Carnivora; family Phocidae; genus Phoca; species Phoca vitulina. The sequence continues at coordinate 8,060,444 of NW_022589738.1, read as the reverse complement.
TCTTACTCCTCTCAATCAGACCTGTGAAATAAAGAGGCAAGTGATTTGCCCTCCTCCCGTGTAATGTACACTTTTGAGCTAGACATAAGATAGCCTTAATAGATAATCCTGTTCAACAGGAGTACTAGTCCACAGTAATTGTAAAATTCAACTGGGCACATGTTTCCAGGTCCTTGGTTAAGGCCTAGTCCCATTCCCTGAGTCACTAATTGGTCCTTTGGTATCTTAGTTCAGCCTTCTGAGTCATCCTATCTTCCTTCAAATAAATAGTCCATGTTAGTAGCAGAGTACCTTTCTTAGTGTTTTCCTGTGTGTACAAGGTTGAGAGTACCAAGAATTTTTCTCATTCTGAACTGTTTCTGTCCCTTTTAGCCTAAGCTCACAGTGCTTCTAATAGTACGAATTCTCTGTCAGGTTGCTTATGATTCTTACTGGATGTTCACTCCATTAAACAAAATCCACACCCACATTTCTCTCTGACACAAGCCCTTATTTACCTTTGGCCATGTGAGGCTGATGTGAGTTGCCTAGCAAAGAATAAGTGAGGGATGTTCTAAAATCTTTCTGAGAACTTTAAAGGGATTGGATAGCTACACTCTTTTCTTCTTTACACTGAGACTGTGTTTTACTGTCCAGGTTTTGTTCTATCCTCTGAGGCCATTGTTTACCTTTGGATCTTTTCTTAGCTGGAAATGCTGTCCTAGGCAGCCTTTTTTGTCTACATTTTTGTTCTAAAATTGAACAGTTTCTTCTCTAGTTCATCTTCGGTCTTCTCATATATCATCAGAGGCATTTAAAGAAGTCAATTGAATTTTCTTTTTACTCTTTCTAGACATATCCTTAGATTTATGAATTTATTAGGTACACTTGGCTATTTTCCACAATACTCCAGATGATGGTTTTGCTAATCATTTTGCAGTAGATAATTTAGGTGTCCAGTTCTCCAGGTACTCCTTTACTTTCTTTCAGTTCTTTCAAATTTTAACAATTATGTCATGGCCTACTAAGGGACACAGGATAAGCAATTTTTAGTTGTTCAAGCTCCTTTATCACTGTCTCAATAAAAAAGATTTTAGCTCTTAATTACATGACTTAAGAGAAACCATTCCAAGGTAAAGGTGAATTGATGGATATTTTGTCTCAATTAACAAAAATAACAGTATACATGTCAAAAGTGTTAAAAATTATATGGGGTTTTATCCATTTAAAGGACTCTGCCTTTGTATAAATTGGTTTTATGAGAACAAGTCATAGATTCTTCATGAAAATCAGATTTGACTTTTGTCAGAGAGTAGAGAGCACTGAATTAGCATTTGGGGACTTAGATTCCTATCCTGGCTTCACTATAAATAAGCCACAATACCTGAGGCAGTCAAACCCTGGGTTTACGTTTTAATCTTTCTTAAATGAGGGAGTTAGACCAGATGATCTTTGTTCTATCCCAGCTGTAAAACATCACTTACCTAAAAGTGTTGAAATGTTCTTTTTAAAAACTTTTACAAAAATTCAAACAAATTTATTGAAACTAATATTACAATTAAAATGCTAAAAGTTCTTTTCAAAATGATAGTTTGCAGGCTGTGCTGGATTCAATTCTCTGGTAACAGTTTACTCATTTAAAATGATTATCGCTGTATGATTTGGATCAATTAAAGAATGACTTCAGAAACTTTAAATGTTTGTCATCTAAGGCATATATCCCTGATTTAAAAGTCAGGAAACATGTGTTCCTGTTTTACTGTCCCCTTTCATTGCCTATAATTTGAGGCAATAATTTTTTTTTTTTTTAAGATTTTATTTATTTATTTGACAGAGAGATAGCGAGAGCAGGAACACAAGCAGGGGGAGTGGGAGAGGGAGAAGCAGGTTTCACGCCGAGCAGGGAGCCCGATGGAGGGCTCGATCCCAGGACCCTGGGATCATGACCTGAGCCGAAGGCAGATGCTTAACGACTGAGCCACCCAGGCGCCCATTGAGGCAGTAATTCTTAACAAATTCTAACACCTGTTGTAGTTAACAGGGTCCTGTATTTTGTGAGGTGATTTGAAATTTTCTAAATTCAGCATCAACTTTGCCCTTGCAACTCAAATAATTGGAAGTCTAATAGAAACTTTTCTCCGTGGAATTTATCCTCCTTTCTCAATATTCCTATTTCCTTATTGTCCACAAATATTTCTAGATTTACTACTACAGACCTTTTCTAGATGCCATATGTTTCTCTATTTATCTATTAGATGAAAGCATTAAAATGAATTGGTTAAATACACTCATTGGGGGGCGCCTGGGTGGCTCAGTTGTTGAGCGTCTGCCTTTGGCTCAGGTCATGATCCCTGGGTCCTGGGGTCGAGCCCTGCATCGGGGTCTCTGCTCCCTGGGGAGCCTGCATCTCCCTCCCCTCTCCCTACCACTCCCCCTGCTTGTGCTCTCTCTCTCTGTCAAATAAATAAATAAAATCTTTATTAAAAAAAATACTTGGTGGCTCCTCTAAACCTCTTTATTTGATATAAAGGATTGTAAACCTGAGCCACTAGAAGAAAGCCATACTGTACATTGTAGTGGCTTCCCAAGTAGATATCCTGGGATAAAATGTGTGGATCCAAATGTGTAAGTAGTGGAAATCCATTTTAAAGCAATATTTATAAATATAATTCAGTAAATTAATTTTTTGAGTTTCATTCCCAAATTTCTTGATTTCAGAGTTGTGATCCAGGATTCTAAAACCAATAACCTCTGAGTTTAGTAGCTAGTAAGTAATATAACCTAAAAACCCTGCATATAATCCTGGAACATGGTGACCCAGTCAAGGTCTTTTCACTTTCTAGTCCTGTGTGAGAGGCTGATTAGCCTTTCCTAGTCAAAGCTCCCTTACTGTCTTGTTGCCATACTGAAAATACAATACTCAGCATAAACTGGGTGGAAGATATTATCTTAAGGCAGGGCTGTGATTTGCTTGACAAGGCCCTGAAAAAAACTGTATGTCTCACAGTGGAATATTATTCTGCCTTAAAAAAGGAAATCCTGCCATTTCAACAATATGTTTGAATCTGGAGGATATTATATTAAGTCAAATAAGCCAGTCACAGAGGGACAAATATTACATTCCATTTATATGAGCTGCCTAAAATAGTCAAACTCATAGAAATAGGGAATAGAATGATGGTTGCTAGGGGCTGGGTAGGGGAAGGGGGAAAAGGGGAGTTCAATAGGTATAAAGTTTCAGTTATGCAGGATGAATAAGATCTAGAGATATCTCTGTTGTACAATATAGTGCCTATAGTTAACAGTAATGTATTGTGTACTTAAAAATATGTTAAATGGGTGGATCTCCTGTTAAGTTTTCTTATCACAAAACAAAATGAAACAGAACAAAAAAACCCAAAGAGACTCAAGGAAACTTTTGGGGATGAGGTATATGTTTATTACCTTGATATAATGATTTCATGGCTGTATGCATGTGTACAAAGTCACCAAATTGTATACATTAAATATGTAATGAATATTCTATATTAAATATGTATTACATTATATACATTAAATGTATGTGATTTTAATGTATACATTAAATATGTGCAGTTGTATATAAATATACATTTATATGTTAAACATAAATTATATACATTAAACATGTAGAATTCTACCTCAGTGATGCTGTTTCAAAAAAAAATAACAAAAAATGATGGTTGGTATTCAGAGGAGCAACAGCATGAAGCTTTTACCACCTTTAGAGATGAAAGGCAAGAGTTGGAAAAACTGTTGCCAAAATTTATGAGAACTTGGAAGTGGGCCTGCCCAAGAGGAGAGCTAGTCATCCTGGGATTCAGAAATTACCCAAGGTGTGGCTCTGGAGCAAGGAAGGAATGGAGGAGATATCCCCAACCTTTCTTCTCCTCACTTATATCCAGTTAATATTTCTCTTCTACTGAATTCAAAATGCAGCTAAGAGAGTCTGGGAGATGCAATGTGAATGGGGCAACCTCCCAAGGCACAGAACAATTAAAGAGCAGAAAATAAAGCAGAATATGTGAACAAACAGAATGACTAGCATATCCTGTATGTTAGTCCTGCCTTCCTAGGATCATGAATGCCTTGAGTTAGGCAGATACCTGTTTTACACTAAAATATCCACAACAAAAGGCCGTAAGTAACCCCTTGTGTTTCCCTGCTTGATAAAATAAGTGCTTCATTTTGCAAGAGGGATCTCTCAGAATATTTTTGTTCTTGGTTTTTCGGCTTTGTTTTGTCTTGTTTTCCTCCTTGAAGTCCCATGTTCTTATTGAATTAACTGTCTACCTCTGAGTCAACTGAGTTTGTAGTTTTATTTTAAAGAGTTACTGAGTGAAGAAAACTTTCAGAATAAATCTGATGAGTGGCATTATAATAATACAATCTTGAGGATCCTTCTCAGTCTTTTTTGAATCCTTCTGATTTTGTTCAGGCTTCTACTTTCTACATTTATCCTCAAGCTGAAATGAAGATTTAGGCCCTGCCTTAGTGGCTCCTACTGGTAAATAAGCTGAATTTGCCTATTTATCAGGGTCAGCTCCATGGCCAGAGTTGATTTTGGTCTCATGTGCCTTAATTTTGAACTGTAGTTTATGTCTTATTCTGTTTGTCATCATCTCTCAAGAGCTTTACCAGAAAAAAATATAAATCTCATCCACTAAGGCAGAAAAATGGGTTGAACTTTCCCATTTGATGTTTTATGCATTGATGTTCCTTATGTTGTCCCAATTTTCTCTTCATGAGAGACTTGATATAAAGCAAAAACTTGAGTCCCAACTTAGTTCATAGTGCGATCAAAATAGCATGGAGCTGACATCTGCATTTTTAGGTCTGATTCAGCGATCAGTGGTGTGATTATAGGAGAGGTACTTTATTCTTCTATGTCTCAGATGATGCATCGATAAAATAAGAGAATTGAACTATTTTATATTTAATATTACATTCAGCTTCTAATATTCTTAATCAGGGCCTGAAGGTTATCAAAGGCTTTTTCTTCCAGTCAGTACCCTATAATGTGAACAATGAAAAAAGGAGGTGACATTGCATTATTAAATGATTTTTATTTCCAGATAAAAAGTTGTTTACTCATTCTGTTCAAACACTGTTCTCTTACCTGATTTTAAAAATAAATAAATAAAACATGCTGAGCAATAGGTCATTGAACTTCTGATTTTTCCTTTTCCTGTAATTTCTTAAAGTTTGTTCATCCTCCCTGTCCAGCTGAACCAAGTCAATTTATTATCTCTTTTAGCTAAGTACCAACATTTTATTTCAGTGACTGTGATGATCACAGTGTCGTAAGTTTGACTGATGCTCTCATTATAAATGATGATGTAAATATCCACCAAAAGTTCAGGAATGATGCAAAGAAACTCTTTGTGCCACTTGGCATCAAAAGATCTTAAAAGCAGATGAAGTACTGGGATCAGGAAAAAAAAGGTAGTAAGAAAGGGAAGAGGATGGAGAGTAATGAGAGATGAGAGATCCTCAGGCATGCAGTAGGATTCTTGCTTTTTAAAATAACTTAACATGAAAGAGAAAAGAATTCCTAGCCCATTATACTTGTTTTTCCATTTTCCTGATTACTTAGAACTATTAAGGTTGTATTAAAAATTATTTTTAAGTAATATTCTTTTCAGTAAAAATCTCTCATTGAATGGATCTTATTTGGTCATTAAGTATTTTAGGCATTTCAAAAACAAACATAAATCATAGCCAGACATGGCTATTTGGAACTGACCCTAATAAACTGTCAAGAGAATTTGGTCTGGAGGCTGATGTTTAAACTTACTTTTGCTTTCTTTGGCTCCTCATTTCCCTCAAGAAACTTTCTAAGGGCTGTGGGGCATGTCTTCCTAGAATCTATTCATTTTTTTCCCCAAAATTTTAATTTATTTCTTTATATTCTTGGAGTTTATTATTAGAACCAAGCTCTCCCATGGGGATGGAGAGTAGCACATTAGTTTTAATGAAAGGGCTAAGACCAGTAGCCCTTTCTTATTATATGAAATGGATAATTCTCAAATGCTGTGGGCTTTCCTTTTTTCAGTCAATCTCTGGGGGGATCAATGAGAGGTTAAGCAATATTGGAGGATCTTGGCATCTACTTTCCTAAGAAAGCAGTAGAACAATTTCAGTTGTAGTTGTGGAACAGTTTTCCCTTCTTCCCTTCTAGGTTCTTTGGCTGGTCTAATTAAATTGATATAAAATAGATTAACAGAAGAAAAACAAATACAGAAGATTAATAACACGTATACCTTCTGTATACATGTGAGAGACCCAGGAAAACTGAGTAACTCCCCAAAATGGCGAAAGCCATCACCTTAAATACAATCTTCCACTAAAGAGAAAAGATGTGGGGGGTGGGGAGTCAGTTATGGGAGGTCACCAGGAAAAACACAGTAAACAAGGGTAAGGTTGTTAACTCAGATTTGAGTCCTGGCCTTCTCCACTGATAAGCATTCCTAGAGATTTAATCCTCCTTTCTTACTGGTACAGAGAGGGAGATACAATTTCAAATGGAGATTTTCCTTATACATGTAAATGTTTTTTAGAGAAGGGTAACTAACATCTACTCACTTTTCACAGTTCCACCTGTGTCTGCTACTGCTTAAAAATGACCAGTTTAAAATAATCCCATGCCAAAATACACATTTTGAAGTGGCAAATTCTGCTCCCCTTCCTATGAAACTTTAAATATGAATTTTTCATAATCAAGAAGCTGAGTTGCTGTATCTCACTGAACCAGTCTGTTAGTTCTGAGAATTGGTCAGTTTAGTTGAACAGTTGTGTCTCATTTCAGGAGGTGGTCTTGCAGGTGGGCCCCCAAAGTTAGGCCTATATTGTACAAGCAATTAGAAAATGAATAAGAGGTGTTTCTAGGGGTGCCTGGCTGGCTTGGTTGGAAAGAACATGCACACTCTTGATTTCGAGGTTGTGAGTTTGAGCCCCATGTTGGGTGGAGAGATGACTTAAAAATAAAATCTTTTTTTTAAAAGCATTTCTATGGAAACAAAAGTAAAACAAAGGTTAATGGTTGGAGTAAATTATAAATCCAGTATCTGAGTCTTGAGAGCTGCCAGTTGAGAAGATTTCTAGATGTCAGGCTCAAAGCACCTTCAGATGGATTAATGGTAGGCAATGGCAATCAGACAGATTTTCCTGGTTTGCAGTTTGAATGCCTCTGATGATGTCATTGGGTATACCAGTAAATTATCTGAGTGGCTCATAGAGCAACAGGAAAGAAGTAGATTGTCTAAACATGAGCTATTGTGATTTCTCTGAAGTTTATATCAAATCATCTTTCTTCACTTAGCAGGGCTTCAGGAAAAAGGGCAATTTTTGTTCTCAGTGATTCCAAATCAAAGGAGGGGAGAAAATTGGAAGCGTTAGTTTGGAGAAGAGGAAACTTTAAGAATTTAGGATCTAGTCCAGTTTGCACATAAATAACAAAACCTCGAAGACAATTAACATGACTTGAAGTAACAGGACTAGAATCTAATATCCAAACAAGTATTAGAGTTTCTAGGGAAGCATAATTTTTCTATCTATGATCATCTTCATTTTTACCAAAGATAATTATGGAAAAACTAATTTGTCAAATAAGTCTAGTGTCAATAGATTTGGCTTGATTATTTACATAAATGTAGTAAGAATAGCAAGTGATCATAAAATTGCAGGCTCTTTTAAATTATGCTTTACTGGGACTTTTCATAAAGAATCTCAGATTGGACTTCTAAAAGCCCCTTGAGGTCAGGAAACCAAATAAAGGACTTGCCATCAGACTTGCCTGTAATACCTGTAGATGTGGGTGAATTCCTCTTTTCTAGGTCCCTCAAATATCCTGGGGTTACTGTACCTCCAAAGAAGAGACCTTCCTTACTCACCTGGTTAGGTTATTGGGAACCTTGTAATAAACAAGGTACCAGGCTATTTTTTCTGAGGGGTTTTATTGCCTGCTTAAAATCAACCATAGTTCCTTAAAACTGTCAGGCATATCTGATTCTCTGCACATCCACAAATTTGACATTCTAGTGCAAAGCCTTGATTATATAACCAGCTTCCAATTGTGTCCTGTTACAAGAAGAATGGATTCCTATTGAACTTACATAAATAACTATATTGCTGTGAACGTAACAGTAGTCATGGAGAAGTTCCAAATTCTGGTGGGATCAGGTAGGGAGAAAAAGATAAATGTTTCATCTTTGTTCACAAAAGTATATCTTACACCAAATTGTTCCAAGTCATAGATACCTTAAGAGAAAAGATAAAATGTTTTAAACAAAATGTCATAAAAATGATAATCATCTCATCAGTTCATTCAGTCCCATGTAATTAATTCTTGTTCGGCTTGAATCCAGTTTTTCTGTCAGTTCTTGAAATTCTTACCCAGTTCAATGGTGTGATCTTAAAGTTATCCTAAACCTGTACTCGGAGTTTTTTCTGTGAGTCTCAAGGAAGATGAAGCAGTTTTGCAGAAGCTTTAGAGTAAAACAAAAACAGTAAATGACAAAAGGCTTAAAAATGGCCATGGTTAAATATCTGATAAGAGTCCATTATAATGCAGTTGACAAGGAAATTTACTTATTTCTGTGACAAATAACACTTCAAGACAATAACTAGAATTATAAGTTGTAACATGCCAGGACATACAAGATTTCTAGGAGTTTCATACAGTTTCTAGAACATTACATTAAGAATATATATCCACACAAATAAATTCTAAAAAGGCTTAGTATCACTTATTTGACAGTGTTCTTCATGTAATTTAACATACCAAATGAGCCTAAGTAGTGTAACATTTTTCTTTCTGTAAGGAGAGAGCAAATCTTTTGAGATGTTCCAGGGAACATTTATAAAATCCCAAAGTTAGTTCAAGGTGAAAAAAAACTTCATTTAGAATTTGATTTTGGGGAATTTGTCAAAAATATCAAAAGGTTTGGATACTTGATGAAAGAAAATCACAGATCATTATGAAATAATACTTAATATCCATTTAACCAAAGTGACAATAAAAGATTTCAAAGGCAAATACAGAAAATTATGTAACTGTCAGCAAAACTTAGGTCTTTTAATGTTATGAAGACTCAGTTTTCCTAAATAATCAAAGACCTGATGATAAAGAGATACAGGAAATCATTTTGATGAAGCACAAGATCTTTGCTTTCTGGGCAGATTACTTAAGAAAAACCTTTTGCAATCTCTTATCATGAGAGATCAGTAGTTCAAGAAAACTTTGTGCTTTTAGTAGATGAAAGGAAATTTTTAGTTTTACATAAATACACTACTGATCTTAAAGTTTATTTTTAAAAGCCTTATAATAACAATTCAATTTTAGCCACCTTGAATGCACAAGGTAAAATTTTTCTTTCTTCCCAACTTCCTGTTTAATTTGTCCTTTATTTTCCCCTTTCCCAGTTTGAAATTACCAGTTTTACTTTGGGACAAACTTACTTTCTTTTCCCTTAACAAAAATGCATCTCTATACCTCATACCTTTTCTTATCCAAATAGAAATTCTATTTATCTTGCCCAGTTGTTTCCCTCATTATTTCTACTGGCTTTAATCATATATTTTAGAAATTTTATTCCTTAGTAACCTTAATTTCTTTTTTTTAAGGATTTTATTTATTTATTTATTTGAAAGAGAGAGAGAGAGAGAGAGAGAGAGAGGACATGCAGGGAGAGGGAGAAGCAGACTCCCTGCTGAGCAGGGAGCCTAATGTGGGGCTTGATTCCAGGACCCCAAGATCATGACCTGAGCTGAAGGAAGATGCTTAACCATCTGAGCTACCCAGGCGTTCTCTTAGTAACCTCAATTTCTAGTGAAAACTAAATAGTAAGCAATTGTGAACTGTCACACCAGTATTCTTTTAGATTGGCAGATTTATGAATATATTTTATAATTTTTAGAAGAATATGCTTTTTAATAGTGCAGTCTTTTAATGTGACATTAGACCTGTGTACTAGTTGACTCAAATTTATCTTCAGTTTCTCTGCAGTAAGCCAAAAGTAGATAAACCTGTGTTCAGTAATTAATGTTTCACTATTTTATCTTATTTGGAAATGATCTAGATAGTCAATAAATTTCCATCATTTAACTTAACTTAGCAGAACTCTATTACTAAAAAGATTTTGGAAGCTATTTTTAAGTACACGAACCATAAAATATAGTTATTGCTAAATAGTTGACCTAAAAACTCTTATCTCATTTATATCTATCTAAACCACTTGCTCCCAACTATAATATTTAGACCACAGCCAAAAGCTTCAAGATATTAGACAAAGTCAGTCATCATTTCAAGCTATTTTTCTTGCTGACAAGTGTTGTGAGATATTAACATGAGCTTATTTGACTAATAAACTCAGGCAGAATTAAAGTTTATGTCTGCTTTATATTCGGTGTTGATAACTCTAAACCAGTGAACTTACAGTAGCTTTAAACTGAGTGTTTTTCTAGATCACATGAAACCAAAATGCATTTGGGTTAGTTTCTATTATATTTCTGAGAACTTTAGGAATAATTTATAAGCATTTAATTTTAAGCCAATTGAATAGAGTTCTTTACAAATTAATTGTGGCAATACCATGTGGAGGTAGAAAAATGTCACACATCTATAAAATAAATATATAGATATACATAAACTTACAGATACAAACAGATCTTATACTTTCATTTCAAAATTTTAGCCAGAAAAAAATAAAATAAAATTTAGGCCAGAAGATGGGTATAATAATGTAAAACTCATTAGTTTATAAAAGAGCCTTTGGATCCAAACTGTGTTTTTGGCAGATGAAATAAATTAATGGCACCTGCTTAGATGGCTGAAGTTTATTCTCATATTTGTGGAGAAGACATTTGAGGTTCTTCATTACCCCAATTTCCAAATATCCCCCCCCTTCTTTTCTTTCTTCTGATGAGAAACATGTCCCTAAAGTTTGGCTGTTAGGTCCTCGAGTAGGTGGGAGTAAATATCTATGTGACAGAGACACAGAGAAAACATCCAAGTTTTCTCCAAAGAGTTTTGGGGTGTATTTGCCTATTATCCAAGGTTTAGAATAATTAATACTAAAATTCTTCCTTTCCTAAGTGCAAGAAAATTCTGTTTCCAATGTCCTGATGCTTTACAGTATCTACAAAGCATTTAGAGAAAAATAGGGGAGGTTTTGGGATTGGTAAGGAAGGATAGGTAAGCTTTGAATTGCTTTTAGAAACTTTGTTTTCAAAGTCCATCCATGGTGTTGCATCTGGCAAGATCTCATTCTTTTTTATGGTTGAGTAATATTGCATTGTACATCTGTGCTGCATTTTCTTTATCCATTCATCCCTCAATGGACACTAAGGTTGTTTTCGTATCTTGGCTATTTTAAGTAATGCTGCAGTGAACATGGAAATATACACATCTTTTTGAGTTAGTGTTTTTATTTTTTTCAAATAAATATCTGGTAGTAGAAGTACTGGATCATGTGGTAATTCTATTTTTAATTTTTTGAGGAACCTCCATACTGTTTTCCACAGTGGCTGTGTAACTGAACCAATGTGAGTTCACTCCTTCGTGAGTCACAGATACACCAGGTGAAGTTTTGTACAAAGTACACTTTACTTTGCAGCAAAGAAGGAGATCATGGGCAATGACTGCCAAAGCCATGACTCCCCAAGCAAGGGTGAATGGGTCCCTTTCATTTAGGGTTCGGATGAATATTTGGAAAAGGAAGCCTTGTCACAGTATATAGAGGCAGGCAGAAGGCTGTGCATGCTCCTTAAGGAAACATGCCTATACATATATTGTATGTTATGTAAATGAAGCTTGTGCTCCTCCTTGGGCAGAGATTTTAGTATTAGCATGAGGTAAAGGTAGTTGTCGGTCGTTCTAGAAGTTACCCCATGGTCCATTTGCACAGGCTTGAGTCAGGGGTTAAGCTCAAACTGGTCTGGGTGGTCTGGGCCGGCTAGAGGTCCTGTCAGGGCAGTCACTATCACTTACGGGTAGTTTTGCTTTCCCTTTGCCTGAGTTAGGAGATAACCTGGAAAGAAGAGTTTAAGGAAAAATGTGGGACAAAGGTTGGTGAGTATAAGCAGGTGGGCAGTAAAGGTCAGGTCTCAGGGTCTAGCTAGTGACCCCTGCACCCATGTACAGGCCCACCTACAGTGCATGAGGGTTTCCTTTTCTTCACATTTTCACCAACATTTATTTCTTGTCTTTTTGATAAAAGGCATTCTAACAGGTATGAGGCGATATCTCATTGTTGTTTTGATTTGCAAAATCAATGATTTAAATCTGCTGATTTAATGATGGCGAGCATCTTTTCATGTATCTGTTGGCCACCTGTATGTTTTCTTTGGAAAAATTTCCGTTGATGTCCTCTGCCCATTTTTTAATTGGGTTGTTTGCTTTTTTGCTATTGAGCTGTGCCAGGAGACTTGTTAAAATGCAGATGCTGATGTAGTAGGTTTTGAGTGGGGCCAGATACCCTGTATTTCTAACATGTTCCCAGGTAAGATTGATTAGGCTAAACCTACAAACATGTTACCAATAATAATAGGTTATTGCTTCGGGTTTGGAGTCAGGCAGATCAGGATTTGAATCAAGGCTTATCTATTTAGTGACATTTCATTTTGACTAATTTAAGTTCCTAAATTTTAGTTTTCTAATCTGTAAAACTTAAAGAAAAGTACCTCTCAATGGCAATTTTGTGGCTATTAAATATTGTGGGCACTAAATAAAATACTTAGATCATTTATGTACGCCCTTATTATTGTGACTAATACATGGTAAGTTCTTTTTAATTAGTTGTTACTTTTATTTTTAGGTAAAATGTTTCTTATATTTAACACAGCTTTCTGTCTACATCTTAGGATGCTAGATAGTATAAAGTTAATGTTTTTTTTTCTTCTGACAGGATTTCAGAACTTATAATGTATTCATTTTTATTCTTTTATCTAAAGCAAAGAAGATAGAAGTACTAGAAAGGGTTAGAAATTCCTCACAAATGGATGAGTGCCCTTGAAGCACTCAGCTCTCAGAAAATGGTCTGCTTTCATCCTATCAAATGACATTAAGCTTGTCAGATCAAAACAAGTGCAGGGCATAGCAAAGATGGAAAAAAATGCTGATGCCAAGAAGGTACAATTGGGCTTTTCTTTCTTTTTCTTTCTTTCTTTCTTTTTTTTTTTTTTTTAAGGAACACCACTACAAAAACCTAGAGGCTTAATTGTGAATAAAATGGTACTATATCACAGGATGGAAAATTAGAAGAGCACTCATTATTTCCTAAGACAATATGCCCTGACAGACACATTGCTTTTTTTTTTTTTTTTTTTCTTCTCCTGTTTGCTCTATCTTTTCAAATCTCATAGCTCCCTCCTGTGTTTATAGTGGGTCTAGAGTTCTCATCTGCCTGTGGTGTATTTCCCGATTAGCTCTATAGACTCTACCTAAGGGACCCTCATTATATGCATTTCCCAGTCATCAAGTTGAAATTAAAATATTTTACAGTTCCTGACAAGTGGCAGGAGAGCATTTGGCAGGAATTTTCAGGAGTAAAGTGCTGGTATTTATTCAAAATCAAGTGCACATTCATTTATCTCTCTCTCTTTTTAAATCTGGTATTTTCAGTTTTAAAACTACTTGTGTCAAGTAATGCGATTTTTATTAACTTGTTTGGAAGCTACTGACATAGAGTTTGCCGTTTATATTCCTAAAATTAATGTAGCACAGGAGTGCATGGGTGGCTCAGTCATTAAGCGTCTGCCTTCAGCTCAGGTCATGATCCCAGGGTCCTGGGATTGAGCCCTGCATCACATTGGGCTCCCTCCTCCACGGGAGGCCTGCTTCTCCCTCTGCCACTCCCCCTGCTTGTGTTCCTTCTCTCGCTGTGTCTCTGTCAAATAAATAAATAAAATCTTTAAAAAAATTAATGTAGCACACATTTCTCAAGTGGTTATATGTAACTTTTTATGCAAAATACCACAGGGTGGGTGGTAGGTGGAAACAAGGACCCAGTTACTCTCTCAAAGGCTTGTAATTCTGGATGGGATTTGTATGTCATGGAAAGGGCACTTTACCTTACTTAGCCTTGAATTTGACTCTGCCTTTAACTACCCATATGATCTCTGGGCATGGTGCTTATCTTTAGGCAGGGGATTACCTTTACCTCATCTGTTTAATGATGGGAATAATCTGAACCAATGTTTCCCAAATTTGGGTGTTTATAAATTAAGCTGGGACATTGTTAAAAATACAGATACCCAGGCTCTGAAGATTCTGATTACATTTGGAGCAGCATCCTGGAAAATATATTTTTAGTAAGCACCCTCCCTGGTGATTCTTTGTGTGTGTGTGTGTGTGTGTGTGTGTGTGTGTATTCACTCCATTAAAGTTTTTGAGTAAATAAATTTTTATATTGGATGAGGAATATATTAGAAATAGGAGAGGGGCACCTGGGTGGCTCAGTCGGTTGAGCATCTGCCTTCAGCTCAGGTCATGATCCTGGTATCCTGGGATTGAGCCCTGTGTCAGGCTCCCTGCTCAGTGGGCAGTCTGCTTCTCCCTCTGCCCCTAACCCCAGTCTCATGCTCTCTCTCTCTCTCTCTCAAATAAATAAATAAAATCTTTAAAAAAAGAAAGAAATAGGAGAAATGAGGGGTGCCTGGGTGGCTCAGTCAGTTAAGCGTCTGCCTTCGGCTCAGGTCATGATCCCAGGGTCCTGGGATCAAGTCCTGCATCGGGCTCCCTGCTTAGCGGGAAGCCTGCTTCTCCCTCTCTCTCTGCCTGCCACTGTCCCTGCTTGTGCTCTTTCTCTGACAAATAAATAAATAAAAATCTTAAAAAAAAAGAAATAGGAGAAATGAAGATAGAACAGGGATACCACTAATAAGAGTTTTAATTGTTGAAGGTGAGAAATGAGTTACTAACATGTACACTAAAAGTAAAGAACATGATTATGGTTAAGGGAAAGGAGAAGACAGGGTTGTGGGTGGGGAGGAGTTCCCTGAGTAGAGAAAACTATGACCTAGGTAGAATTTGTCCTTTCCCTCTTAAAATTCCAGGCGGTGGCAGATTTTATTTTAAATATTTTTGGATCACATATCCCTTTCAAATATTAACATAATATTTTGTAGAAGCATTGCATTTATATTTCTAACACTCTCTGACATTTCTTTCTTTCAGTATCAGTGTTCATGATATTGGACAGTCCTGTCAACATCCTTTTATCTAGTTTTGCATGGATAGGGATTGTTTAGGAGAAGTCCTCCTTTTAAAAGACTGCCAAAGGGCACCTGGGTTAAGCATCTGCCTTCAGCTCAGGTTATGATCCCAGTGTCCTGGGATCGAGTCCTGCATCGGGCTCCCGGCTCTGCTTCTGCCTCTGTCTCTCTCTCTCGTCTCTCATGAATAAATAAATAAAATATTTTTAAAAAAAAGATTGCCAAAGAAGCCCAGAATGTTTCCTTTTCTCTTTCCTTCTTGGCTTAGTCTACAATATCTATGGCTCAAGTGTAGTAAAAGTCTTTCACAGATAGTTTTTATCCCTTCCCTACAAACTTGCTCTGACTAGGAATTGTCCCTCTTGTGTCTGCTTTCTCCTACATATCTTGGCCTATTATATTTTTTAGGAAGTGCTTGGATGTAGGGACTACAATCATTGCCAGCCCTTCCTATAACTCTTGGCCCTCATTTTAGTCCTGAAATGTCTGAATAAGCAGGCATGAATAGGACCATTTATGAGCTGTCATTAAGTAGCACCAGGCATGAGTCACCTTGAGCATGGCAATCCCAAAGCATCAGCAACGACAAAAGAAGAAATACTAGAAGGAAGGCCAAAGGAATCTGTGGTATAATCATTTTGGAATACTCTTTATTAAGGGTGATATTTACTTGTTCTGCCTGCTGCAGGTTTTAGGATTTTGTAAAATGCATGGGATCTACCTAATAGTTTTTCTACTCCGTTTGTGAGGTGAATTTGAAGTCAAATTATTCTTGGTATCTGTATTAATTTCCCAAATCATTGCAAACTTGGTGGTTTGAAACAAAAAACAATTTCTCTTTCACAATTCATTCAGAAGACCAGAAGTCCAAAATGAAGGTGTTGGCAGGGTTGAGTCCTTCTGGAAGTTCTGAGAAAGAATCTTATGACTCTCTCTTAGCTTCTGGTGATTGCCTGAAATACTTGGTGTCCTTTGGTTTGTGACAGCAAAGGTTGGTGAATCTCACCCTTCATCTTCACATGGCCTTTTTCTTTGTGTCTCTGTCTCTTCTTTGTGTCCAAATTTACTTCTCCTTTAAACTTAAAAAGACATTAGTCATTGGATTTAGTATCTACCCTAAATCCAGGGTGATTTCATTTCAAAATCTTTAATTACATCTACAAAGACCCTATTTCCACATTCTGAGGTTATGGATGGACATGAATTTTGAGGGGGTGACACTATTTAAGTCACTATAGTATCTATAACTGTCGTTTTCAAAACCTTTTTTTCTTTGGTAAAATCCTATGCAAAATTCCACTACATAAAATTTGTAGATATTCAGTTGAAATTAGTCCTAGAAACTTCAAATGCTGGGCTGGGCCTTACCCTCACTTCTATTAAAAAGAAAACCACATGCCCAAAATGGTGTCACTTAGGTCAGGCCAAGTCATCAAATCAGGTCTTAATGTATGTATATATTGGGGTACCAATATTAAACTTAAGGGCAACATAGGGATACATTTGGAAATTAATGAATAGCAACAACATCTAGAAGGATTTTTTCTCTTAAAAATGACTGAACCTGCATTTTTAAAAAAAGATTTTATTTATTTATTTGTCAGAGAGAGAGAGCACAAGCAGGGAGAGGGGCAGAGGGAGAAGCAGGCTCCTCGCTGAGCAAGGAGCTGATGCCAGACTCGATCCCAGGACCCTGAGATCATGACTTGAGCTGAAGGCAGGTGCTTAACCAACTGAGCCACCCAGGCGTCCCCCAACCTGCATTTTTTAAAAAAGATTTATTTATTTATTTTGGGGGAGGCAGAGGGAGAGAGAATCTCAAGCAGACGCCCCCCTGAGCACTGAGCCCCACATGGGGCCCAATCTCATGACACTGAGATCATGACCTGAGCTGAAATCAGGAGTTGGACGCTTCACTGATTGAGCCACCCAGGCACCCCTGAACCTGCATTTTTGATGAAAACTGCAATAAATAACTAGATAGAGGTCCAATATGGATTCAAAATAGAAGTTTCTACTGCTAGGCATTTCCTGGTGGCACAGAGTAAGACCTCAGTATACTTGAAAATAATACATTTTAGGGTCCCCTTTGGTATAATTTATTGGGGGACCACCACATCTATAGCTAGTGTAAGTGTATTGAGGATGAGAGAGTAACATTGTGGGGGAGGAAAAATAATTTTCCTCCTATATTACCAGGTTCTTGGCTCAGACCCTCCTGTAATAAAAGATTAACAGGAGAAAAACAAACAGAAGTTTAGTAACAGTAATGCCTTCTGTATACGTGGGAGAGACCCAGGAAAACCGAGTAACTACCTGAAAAGTCCAAAGCCATCACCTTAAATCCTGCCTTCAGCTAAAGACAAAAGAAGATGTTGGTTGTGTGTGTGGTGGTGGTGGGGGGGGCAGACAAAGCACAGTAAACACGGGAAGGGTTATTATGCAGATTTAAGTCCTTGCCTTCTCCATTGATCAGTTTCTAGAGATTTAGAGTCACATTCCTCTTCCTGGTACTGAGAGGGAGACACCCTTACAAATGGAGATTTCCCTTATACATTGTAAAGGTCCCTTACAAAAGGGTCAACTTGTACTAGGTTTTCAGAACTTTTCATGTGTCTGCTGTTTATTAAAAAATAACCAGCTCAAGATAATCCTTATGCCAAAGAGGCATATTTTGGGGTGGCAAATTCTCCCTTTACTTTCATGTAACTGTCTTAATTGTGGCTATATCTCCAAAGTCTGATGTAATATAGTGCTTGATTTAAAAGATCAATAAATATAAGTGAACTAAGGAAAGGAGGAGTTTTATATGGTGAATTAAAATATTAAATTCCATGTTTTCACAGTAGCAGTTAGTGAAACACCTTAACGAAGTCTTAGCCAGGTATAATTATGATATTATTTCTTTTATAATTCAGTATATGTCCTGCTGCTTTTGATTTTCTTCCATGTTTACAGTGATCTTGCTCCCACATTGTCTATGCTGGGGTTGAAGATTTCTTAAGGAAGTGAATAACAGAAAAGATTAAATCTTTTTTACTGCCTTTTTTTTTTTTTTTTAAAGATTTTATTTATTTATTTGACACACACAGAGAGATTGAGCACACACAAGCAGGGGGAGCAGCAGAGGGAGAGGGAGAAGCAGGCTCTCCGCTGAGCAGGGAGCCCAACGCAGGGCTGGATCCGAGGACCCTGGGATCATGACCTGAGCCGAAGGCAGACGCTTAGCCAACTGAGCCACCCAGGCGCTCCTTTACTGCTTTTTTAATTGCTTAAAATTCAGGCATTAAACACAGAAACAGTGTCGAAGATTGTGCTCCTCCAGTGACCTCTCCAGTTCACTTTAGCTTTCTAGGCCTGTTCTGATTGGTCTTACTCTGTCCTGTCCCTTTCTTAATCATCAATTTTTCTTTCCTGAAATCATGGAAAGAGTCTTGTAAACCTAGTCCTTTGACTACACAGATTCCACTTCTGAATGTGAACTGAAAATGCATCCTATTCCCCTTTGAGCAGAAATATGGATTCCATGTAGCACTACTAAATACACTTAGCTAGTGGTAGTAGTTTAGTGTAGGGATTTTGTAATTTAGCCATTTTACTCCCAGATCCATGTGGGCTATCCTAGTAAGACTAACACCCCAAAGATACAACCTTTAGTTATATTTTTATTACTAGCTACCTAGTTCTTTTTGTATATGTCGGATGTGGAACCCTTACCTCTTCAGCATGAGTGGTACTGAACCTCAAACCTAATAGTGTAGACGCACAAAAATTTTCTCTTCCTCTCCCTCTAGGTTCTTTGGCTGGTCTAATAATTAAATTGATATAAGACAGATTAGCAGGAGGAAACCAAACAGAAGTTTAATAACATGTATACTTCCTGGATATGTGGGAGAAACCCAGGAAAACTGAGTAACTCCCCAAAATGGCCCAAGCCACCCCCTTAAATATCATTTATAGCTAAAGAGAAAAGATGTTGGGGATGGGGAGTCAGTTACAGGGCTGGAGTGGTGGGGATGGTGACCAGGAAAAGCAGAGTTAACAAGGGTAAGGTTGTTATGCAGATTTAAATCCTAGCCTTCTGTATTGATTAGGGTTTCTAGAGATTTAGTCATTCTTGTCTTCCTGGTACAGAGAGAGGGAGACACCCTTATAAATGGAGATTTTTCCTTACATATGTAAATGTGCCTTACAAAAAGGCTAACTTTTACTTGGCTTTCAGAATTTTCCTGTATTTGCAGTTTGTTAAAAATAATCAGCCTAAAATAGTCTTTATGCCAAAGAGACATATTTTGAAGTGGCAAATTCTGCTCCACTACAGTAGCTAATATTATACTCAGGTATCTTTTTCTCTCATATTAACAGTCCCCCAACCCCGTCCAACCAGCCCCTTCTAAAAGGTTGTTAAATGCTCTATGGTCTCTAGATAAATTTTGGTCTTTAGTAGTATGAAGTTACTGAATTGTGGAATATCCATTGTGTACTCTGAGCCCCACCTAGTGGCAACAGCATATACTGGGAATTATGTTTCTGTTCTTTTGAGGTTGGCTGTCTTGAAGCCTGGAGGAAGAACAGAGGGAGATGCTGAGATCCAACTGTTATTGATTTGGTGCTAAAATTGTCACAGAGTACTTGAAAACAGGTTCTCAAAATCTATATTCTTAAGTTCCATCAGTGAGGCAAAAGAGCCTCTCTCTTTAGCAAAGAGAGATCGGCAAGAAAGAAGGTAAAATGAAGAAGAAGGTGAATAAAAAAAGTAAAACATATGTGAGGTGGGGGCGCCTGGGTGGCTCAGTCGTTCAGCGTCTGCCTTCGGCTCAGGTCATGATCCCAGGGTCCTGGGATCGAGCCCCGCATCGGGCTCCCTGCTCCGTGGGAAGCCTGCTTCTCCCTCTCCCACTCCGCCTGCTTGTGTTCCCTCTCTCGCTGTGTCTCTCTCTGTCAAATAAATAAATAAAATCTTAAAAAAAAAAAAAAATGTGAGGAGCCCTAAGTGAGGTTTAAAGGCAGAACAAGAAAAAAAAAAAAAAAAGAGAAAAGACAACAAATTAGGTAGAAATTTAATGGATCCCGTGTCATGAGTGGCAGTCTAAACTTATGGAGAGGAGAAAAAGAACTACGTTTTGAATAACTTTTTCAAATACCTTAAGCTTAATTTAAGCCTCATAGATACCTAATGGGGCATGTATCATCATCCTTCAAAGACCAAGAAAGAAGCATGAAGGAATTAAGGAAGATGCTTATGGTACCTAAGTCATTTTGATCTGTTTCTAAAACTCAATCTCATTCTTTAGCCTATACCAGGAAATCTCTAAAGGAAATCCTATTTTCTGTACTAAAACACTGGTTCTCAAACTCAGCTGCACATTGGAATCACCTAGGAAGTTCTCAAACATACTAAATGCCTGAGTCTCACTGTAGGGATTTCAATTTAATTGGTCTGAAGAGTGTGGCCTGATAATCTGGATTTTTAAAGCTCCCTGAGTGATTCTAATGTGTATTCAAGTTTGAGGGTGACTCTAGTCAAGTCTTGACTTTCTTATCAGTTACATAGTTCAGTAGGTTCCTAAGAAATTTTAATAATTTTATCAGCATTGGACCTTTTAATTTTTCTTTTTTTCTTTTCTTTTTTTTTTAAAAGATTTTATTTATTTGAGAGAGAGAGAGAGCACGCACAAGCAGGGGGAGCAGCAGGCAGAGGGAGAAGCAGACTCCCCTATGAGCAGGGAGCCCGCCTCGGTGCTGGATCCCAGGACCCAGAGATTATGACCTGAGTCCAAGTCAGACGCTTAACTGAGCCACCTTGGTGCCCCGTATCTTTTAATATTTCAAATGCAAGTCATTTAGTGACTTTAGGAAAGAAGAGGTTTTGTTCCCGATCATTCATGTCGGAGAGTTTGTAGTTTTGAGAATTAATAAGAGTTAACAGGAATGCCAGTTCTCTTTCCTTTTCTCATATCCAGAGGCCACTCCTGTTTTAAATTTTCTCTGGTAGAGTGACTTGTGTATCTCTGTCATCACAAGGAGCAGAAGACACCACGTATGGTTCTCTTAGGACAGTTTTCTGTCCGGTGACCTGGCATTTATCTGAAGCTGCCACCCTGACAGCAGTTTCCTCTTCTTCAAGCTTCCAGGCTTTTCACAAACCCGTGGCAGTCTCTCTATCAGAGAGTACCATTGCCCTCTTCTGTTGAAATGTAAGATGAAAAAAAATGTTTCTTCAACCATTCCCTATACACAGCTATTTTGTATCAAATCAGTTTTGTCCTCAGAAGACTTATTGAGATAAAAAATAGAGTGGGATTATTTAGAAATTGTGGCCTACTTTCAGAGTGTCATCCTCTGGTGAGCTATTTAATGTCAAACACATGTGTGTTTCTTGAGGCCCAAATTTGGTCAAGTTGTTTGCTGAGCCTACATCTGTATTTAGTTTTATATATATATATATATATGTGTGTGTGTTTTAAACAAAAAGTGATTCATGTCCTAAGCCTCAGCGATTTGTTTTCCATATACACAAGACTTTTAAGTGCTGGGCTTTCAGTTAGGATTGCCATTTATTCTCTTTGCTATACTCTGCTGACTCCCACAGAGAGTACCACATACCTCATACAATAAAATGATTTTATACAAGAAAAACCTATTTCAAAATTTCAGGAACAGGAGTCAAAGAGTTTTTGTACAGCCTTAAAATATTATATGAGCATGAGTATTCCTACAAGTTATCAAAGCAACAATGAAAAGGTTATAAAGTTGTATTTAGCATATTTCACTTTTAGTAGTATCTTTACAAGGATTTTGGTTGGTATGGTCAAGCAGTAAGTAAAAATAAATCCTTTTATAAAATAAAAACTGAATCCTCCAGATCGCATTTCTAATAATCACTATTTCTTTTTTTTTACGATATTATTTATTTATTTTAGGGATAAAGAGAGCATGAGTGGGGGTAGGAGCAGAGGGAGAGGGACAAGCAGACTCTGTACTGAGCACAGAGCCCGAGGCAGGCCTCAATCCCACAACCCTGAGATCATGACCTGAGCCGAAATAAAGAGACGCTTAACTGACTAGGTGCCCCTAATAATAATTATTTCAAAAGCAATGTTTATATTTTTATTTCAAGAAGGTAATCAAATATTCAAGATATATGTATTACATATCTTTGTATTTCTTTTACTGCTATTAGATACAAATTGAATACTATACAAAGTAGTGTGTGTGTGTTTTGTTGCCATCATAACTGTTGTGGAAAAACATATACACACATACACATACACATAAGAAAGCCGGCAAAAGAGCTATTAGTGACTGTATGAGTACATGGGAGGAGCTATACTATCATGATATTGTCTTTAAAGTGTCTCATAGCTAGCATTTATGAGCACATTCTAGTCATTAAATTATTATTCATTTTTCCCTAAGTGGAAGTGTAGATTTTCTCTTAGAATTGAAATCATTTTCTGGTATTTAACCAATGACTTTATATTAACCAGTCAATTCATTCCTTCACTCATTACGTATTTATTGTTAATTTTCAACACGACTCTTTGATTTATTTCTGCCCTTCCTCCTTCAATAAAGGATTTGACGTGAATGTACGTAAAATGCATGTGTATTTTTGAAGGGTAATTTGGAAAGCTGTATTGATTTGGAGGGGGTAAATAAGAACGATGGGAAGTGACTCAAAGCACTTAAAAAAGTAAGTTGAAGATGAGAAAACAAATGCCTTTTATTTAATAAAATAAGAAATAAGTCTAATGAAAGTAAAAACTGCCAGTACCCACATTTCCATTGCACAGTGGTTTATGTGATACAATATTGTATTATGAGTTTCTAAATTGGGTTTTAGGCTAATCCTGCTACCATATTGCACTTTGACTTTGGGAAACTCAATAAACCTTTTTTTGTCCTGTTTTCCCCTTAGATATAATAAGTTTACATTAGATAAGTATTTTTGAAACTGAAGAAGTGACATCCTCTAAATGGGAAAGAACACAGACCCTGGAGTCAGAGGGCCTAGGCTGGAATCTCATCCCTGAAATTCGCTAGTTGTGTGATCTTGTGCTTCTGTTTTCTATAAAATGGAGATAGTAATAGTACTTTCCTCATGTAGTTGTGAAAGAGATTAAATGTGTTAAGATATGTTAGGTCCTTAGGGTAGTGTCTAGAACCTAATAATGGCTACATTAGCTACTATCATTGTTATCATTTCAGACTGTACTCAGCTGAGCCAAATGGCTCCTTAGAGCTCCCTCAGGGGCTCCATTGGGTGAGCAGGGAGAAAAAAAGGTGTTTTTAAGAATATGAGCATACAAAATTAAAGTTTTAAAATAAAATAATGTGATTATATTAGCATAAAGTGTATTCTAAAAATCTGTGGGTTTCGTTGATTCTCACATTTTGAGGACAAGGACCATTTTTCAATGCCTTGAATTTTAAAATGGCATCCTCTACAAGAGAGTAGTTAAATTTTTAGCATAAATTCATTAAAACAATACAATGATTTCAGTAAAAACTTACAATAAATTTGCATGTATTTGGATAACTGGTAGGAATTTGCTATTTTTTTTCCCCAAGACAAGCTGTTGATTGGAAGGACTTAAAATATTTTGGAGAGGGTATGACAAATTCTGTTAATGGTAATTAGTAGACTTCTTGAAGGGAAAGAGCTGAGATCCCAAACCTTTCTTTTCCATAAGATTCACAGTTAAAAAAACTTGTTATAGTAAGCATGGTTATCCCTGTCCGAGATCCTTAAAGTAACATTTCCACAGGCTTGTATATTAGTTAAAATTTCAGTAGATGTGTAATAGATAAATACCAAAATCTCAGCAGTTTAAAAAAATGAAATCTATTCTTCATTCACATAATAAGCAATGTGGGTATTTCTGGTCATATAATCTCCTATAACTGGTGATTCAGGATCCAGCCTCCTGCAATTATATGGCTTCCCTTATCTTTAAAATGTGAATTCCAAGTCCACCTTGGGTACCAATATCCAGACAACACAAAGATGAAAGAGAGAAGGTGTAGGACCACAAGGGGCATATATCATGTCTTCTGATACTCCATTGGCCAGAAACCACTTACATGGCCAAATTTACATTTACAGGAATCAAGGAAAAAGGAGAATAGGGCTTAGTAAACAGCCATCCAATGTCTACTAGAAGATAAATGTTTTATTTGTTATGATTTTGGTGGTAATACAGGAAGAATGGGAATTAAGGTTTAGTGAAGTGATAGAAAGTATCCCATCATAGATCTCCTAGGGGAAAGGATTGCACTCTGGTGAAAGGGTTGTGTGAATTCATTTAAAGAGCTGAAACTTTGAGTCCTTAGGTCAGTTTTGGTGTAGAATACCTACCCCGTGACTGAGCTTATTCTCAGTGATGCTGGACTTGAAGAAACTTGGAAGGCCCAGTCAGTAATGATAGGGAAAAGTCTTAAGGCAAAGGACCTCTTTGGATCTCCCAGATGTTCACTAGACTCTAAGTCCTCCCTCTGGCTAACCAGCTGCCAGTGGTCATCACAGAGTGTTTCTGTCAAATCTGAGTTTTTACTCCAGTAATGGGTGAGAGCCACCAATATTTACCCTTTGACACGAATCAAAGCTCTCTGGAAACTTCTTGGTTTTATCATGGTGTTCGGGGGAAGCAATATAGACATTCTTGTGATAATGAGAAAGGATGTTGTTTACTAAGAATTTAAATGATTATGTGCTTTTGTTTTTTTTCCTACTGTGGGCAAAGTGGGACATATCAAATACAGTTATTTTATTAGTCACAAAATCATCTGCAGATATTTGAACACTTTGTTTATTTGTATAGATATAGAATTTAGGAGCAGATATGGGCTAACATAGTCATTGCACTAATTCCGAAGCACTCATGGATTTCTTGGGATTAAAATGGAGATTGCTGGGATGGTGAAATCATATTAAATTATGTCATGGTTCCTCTGTGTAAAAATTTTTCTCATAAGGTAGAAAAGCCTAAAGTTGTGATGAAATGATGAAAATAGGTGAGAAAGCGGACTGTGATTCTAATGGCTCTTCTAATTTTCACATATGAAAGGCTAGCTTAGATCAAGTCAAATTCCAGGAATGTGGGGAGATTGCATTGAGACCAATTTGAGCAGTTTCAGTTGGTTTACTGAGGTCTTTTTGGTACAGTGGATTCCAAGGAGAAAGTGGCAATATTTTAGGTACTTCTAGAAGAAGTTTGTTGTGTTCGTTAGAAAGTTTTGTCCTTTCATTGCTTTTCTTATTTCAATCTTAAATTATGTACAATAGACTGTTACCTTCACTGATGTAGAGCTAGAATAAAGATTTCACAGAAAGACAAATACTGTATGATCTCACTTATATGTGGAAAATGAAAGAGTCACTCTTGTATAAGCAGAGCAGAATGGTGGTTGCCAAGGACTGGGGCAGGGGTAAGGGGAGGAGGAAGTGGGGAGGTGATGTAAGATAAAGTTTCAGTTATGTAAGATAAATAAGTTCTGGAAATCTATATAGCATAGTGCCTATAGCTAACAACACTGTATTGTACACTTAAAATTTGTGAAGAGGGTAGACTTTATGTTGAATGTTCTTAACACATACAAAAAATTGTAATAAAGGGGGTAGAAGGAAACTTTGGGAGGTGATAAGTGTTTATGTTTGTGGCTTTGATGGTAGTGATGGTTTCATGGGTTGATACCTATCCTTATACTCATTGAATTGTATACATTACATATGTACAGGTTTTTTTATGTCAATTATACATCAATAAAGTGGGTTTTATTTTTTTTAAGACTAGTCAAGTGCAGTAGTGAGAAGGGGGAAGAGTAGAACAAGGAGTTTGATCTATAACTGACCGTGAACTATCAGTTGACATAACTCACTACCTTTGGACCAGTCAATAAACTGTTGTGTTTTTTTTTTGTTTTTTTTTAAGATTTCACATACCCTTTAAATTTTGTGCCATATTTTGCATTTTTACCTTTGAAGTCCTAGAAGTTTAGTGTGGAGTGATATTAATGTATCCTTTTAACTTTACAAAAAGAGTTACCTTAATACTATAATTTAAGGTTTTCTAATATCATTCTTTTTTAAAAAAAGATTTTATTTATTTATTTGTCAGAGAGAGAGAGAGAAGAGTGGATAAGTAGGGGGAGTGGCAGGCAGAGGGAGAAGCAGGCTCCCCGCCGAGCAAGGAGCCTGATGCGGGGCTTAATCCCAGGACCCTGGGGCTCGATCTCAGGACCTTGGGATCATGACCTGCACTGAAGGCAGATACTTAACTGACTGAGCCACCCAGGTGCCCCTCTAATATCACTCTTAATAATAAAATGTTAATACTTAAACATCTTTCAGGTATTCTAAATTCTAGAATAAAAAAACAATACTTCTCTTAAAAAATAAAACTATAATCAATGAAAAAACCCTCTGTCTACATATGTCTTTTTAATCATGGGGTATAAGTTCACTTTTAGTGCACAGTTTGGAAGTTTAAGAAATCATGTAAATTCACAATTGCTATTTTGTTCAGGGTCCACAGCAGGCTTTCTTGCATTTGTTCTAAAGGAGATGGAAGGGTGGTAACTTTATTGGTGTGACAGTGAAGAATCTAAGTCTATGTCATGCTTTTGACATTTGTTCGATGTTTCGTTTAACTTAAGCTGGAAAATCAATCTTCCCCTGCAGAATTGAATCTCAGCAAGTCTAGACGAGAACCGAATCACTAGACCACCCCATCTTCTTTATAGACTTCTGAGTGTATTTGTTATCTTTTACTGCATTTATTTTCTTCACCGGGGGTTGTCTGTTACAAACTTTATGGTCCCCATTCCTCAATCAAAACTAACAGTGTTATGAAAATTCAGCATGGATTTGTACTCTTGGTACAGGAAACTCTAACCATTATTAGTGTTCTTGAGAGTAGTCAATTCAATTCAGTTCAATCAATCAATTCAACTTAAGTGTCAATGCAAGTGTTTAGTGTTTATTAAGTGTCAGACATATTAATAGATGATGAAGATATAAAATAAATATATTTTAAAGAATCTATGTGTCATTGGAGCATAAGAAACATTTGAGCTACACAGAGGTAATGTGTAGTTACAGTTTTGAAGAGAAAGTTATTTTAATTTGAGTGGGAAAGAAAATAGGTTTCAGTGATGAGGCCATTTATGTATTTGGGTTTCAAAGGATGAAGAGGAGTTTTCTAAGTGAATGAAAGGGGAAAATATTTTCAATAATGAGAACAGAGACTGCTAAAAGTTGTAAAACAGCAAAGATAATAGATTTTAATTACTGATTTATAGGGTGAAGAAGAGATGATCTAAATTGACAGATGAAGGCTGGAAAATGGAGACATTTTATAACATGTACAGGAGTAGGACTTTATCTTCAGAGCAATGGAAAGACATTGAAATTTTTAGGCAGATAATTGATGATCAAATTTGCAATTTAGAAATAATATTGGTAGTATTGTTGAGAATGAATATGAGGGGCAAGTGTCGAAATGGGAGGGGCAGATATGAATGGAAGGCAGCCTAGATTAATGATGACAAAGATTTGAATCAAGGCAATGAATTTGACTAAAATGAAGGACTTCAAGAGATATCCATGAAGCAGAATTGACTAACCCGGGGATATATTGGGTAGAGGGAGAAGTAGGAAGGGGGAGGATGTGAGGTAAAGGCAGGTGTCAGGATTACTCCCGCATTTCTGTCTTTGCTTACTGGACAAAGGTACCAACACTAAATAACATCTGATTTTGAAGCCATGTGATTTATCCTAAGAGAGGGCATGACTGCTTATGATTAGAACGGTAGACAAGTTACTTGAGGATTCAGATAGTCTTATAGTCTTTGTAAATTTACATACAGAAACACATGAACTTATAGCCCCAGAAGTTTGGTGTTCCCTGACTTGGGCTCAGTGTCCAGTGATTCTGGGTTCCTGGACTATTTTGGCCTTATTTACATACCAACTCTGAAACAGGTAACATGCTATAGGTCTCATCATTACAGAAATCTATATATTGGTCTTAATGGTTCAAATAGGAGTCATTAATACAAATGCTTTACACTTAGTTCTTACACATTTTGGCTTTCCTTCTGAATGTTGCAGTGTAGGCCCATTAGTTTTTCCTCTGGATAGTAATCTTGCTGCTTTGGTCTTTGATCACTTGTTTGCTTAATATCTGAAGACTTCTGAAGATGTTTCTTCTTCACTCCTCATTTAGGAGATAGGAAGTGTCTCAGAAAGTCTGGAGGTTGACTAGAGTATCACTCTAAGTTGAGTTGGAGGGGAAGGGGTTGAAGATGAAAAGTTGCTTACTTTTAATCAGATTCAAGCTCTTGAAAATTTGGCCCATCTGTTGTTTATGACTTTGTGAAAAAATGGGGTGTGTCTGAGCAGATTTGGCTGTTCAAGAATTTCTTTTACTGACTCAGTCTAAGGAAGCTTCTGGACAGATTCTATGACTCAAAAGGAGAATTAAAATAAACAAGGGATTGCATTCCCCATGAATATGGGTAAAAGGAGTTCTGTGGCTTTAGAACTATAAGAAATGATCAAGGCATATGCTTCAGTTGCAGTGTAACAAACCACTCCAAAACTCAGTGGTAGAAATAACAGAAACCATGTTGTTACAGTAAGGATTTTGTACGTTAAGAATAAAAATAAAGCATCCTGGGGAAGGCTTATCTCTGTTCCATAATGACTGAAGCCTTGTCTATGGTGGCTTGAATGGTTGGGGATTAGATGACTTGATGGGATCATATGTCTGGGGGCCATGATTCTGGCTAAGTTATTCGTTATGTCACATCTTTTGGGGATGGAATGTCCAAGATGGCATCTTCATTTACTATCTGGGGTCTAGGCTGGTCTGGACTAGCTGGAAAAGCTGGGGTTGGTTCTCTCTCTTTCTCTGTGTATCTCTATGAAACGATTCCATGTAGTTTAGGATTCTTCATAACCTGGAAATCTCAAAGTAGTTGAAATTCTTACCTAATGAGTGGCTTCACCTAGAGTGAACATTCCAAGAGGCTTGGTTAGAACCATCTAACGTTTCCTATGATCCAGCCTCAGAAATGCAGAAACACTTTTCTGTTGTACTCTGTTGATTAAATAAGTCACTAGGTTAGTCCAAATTCAAAAAGAGGGACATCAGACTCTACCTTTCAATGGGAGGAGTAGTGAAGATTTTATGGTTATAGTTAATGTGCTATATAGCACATGATGAAAAAGTCTTATGATGATGACTTCTGAATTGAAGTAGAAATTAACCTCTCCTGTTGTCTGAGGTGCAGTTCTCTCTGACTGAGAATAAAAAAGGGAGGGCATACAAGTTGAAGTTCTTTGCATTCAACCTGATTTTTAAGATAATGGATTAAGGATTTTTTTTTTATTATGCAATAGTTTACCCACAGCAGAGGCTAATAATAGCATTAATAGCTATTTACTGGGCAACTATAATTGCTAGACACTCTGCTTGTG
Organism: Phoca vitulina; assembly: GCF_004348235.1. Lineage (NCBI taxonomy): Eukaryota > Metazoa > Chordata > Mammalia > Carnivora > Phocidae > Phoca > Phoca vitulina. Next base: position 8,030,749 of record NW_022589738.1, on the reverse strand, counting down.
CTTTATTTATTTGATCTCAAGTCCTGTGCAAGATGGGTATTATTATTCTCATATTGCAGATGAAGACATTGAAGCTGAGGCAAATTAAGTCATTTTCTCAAAGTTATAGTAATAAAGAATATATTTAGATTCGAACAAGGTCTATAAGGTTGCTTTTGCTGTTCCCACTATACTCTATGTTTAATGAAAACAGTTTCAGTTATCATTACACAGAGGTAGTAAAAACTCAGTGAACCAAGATGCTTGAATGATGTTTGATGATTTTTATGCAAAATATTTTAGGTTCCATTTTGTGTGCCATTTCAGTTTTGCTTTGGAGTTAGTCTAGAATATTGTTGTTTTAATTATTAATAAAAAAGAGTAACTTTTACTCAAGAAGTAAGCATAATTAAAGTCTGATAAGATATTTAAGTTTTTTTCCCCACCAGAAGGATGGGTTAAAAGGTTGAAATCATTGATGTAGAAAATGAAGATAAATATGCATGTCTCATGGAATCCGCTGGAATTGGTTCTTTGATACAAGTACTTGTTTTGAATCTAAATGTGAAACTGATCAACTGAAATCAAAACTTTTCCATTTACATAGGCTTGACAGTTGGGAATTATTTTCCTCTCTTCCTTATGCTTATGTCTAATTATGGAAATAAAAATGTGTCTATTTAGCAAGGTTTCATACTTCAGATTTCCTTTTTTCCTGATTCTGTCCAGATTTAGACCTTTCCTTGCTTTTCTATTACTACTGCATCAGTGGTTAATTTGCTTCTAGGCTTCCTCCAATTTTGAGTTATCTTACACTGTTCTCTGAGTCATGGTCTAGCTCTGCTATTCATAAGCATGCTACTTCATGTATCTGAAAATTTATAAATTTATTTATTTTATTTATTTATAAAATCCCTTTATTTTATAAAATCTCACCTTCTAGTATTGTTGTAAGAAATAAAATTACATATACAAGTAACTTTCTGCTTGTTGCCTATATTGATATAATTTAAGATGAATTTTGTGGCTTCAGTGATGAAACTAATATCAGGTTTATTTCTCAAAATGAATGAACAGGGAGAACACAAAATGAGCGAGCAACACAAAGGTTTACAATATATGTAAAACCAAATCAAACAGGTCTTCCATATACAGATTCATAGGTTGTACATTATAAAAACCCAGGGGGCACCATTTGTGTAAATAATAACGTGAATGATACTTCTAGATATATGCAATGCATAGCCTGTACAACTGTACGTGTAGGCCCTGAAAGCAAGCTTCAATGTGATCTTCCCACTTTCCTTAGACCCATTAGGGAGAAGAGAAAAGGATAATGAGCTCAGGGGAGCTGCAGCCCAGGAATAAATCCCACTTGACTGTGGTGAATAATTCTTTTAATGTACTATTGGATTCGATTTGCTAGTATCTTGAGAATTTTTGCATCCATGTTCATCAGGGATATTGGCCTGTAATTCTCCTTTTTAGTGGGGTCTTTGTCTAGTTTTGGAATTAAGGTGATGCCTCGTAGAAGTGTAAGGAGTTTAGAAGTTTTCCTTCCATTTCTATTTTTTGGAACAAGTTGAGAAGAATTGGTATTAACTCTTCTTTAAATGTCTGGTAGAATTCCCCTGTGGAGCCGTCTGGTCCAGGACTTTTGTCTGTTGAGAGATTTTTGATTACTGATTCAATTTCTTTGCTGGTTATGTGTCTGTTCAAATTTTCTACTTCTTCCTGTTTCAGTTTTGGTAGTTTGTATGTTTCTGGGAATTTATCTATTTCTTCCAGATTGCCCAATGTGTTGGCATATAGTTTTTCATAATCATCTCTTATAATTGCTTGTATTTCTGTGGTGTTGGTTGTGATCTCTCCTCTCTCATTTGTGATTTTATTTATTTGGGTCCTTTCTCTTTTCTTTTTTATAAGTCTGGCTAGGGGTTTATCAATTTTATTAATTCTTTTAAGGAACCAGCTCTTAGTTTCTTTGATCTGTTCTACTTTTTTTTGTTGTTGTTTCTGTATCATTTATTTCTGCTCTAATCGTTACTATTTCCCTTCTGCTGGCTTTAGGTATTATTTGCTCTTCCTTTTCTAACTCCTTTAGGTATAAGGTTAGGTTATGTATTTGAGACTTCTTACTTCTTGAGGTATACCTGTATTGCACTGTTCCTCCCTCTTAGACACCTTTACTGCATCCCAAAGGTTTTAGACTGTCGTGTTTTCATTTTCAGTTGCTTCCATGTGCTTTTTAAAATTTCTTCTTTAATTTCCTGGTTAACCCATTCATTCTTTAGTAGGATGTTCTTTAACCTCCATGTATTTGTGGTCTTTCCAAATATTTTCTTGTAGTTGACTTCAAGTTACATAGCATTGTGGTCTGAGAATGTGCATGGTATGATCTCAGTCTTTTTGTACTTGTGGAGGGCTGATTTGTGACCCAGTATGTGATCTATTCTGGAGAATGTTCCATGTGCACTCAAAAAGAATGTGTTTTCTGCTGCTTTAGGATGAAATGTTCTGAATATATCTGTTAAGTCCATCTGGTCCAGTGTGTCTGAATCAAAGTAATTTTAAACCAAAAATTAAATTTAATCTTCATTTCTTAAATTGAGTTAAAACATTACTTTTTGTTATTTTTTAAGGATTTAACTCAGTTATGCAAAAATATATCTACAGCTTATATTGATAATGACATCCACTCCAGCCCACCTTCCTCACTTTTATTTCCATATATCCTGAGTGAGTCAGTCTCCTTTTAGGGTTTTCCAAGAAATCTGGATGTTTCTTAGTTAATAGTCATCTTATTATGCACATGTGAACTGTTTCTATGGTTTCTTTCTAAGTTTATTATTAGAGGAGTTTAAAATAAGTTCATAGCAACATAGAAAGTGAATGTAGACAAACTTTATTCCAACTATAAACCCTCCTTATCCTCCCACCACCCAATACTCATAGACTGAGAAGTCATCAGAGATGAACTCATCCATGGGGAGTTGATAAGCAGAAAACCAAGAAAGGAAGGAAATCATGGAACTAATTCAGTTGGGGATGAAGGGGTAGGTAAATGCCCTTTGCTTGGAGAAAAGATAAATTTCCTATTAGAAGAGAAATCTCTTTAAAATATTTAGCTGTGGGGCACCTGGCTGGCTCAGTCGGTAGAGCATGTGACTCTTGATGTCAGGGTTAAAAGTTCAAGCCAGTCTCACATTGGGTATAGAGATTACTTAAAAATAAAATCTTAGAAATAAATAAATAAATAAAAAATGTTTGTGCTAATGATTTTTAACTCCTTATCACAAATTCTGTTGCATTAGTCAGGTACTGCAAGAAACAACTAGGGTCTTTGTCTTCCTGTAGTAAAAAAATTACCGTAGACATAATATTCCATTTATCTAGTTACAGAATACCTGAAGATAGAACAGCTGAATGCTAATTGTGATTTGTGTGTTTGTGCACACGTGAGCAAAGCTGTCATTAACACTAACATACATGTTCTCTGACTCAAAAACAATAGTTTAATAGATAAGTATGGTTGAAAGAACTGATTGACACCTGGCAGAAAGTTCTGAGATTGATTACATGTAAAAACGTCTGAGAGGAGATGGGACTGATAGTAACCATCAGTAAATTTCAGAACTCAAACAAGAATCTTGTAGACAGCAGGGTGTTCAGTATAGAAAATAGTTTCAGCACTGGCACTATCTTCTAAGGTTCAGTTTATACCAAATATCTGTGGCAAGACAGTGTAATGTGGTGCAATGAAAACTGAACTTGTAATCTGGACATGTACATTAGGTTCCAGGTGAGTTCTTACTACTGGTACTGTCTTGGACTGTAGATTCTTTGTCTTTAAGCTCTGGGACTAAGATTCTTTGTCTTTAAATGATCTCTAAATATCTTTTGGGCTCAAAATTTCTGTGATACTCTGATCCTATTTTATCACTGTAGGGATACCATATATAGGAAGATAGATTTAATTTATTTTTAAAAGATTTTATTTATTTATTTGACAGAGAGAGAGAGAGAGAGAGAGCACAAGCAGGGGAAGCAGCAGTCAAAGGCAGAGGGAGAAGCAGACACCCTGCTGAGCAGGGAGCCCGATGCAGGACTCCATCCCAGGAGCCTGGGATCATGACCTGAGCTGAAGGCAGACACTTAAGTGACTGAGCCACCCAGGTGCCCCAAGAAGATAGACAGATTTTTTTTTTTAAGATTTTATTTATTTGTCAGAGAGAGAGAGAGAGAGCAAGCAAGTATAAGCAGGGGGGCAGCGGCAGGCAGAGGGAGATGCAGGCTTCCTGCTGAGCGAGGAGCCCAATGTGGGACTCGATCCCAGGACTCTGGGATCATGACCTGAGCTGAAGGCAGATGCTTAACCAACTGAGCCACCCAGGTGTCCAAGATAGACAGATTTAATGTATGTATCAATGGGTGGGTGGAAAGAAGAATGTGGGTATGTATATATACAGACATACATATATACATAAAATATACATGTATATATATATATATATATATGAATATTTATGTGTATATGTGTGTGTGTATATACACATATGCAGTTATTTCCATGCATATGTGTGTATATAGAGTGGCATCACAGATTCTTCTGGTCATAATTTTCCTTTGCCAGCATGAAAGATTTTGGTTTATTAAAATGACAGTAAATCATCTATCCTCTATTATTGAAGAGGTAAGGCCTCTTTTTTTTTAAGATTTTATTCATTTATTTGAGAAAGAGAGAGAGAGCACAAGCAGGGGAGAAGGAGGAGCAGACTCCCCCCCCCCGAGCAGGGAACCTGATGCGGGGCTCGATCCTAGGACCCTGGAATCATGACCTAAGCCCAAGGCAGACGCTTAACCGACTGAGCCACCCAGGCTCCCTGAGGTAAGGCCTCTTAACAACAAATAAGACTTGAAACAGACTTTTAGGTTATGAAAAATACTATTAAAATAATTCACAAATATTCATATGCATGTATTGTGAAAATGCTTCTTAGTGGATGCAAATATAAAGGATGAATAATAAAAGTATCATGAATATATCCACAAAGAATTCTAATATTGGAAATATACTCAGCACTGCTAACTGACTATCAGAAATCCAGCATTGATAAAATAATAACTTTCAGTTTTATTATGTAGTGTGTATAATTCAACATAGTACTAGAAGTCCTAGCCACAGCAATCGACAACAAAAAGAAATAACAGGCATCCAAATTGGCAAGGAAGAAGTAAAACTTTAACTATTTGCAGATTACATGATACTCTATGTAGAAAACCCAAAAAACTCCAACATAAACGGTGCTAGAACTGGTGAATGAATTCATTAAAGTTGCGGGATAGAACATCAATGTACAGAAATCTGTTGCATTTCTATACACCAATAATGAGCCCCAGAAAGAGAAATTAAGGAATCAATCCCATTTATAATTGCACAAAAACAATAAGATACCTAGGAATAAACTTAATCAAAGAGGTGAAAACTATCAAACATTGATGAAAGAAATTGAAGAAGACACAAAGAAATGGAAAGACATTCCATGCTCATAGATTGGGAGAACAAATATCGTTAATATTTCTATCTACCCAAAGCGATCTACATGTTTAATGCAACCCCTCTACCAGCAGCATTTTTCACAGAGCTGGAACAAACAACCTTAAAATTTGTATGGAACCACAAAGGACCCCAAATAGCTAGATCAACCTTGAAAAAGAAAAAGCTGGAGGCATCACAATTCCAGACTTCAAGTTATATTGCAGAGCTGTAGTGATTAAGACAGTATTGTACTGGCACAAAAATCAACCCATAGGTCAATGGAACAGAATAGAAAACCCAGAAATGAACCCACAGCTATGTGGTCAACTAGTCTTTGACAAAGCAAGAAAGAAAAAGGAATAATCCAATTAAAAAATGGGCAGAAGACATGAATAGATATTTTTCCAAAGAAGACAGATACATGAAAAGATGCTTAACATCACTTATCATCCGGGACATACAAATCAAATCTACAAGGAGATATAACCTCACACTTGTCAGAATGGCTAAAATCAACAACACAAGAAACAACAGGTATTGGCAAAGATGTGGAAAAAGGGGAACCTTCTTACACTGTTGGTGGGAATGAAAACTGGTGAGGTCACTGTGAAAAACAGCATGGAGATTCCTCAAAATGTTAAAATAGAACTACCCTATGATCCGGTAATTACACTACTAGGTATTTACCCAAAGAATAAAAAAATGCACACCCATATGTTTATAGTAGCATTATCTACAATAGCCAAATTATGGAAACAGCCCAAGTGTCCATTGTCTGATGAATGGATGAAGAAGAAGAAGTGGTGTGTGTGTACACACACATACACATATGCATGCATGCAATGGAGTATTACTCAGCCATAAAAAAGAATGAAATCTTGCCATTTGCAACTACGTGGATGGAGCTGGAGAGTATTATGCTAAGTGAGATAAGTCATTCAGAGAAAGGCACATACTATATGATTTCACTCATATGTGGAATTTAAGAAACAAATGAACAAAGGGGGGAAAAAAGAGAGAGAGAGGTAAACCAAGAAAGAGTCTCTTAGCTATAGAGAACAAACTGATGGTTACCAGAGAGGAGGCTGGTGGGGGGGGTGGTGGACAGTGAGTGAAATAGGTGATGGGGAGTAAGGAGTTCACTTGTTGTGATGAGCACTGGGTGTTGTATGGAAGTGGTGAATCAGTATATTGTACACCTGAAACTAATATTACACTGTATTTTTACTAACTGGAATTTTAATAAAAACTTAAAAAAAGGAGGTAAAAGTGATTAGAAAGAAATCATGATTTAAGATTATTATTTTTTTAATCTAGTATATTTTGTGGATTGCTATAGAAGGAGAGGCTGTTAAATACTTTGAAAATTTGTAAAGTGTGTTTTCATTAGCTCATCAGCTGAAATGTGGTATCCCCCTAGCTTCTCATCTTTCACATTTTTCTTAAGTGACAACTTCTTGCTGTTGAAATTGTTTCTGAAACTAACTTTTTTCTTTATCTTTTAGATTCTACTGAAATTAATTATGGTGATTTACCACTAAGCACTTCAAGATGTATTAAGTTATTTAGGCATCCATAATAAATTTGAGAGAGAATGTAGCACAGTTTTAGCATGGACATGCATTTTAAAAAGCACAGTTAGCTGTCCAAATCAATTTAGAAAAAAAATCCTAATTTTAACCATTTCTCATAAAAAAAAATTCAAGGGAACTTAGTTCCCTTAAAAAATGAACATTCTTCAAATCTGTATCCCCCTACCCAATTTTCTTTTATTCCATAGTATTGCAGAATTTCTCACACAGAAGTCCCCAGTTATATACCGTACTGTTACCTTGGCTTTTCCCTTATTCTTTACTACAAGTCTTCCATTATTTTCTTATGAAGACAGTCTTCATGCCTCTCCTCCCAAGCATTTCATTTATGTTTCAGGAAGGAAGACAGGATAAACTGAATCAGAAATGACACAATTTTGGGGGCAAGTTTGGAAGTGGAAACACTTCCAGATTAATTTTTTTCATGTCCTATAAAGTGTTATGATGATTTTATGCTATATTTTGGCCTTATTTACTACATTTTAACTTCACTGAGGACAAGGATTATGAATTTTGTAACTTTGTAGCTGCCACCTCATCTAGTTATGGAGGAAATGGCCAATTATTTAGACATGACAAAGACTTGAGATCCTTCAAGGCCTTTCCATCCCTAAGAACAGAGGTTTTTGACAAACTAAGACCAGTAGGATGGCCATCAATTTTGTAAATTAAGTGTTATTGGAATACAGCCAAGCCCACTGATTTAGTGCATGGCTGATTTCAAAGGCAAAGTTGATTAGTTGCCACAGAGACCAGAAGGCCGGCAAGCCTAAAATATTTGCTATTTGGCCTTTAAGAAAAAGTTTGCCAACCCCTGCCTTAGAAAACAAATTCCAAACTCCCCAGCTTGTTTTAAAAATATTTTTTAAAATTTGTCCAGTATCTCATTCCTCTTTAGTATTTTGAGGATAATCTCTACGTTTGCATGGTCATTGCAATGAGAAGACCCCAGCTCATGCTTGATCAAAGCTTCTCACCTAGAAGATTGAATATGGAGGAAAATGCTGGAGTGATGAGAGATGTCTCAGATTATTTCACAGCAGTTATGTTGGTAGTATCCTGCCTCTTGGTCAGTAACATTCTGGCCATGTTGTTCCTGTTTAAGGAAGGCTCTCTAACTTCCTGCTCTGTCATCTGCCAAAATGTTCTGGTTTTCTTCTAGCTCCACAGCAGTACTCTGAACCCTGATATTCTTCCCCAAGTTCCCTTGAAGCCAAGGACAGACAGATTTGGTTTCCATTATTTGCTACCAGAAGCATCCTCACATATACACTTCGTATAAAAATACTAATCTGATACCTGCTCACAGCCATTGTTCAGGGCTGTACACAACTCTGGGAAGTGCCATTCACATCGATGTCATTATGAATGGCCCTTTTTGGAGTTGTGCAGTGCCTAACCTTCATAGCTGTAAAAGAGTGCCTTGTATCTGCTTTTCTTTCCAGCTCTTCTTCAGTTGTCTTACATCTATGCTCTACAACTGAGTCAATTCCAACTACTTTTACTATCCAGACAGGCCGTGGTATGACTTGGTCTTTTTGTGATCACTTTCTTCTCATTGCAAATGCAGACTCTTCGTAGCTTGTTCATCTGACAAAGTCCTACATCCTTTAATACTCTTCTCAGATATCACCTCTACTGTAAAACTTTTCCTGTCACATCATTTTCCTGCCCCTCACCCTAGGCATTTATGATAAATGACTTTATCAAATGTATGCATAACACTTTGTGTACATTTCTATCAAGTCATCTCATGATGGTTTTATGTTAGTCTTCTGTACTAACCTGCATGCACTTTGAGCAAATGAGTTTGTCTAATTGTGGCCTAGTAGAGCAGACCCTAGCATATAGCAGATGCTTAAATGGCTATCTCTTTGTGGACTTTTTTTTTTTTTTTTAAAGATTTTATTTATTTATTTGAGAGAGAGAGAATGAGAGACAGAGAGCACGAGAGGGAAGAGGGTCAGAGGGAGAAGCAGACCCCCTGCTGAGCAGGGAGCCCGATGCAGGACTCGATCCCGGGACTCCAGGATCATGACCTGAGCCGAAGGCAGTCGCTTAACCAACTGAGCCACCCAGGCGCCCTCTTTGTGGACTCTTGATTGTATTCTTTAACACTCATAATTCCCTGAATGAGTCAAGTTATTTAATACTTTGAGTTTTCAATCCCCCATTATCACATATATCCAAATGCAGCAATAGTCACTTCTTTCCACCATTTACCAATGTCAAGTAAAAATCCCAACTTAGTAAGGAGGGACTTTATTCAAAAAGATAATTGCAAGGAGGGGTCTATTGCAATAGAGAGAGAGGACTTTGCCAAAGGGAGAACATTGTGACCATAAGATCTGCAAGTCTCTCAAAGGTTGGGCAAAAAGGGGTTTTCTTTTATTGGGAGGAGAAATAAGGTTAGAAAGAAGAGGATGTGGGGAAGTGGGACAAAAGAGTGGCTTGATTGGATAGTAGATCAGAGAATATTTTACCCAGCCTGTTCTCAGGAGAGATTATATGTTGACTCAGGTGGACAGTGAGTCAGAGTTCTGGAGCCTGAAGAAAGGAGTGAAATTTTAACTGAAGTTTGAGTAACAAACATTTTGTCCTAATTGATTAGTGGGAACAACAGTTCAGCTGGTAATTTAGGAGGCAAAAAAATAGGAATTTGGAGGATCATTGTCTGGCCTTGCTATAGATAAACAAGAGGAGGCATCTGTGAGTCTTACTAAATCAAACGGGGAAGGGTGGTTCTTTGCAATAAGCTGTTTTCCACAGCACATAGGACAGAGGAATATTTTAACTTTTGCTGTTTTCCAGGATTACAGGGCTCAGGTAAAATTCAACATTGTCACCAATGATAAAGTTTTCAGTATTGAAGGACAAAATTAGATCTACATAAAACTTTATTTTCTTTTCCAGTGGTCATCACAAAGCTAGTAATGTGTCCACTTGCTAAATTCAGTTACTTCTTATCTTAGAAAGTTCCCCAAATTAAATAAGTCAAGGGCATTATTATAAAAAGCAAAATACTGCTTTCCTGTGTAAATCAGAGTGTGGGCTGTGTACCAGAGAATATCAAATTCCTTTCAAGCTAAAGTCACCTTCATTCACTTGGTAAGACTGTAGAGGGCACAATTATACTGGAACAAAGCTTGCATGAAAGACTGAGAACTTTATTTAGTCTTGAATGAAAGACCGAGAACACACCTAGGTAATAACCTGAATGTGGGCTGTCAGTGATTCATATCTGCCTTTCAGAACAAAGATTTTTTTTAATCTTTTTAAAAGAAGGTTTTCTTATTTGTCACTCTGCTTTCTTTTTAATTAATTCTAATTGCATTTCATGTGGGAAATGTGTTTGAAGAGGTGGAATTATAAATGAGTCCAGCATTATTGTTATATTCCCCTGCACTAAGATGTCATTGTAAGGCTAAGACAAGGAAGTAAAAGATAATAGATTAAGAGAAAACTGCTGGGAAAATGAGCAAACCGTGTAAAAAAACAAGTGACAGGTTTCTGTCACTCTCCTGGAAGTAGCGTATATTAGTGGAAAGACTAGGAATTAGTTGGGACATCCATAAGCTATTTGAAGCACAGCTTTTACAAAGCTAAGTAAAGTTTTCCCTAATGATCAGCTCATTTGTGGTTTCAAAATCTTTTATTGTTCTTGATGCTATTACTACCAGAATGAAGGCTGGCCTTTTCCCTAATAATTTGCTCCTTCCCTTGTGCTATGATATGTGTTAAACAAGTGGCATATATGCACTGTTTACCTTTTCTCCTCACCCTGCTTTCATTTCACATTCCACCAAGTTTTTATTTTCATCAGTAATGACTCTATAATTCCCCAATTCACAGGTTTTTCTTTTGTCTCATTTATTTTAAAATCTCAATTGCCTTTGATAATTTGCTGTCCACAGTTGCCTGTCCTTTCCCTTGAATTGTGACTGTATACTACCTTGTTATTCTTCTTACACATTTGACAAATCAGTTTACCTTGAGTGCTTCTTTTTGATTCTTCCCATTACATTATTTTGGGAATTCTGCAAACTTCTATATTTTGCCTGCTGGTTCTCCTTCTCCATCAGGGTATTGATTTAATTTTATGGTTCCAACTAAAACTTGCCATTGGATTGGATATTACCTCAATGGCAAATGGCTCTGGTATTTATATAGTTTACTCTCACTAAAGCTTCAGTTTTATATTGCTTACTGCCTTGTAAATATTTACAAATGGATGTTTGCTTTTCCTTCAAAGAGAGCTATTCAAAATCATTTTTTTTCTCCAAAACTCATCCCCCTTTCTGTTTTTCATCATTCTACCTCTGCTGTAACCTTAGATAGAAAAACTTCTTTGAATATTTTTTAACTTATTCTTTACTCTGCAGGCTCATTGTTACCCTCCTAGGCCATGCCCTTAAGTCCAGGTAACTACTCTAGTCTGAGTTCATTAGAATGTTCAAGAGGGCAGACTTTTTTATATTTAAGTATAAATTAACATACAGTGTTATATTAGTTTCAGGTATACAATGTACCTGCTCATCACAATAAGTGCTTATCACAATGGAGTACTTAGTGCTCATCACAGTAAATGTACTCTTTTATTTTTATTTTTTTAAATTTTATTTTATTATGTTATGTTAGTCACCATACAGTACATCATTATTTTTTGATGTAGTGTTCCACAATTCATTGTTTGCATATAACACCCAGTGCTCCAGTGCCCTCTTTAATATCCATCACCGGTCTAACCCATCCCCCCACCCCCTCCCCTCTAAAACCCTCAGTTTGTTTCTCAGAGTCCATAGTCTCTCATGGTTTGTCTCCTCCTCCGATTCCCCCCCCTTCATTTTTCCCTTCCTACTATTTTCTTTTTTTTTTTTAACATATAATGTATTATTTTTTTTTCAGAGGTACATATACACACACATATATATATATTACACCATATCCTCTTTATCTATTCATCTATGGATAGACACTTGGGTTTCTTCCATAATTTGACTATTGTAAATCATGGTGCATATATCTTTTTGAATTAGTGTTTTTGTTGTCTTTGGGTAAGTTCCTAGTAGTAGAATTGTATGGATTGTATGGTAATTCTTTTTTTTTTTAATTTTTCATTATGTTCAGTTAGATTTTGTTGTAGTGTTCAACAAGATTGTATGGTAATTCTATTTTTAATTTTTTTTGTGGAATCTCCATACTGTTTTCTACAGTGACTACATCAGTTTGTATTCCCATCAGTAGTGCACGAAGATTCCTTTTTCTCCACATTTTCACCAACATTTGTTATTTCTTGTTTTTTTGATTTTAGTCATTCTTATAGGTGTAAGGTGATATCTGATTGTTGTTTTGATTTGCATTTCCCTGATAATTAGTAATGTTGAGCATCTTTTCATGTGTCTATTGGCTACCTGTATGTCTTCTTTGGAAAAATGTCTATTCATGTCTTCTGACCATTTTTAAATTGGATTATTTGGTTTTTTTTTTTTTTTGGTGTTGACTTGTGTAACTATATATTTTGGTTATTAACCCCTTATCGGGTATATCATTTGCAAATACCTTCTCCCATTCAATAGGTTGCCCTTTTGTTTTGTTGATGGTTTCTTTTGCTGTGCAAAAGCTTTTTCTTTTGGTGTAGTCCCAATAGTTTATTTTTGCTTTTGTTTCCCTTGCCAGAGGAGACAAATCTAGAAAAATGTTCCTATGGTTGATGTCAAAGGAATTACTGCCTATGTTTTCTTCTAGGAATTTTATGGTTTCAAGTCTCAAATTTAGGTATTTAATCCATTCTGAGCTTATGTTTGTGTATGATGTTAGAAAGTGGTCCAGTGTCATTCCTTTGCATGTAGCTGTCCAGTTTTCCCAGCACCATTTGTTGAAGAGACTGTCTTTTTCCTATTGGATATTGTTGCCTCCTTTGTTGTAAATTAATTGACCTTAAAGCATGGGTTTATTTCTGGACTTTCTATTATTTTCCATGATCTATGTGTCTGCTTTTGTGCCAGTAACATACTGTTTTGATTACCTCAGCTTTGTAGTATATCTTGGAATCTGGGATTGTGATACCTCTAGCTTTGATCTTCTTTTTTAAGATTTCCATGGCTATTCAGGGTCTTTTGTGGTTCCATACAAATTTTAGGATTATTGTTTTAATTCTGTAAAACATGCCACTGTTATTTTGTTAGAGATGGGATTAAATCTGCAGATTGCTTTGGGTATGGACATTTAAACAGTATTGTTTCTTCAAATCCATGAGCAGGGGATATCTTTCCATTTGTTCGTGTCATCTTCAATTGCTTTCATTGATGTTTTATAGTTTTTGAAGTCCAAATCTTTCACCTTCTTGGTTAAGTTTATTCCTAGGTATTAGAAACTTAAAAAAAAAAGATTTTTATTTATTTATGAGAGAGAGAAAGAGAAAGAGAGAGAGGGTTGGGGGAGGAGCAGAGGGAGAGGGGCAAGCAGACTCCATGCTGAGCAGGGATCCCCACACGGGGCTTGAGCTCAGGACCCTGAGATCATGACCTGAGCCAAAACCAGGAGTTAGACACTTAACCGGCTGAGCCACCCAGGTACCCCCCCCCCCCCCCGCCAGGTATTTTATTATTGTTTTGGTGCAATTGTGGATGGGATTGTTTTCTTAATTTCTCTTTCTGCTACTTCACTATTCGTGCATAGTAATGCAGTAGATTTATGTATATTAATTTTGTATCCTGTAATTTTACTGAATTCATTTATCATTTCTAGTAGTTTTTTGGGGGAGTCTTTAGGGTTTGCTATATATAGTATCATGTCTTTTGCAAATAGTGAAAGTTTTTCTTCTTTTTTTTTTTTTAAAGATTTTTTATTTATTTGATAGAGAGAGACACAGTGAGAGAGGGAACACAAGCAGGGGGGAGTGGGAGAGGGAGACGCAGGCTTCCCACTGAGCAGGGAGCCTGATGCGGGGCTCGATCCCAGGACCCTGGGATCATGACCTGAGCCGAAGGCAAATGCTTAACGACTGAGCCACCCAGGCCCCCCAGTTTTACTTTTTTCTTACCAATTTGGATGCTTTTATTTCTTTTTCTTGTCTGATTCCTATGGTTAGAACTTCTAGTATTATGTTGAATAAAAGTGATGAGAGTGGACATCTTTGTCTTGTTACTGATCTTAAAGGAAAAGTCCTCAGTTTTTTACCACTGAGTATGTTATTTGTGGCTTTTTCATATATGGCCTTTATTATGTTGTTATAAGTTCCCTCCGAGCCTACTTTGTTGAAGGTTTTTATCATGAATGGATGTTGTATTTTGACAAATGCTTTTTCTGCATCTGTTGGGAGAATCATATAGTTTTTAATCTTTCTCTTGTTAATGCGATGTATCATGTTGATTGATTTGCAAAATTGAACCACCCTTGCATCCCAGGAATAAATCCCACTTGATCCCACTTGAATAATTCTTTTAATGTATTGTTGGGTTCAGTTTGCTAATATTTTGTTAAGGATTTTTACACCTATGTTCATCAGAGATATTGGCCTGTAGTTTTCTTTACCTTTAGTTTCTTTATCTAGTTTTGGTGTCAGGGTAGTGCTGGCCTCATAGAATGCATTTGGAATCTTTCCTTCAAGAGGGTCACCTTTTCTATATGCTTTGTTCATTAATGTAGCCTGAGCACAAAGGATGGTGACTAGCTCAGTGAATATTTGTTAAACGAATGAGTCCAAATATTCAAACCTAGGCTCTGCTGTTATTTAACTTATTTTACATTAATTACCAGATGAATATTTTTTAATGCCAATTTTATTGCTGCTTTTCTGATTAGAAATTCCATCTAGTCTACTTTGTCTCTTTTGTGTAGCTTTCAAGATTGCCCGTTATCCTGTCCTAAAGAGGTCCTAAAAAGTGAATTAATGTTTTGTATATAAGAGTGAGCACCCCAGGGCGCCTGGGTGGCTCAGTTGGTTAAGCAACTGCCTTCGGCTCAGGTCATGATCCTGGAGTCCCGGGATCGAGTCCCACATCAGGCTCCCTGCTGAGCAGGGAGTCTGCTTCTCCCTCTGACCCTCTTCCCTCTTGTGCTCTCTCTCTCATTCTCTCTCTCTCAAAAAAATAAATAAAATCTAAAAAAAAAAAAAAAAAAAAGAGTGAGCACCCTGGAGTTATATAGTCTGAATTTGATTGTGGTTTCTTAATTTACTAATCGGGACAGTTATTTAGTTTTTCTGTGCCTTGATTTCTACATTTGTAAAATGAAGATAATGATAATTGGATTGATTTTAGGATGAAATGAGTTAGTGGATCTGAAGCACTCAAACAGTACCCAGTGGATCTGAAGCACTCAAACAGTATTTAATAAATGCTGAATATGCATTAGTTATTATTATTATTATTACTTTGTTAACCTCTACATTTCAAAGTATTTTTTAGGCACAAGTCTGGTATACAGATATTTAAAACAACATATCCCATTTTCAAACAAAATTCTATGTATAATCCCAATAAATTTACAAAATATAAAATCAGTGGTGCTTGACTATTTGTACCCTCCCCTCTTTCATAAACCTATAAGTTTCCTTATCCAAAATCCCCAAATTCCAAGTGCTATAATTTAAAATCATTGGTCTAAGTAACTTTTGAAAAATTGAGTAAATCATATCTAAAATCATCAGATTGTAAAGACAGCAGGCATTTTAATTATTCATCTACTTACTTGCCTGTCTCAAGTGAGGTTATTCTAGCACAAGGGAGTTATATCTTAAAAGATTATCCAGCACAGGGACGCCTGGGTGACTCAGTTGTTAAGCGTCTGCCTTTGCTCGGGTCATGATCCCAGGGTCCTGGGATCGAGCCCCACATCGGGCTGCCTGCTCTACAGGAAGCCTGCTTCTCTCTCTCCCACTAACCCTGCTTGTATTCCCTCTCTCGCTGTGACTCTGTCAAATAAATAAATAAAATCTTAAAAAAAATAAATAAAAGATTATCCAGCACACAAAAAAAGATTATCCAGCACAGACAATTTACATCTCTTTTGGTAAATTAATTTAGATCAAAGGAATAAACCTCATTTTTTCCAGAAAAAATGAGGGAGAAGTTTGAATTGGAAATCATATTTAAGGAATCAAAGTATTGTGTTATTATAACTGTCATGTACAGAATAATTTGTTTGCCCTTTGAGTATTTGTGGATGATTTAAAACATTATTATTTTCTGAACTGAAACTGTGAGATTTAAAGTGTATTTTCTAAATAATAATATTGGTATTAATATTTGCTTTTCAACTCTAAGCCTAGTGAAACTTTTCACTTTACTGATATCACCATTCTAGCAAAATATATATTTATCTCTAATCCTTACTGGAAATTTTTAAGAGAAAATTCACTGGAATCATTAAATGAAAGATGTTACCTAAAGCTATCCTGTCTTATTCTTAGATTTTCCCAGATCATCAAATGAACATCTAATCTAAGAGTCATGTGCTCTTAAAAGTGTGGAGGTTGACAAATTCATGAGATATTTTAGTGTCTTTATTTTACAAATGAGAAAAATATGAGCCTGCTGAGCTAAACAACTCATCAAAAATAAATGATTAAATATTAGATATTAAGAAGTATTAAAATTTCTGTTCCCAATCTAATACTCTTTCCAACATTTGGCCTATTAATCATATAGTCCCAATTCAAAACATTTTTTTTCCTGTGTCCCAAAGGGAACAGAATGTTATGTTTTGGAATCCAGATGACATAACAACTTAAAAACAACATAAAAGACAACTTTATTTTTTAAAAATTTTGCTCCACTTTCATTTGATTTTTATTTGTTTTTTTGTTTCAAGTTTTTATTTAAATTCTAATTAGTTAACATATAGTATAATATTGGTTTCAGGAGTAGAATTTAGTGATTCATCACTTACATATAACACCCAGTGCATATCACAACAAGGGCCCTCCTTAATACCCATCACCCAAGAGCCCATCTGCTTCCCACCTTCCCTACATCAATCCTCAGTTTGTTCTCTGTGGTTAAGAGTCATTTATGGTTTGTCTCCCTCTCTTTTTTTCCCCTTCCCCTATGTTCATCTGTTCTGTTTCTTAAATTCCAAATATGAGTGAAATCATGTGGTATTTTTCTTTCTTTAACTAACTTATTTCCCCTAGCATAATACACTGCAGTTTCATCCGCATCCTTGTAAATGGGAAGATTTCATTCTTTTTGATGGCTGAGTAATATTCCATTACACACACACACACACACACACACACACACACACACACACACACGCACACACCCCACTTCTTTATCCATTCATCAGTTGATAGACATTTGGTCTCTTTGCATAATTGGCTATTGTTGATAGTGCTGCTATAAACATTGGGGTGCATGTGCCCCTTCCAATCGGTATTTTTGTATCCATTGGATGAATACCCAGTAGTGCAATTGCTGGATTGTAGGGTAGTTCTATTTTTAACGTTTGGAGGAAACTCCATACTGTTTTCCAGAGTGGCTGCACCAGTTTGCATCCCCACAAACAGTGTAAAAGGGTACCCCTTTCTCTGCATCCTCACCAACATCTTTTGTTTCTTGAGTTGTTAATTTTAGCCATTCTGACAGGTGTGAGGTGGTATCTCATTGTGTTTTGATTTGTATTTTCCTGATGATGGGTGATGTTGAGCATTTTCCCATATGTCTGTTGGCCATTTGTATGTATTCTTTGGAGAAATGTCTGTTCATGTCTTCTTCCCATTTCTTGACTGGACTTTTTGTTTTATGGGTGTTGAGTTTGATAAGTTCTTTATAGAATTTGGGTACTAGCCCTTTATCTGATATGTTATTTGCAACTATCTTCTCCCATTCCATAGGTTGTCTTTTAGTTTTTTTGATTGTTTCCTTCACTGTGCAGAAACTTTTTGTCTTGATGAAATCCCAATAGTTCATTTTTGCTTTTGTTTCCCTTGCCTGGGAAGACGTGTCTAGTAAGAAGTTGCTAGGACCGAGGTCAAAGAGGTTGTTGCCCTATGTTCTCCTCTAGGATTTTGATGGATTCCTGTCTCATATTTAGGTCTTTCATCCATTTTGCATTTATATTTGTGTATGGTGTAAGAAAGTGGGCCAGTTTCATTCTTTTTTTTTTTTATAGAATTTTTTGTTCAAATATTCTTAATTTAATTTTTTTCATAATTCATCACCCAGTTGCTTATAACACCCAGTGCTCTTCACATCACGTGCCCTCCTTAATGCTCATCACCCATCACCCCACCCACCTCCCCTCTAGCAACCCTCAGTTTATTTCCTACAGTTAAGAGTCTCTCATGGTTTTTCTCCCTCTCTGATGACTTCTCATTCAGTTTTCCCTCCCTTCCCCTATGATCCTCTGTGCTGTTTCTTATATTCCCCATATGAGTGAAGCCATATGATAATTGTCTTTCTTTGATTGACTTATTTCGCTCAGCATAATACCCTCCAGTTCCATCCACGTCATTGTAAATTGTAAATATTCATCCAGTTTCATTCCTCTGCATGTCACTGTCTAGTTTTCCCAACACCATTTGTTGAAGAGATTGTCTTTTTCCCACTGGATAGTCTTTCCTGCTTTGTTGAAGATTAGTTGACCATAGAGTTGTGGGTCCATTTCTGGGTTCTCTATTCTGTTCCATTGATCTATGTGTCTCTTTTTGTGCTAGTACCATACTGTCTTGATGATTACAGCTTTGTAATACAGCTTGAAGTCCAGAATTGTGATGCCTCAAGCTTTGTTTTTTTTTTCAACATTGCTTTGGCTATTCAGGGTCTTTTGAGGTTCCATACAAATTTTGTGATTTTTTCTTCTAGCTCTGTGAAAAATGTCAGTGGTATTTTGATAGGGATTGCATTGAATCTATAGATTGCTTTGGGTAGTATAGACATTTTAACAATGTTTGTTCTTCCAATCCATGAGCATGAAATGTTTTTCCATTTCTTCGTGTCTTCTTCAATTTCTTTCATAAGTATTCTATAGTTTTCAGAGTACAGATCTCTTACCTCTTTGGTTAGGTTTTTCCTAGGTATCTTATGGTTTTGGTGCAATTGTAAATGCAATAAATTCCTTGATTTCTCTTTCTGCTGCTTCATTATTGGTGTATAGAAATGCAACAGATTTCTGTATGTTGATTTCATATCCTGTGACTTTGCTGAATTCCTGTATCAGTTCTAGCAATTTTTTGGTGGAGTCTTTCAGGTATTCTACATAGAGTATCATGTCGTCTGTGAAGAGTGAAAATTTGACTTCTTCCTTGCCAATTTGGATGCCTTTTATTTCTTTTTGTTGTCTGATTGCTGAGACTAGAACTTCCAGTACTGTATTGAAAAACAGTGGTGAGAATGGACATCCCTGTCATGTTCCTTACCTTAGGGGAAAAGCTGTCAGTTTTTCCCCATTGAGGATAATAATAGCTGTGGGTCTTTCATATATGGCCTTTATAATGTTGAGGTATGGTATGTTCCTTCTTCCCTACTTTATTAAGGGTTTTTATCAAGAAAGAATGCTATATTTTGTCAAATGCTTTTTATGCATCTATTCAGAGGATCATATTGTTCTTGTCCTTTCTTTTATTAATGTGGCGTATCACATTGATTCATTTGCGGATATTGAACCACCCCTGCAGTCCAGCAATAAATCCTACTTGGTTATGGTGACTAATCCTTTGAATGTACTGTTGGATTCGATTTGCTGAGAAATTTTGCTTGTTGAGAAATTTTGCATCCATGTTCATCAGGGAAATTGGCCTGTAGTTCTCCTTTTTAGTGGGGTCTTTGTCTGGTTTTGGAATCAAAGTAATGCTGGCCTCATAGAATGAGTTTGGAAGTTTTCCTTCCATTTCTGTTTTTTGGAACAGCTTCAGAACAAGAGGTATTAATTCTTCTTTAAATGTTTGGTAGAATTCCCCTGGGAAGCCATCTGGCCCTTGCTGAAGGTATCCACTTTCTGATTTCAAAATATATTACAAAGTTACATATTCAAAACAGTATGGTAGTAGCAAAAAATAAATTATCCTTGAAGTCTCCTGGGATGTAGTGTCCATTAATGACCTCAGTATGGAAAATCATAAAGACCTGACATACCTATAGGACAGTGGAACAGAATAGAAAATCCAGAAATAAACCCACACATACAAAGTCAATTAATCTTTGACATGGGAACCAAGAATATGGGAAAGGATAATCTCCCAGTGCCTTTAGAAGCAACCATGCCACCCTACAGATTTGGAGTACTCATGACCTTCATACTTTTTAAGTGAGTTACTACTTGATTTTCCGTAGTCAGGTCATTAATGAGCAGTAAATCCCAGGAGACTCCAAGGATAATTTCTTGAATTACTTTCTGTGCTATGAGATACTAGAGTCTTGTTCCTTATTGCCAAATGGAGATTTATTGCCTTCACTGCCAACCAGGCTAGATATATGATGGAAGTTTTTCCTATTTTCTCAATGATATGTTGTCTCTGATCTCTCCTGGTATTAATTTTTATATTAGAGCAACCATGACTTATTCTAGCTTAAGTAGAAAAAAAACTATTAAAAATATATTGGGCAGTTTAGGGAATCTCTGGAAGGGTTCAAGAACCAGGATTACAGTTTAAAATCTTAACATTATGCCCAGGATTCACATTGTGTAATTGGTCTAGGAAACAACCTACTGCTAGATTTGCTGGGCAGAGATACTCCAGCTGGAACTACAAATATCAGTGATATGGGATGCTAAATATCGTCATATGAATCACTAATAAGTTTCTTCTGGATGCTGAAAGTTGTTTCTGCTTCCCATTTCTAGCATAGATTCTAACCAGTGTTTTCTCTTTGTAAATAGCTTCCAGTCCAATCTCCAGAGTAGATATAAATGGTGGAGGCAAGGTCATATACTACCCCAAAGCTTTAAGGAATGCTCAGAGATCAAGTAGCTGGCATTTTCAGTCTCTATGAGAGACAGGTTCTTTCTCATTAGATGCAGATTTCCACAACTTACATATGGTGTTCACATGCTGGCTGACAAAAACGAGGATTGAGAACTATCGACTAGAGCTATTCATGAATAAATACCACATAAGTCATTGTTTTCTCTGTAATATTTTAGAAACAATAGTAAGGAAGTTATATATGTATAGTATGAATGTGTGTTGTTTTATAATTTCTGGCTTTATATGAAGTGGGCCTTTGTTTTTTACTGTTACTGTTTTAAATACAGGATGGGGATTCTTCTAGGTATGAAGAGGAGAATCAAAACATTTCTTTTTCCGAATTAAACTAAATGAAACATGAACGTGAAAATTAACATCATCTCTGAGGCAGGAAGTTCAAAATTGTACTTCTTGATCAGTGGTGTAGTCAGTTCTTGGCTTTATTAATTATTAATGGAAAATATGTATCCTAGACACTACTGCAAATAAATATTTTAGAATATGGCTATTCCTGGTAGAGTAAAAATTTTTTTATAATGTAATGCATAAGAACAGATTTTTTTCAACAAAACTTCTAATTGTGTATTCTCACATATTATAATCAGTATTTAATTAGTGTTAAGTGGAAACCCTGGGTTAGAATAGTAATTTGTTACAGAGTTGGTGGTAAGAAAATTATTATTTTTTGTTTTTTGTTTTTTTAGTACAGTATTCTAATTTATTTTTTAATTTTTTAAAAGATTTTATTCATTTATTTGACACGAGAGAGGGAGAGGCAGGCAGAGGAAGAGGGAGAAGTAGGCTCCCAACTGAGCAGGGAGCCCGACACAGGGCTCAGTCCCAGGACTCCATGGGGCTCAATCCCAGGACCCTGGGATCACGATTGCAGCTGAAGGCAGACGCTTAACCTACTGAGCCACTCAGGTGCCCCCAGTATTCTAATTTATATGGAAGATATTTTTGAGGGAATGTTCATTGGCTGATAAGTGAGTTAATTAAAAACAGGAAATTTGGAGTACCTCGCTGGCTCAGTTGATAGAGCATATGACTATTGACCTCGGGGTTCTGAGTTCAAGCCCCACGTTGGGTGTGGAGCCTAAACATTAAAAACAAACAAAAAAACTATAGGAAATTTATGAAGAGTGGCACCATGGTATCTTTAGAATCAGATGTATGTAAATTCAAATTATTAGTGATAATTTTTGAGAACCTACCACATCCAGGTATATGGCTTTTACATTTTCTCTGGGAAGTCAATTTTCATCATCTAAAAAGTAAATGTAAAAAACACTTAATGAAGTTTTTTTTAGAAGATTTTATTTATTTATTTGAGAGAGAGTGAGAGAGAGCACGAGCAGGGTGAGGAGCAGAGGGAGAAGCAGACTCTCAGCTAAGCGGAGAGCCTGATGCGGGGCTCTATCCTGGGACTCCAGGATCATGACCTGAGCCGAGGGCAGACGCTTAACTGACTGAGCCACTCAGGTGTCCCCTTAACGAAGTTTTTAAGAGCAAAACAAATCTTAAGGGCCAGACCCCAAAAGATGAAAACCTTTCCAAGTAACTTAACTATGTTTCAGAATACAACTCAACAATATTTATAGAAATACAAAAATATTCATCACCACCACAAGGTAAAATTAATAATTTATGGCATCCAACCAAAGATTACTGGGCACACAAGGAGACAGGAAAGGATGAGAACAATCACTTGAAAGTGACCCAGGGCTGGGGTGCCTGGGTGGCTTAGTTGGTTAGGTGTCTGACTCTTGATTTCAGCTCAGGTCATGTCCGGGTTGTGAGATCGAGCTCCATGTGAGGCTCCACGCTGGGTATGGAGACTGTTTAAGATTGTCTCTCTCTCTCTCTCTCCCTCTGCCCCTCCACCCCCCATTCACATGTGCTCTCTCTCTAAAACAAAACAAAATAAAAAACAAAAAACAAAGTGACCCAGGACTGACACAAATGTTAGAATTAGAAGACCAAGAAATCAAAATAGCTATTATAATTGTACCTCACATGTTCAAAAAGTTACACAGAAATATGGCAAATGTGAAAGAATTAACTTCTAGAGATGAAAGCTACAGTGTTTGAGATTAAAATAAACAAATCTCTAATCACTGCATGGGGTTAACAGCAGTTTACATCTGGCAGAATGAACAGTGTTTCTGGATAAGAGATGATAGAAGTACCAACCCTTCAGTTTACTGTCACTTTCAGAGAGCTTAAAAGAGGGCTCTGTGTTATATAACAGTAACCCAGAAAAAGAGTAGGAGGGGGCTTTTGCTAACAGTAGCTAAAGTGAGGCATGGCTTCCACTTTCGGGGTCTTCTGGGGTAAAAGAGGCAAGAATGAGGATGAACCATAAACTCTTCCCATGCTGAAGCCACAGAGCAAACCAATCCCATACTATTAGAGACTACTGACATCAGAGGAATGAGATCAGGATCATATTCTGATGACCAATGAATAGCCAGTTATGCCATAATTCGAGGAGTAGGGTCTCCCCTTTTTCTCCTTTTTCTTTTTTGATTATAAATTCAGGTTTATAATCAAATAGAATAAGGACTTTGAGAGCATGTGACTACTTGGTATTGTTGCCTTGAACAAATACTCCCCAAATAATAACAACAGCATAACAATAATAGTACAAGAAATGTCTGTATATTTACTTAAGTGAATGCTTTTTTTTTTTTTTTTTTAGTGACAAAATATTTATCTAGTTCAACTTTACAGGGAGCATGAAAATCTCTCAATATCGTCTAATTCAGTTTCAGAGTCCACCTTGGATGATAAGTAGCAAGTTTGGCCACTTAGCCAAGGTCTAAAGGAGTAGATTGGGACTCAGATTCAGACTCTCAGCTCACTACTCCTGCATACTGAGTATGCTGACATCATCTTTCCCACCTGACTGATTTAGCAAATAGGGAAAAGCCCCTCTGAATGGGGATTTTCTAATTTGTTGTGACCATGACTCATTTTGAAAGAAACCAATCAGTTGTCCCAGGCTTGGTGCTGAGCAAGTGGTGGAGCAAAAGCAAGCTGCCTTCTATTTGTTAGTCCAAGAGTATGATCTGAATGACCCTGCAGAGTTCATCCAGTACCCCATGGGGAATTGTCCTGTGTGGCGAGGTTATCTTCTCAAGCGTGACCAGCAGCCATTCTTGGAGATTGAGAACAAATCTCAGTATCAGGTAATCCGGCTTCTAGTCCCAGCTACACTAGCAGGGTGACCTTGGACATGTTTACTTTTGCATTTTCATTTTCTCCTCTGAAAGGGAGGGAGAGTGATGCGTGGTAAGGATTTAATGATATGATATAAGACAAAAGGTACCCCACACAGTTCCTAAAGCATGCTTGTGGAATTGGGATCTGAATATAGGGCCAGCGTTAATCATCCCATGTGGTGACAGGCCTAGGAAAATCTCCTAGTCCCCCGAATCTCCCTCATAGCTGGCCTGATTTCCACTGATACTTGGGATGAGGTGGTGATTTTCAAGATTTTTTTTTAAGATTTTACTTATTTATTTGAGAGAGAGAGCATGAGCAGGGGCAGAGGGAGAGCGAGAAGCAGACTCCTCACTGAGCAGGGACCCCGACGTGGGACTCAAACCTAGGTCCCTGGGATCATGACCTGAGCTGAAGGCAGACACTGAGCTGACTGAGCCACCCTGGCACCCCTATTTTCAAGATTTTAAATAAATTCTTTAAAATTAGTGGTAATTGAACAGGTTTTGGTTGAGACTGGAATGGTGTTAAATTCCTTCATGGCAGTTACTGAAAAAAATTAAACATTTAGTTTTTTCACTTTATTAAGTTTGAATTTCCCAGTCAAACCACATATGATAACCTGGCCCTTCAGTGTTTATTTATTAACAGACACATAATCTGATACTAAACATGGCATTGTGACTATCTAAATTATTTTTAATGACATGTATGGTATAACAGAGGAACACTCCCCCATAATTTTATTTTGATGGAACATATAGTTTAGATGGAAAATAGAGCCTTGTGGACTTTAAAAAAGTATCTTTGGAAATGAATGATAATGGAACTGAAGGACTGTTTAAAAGTTAGGGACTATAGGGCTTTAATTTACTTGAAACAGTCTTTAAATTGTGCTTCTGGTTAATAAACTGGCTTTAGACTTTGGAGAAAGGTCTATATATTCTACAATCTGCTAGTTTAAGTGCTACCAAGAAACAGTGCCTGAATGGCTTTAGATCCCAAAAGTTAAGACACAAGAGAAGTCAGATCATAAATATCCTCTATTAAAAATTTTTTTTTAGGGGTGCCTGGGTGGCTCAGTGGGTTAGGCATCTGCCTTTGGCTCAGGTCATGATCTCAGGGTCCTGGGATCAAGCCCCATGTCAAGCTTCCCGCTCAGCGGGGAGTCTGCTTCTCCCTCTCCCCGCCCCTGCCACCACCAGCTCGTGCTCTCTCTCTCTCACTCTCAAGTAAATAAAATCTCAGTTTTTTTTAAATCTCACTTTTCTTATTAGAATTCTACAGTGCATTATCATCACCTCCTCAAGGATAAGTGTCATGTGGTTCTGTTCAATCTTTTCAATTTTATGCAGTACGACAAGATTTGCTTTCTTCTTCAACTTTTTTTCTTCTCATTTCCTCTTCCTAGAAGAGACCCTTAATTTAATTGAGAAATGAGAAAGTTCCTGTTATCATAACATCAAATAAAGGCTATCAACATTTGCAGGACAATTTTGGTTGTAGATATTAACTGAGAGATCTAAAGATATTTCTAGAGGATCCTCAAGATACCTGACCTCTCCCATAGCCTGCCTACCTATATACCTAGCTTGCTGATAAGAAAGATGAAAGGAACCTATTGACTGATAGTCAAATTTAAAGAGTGGGAAGGGGACTGAAGAAACCAAGGTCGTGGTGGAAGAGGAAGAAAGTTAGGGAGAACCTATAGAAATGCACATTTAAGCGAAAACCTGAATGAACTTTAATGGAAACTTCATCTGTGCCATTCACTGTTCTCTAGGTGTTTTGTATTGTGAAGTAGGGTTTTCTTCTAGTAACAGACATACTTTCATGCTCTTCTAGACATTGAAATCTATGTAAATGAAGATTTACATACTTGTGGGTTTGTCTGAGGTTGTTGTACTGTGGCATAACATATGGCTGTGCTTCCATCTAGAATAACATAAAAATCAGCCAGGAAACACTCCACCATTCATTTAAACTATTTACCAGATTGTTGCTGAGGAAGGGGAGTGCTCACAGCTTCTGCAAACGATGTAATGAATACTTTTTTCAGCAGGAGGGTAACATGAGAAAAGTAGTCATCTTGGCATGGAAGCACTGGCTGAGTGTCAAGTTTGCGAATGCATGGTTTAACATGAATGCCCAGGATGATGCTTTCTTGCAAGTTTATTAGTTTCCCATAGGAAATTTCCACTAGATGTTATTGGGCAAAGTATGAAACAGAAGGAAGAAGTTTAGAGAAGATGGTTTGCATATCTGCATTATCCAAAATCATGACAAAAGGGAAATTAGATTGTTTACAAAGAAGGAGGAAAGGTCCCTGAACGATATGGCAAAATTGGTAGGGGCTATGCAGTTGATATATTATTTGGTTCCAGGTACATTGGAAATCTGGCTTGAAACCAGTGAAAAGACAGACATTAGGTATTTGAGAAGGAGAATGCATTGTTTAGGAATTCATGATTCTCTGCCATTCTCAAGTAATTCATTGACTAATTAATAGGATGGGCAAGGGAAATTGAATAAAGAAGCTTTAGAGAAAATGATAAAAATTATACAGTGGGCACTATATATGATGATTGATTTAAGAGAGGTTTTCAAGGGTGATTTTAACTTTACTCACTTAAAAAAATATTTTCCACTGATTTTAGTATGTAATCAAATATCAGGGTAAGATTTGACTGCTCTTTATGGGCAGATTTGAATTTACAAAATCTCAAGTAATCTAGGAAGGGTAGGGCAGTTTAAAGAGAAGTTATACATTATAACTAAAAAATTATTTTTTCCACAGTCGAGGTGGGAGCTGTGCAAAAGAAGAACTATATGTATAGAACCTTAGAGTTTGTGGAGATTTTCAGTATGATTGAAGCAGCAGAGAACAATGGTTTATGGTGCCATAGTAGGAAATCTGGTATCATGATATCATAATATAAAAGTTAATAGGTTTTTTCAATTGAGATGATGCTTTATTTTCTTTTTTAAAGATTTTATTTTAAATTAATCTCTACACTCAATGTGGGACTCAAACTTACAACCCTAAGATAAAGGGTCACATGCTCTACCGACTGAGTCAGCCAGGCACCCCAAGATGATGTTTTGAAACACTGAGAAGGAACGCTTGGGTGGCTTAGTCAGTTAAGCACCTGCCTTTGGCTCAGGTCATGATCCCAGGGTCCTGGGATAGAGCTCTGCACTGGGCTCCCTGCTCAGTGGGGAATCTGCTTCTCCCTCTGCCTGCCACTCCCCCTGCTTGTGCTCTCTCTCTCTCAAATAAATAAATAAAATCTTTAAAAAAATAAATAAAACACTGAGAAAATTAGCCTGTGTGTATGTGTATGTGTATTATAGGATGTTGAAGAAGAAACTATTATTCATTAATTCACCATGTCCCAAATGCAGGATTCAGAAACTGGCATGGCATAGAGTTAGGGATTTTATTTTTTTGTGTTAGATTTAAAGAAGGAGTGAATATTATTTCATACCCATAGGAAGACTAAACCTAAGAATACAAATTCTTTTTTTTCCGATGAGATTATTTTTTCTTTTTTTCTTTTGAGAAAATGCCTCAGGGCAACATTTAAAACTCTTACTGGCGATTAATGGGGAGAGTGGCTATTAATAGCAGTATTTGGAAGTAGAGGTGTATGTAAATAATAAAATTGGGTTTGAGACTTACGGGCTCTGAAAAGGCAAGAAAAATCACTGTTCTAAGGTCAAGATCACCTTAATGAAGTCAATTTGAAAATAACATTTAACAAGTGGGAGTTTTGGCACACTTCAGTGAATATGTACATCATATTGTTTATTGACAAGGGGAAAAATGATTAGTTATCACATTAAGAAACCCATTTCTTACCAATCTTAAAGAACTAAAGATGTTTGGAGAGTTCAGATGGTATTATAATTGATTCATCCAAGATCATTCCTAGAGTGGAATAAGTGGGTTGGCCTTCACCATCTATTTGGTCTCTTTTCTAGTGTGCTTTCTTAAACTGCAGAGGCTAGAAAGTTTAAAAACAATCTCAGACACTCTTTCAACTTGGGATCTTGTTATGAAAGAAGTTCCACAAAGTCAGTGCATTCATGTGAGATTTGGAAAGGCAATCATCCTAGTAATTTAGCTGTTGCAGCTAATAAGTATCACCATGGGGACATAAGGATTCTTCTGTAGCAGAATTCTTGTGTGCTTTAGATCCCTAGGCAGTAGGTATAATAGTTGTTCTGTTTGGTGAGTTTACATAAAAGATGAATACAATATATGTACATTTAATGAATAATTATGAAGCAAAAATGAATGTCATGATCACAAAGGTCAAGAAATAGAATGTTGCCAACACCCAAGAATTCCCTCTATGCCTTGCATCATCACAGAATTCTCTCTTAGCACAAGAAATAACCACTCACATAACTTTTATGTTAATCCATGAATCATTTTTTCTTTGTAGATTCAATACTTATGTGTGCATTTCTATAATACTGTTGATGGATATTTTTGTTATTTTCTTTTTTTCCAAGTTTTTATTTAAATTCCAGTTAGTAAACATACAGTGTAATATTAGTTTCAGGTGTAGAATCTAGTGTTTCATCACTTACAGACAACACCCAGTGCTCATCACAAGTGCCGTCCTTAATCCCCATTACCTATTTAACCCATCCCTACACCCATCTCCCCTCCAGTAGCCCTCAGTTTCTTTTTTATAGTTAAGAGTCTGTTTCTTGGTTTGCCCCCCTCTTTTTTCCCTTTTACTCATTTGTTTTGTTTCTTAAATTCCACATATGTGTGAAATCGTATGGTATTTGTCTTTCTCTGACTGGCTTATTTCACTTTAGCATTATACTCTCTAGCTCCATCTATGTCCTTGCAAATGTCAAGATTTTGTTCTTTTGTGTGGTTGGGTAATATTCCACACACACACACACACACACACACCCCACTTCTTTATCTATTCATCAGCTCATAATTTGGCTATTGTTGATAATGCTGCTATAAACATAGGGGTGCCTGTGTCCCTTCAAATCATTTTTTTTTTTTTATTCTTTGGGTAAATACCCAGTAGTGCAATTGCTGGATAATGGGGTAGTTCTATTTTTAACTTTTGGAGGAACTTCCATATTGTTTTCCAGAATGGCAGCACCAGTTTGCATTCCCATCAACAGTATAGAAAGGGGTCCCCTTTCTACATTCTCATGAACATCTTTTTTTCCTGTATTGTTAATTTTAGCTATTCTGACAGGTGTGGGTGATATCTCATTGTACTTTTGATTTGTATTTCCCTGATGATGAGTGATTTCTAGCATATTTTCATGGGCCTGTTAGCCATCTGTATGTCTTCTTTGGAAAAATGTCTATTCATGTCTTCTGCCCATTTTTAAACTGGATTATTCATTTTTTGGGTGTTGAGTTGTAGAAGTTCTTTATAGATTTTGGATACGAACCCTTTATCAGATATGTCATTTGCAAATACCTTCTCCCATCCCAGAGATTGCCTTTTGGTGTTGTTGATTGTTTCCTTTGCTGTGCAGAATGTGTTATTTTCAAGTTGTGGCTGTCATGAACAGTGCTGCTATGTATGTGTATATATATCCATCTATCTATATCTATCATTTCCTGGTACAGAGAATACATTTATCCAGGGAGTGGAATGCTGGGTGACAGGGAAGTTTCAGGAATGAAATGCTGGGTCACAGGGAAAAAATATCTTTAAACCACAAGATAATAGAAGTAGTCAAATTAGTTTATACTTCCAACAATAGTAGTGAGTCTCTCATATTTAAATTCTTTGACATTAGTTATTATCACTTATTTAAATATTTCTTATCTAATAGGTGTGTAGTGTTATCTCCTTATGGTGTGAATTTTAGTTTTCATGATTACTGGTGAGATTACAGTTTAAGTATAGTTACTCACTTTTGGGATTTGCTGTTTTTCAAAGAATATGTTGAAATTTTTTGCCCATTTTTCTACAGGTTATCTGTTTTCCTCTTTTTACTTTATAAGTGTTCTTTTCATTTTTTTTGAATGGTAGTCCTTTATTGGTTTTATACGTTGCAGCTGTGTTTTCGAACTCTGTGGCGCGGCTTGTCTTTTAATTATGTTTTCTTTTGGTGGAAAATATTTCTTAATTTAATATGGGTAAATACTTCAATCCTTTCCTTTAAAGCTTATACTTTCTCTGTCCTAAAAATACCTTTTACTTTGTGGCAAAAAGATATCCGCCTATATTGTCTTTTAAAATATATTTGAGCATTCCACATTTAGGTCATTAATCCATTTGGAAATAATTTTATTTATGGTATGATCCACTTCTAATTATTTTCCATATGGATACCCTATTGCTCAACATTTTTTAATTGAAAAGTTTGTTACCTCTTTGTCAATATGCTGTGAGACCTCTGCCATACAGAGTGTGGCAAGGGTGTGTGTATCTATATATTATATAATTTTATTTTAATGTATGTTTTGGTCTGTTTTTTGGGTCTCTATACTTTTGGTCCATTTGGTGGTCTCTATATTAGTACTGCACCATCTTATTTACTCTAGCTTTATAAGCTTTATAAGAAATCTAAATATTCAGTAGAATGAGTCCTCCCACATTTATCTTATTCTTCAAGTGTGTGGTGGTTATTCTTGGACTTTTGTAATTCTGTATAAATTTTTGAAGATGTTCTTCAGGTCCACAACAAAATCTTTGGTGTTTTTACTTAGATTTTGCTGACTCTGTAAATCAAATTTTAGAGAATTAACATCTTTTCAGTATTAAGACATCCAATTTATAAACATAGAATATATCTATTAATTTTTGATTTCTTCAAGGTCTTTGAGAAAGTATTATAATATTGTCTGTAGAGACTTTGCACATCTTGTTAGATTTATTACTACTTCAGCTTTTTGTGCTATCTGAAAGGATTTCTCTCTTTTTAATAGCATTTTCTGTTTGTTGCTATTATATAAAAATACAATTTATTTTTATTGATTTTTATCTAGAAATCCTATTAAACTTTCTTACAAATTCTAGCAATTTCCTGTACATTATTTTGTGTTTTTCTTTACACAACAATATTATATATAAATAGCAGAAGCTGTGTTTTTTCCTTTCTAATCCTTAGGCATTTTGATAATTCTATTTCTTGATTTCTGCACTGGCTAAGACCTCCAGTGTAATAATGAATAGAAGTGGTCACAAAAGGTATCTTGGTTTTGTGCCTGATTTTAAATTAAATCTTTAATTATCTCAATATTATCTATGATGTTACTGTATGATAGCTACTTTTCAATTAATAATTTCTATTTCTACTTTGATAAGATTTACTGAGGTTTTTTTAAAATTTTTAAGTATTTATTTTAATTCCAGCTAGTTAACATACAGTGTAATATTAGTTTCAGGTGTACAGTACTGATTTAACACTTCCATATATCACCCAGTGCTCATCACAAGTGCACTCCTTAATGACCATCACCTATTTCATCCATCCCCCCACACACTTCCTTTCTGGTAACCATCAGTTTGTTCTCTAGAGTTAAGAGTCTGTTTCTGGATTTGTCTCTTATTTTTTTCCCTCTGCTTGTTTGTTTTGTTTCTTAAATTCCACATATGAGTGGATAGCAACATGCAAAAGAATGAAACTGGACCACTTTCTTGCACCATACACAAAAATAAATTCAAAATGATTTAAAGACCTATATGTGAGACCTGAAACCATAAGTATCCTAGAAGAGAACACAGGCAGTAACTTCTTTGACATAGGCCATAGCTGCTTCTTTCTAGATATGTCTCCTGAGACAAGGGAAACAAAAGCAAAAATGAACCATTGGGACGACATCAGAATAAAAAGCCTCTACACAGCAAAGGAAAGAATCAACAAAACTAAAAGCTAACCTACTGAGGGTTTTTTAAAATCATGAATGTTGAAATTATAAGACACTTTTTATTTAATTTTTTTGTAAGGTTAATTTTATTAATTTTGTTGTGCAAAATAACTGCTTGCATGACATAAACTTAGCTTTTCATGCTGGATTCAATTTGGTTATATTATGTTTATCATCTATTTTCCGGGGTAAGAGTGCCTCTAATTATGTTTTCTTATACTGTTCTTTCCTTTCTTGAAATAAAGAAGATTAAAAAAAATAATTGAATAGTGTTAACCTCTTTTTCTAGTCTCAGAAGCATTTATGTAGGATTGAAATTATTTCTTTCTAGAATGTTTATAAGAATACCTAGTGAAATTCTTTTGGATTTAAACTCTCTTCATGGTAAGAGTAGTGAATATTGATTTAATTTCTATAATGTATATGTATATCTATACATTTCTATTTTTTCTTTCAATCTGTTTTGACATTATATTTTTCTAGAGGACTGTGATTTTTCTAAAATTTAAAATTTATTAAAAAAATTTTTCTGGGGGGTGCCTGGGGGCTCAGTTGGTTAAGTGACTGCCTTCGGCTCAGGTCATGATCCTGGGGTCCTGGGATCAAGCCCCACATCGGGCTCTCTGCTCAGCAGGGAGCCTGCTTATCCCTCTCTCTCTGCCTGCCACTCCCCCTGCTGTGCTCTCTCTCTCTCTCTGTCAAATAAATAAATAAATAAATCTTTAAAAAATTTTTTTTCTGGGGTGCGCCTGGGTGGCTCAGTCAGTTGAGTGTCTGCCTTCAGCTCCAGTCATGATCCCAGGGTCCTGGGATCAAGCACTGTGTTGGGCTCCCTGCTCAAGGGGGAGTCTGCTTCTTCCTCTGCCCCTCCCCCTGCTCATGGTCTCTCTCTCTCTCAAATAAATAAAATCTTAAAAAAAATTTTTCTGCATTTTTTCCTTTGTAAAATCTGTAATGTATATGTAATATTTGACCCATTTACATTCCTGATATTTGTTCTTTGTACTTTTTCTGTCTTGAGAAGACTCTCAAGTAGAATTGTCATTTTCATTAATCTTTTAAAAGAGCCAAATGTCGGCTTTTTGATCTGTGTTGTTTATTTTCTATGTTATTAATTTCAGCTCTTGTATTTATTATTTATTTCTGCTTTCTTTGGGTATGTCTTTTGAAGGTAGTGCATAGTTATGTGTACTTTTACACAGTCTGACACTTCTTTTTACTTGGAGCAGCTAATCCATGTACATTTAATTTAGTTACTGATTTCTTTTGGTTTAAATCTCCCTTTTTTTCTTTCTATTTGTCTTGTCTATATTCTTTCATATTTTTCTTTTCCTTCCTTTGGATTCATGAAATATTTATAGCAGTCCATTTTTACTCTGTTTCTTTTTCAGGGGGGAGGGGCAGAGGGAGAGGGAGAGAGAGAATCTTAAGCAGGCTCCATGCCCAGCATAGAGCCTGATGCAGGGCTCCATGTGGGGCTTTATCTCACAGCCCTGAGATCATGACCTGAGCCGAAACCAAGAGTCAGACACTTAACTGAGCCACCCAGGCACCCCCATTTTTACTCTATGAATTCTGAAACTGTAAACTCTGTTTTCATTATTTAATGAGAAATTCAGTATTTACTAAATATTTGGTACTGAAAAGAAAACCCACCTTGCTGGAAACCTGTAAATCAATACCTGCAGTCCATATCTATATATGTATACTTGAAAGGAAGCATATTAAAAATTAATGAACTAAGTTTGCAACACAAGACTTAAATAAATTGGGCCATGGAAGAAGGAATAATTAATAAAACAAATAGGAAAACAGGAAGTAAACAATAGGGAGTATTAACAATCTCCAACTTGCAAGATGCCTCACACTTACCTATTTAAAAACTTAGTATGGGAGAATGATCAAGGCAATATGGTACTGACAAAGGATAGCCTTAGAGATCAATAAAATAGAATTGAAAGTCCAGAAAGAAAACCACATGTCTATGTTCAACTGATTTCTGTTAAGTGTGCCAGTGCCATTCAGTGATGGAAAGAAAAATCTTTTCAGCAAATGGTGCTGGGACAACTGGATAACCACAGGTGAAAGAGTGAAATTGTACCCTTATTTTACACCTAAAACAAAAATTAACTCAAAATGGATTACAGACCTAAATATTAGAGCTAACATATAAAACTCTTAGAATAAAACATAGGAGTAAATCTTCATGACTTTAGATTTGGGAAAGGATTCTTAGATATGATACAGAAAGTATGAGCAACAAAATAAAAAAAAAATATGGACTTCATCAACATTAAAAATGTTTTTGTTTTAAAGGACACCATGAAAGGACAACCCACAGAATGGGAGAAATTTACAAATCATATATTTGATAAAAGACATATCCAAATTTATAAAGATCTCTTATAACTCAATAATAAAAAGACAAATAACCCATTAAAAATGGGTGAAGGATATGAATAGATGATTCTCCAAGGAAGATGTAGAAGTGGAAAATAAGCACATGAAAAGACGCTCTATAACATTTGTCATCAGGGAAATGCTTATCAAAATCACAATGAAATATCACTTTACATGTTCTAAGATGGCTAGAATCAAAAAGTCAGATAACAAAAAGTGTTGGTGAGGATAAGGAGGAATTAGAAGTCTCTTACTGCTTATGGGAATGTAGAATAGTATAGCTAGCTGCTTTGAAAACCATCTAGCGGTTTTTCCAACAATTAAACATAAAATTGACCCAGAAATTGCACTTATAGAGAAATGAAAACATATATCCACACAACAACTTGCACAGGAATGCTGATAGCAGAACACCTGGGTGGCTCAGTTAGTTGAGTGTCTGCCTCTTGATTTCAGCTCAAGTCATGATTTCAGGATAGTGAGATTGAGCCCTGCATCAGGCTCCATGCTCAGTGGGCAGTCCGCTTGCGATTCTCTCTCCCTCTGCCCCTCCCCCCACTCGCTCTCTGAATAAATAAATTATAAATAAATAAATAAAATCTTAAAAAAAATGCTAATAGCAACATTTTTCATAATAGCCAGCAGGTGAAAACAACCCAAATGCCCATCAACTGATGAATGGATAAACAAATGTGGTATGTCCGTACAATGAAATATTACTTGGCCATAAAAAGACATCAAGTACTGATACATCCTACCACATAGATGTGCCTTCAAAGCATTATGCTAAGTCAAAGTCAGTTATAAAAGACCTCTAAGGCCCCATCTCCTAATACAATCACATTGAAGGTTAGGATAGCAAATTTTGGTGGGACACCTTCATTCATTCCATAATAATTTTATTCTCAGTTTGTGCAACTTTCCTCCCATTTACTTTCTTCTAGACACTTAGATTTTCTGTCAGTTCTTAGAACATGAATATCCCAACCTTATTCTTACCTCAGGACCTTTGCAGTTGTTTCTCCTGCCTGGATTGTTCTTCATATATATCTCTGTATGGCTGGATCCTACTTACTCCGTTTTAGTTCTAAGATACATTCCTTGGAGAGATCTTTCCTGATCATATTATCTATAGTATAACTATCCCCTTCCCCTGATCTATGCCACTCTATCATGCACATTCTCTTTTATTAGATTTATGACTCATCATTATCTAACTTTTGTTTAATTTACTCAGTCTCCCTTTATCCAAACTAGACAATGAATTCCATGAGAACAGGGATCTTGTCTGTATTGTTCATTACTCTCTCCTTACTACTCAGCAAGGCCACCATACATGGCTGTATATTTGTGTACTGTACAACTCAAAGGTCACCAATGACATAGATGATATTATGAATGACAATTGAACTTGGCAATGACTCAAACAAGTGCTCACTGACTTCTTGAGTGCTTAAAACAATGCTTGACATATAGTCACTAACTAGAAAACACTTCTGAATGCTTTAATTCATTCTAGTGGTCTGTACTTAGAGCAGATCATACAGATTCAAGGTAAGGGAGATTGCTTCTGCCGGTTGCTTCTTTTTTATCCTATTCTACAGTGTAAATACTTTTTATAAAGACTACATAGCAGGAATTTTTGATCAAAATAAAGATTCTCAGAATTTTATTGGTGTGATAAGCTCTACCCCTAACACTGAAGAAAAACTGGCAGAATTTATTTTTTCCAGTTGAACTCATAGATCTCAGACCACATACTGCTTCTTTATGAATTCCTTTTTCCCAGCAAGACTTCCCTTGAGGTTTATTTTAACCAACTTTCACCAATATGAATATGGACTCAAAAGCCAGGAAGGTCAGCATCCTCAGCATCAAATAGCTATGTACAAGCACCAGGCGCTGGCACTATACATAACCACAATGATCTCACATCAGGAAATGTATTTCTTTTTCCATGGTGCTCTCTAAACTAGTGATTTGCAGCTCTGTTGGAAATATCACTCTTCTTGCAATGGGTTAGCAACAGCATCACTAACATATAATAGAAAGGTTTTAAAGGTCATGGTAGATTACTTTTCTGTCAAACAGCCTCAACTATGGATGAAGAATCAAAACAACTGTCTTTTATTCTCTTATAGGGGCCACTGATCTGACTCTGGCCATATACAGTCTCGTTCTACAAATCTATTCTTTCTCCCTCTGGTTCATTTAATTCACTTCTCCCATTTATATTTTTCCCTGGTTCTACTTTACACTGTTTGGTTCTTTCTCTATCTTATTTCCTTTCATGAGAATTTGGTTGAATTACAGCATTCAGTAAACTTTGAAAATACGGAGTTTCAACACAAACATAAAAACATATCACTCACAGATCCAATCTTGCTGACTTTTTTTTTTCATTTCTGAAGAGGGAAAGTTTGATAAGAAAAACATTTGCCCTTTTAAAGCCTCACTCTTGTAGATCTGAGTTGCAAAATGTAGGAAGAAAATGTTAATTTCTTTGGAAACAAGGATGCATTCATATATTTCTCTCTTTTAAAATTTTATATTATTGTGCCCTATAGGGAAGAAGATACAGACTTCGTAGGAATGTCATCTTGATGTCTGACACGCCTTGGAGCTCTTCCTAAGGAGAACAGGTAGATGATTTCCTTTTAATATGATTTAATGTGATTGATTTAAAGATGAACCATTCGCCAAAATCTCTTCCAGAGTTATTTCAAGGATGAGAAAAGGTATAACAAACTGTCAGATAGATTTTACCAAGTAGAGGTCAGGTTAGCATCTTCTGTATCTGCAGATACTGCAGAAAGTGCTTATTGTATGTTTTGGAAATTCTAGAAGCCATTTACCCATTTTTAAAAAAGATTATTTATTTAGTTAGTTGAGAGAGAGAGAGAGTGGGAGCAGAGCAAGTGAGAGAGAATCCGAGTGGGGGGGAGGGGCAGAGGGAGAGGGAGAAGCAGGCTCCCCGCTGAGCAGGGAGTCCATGTGGAGCTCCATCCTTGACCCTGGGATCATGACCTGAGCTGAAGGCAGATGCTTAACCGACTGAGCCACCCAGGCGCCCCCATTTACCCATTTTTTAAAAAGGGTACAATGACAATATCCTCTTGCTTCAAAATTAGCTTCATGAAGTACAGCCTGCAAACTAATTATGTGCATTTGATGAAAAGCTATTTTTCCAATAATTTATTATGAGAAATTTAAAACATAATTGTTGAAATAATTGTCTAGTGAACATTTATATATCCATTTTTACATACTGCAATTAACATTTTTCTATCTTTTCTTTATCACATATTTACTCATCTACACATCTCTCTCCCCTTCCATCAATCCCTCTTATGTTTTTGATATATTTCAAAGTCAGTTTACTTTCTCCCAAATACCACTTATTAAGTTCTAAGAGTATCTTATATATTCTGGATACCAGTCTCTGTCAGATATATATGTTTCATGAATATTTTCTTCAGTCTGTGACTTGCATTTTCATTTTTTTTTTTTTTAAATTTTATTTATTTATTTGAGAGAGAGAATGAGACAGAGAGAGAGCATGAGATGGGGGAGGGTCAGAGGGAGAAGCAGACTCCCTGCCGAGCAGGGAGCCCGATGCGGGACTCGATCCCAGGACTCCAGGATCATGACCTGAGCCGAAGGCAGTCGCTTAACCAACTGAGCCACCCAGGCGCCCTGCATTTTCATTTTTTAATTGTGTCTTTAAAAGTGCAGAAATTTTAAATTTTAATGCAGTTTCATTTATCATTTTTAAATAATTACCAAAATGGTATTTTAAAACCCTGTGATAAGACATGATTTTAATTATAAATTGAAAAGCCAGATAGTATGGGTATGTGATTTGGCATGTCATGTCGAATTTGGCACTCTGGTAGATTGTGAATATTTTCAGTTTGTATTATTACTGCATGTATGAATTCATTATAATATATACTTATGTGATACATATATTCTCTAATATTTAATATGTGATACATATATTCTCTAATATTTAAATTGTCAAGATTTTCTATTTACTTAAAACCTTACCCCTTTCAATATATTGAGAAGTAGAGATATTTGCTTTCTTAACTAGCATAAGGCCTTTGTTGGAGAGTGTGTCAGGTAGGAGAGAGAGGCTGATATAAAGAATGAGAAAGGATGAGGGAAGGCAGATGAGTAAGAAGGATGGGGAACCACAAAGGAAGGGTGAGGACATGAGAGAAGAGTTCAAAGGAAAAAGCAGTAATTATCAGGAATGGGATTTGGGAAAGGGAATGCATAAAAAATCTTTTGGAAGCCTAGCTGTGTGCTGTGTGATGCCCCTACCTTTAAGGCTACTCAACATGATCTTCAGTGCTTTTTGAAGATTGGTTTCAGTTTGCTTGTGTTATCATACTGAGAGTGTGATATGTTTGACACTCTAAATTTTTATGGAATTTATTTCCTACTCTTTGACTTCTGTGTATCTTACTGCCATAACTTGAGCATTTCCTACCTTTGTCTCATCACATCCAGTCACCATAATCTCATCTATATAATGGA
Organism: Phoca vitulina; assembly: GCF_004348235.1. Lineage (NCBI taxonomy): Eukaryota > Metazoa > Chordata > Mammalia > Carnivora > Phocidae > Phoca > Phoca vitulina. The sequence goes on along the minus strand of NW_022589738.1, from coordinate 7,991,687 downwards.
CTATCATAATATTTTTGTTATATCTAGACTATGGAATATAATGTTATAGACATCAGGAGACTTGGCATAGCACTCGACTAAGACAAAGTTTAAGTGTACTTCTATCTCTGTTAGGTAAAAGTGAACTGCCTTATCATCCTTGCTGTTTAATGTGGAGCCAAAAAAGCATTTTCTGGATCAATAGCTGTCTGTGAGGAGTTAGAGATTTTTGGTTTGCTCCAGGAAAAAAACCAAAAACGTAAAGCCCAACAGCTTTGATTAGAGTCACCACCTCATCATTTTATGATAGTCAGTGGTCATTGTTCATGATCCATTTGCCTTTTTCACAAGCCAAACAGATTACTTAAATGGGGGCAGGTAACAGAGATTACCATCTGCATGGTTATCTTAGTCTCTGCAAATTCCTCAGATATGTATTATTGCCATTTTTTGGTATTTTCAGTTAGAGGGCCAATTCCAGCAGCTTCCACTTGGCCCTTCTTATGTATTTTTTCAATTGTGGTAAATAAACATGACATAAAATTTACCATTTTAACCATTTTTAGGTCATCTCCAGAACTTTTTCATCTTCCCAAACTAAAGTTCTTCCCATTAAAACAACAACTTCCCATTCATCACTCCTCCCAGCCCTTGGCAACCACCATTCTATTTTCTGTCTCTATAAATTTGACTGCTCTAGGTAGCTCATGTAAGTGGAGTTACTATATTTGTCCTTTTGGTTCTGGTTTATTTTGCTTACTATAATGTTTTTAAGGTTCATCCATATCGGAGCTTGTGCCAGAATTTCTTACCTTTTCAAGAGTGATTATATTCTATTGTATGCATAGGCTACATTTTGTTTATCTGTTCCTCTTTCAATGGACAGTTGGGTTGTTTCCAACTTCTAGCTATTGTGAATAATACTGCTAAGAACATGAATATACAAACATCTGTTTGAGTCCCTGCTTTCAATTCTTTCGGATAGGTACCTTGAAGTGGGGTAGCTGAGTCATATGGTAATGTATAATTTTTTTGGAAGAACTGTCATATTTTTCCACAATGGCTGTACCATTTTACATTCCTACCAGTCATGCACAAGGATTTAAATTTCTACATATCCATGCCAACACTTGTTATTTATTATTATTTTTAATAGTAGCCATCCTAATGGGTATGAAGTGGTGGGCCCTTCTTATCTTACATAATAGCTTTTACCTTGGTTGAGAATTCTGTCATTTTGCAAGTATGTCTATTCCAAAAATAGATTCAGATATAGGGAAATAAATATAGTGTAGGTTACTGATCCCACAGAGGTCCTAGTGAGGTGAACTTGTGCCAAGACTAATTATCACATATCCTCTACAAGCAATATTATGACCTGAAGACCATTTGGATCCTTAAGTGTACAAATTTAGCTTAATAATCTCTGAAAAATTCTGAGTTTTTTCCTTTTCTTTCTAAACATTGTCCCTGAAAATTATAAGCCCCTTTGAGGTAGACCTGGAGAAGAACTTAGACTATGTACTTTTGAGTGTTGTGAGAATCTTTCTGAAGATGTTGTAGCTACCTGATCTCTGGTTTAGGTCTGGGTGAGACCATAATTTTCTCCCCTGCCAAATTGATGCAGGTTTCTACTCATTGTGCTTGAATTTTATTTTCATTTATGTAGTTCAAGCTTGCTCATCAGTTTAATTCCCAGTGCAAATGTGATTGATCAGTTACAGCTAGAAATCACTTTGGGTCAAAATACTCTGCCACTTTCCCCTGCTGACTTTTATGGTAATTGCACTTACCTTGTTTTTCATGTTAAATACTGTCACCTAACCTCAGCTACTCTGTAATCCTATCATTCCTATTAAAAGTGGGGGGACCATTTCAGTGGCATCCCCCATTGTCATCTTCAGCCCACTGAAGACAGATGCCACAGAGGTTTTCATCAAAAAATGTCTTAATGTCTTGAAGAATAATGTCATCTGGGACCTCTATGGGGACATAACTATGAAATGGTTGAGGGGGTTGTACATAATTAATCCACTCCAGCATTCTTATTTTGAGTACATGGATTCCTTCCTCCACATTCTGTCAGATAAATTATGGCATCTTGCCTTCATTGAATGTTGATTATTGAACCCATATTTTAGTCAGCCAAACAAGCCAATGATTAGAGCCAATTTCATCAGCTAGAGCTAATATTTTAAATCTGAAATCTCAGGTGACTTCTCCATAATAAATTCAATTCCTTCCAACTTTATATTTCATCTTCCTAGGTCTAACAGTCATAAAATATATGCCACACACACATTCTAAAGGGTTCTGCTGATACAAATTAACAAGATACTGCATTTCTTTTGGTGTATATGCGAACTCTTAACAGGATGGACATTGTATTTTTCTCCTGAGGTCTGCTAGAATCTGACGATAGTTATGGCTGGGATGTAATAATGCTGATGTGGGTAGGTCTTGAGAAAAGTAGAAATTTCCTGGAAAATTAACCACTTCAGATGAGGTCTTTAGAGAGATCTTAAGCAGGGGAAAGTTAGTTTTCTCAAATGGGGAGGAAAAACGGTAGCTTCCATTGGCAAGGAAACCATAGGAAGATTTGGGTTAAAAGTTTTATGTTAATTTGAATATCCAATGGGAAAAAGACAGTCTCTTCAACAAATGGTGTTGGGAAAACAAGACAGCAACATGCGAAAGAATGAAACTGGACCACTTTCTTCTTTTTTTTTCTTTTTAAAGATTTTATTTATTTGACAGAGAGATAGTGAGAGCAGGAACACAAGCAGGGGGAGTGGGAGAGGGAGAAGCTGGCTTCCCGCTGAGGAGGGAGCCTGATGTGGGGCTTGATCCCAGGGCCCTGGGATCATGACCTGAGCCAAAGGCGGATGCTTGATGACTGAGAACCCAGGCGCCCCGAAACTGGACCACTTTCTTACACCATACACAAAAATAAACTCAAAATGGATCAAAGACCTAAATGTGAGACCTGAAACCATAAAAATCCTAGAAGAGAACACAGGCAGTAACTTCTTTGACATAGGCCGTAGTAACTTCTTTCTAGTTATGTCTCCTGAGGCAATGGAAACAAAAGCCAAAATAAACTATGGAGACCACATCAAAATAAAAACCTTCTGCACAGCAAAGGAAACAATCAACAAAACTAAGAGGCAACCTATGGAATGGAAGAAGATATTTGCAAATGACATATGTGATAAAAGGTTACTATCCAAAACCTATACAGAGGGGCACCTGGGTGGCTCAGTCATTAAGCGTCTGCCTTCGGCTCAGGTCATGATCCCAGGGTCCTGGGATCGAGCCCCACATCAGGCTCCCTCCTCAGCGGGAAGCCAGCTTCTCCCTCTCCCACTCCCCCCTGCTTGTGTTCCCTCTCTTGCTGTGTCTCTCTCTGTCAAATAAAATAAAACCTTAAAAAAAAAAACCTATACAGAACTTATCAAACATAACACCCCAAAAATGAATAATCCAATTAAAACTGGGCAGAAGACATGAATAGACATTTTTCGAAAGAAGATATACAGATGGCCAACAAACACATGGAAAGATGCTCATCATTACTGACCATCAGGAAAATGCAAATCAAAACTACAATGAGATATCACCTCACAACTGTCAGAATGGCTAAAATGAACAACACAAGAAACAACAGGTGTTGACAGGGATGTGGAGAAAGGGGAGCCCTCCTGCCATGTTGGTGGCAATGCAGCCACTGAGGAAAACAATAAGGAGGTTCCTCAAAAAGTTAAAAATAGGACTACCCTCCAATCCAGCAATTACACTACTAGATATTTACCAAAAAAATACAAAAATACTAATATTCAAAGGGATACATGCACCCTGATGTTTAGTGCAGAATTATTTACAATAGTCAAACTATGAAAGCAGCCCAAGTGTCCATTGATTGATGAATAGATAAAGAAGATGTGGGGAGGGGAGAAAGATGGCAGAGGAGTAGGGGACCCTATTTCAACTGGTCCCCGGAATTGAGCTGGGTATCTACCAGACCACTCTGAGCACCCACGACACCAGCCTGAGATGTAAGAAGATCTGGATCTCTACAAGCAGAATATCACAGGCGGTTGGTTTTGAGGTATGAAGCACGGAGCCGTGATTCCGCGGGCAGATACGGAGGATAAACGGCAGCAGGAGGGTGCCTAGCCATGGGGATCCTGTACCGCTGGTGAGCGACAGCCTCGCGTGCTGGGGACTGGGCACAGACTCGCAGACTGGTCCGTAGTGGCAGGGAAAGGACTTTAGGGCAGCCCCCGGGGCAGAAACCCAGAGCTGCTGGGTCGCGCCTGTGAACTGCAGCCCCCGGAGGGAAACCCAGAGCGGCGGAGTCGCGCGCACGCGAATTGGGAGCGGCTGGCGGTTTTAGAAGCACAAAGGGCAGAGACGTGCCCCGACCTGGAGGCAGGACTGGGAGCGCTGCGGAGGGGCGCACAACCCAGGACGCTGCAGTTTATAGCAGCACGGACAGAAACGGAGACAGTGTGGCCTGGAGAGCTCACTGAAGAACAGACTGGGATCTCTCTGCTCTGAGGCAGAGGGTTGGAAACAGTCTCTTCTGCTCTGACTCGCAGAAGTGACGCGGAAAGCCACCAGGGAAAGCCGCCAGAGAACAAAAGCCCCAAAAACCGATTCCCGCTGAGCCCATCCCCCGCCACAGGGGGGGAGGGCAACTCTGCCCAAACAGGGTTGCCTGAGTAACAGCGCGGCAGGCCCCTCCCGCAGAAGACAGGCTGGGAAAACAAGAGGCCAGCAACCCTAAGGTCCCGAGAAAACAGGTGCATCTTGCTTGGATTCTGGTCAATAATTTGGACTCTATACATTCCCTCAAACACCCATCAACAGAATGACTAGGAGGAAGAGCCCCCATATAGAAAAGACTCAGAGATTATGACTTATGCTGCAGATTTACAAATGGATGCAGATATAACCAAGAAGTCGGAGATGGAATTCAGGCTAGCAATTGTGAAGACAATGGCTAGAATGGAGAAATCAATTAATGGCAACATAGAGTCTCTAAGGGCAGAAATGAAAGCTGAATTGGCAGAACTTAAAAATGCTATCAATGAGATCCAATCCAATCTAGATAATGTAACAGCTAGGGTAACTGAGGCAGAAGAACGAATAAGCGACCTGGAAGAAAATATAATAGATTAAAAAGGGAAAAGAGGAGGCCAGGGAAAAACAACTCAGAATCCATGAAAATAGAATCAGAGAAATAAGTGACACCATGAAGCGTTCCAATGTCAGAATAATTGGAATCCCGGGGGGAGTGGAGAGAGAGAGAGGACTAGAAGATGTATTTGAGCAAATCGTAGCTGAGAACTTCCCTAATCTGGGGAATGAAACAAACATTCGCATCCTAGAGGCAGAGAGGACCCCTCCCAAATCAAGGAAAACAGGCCAACACCCCGGCATGTAATAGTAAAACTTGCAAATCTTAGAACCAAGGAAACCATCTTAAGGGCAGTTAGGGGGAAGAGATTCCTTACGTACAGAGGGAGGCACATCAGAATAACGTCAGACCTATCCACAGAGACCTGGCAAGCCAGAAAGGCCTGGCAAGACATATTCAGGGTACTAAATGAGAAGAACATGCAGCCAAGAATACTTTATCTGGCAAGGCTTTCATTTAGAATGGATGGAGAGATGCAGAGCTTCCACAACTGGCAGAAACTGAAAGATTATGTGACCACTAAGCCGGCCCTGCAAGAAGTATTAAGGGGGGCTCTATAAAAGGAGAAAGACCCCAAGAGTGATCTACAACAGAAATTTACAGGGACAATCTATAAAAACAACGTCTTCACAGGCAACATGATGACAATTAATTCATATCTTTCAATAATCACTCTCAACGTGAATGGCCTAAACGCTCCCATAAAACGGCACAGAGTTGCAGATTGGATAAAAAGACAGGACCCATCCATATGCTGCCTACAAGAGACTCATTTTGAACCTAAAGATATATCCAGACTGAAAGTGAAGGGATGGAGATCCATCTTCCATGACAACGGACCTCAAAACAAAGCTGGGGTAGCAATTCTTACATCAGACAAATTAGATTTTAAACTAAAGTCTGTAATTAGAGACACAGAAGGACACTATATCATTCTTAAAGGGTCTATCCAACAAGAAGATCTAACAATTGTAAATATCTATGCCCCCAACATGGGAGCAGCCATCTACATAAGCCAACTGTTAACCAAAATGAAGAGTCATATTGATAACAATACATTAATTGTAGGAGACCTCAATACTCCACTCTCAGCAATGGACAGATCATCTAAGCAGAAAATCAACAATGAAACAAGAGCTTTGAATGATACACTGGACCAGATGGACCTCATAGATATTTACAGATCATTCCACCCTAAAACAACAGAATACTCATTCTTCTCGAGCGCACATGGAACTTTCTCCAGAATAGACCACATACTGGGTCACAAATCAGGTCTCAACCGATACCAAAAGATTGAGATTATTCCCTGCATATTCTCAGACCACAATGCTTTAAAACTGGAACTCAATCACAAGAAAAAATTTGGCAGAAATTCAAACACTTGGAAGCTAAAGACTACTCTGCTCAAGAATGTTTGGGTCAACCAGGAAATAAAAGAAGAACTTAAACAATTCATGGAAACCGATGACAACGAAAACACATCGGTCCAAAACCTATGGGGTACTGCAAAGGCAGTCCTAAGGGGGAAATACATAGCCATCCAAACCTCACTCAAAAAAATAGAAAAATCCCGAATTCACCAACTAACTCTACACCTTAAAGAACTAGAGAAAAAGCAACAAACGATGCCTAAGCCATGCATTAGTAGAGAAATAATTAAAATTCAAGCAGAGATCAATGAATTAGAAACCAGAAACACAGTAGATCAGATCAACGAAACTAGAAGTTGGTTCTTTGAAAGAATTAATAAGATCGATAAACCACTGGCCAGAGTTATCCAAAAGAAAAGAGAAAGGACCCAAATTAATAAAATTATGAATGAAAGGGGAGAGATCACGACTAACACCAAGGAAATAGAAACAATTATTAGAAATTATTGTCAACAACTATATGCCAATAAACTGAGCAATCTGGATGAAATGGAGGCCTTCCTGGAAACCTATAAACTCCCAAGACTGAAACAGGAAGAAATTGACAACCTGAATAGGCCAATAACCACTAACGAGATTGAAGCAGTGATCAAAAACCTCCCAAAAAACAAGAGTCCAGGGCCTGATGGATTCCCTGGGGAATTCTATCAAACATTCAAAGAAGAAATAATACCTATTCTACTGAAGCTTTTTCAAAAAATAGAAACAGAAGGAAAACTTGCAAACTCATTCTATGAGGCCAGCATTACCTTAATCCCCAAACCAGGCAAAGACCCCATCAAAAAGAAGAATTTCAGACCGATATCCCTGATGAATATGGATTCCAAAATCCTCAACAAAATCCTAGCTAATAAGATCCAACAATACATTAAAAGGATCATCCACCACGACCAAGTGGGATTTATCCCCGGGATGCAAGAGTGGTTCAACATTCGCAAATCCATCAACGTGATAGAACACATTAATAAGAGGAGGGAGAAGAACCATATGGTCCTCTCAATTGATGCAGAAAAAGCATTTGACAAAATACAACATCCTTTCCTGATTAAAACTCTTCGGAGTATAGGGATAGAGGGAACATACCTCAAGTTCATAAAATCCATCAATGAAAAACCCACAGCGAATATCATCCTCAATGGGGAAAAGCTGAGAGCCTTTCCCTTAAGATCGGGAACACGTCAAGGATGCCCACTCTCGCCACTATTGTTCAACATAGTACTAGAAGTCCTAGCAACAGCAATCAGAGAACACAAATAAAAGGTATTCAAATTGGCAAAGAAGAAATCAAACTGTCTCTTTTCGCAGACGATATGATACTTTATGTGGAAAACCCAAAAGACTCCACCCCCAAATTACTAGAACTCATCCAGCAATTCAGTAATGTGGCAGGATACAAAATCAATGCACAGAAATCAGTTGCTTTCTTATACACTAACAACGCAACTGTAGAAAGAGAAATTAGAGAAATGATTCCATTTACAATAGCACCAAAAAGCATAAGAAACCTCAGAATAAACCTAACCAAAGAGGTAAAGGATCTATACTCTAGGAACTACAGAACACTCATGAAAGAAATTGAAGAAGACACAAGAAGATGGAAAAATATTCCATGCTCATGGATCGGAAGAATAAACATTGTTAAAATGCCTATGCTACCCAGAGCAATCTATCCCTTCAATGCCATCCCGATCAAAATTCCAATGACATTTTTCAAAGTGCTGGAACAAACAATCCTAAAATTTGTATGGAATCAGAAAAGACCCTGAAGCGCCAAGGAGATGTTGAAAAAGAAAAACAAAGCCGGGGGCATCACGTTGCCCGATTTCAAGCTATATTACAAAGCTGTGATCACCAAGACAGCATGGTACTGGCACAAAAACAGACATATAGACCAACGGAACAGAATAGAGAACCCAGATATGGACCCTCAACTCTGTGGTCAAATAATCTTTGACAAAGCAGGAAAAAGCATGCAATGGAAAAAAGACAGTCTCTTCAATAAATGGTACTGGGAAAATTGGACAGCCACATGCAGAAGAATGAAACTCGACCATTCTCTAACACCATTCACAAAGATAAACTCAAAGTGGATGAAAGACCTCAATGTGAGACAGGAATCCATCAAAATCCTAGAGGAGAACATAGGCAGTAACCTCTTTGACATCGCCCACAGCAAGTTCTTTCAGGATACATCTCCAAAGGCTAGTGAAGCAAAAGCAAAAATGAACTTTTGGGACTTCATCAAGATAAAAAGCTTCTGCACAGCAAAGGAAATGGTCAACAAAACAAAGAGGCAACCCACAGAATGGGAGAAGATATTTGCAAGTGACACTACAGATAAAGGGTTGGTATCCAAGATCTATAAAGAACTTCTCAAACTCCACACCCAAAAAACAAATAATCAAGTCAAAAAGTGGGCAGAAGATATGAAAAGACACTTCTCTGAAGAAGACATACAAATGGCTAACAGACATATGAAAAAATGTTCATCATCATTAGCCATCAGGGAAATTTAAATCAAAACCACAGAGATACCACCTTAAACCAGTTAGGATGGCAAAAATGGACAGGGAAAGAAACAACAAATGTTGGAGAGGTTGTGGAGAAAGGGGAACCCTCTTACACTGTTGGTGGGAATGCAAGTTGGTACAGCCACTTTGGAAAACAGTGTGGAGGTTCCTCAAAAATTTAAAAATAGAGCTACCCTATGACCCAGCAATTGCATTACTGGGTATTTACCCCAAAGACACAGATGTAGTGAAAAGAAGGGCCATATGCACCCCAATGTTCATAGCAGCAGTGTCCGCAATAGCCAAATTGTGGAAAGAGCCGAGATGCCCTTCAACAGATGAATGGATAAAGAAGATGTGGTCCATATATACAATGGAATATTACTCAGCCATCAGAAGGAATGAATACCCAACTTTTACATCAACATGGATGGGACTGGAGGAGATTATGTTAAGTGAACTAAGTCAAGCAGAGAAAGCCAATTATCATATGGTTTCACTTATTTGTGGAACATAAGGAATAGCATGGAGGACATTAGGAGAAGGAAGGGAAAAATGGGGGGGGGAATTGGAGGGAGAAATGAACTATGAGAGACTATGGACTCTGAGAAACAAACAGGATTTTAGAGGGGAGGGGAGAGGGGGATTGGTTAGCCCGGTCATGGGGATTAAGGAGGGCACGTACTGCATGGAGCACTGGGTGTTATACGAAAACAATGGATCGTGGATCACCACATCAAAAACCAATGATGTATTGTATGGCGACTAACATAACATAATAAAATTAAAAAAAAAAAAAGTAGATGTGGAATATTTTCCAGGCATAAATAAGAATGAAATCCTGCCATTTGCAATGACATGGATGGAATGAGAGAGTATAATGCTAAGCAAAATAAGTCAGAGAAAGACAAATGCCATATGGTTTCACTCATATGTGGAATTAAGAAACAAAACAAATGAGTAAAGGGGAAAAAAGAGAGAGAGAGGCAAACCAGGAAACAGACTCTTAACTATAGAGAAAAAGTTATGGTTACCAGAGGGGAGTTAGGTGAGGGGATGGGTGAAATAGGTGATGGGGATTAAGGAGGGCACTTGTGATGAGCACTGGGTGATGTGTGGAAGTGTTGAATCACTTTATTGTACACCTGAAATTAGTATTACACCTATGTTAACTAACTGAAATTTAAGTAAAAACTTCAAAACGAAACAAAAAATTTTTATATTAATTTGAGTCTGCCTGCCTGTATTTATCCTAAATACTCAATTTATCCTATTCTTAAATGTCAAATTCTTCCTCATCAGTGCCCTGATATTAACCTGTAAGACTCAGCACAGATGTGCACTGAACTTGAATTTTAATTCTGCAACCCACCTTTTTAGATTTGAAGCTGATCCTTAGCCATGTCTGCTTTGTGGCTATATGACATGAGAAACTTTTAAGGCCCTCGGAGTGGCTTTCCTTATCTTCTCATGCCTTAATCTGAGAGTTTAAACACCTGTCATCATTTTCATTTTGTAAGCTCTCTGGGGCTATCAGAAGCAACTAATGGTCCCCATATTGCTTAGTAGTTATTACTACCATAATAGATAAAAGCAGCAGCCCCTTGACCTCTAAAGTATTATCTTCAATTAGCAATTTATGCAAGGCAAACCCTGGTGGTAATTTAAATAATTATGTTGCCACTGCTTGGAAGAAGCACTTGTCTTTTTTACATTGGCAATGAAGTCACTACTACATTCAAGCTCAAATGGATGAACAACCTAATTCCAGAGTTCCATCTTAAAGGTCTGCTTCCTGGGACTACTCAATCAGAGTTCAGACAGAACAGAAAATCTGCTTCAGGAAGTTTAGAAAGTAGATTTTAATATAAGGCTCTTGTTTCAAAAGTTAGAAAAGCTAGAGTCAAGCAGGATAGGGAGGCAATCTAGTTTGGTAAGACAAAATCTCCTAAGCAGAACTGGAATGAATGAAGAGTCCACTGGTGGATGCTGGGAACATGGAAGGAGAAGATCTTGAGCAGGACTTGGACCCATGAAGGAGACAAAGCCTCAGTTATATATACTACTCAAAGAGGGCGTTCTGGGTTCTCCTCTATTCCCTTCTTCCAATATCTCACCAGTCCTTCCTTTGCTGAAAATTAATGGAAAGCTAGTTATTAGTGGATACTGGGAAGCAAGTTTTTAGGAGTTAGTCCTCTACAATAAAAATCAGAGCAGGAAAAAGATGTAGAAATGGTCTTTAAAAACTGACAGCATACTTTATATTAACCACATATTCTTTATCCATTCATCTGTTGACCTCTTATGGCTGAGTATGGAGGTTCCTCAAGATGTTAAAAATAGAGCTACCCTATGACCCAGCAATTGCACTACTGGGGGGTATTTAACCCAAAGATACAGATGTAGTGAAAAGGAGGGGCACCTGCACCCCAATGTTCATAGCAGCAACGTCCACAGTAGCCAAACTGTAGAAGGAACTGAGATGTCCTTCAACAGATGAATGGATATAGATGTGGTTCATATATACAATGGAATATTACTCAGCCATCAGAAAGGATGAATACCTACCATTCATATCGACATTGATGGAACTGGAGGGTATTATGCTCGTGAAATAAGTCAATCAGAGAAAGACAATTATCATATGGTTTCACTCATATGTGGAACATAAGGAATAGCGCAGAGGATGACAGGGGAAGGGAGGGAAAACTGAATGGGAAGAAATCGGAGAGGGAGACAAACCATGAGAGACTCTAGACTTTGGGGAAAAAACTGAGGGTTACAGAAGGGAGGGGTGTGGGGGGATGGGGTAACTGAGTGATGGGTATTAAGGAGGGCACGTGATGTGATAAGCACTGGGTGTTATGCAACTAATGAATCATCGAACACTCCATCAAAAACTAATGATGTACTATATGTTGGTAATTGAATTTAAATTTAAAAAATAAATTCAGACATTTATAAACGTAAAAAAAAACCAACCTGACAGCATACTGTTTCACTTCTAAAATTATTAAAAAGGATGCTTCCCTCACATTCTAATATAATTGTTCAAATACTCCCTCACCATGATTGTACTTTGAAACAGATCTGTTTACTCCTTTGCTTTTTCCTAATATTGCATTTGCATCCCTCCTTATTCTCTTAGATACGGGTGTCCAGTATCTAATAGTATACTTGTCCATACCTCAAATTCCTTTGCTCCATTGTCTTCTTTTAAAAAGATTTATTTATTTGAGAGAGAGAGAGAGAGAGTGCCCAGTGGGCAGGGGTTTGTGGGGAAAGGCAGAGGGAGAAGGAAAGAGTGAGTTTTAAGCGGACTCCACGCTGAGTGCAGAGCCCAACATGGGGTTTGATCCCAGGACCCTGAGATCATGACCTGAACTGAAACCAAGAGTTGGATGCTCAACCGACTGTGCCACTGAGGCACAGCTCAATGTCTTTTAATTATACCTAGTACTGGATGACTGCTTTCTTTTTTCTTGATCTCCATCTTTCTTCTTTCTTGATCTCCATCTTTCTTCTTTGGTTGTTGTTTCAAGGTTTTATTTAAATTCGAGTTGATCTCCAACTTTCAAAGTCTCCCCAAGAAATGTACATAATAGTTCAGACTGTTTCCTTTATGAATTCATGATTACTAACCTAAAAGTTCCTTAAATATTGTCCTGTAATTCTGTTACATTAATCTGGACCAATCATTCTCCCACTCTCTACAATGTGTTTTTCTGTTCTTCTGTACTATCCTTAGATGGTCATGTCCCTACTGTTTGCTGTAGTATCAGGAGATAATCGCTTCTAATTCACAGTAAAGAAAATAAAAGACATTAGAGGGGAACTTTCCTGTTAATGAACATAATAGAATTACTACATCTGCTCCCATCTTTATCTCCTTTGGCAGTTTAACAGAACAGAAGCTCTATTCCTACTAAGGACAATTTCCTTACTCCTGATTTGGATTGCATCACCTTCAAACTTCTCAGTATTCTTATATAGATCAATATCTTCTCTTATCTGGATCTTTTCCATTAGCTTGTAAACATTCTAGCATCTTCCGTATTGGGAAAAAATAATGAAGAAAAGTAAAACAAAAAAGAAAAGCAAAACCAAACTCAACATTTCTCTACCCATTCCTCAAACTTTTTCACTAATTACCACCCTTCCCATTTTTTTCTTCAAAGCCACACTTTTTAAAATAATTCTTAAAAATGTTTTTCTGTCTCTTGGCAGTTATGAATAATGCTTCAGTGAACATGGGAATACAATCTCTTTGACATCCTGATTTCAATTTATTTTTGATATATATACCCAGAAGTGGGATTGCTGGATCATTTCATAATTCTATTTTTAATGTTTTGAGGAACTTCCATACTGTTTCCCATAGTGATTATACCATTTTACATTCCCACCAATAATATACAAGAGTTCCCATGTCTCCATATTCTCACCAACATTGGTTACTTTTGTTTTTTTGGTGATAGACATTTTAACAGGTGTGAGGTGATACCTCATTGTGATTATGATTTGTATTTCCCTGGTGATTAGTGATTTTGAGCACCATTTTATATACGTTTTGTCCATTGGTATATCTTCTTTGGAGAAATGTCTATTCAAGTCCTTTGTCCATTTTTTTTGATTTAGTTACTTGTTTTTTTGCTATCAAGTTGCATGAGTTCCTTTTTGGATATTAATCTATTATCAGATACATGATCTGCAAATATTTTTTACCATTCCAATGGTTGATTTTCCATTCTGCTGGTTATTTCCTTTGTTGTGCAGAATCTTTTTCATTTGATATAGTTCTATTTGCTTATTTTTGATTTTGTGCCTTGTGCTTTTGGTGTCATATTAAGAAATTATTGCCAAGATCAATATCAAGAAGCTTTTCCCCAAATGTCTGTTGACAGATAAATGGATTAAAAAATGTATATATTTACAATGGAATATTAATCAGCCTTTAAAAAAAGGAAATTCTACTATTTGTGGCAACATGGATGAAACTGGAAGACAAATATGTTAAGTGAAATAAGCCAGTCACAGAAGGACAAATACTACATTATTCTACTTATATGATGTTTCTAAAATAATCAGACTCATAGAAGCAGAGAATAGAATGATGGTTGCCACGGGCTAGGGGAATGAAGAAATAGGGAGCTGTTGTTCAACAGGTATACATTTTCAATTATGCAAGATGAAGAAGTTCTAGAGACTTGCTATACAACAGAGTGCCTATAGTTAACAATATTGTATTGTGCAGTTAGAAATTAGTTAGGAGGGTAGATTTCACCTTCAGTGTTCTTACAACATATACAAGCAAAGGAACACAAGAAAGCTCTTGTAGGTGATGGATATGGCTATTACTTTGATTGTTTTGATGGTTTTGTGGGTGTATGCATATGTCCAAATTCATCAAATTGTATACATTAAATATGTACTGTTTTCTGTTTATCAGTTATACCTCAATAAAGCTGTTTAAATAGAATCCATCCTTTATGACTCCAATAAAAATTAATTTATGTTATTTCCAAGTTCATAGATGTAATGGAAAGATTTTATCTTTTAATTACTTTGACCTGTAAGTAGGATTTGCTTCCATCTTTGAAACTTCATTTCCTTTGGCCCAAAACTCCTTTTTCCTCTAATCTCTGCGGCAACTCGTTGTCTATCTTCTTTGCGTGTACATCTTCTCCCCAGACATTAATTGTTGAAATTCTTCAAAATTGAATTCTAGGCCATTATGTTCTCTCACTCCAGAACTCAGAATATGATTTCATGGAAACATAATTACTAACTCTGTGAAGTTTGGAAATGTGTATTTGAGACATCTAACCTGATTCTGGAAATTCAGTTGCCTATTTAATGTCTAGATCTGTTCGTTTAAAATACACATAAAACTCAAAATGCTCATGGTCTCCCTAAAACCCCAAATTTGTCCTCCTTCATTGTTGTTTGCTTAGTGTTTGTGGCAGTATTCATCCCATTTCATAAGCCAGTTACCTACTAATAATCCTTGACTTCACTCTCTCTCATGATCTACCATATCATATCCATCAACAATCCATGAACAACGTTTTACCTCCTAGATACTTCCTTAATCTTATTACAGTACTCTATCTATTCAACATTGTAAGTGGTAAACTAATTCATGAATCTAAATTTCCCTGCTTGCTTTGTATGATCATTTTTGTGGCAGAAAAATTTATTAAAATTTTTTTTCTCTTAGTCTTCCCTGTATTTTTCCTTCTGAAACTTCATCCTCCCCTTCCCATTTCAAGCAAGTATCTGGGACTCCCTAAAAATCTTTTCCCCAGGAAATGTGCCATTCATAGGCATCAAGGTATGAAGGAGGAGATTTACAAGGCAGTTGGAGGATTAAGGGCCAGTGGATACAACAAGCAGTGCCTGACACTAGCCTTGTTACTGGATAGAGCTCTGGAGCTGCACCAAGTCATTAGAAGGACATAACTGGAGGGAGATATAGGGAAGTCAGGTGATAAGCATGATATATCTATCTCACTATTTCAGCGTTGCACAGGACATTGCAGAGAAACCAGTGGGATGGGAAGGTACCGGTGATCCTTAGAAGACCAGAGGGACCTCCGTAACACCTTTGTATTTTAGGATTTTTATAAAGCTCTGGTTGTATAATGTACCTCAAATAATGGCTAAGTCTGAATTCTCGACCTGTTCAGTTAAAGATTTAAATTCATTTAAATCAAATAAAGAACTACTGGTTTTACAGCAGCAACCCACAGCTGCTTACTTCGTGTGGAAGACTTATAACTAAATCATGGCAGCTCTCACCAATATATGGCAAACCCTTGGCTTGTATAATTTTAACTACCTGGAATAATTCACATTCCACAAGAAAACTGAAAAAGAATGAACTAAGGAATAAAACATTTTTATCCATTCAGGCATTCTCTTTATAAGGATTCTTGTAAGGTTGACATTTTATTTCTGGGAAAAGGAAAAAAAAAATAAAAACAATCTGAAAATTTAGAAATTGGTTTCTTTACCTAAAACTAAAGATCTTAGTACAGAGTGTATAGTATTATATCATATGCTTAATTATTCAATATATAGAATTAATTGTTCATGTGCTCCTAATGGGGAAGGAAAAGTAATAGTTTTAGTCCCAGGAGATACTACATGATAAAAGGGGAATAATGACCATTTCTATTTCCAAAGGAAGTGAGGGAATTCAAAAATGCTGTGGCATAAAATGTTAAATTCAACAATTTAATATATTTTGAACATTTTGAACTCAATGTTTTTGAAACTTTTTAAAAGTATAGCATATATACATAATTTTTACATGTTTCAAATGAGTTGTTGAATTGTTAAGACTTTTCTTAAAGATATGCTAGTCAGACCTAAGAATTGCCTCCAGAGGGCGACCAAGTTACATCGCTGCAAAAAATTGCATCAAAATTTAACTTTGCTTCCAACAAAAGCATGGGCTTTTCTAAAGTTAGTTTGAAAGAACAGTAATGATAGATAATCCTTGAAAACAAATACAATCAGCTGAAGTCTGAATAGCTCTGCAAATATTGGATATTTAAGAGGGAGACCACCTGTAATTTGATCTTTAGCAGAGCAGGGACCTTTGAATCTAGCCAGATCTCACAAATTTACTACTAGATCAGCAAAACTTGTCATTACTTCATTCATTCTCCAATTTTCCTGTTCACTGAAGTCTACCTATTCCAAACATCTTGAATTAGCAGAGTTTGGCTTTTGCATTTCAAAAGACTTAGATTCAAAGGTCAGCTCTGCAATTGGTTGATATATTACCTTGTAAACAGAATTTCATCTAAAGAATGGGGTAAATAATATCTTCCTCATGTATCATGGTTTTGTGAGAATTAAATGAGATAAATATGGAAAACACTTACCACAATGACTGGTGGATAAATATTACCTTTTGCCCATTTCTTTTGTCCCTATCTTTTTTCTCCCTCCTTCACATTGAGAATGAAAAATAGGATCTAATTAGGTCATTCACTTCAGTGTTTTAGTGACATATCAGTCTTCCATTACTTGTTCCCAAAGTATGTTTTAAAAAATCTCTTAGAAATAAAGTAGTGATTAAGTTGAAGTAATTGATATTTCTCACCCCCAGACAAATTTTGTAGGTTTGTTATTCCTTGACTGGGTAATGACTGGAATCAATAAAGAACTATTTCTAGTTGGGGAATCCATCCAGTTGGCTCTTACCTTGTACCAATGGATTATTATCTCCACTTACTTCATCCTTATTAAAGCAACATCCCTGAGAACATTAGTTGAATTTACCTTGTAACAGCCCTTTCTTGTTATTCCTGACCTATATCTAACCAGCAAATAATTACTTTTGATTCTTCTTATAAAGTTTCTCAAAAGAAACTACATGATCTACTCCCATAGATTATACTTTTATAAAATAACCTTCCTGTGGGTGTCCCTAATTTTAGTCATGAACCAAGATGGCCTTAATGTTTGCATCAACTTGACTGAATTTTAGACAAGTTTCCTCTTGACTGTAGGCCCCTGACTTCCCTTTCCTGAATACATTTACTTTTAAAAATTTGGAATTGTAAATTCTTTCTCTGCCCCTTTGGGATGCAGATTTTCTTCCAGTAACTTGATACTTCTACAACCCAGGAATATCTTTCTTAAGGACCTGGGAGCCATCTTGTTGAAACATAATCTTTGAGAAAGATAGATTACCTACTTCCTGGTATCTATGGGGAGTATGGGAGCCTAACTTTGGTAAGAGCCAATTAGCAAACACAGATAGTCTTATCACACTGACCACCCCTCTCTCCCCCAACATTGTCTAGTACTTTCCCTATAGCTTGCCGTGGCACTTAAAATCTTTCCTGTTTTTTGTTTCAGCAGAGTTGAGTTCAGTCTCTCTCCCTTACTGCAGTAGTCTTGATCCCTATTGCAATAGTCTTGAATACAATCTTTTTGCCTGTTCAACCATCTGGTACAATTTTTCTTTGAAATAACTCCATCACCAATTCTAAACTGCCTAACAATTTCAGATTAATTTATTTATTATTTTATTTTTTCATCATAATAAGTATATTCTTTAATCCCTATCACCTATTTCATCCATCCCCCCACCCCCTCCCCTCTAGTAACCATGTTTGTTCTCTATAGTTAAGAGTCTGTTTCTTGGTTTGCCTCTCTCTCTCTCTCTTTTTTCTTTGCTCACTTGTTTTGTTTCTTTAATTCCACATATGGGTGAGATCATATGGTATTTGTCTTTCTCTGACTTACTTTGCTTAACAGTATACTCTCTAGCTCTGTCCATATTGTTGCAAATGGCAGGATTTCCTTCTTTTTTTAAAAGATTTTATTTATTTATTTGACAGAGAGAGAGTGCACGCACAAGCGGGGGGAGCAGCAGGCAGAGGGAGGGGGAGAAGCAGGCTCCCTGCTGAGCAAGGAGCCTGATGTGGGGCTCGGTCCCAAGACCCTAGGATCATGACCTGAGCTGAAGGCAGCCCCTTAACCGACTGAACCACCCAGGCACCCCTCATTCTTTTTTTATGGCTGGATAATATTCCACATCTTCTTTATCTATTCATCAATCGATGGACACTTGGGCTGCTTTCATAGCTTAACTATTGTAAATAATGCTGCACTAAACATCAGAGTGCACGTATCCCTTTGGATTAGTGTTTTTGTAATTTTTGGGTAAATACCCAGTAGTGTGATTACTGGATCATAGAGTAGTTCTATATTTTTTTTGAGGAACCTCCATACTGTTTTCCAAATTGGCTGTACTAGTTTGCATTCCCACCAACAGTGCACCGGTGTTCCTTTTTCTCCTCATCCTCACCAACACTTGTTTCTTGTGTTTTTTATTTTAGCCATTCTGACTATGAAACTTTGAATCACTCTATATTTCCTATCACATAAAGCTTACCACTGAAACTCCTCCACAGTCTTGGAACTTCCAAATTCATAAGTCTTACCTTCTAATTCCTGACTTCCCTCCTTTAATAAAATTAGTGTATTACCTTTCTAAATGTGGCTAATATTTCCCCAATATGAGATTTTGTTTATGTCTTTTCTAACTTTTTTTTTACCATTTGAACATTTTATTTTATAGTATCTGCCCATATATAACAAATAAAACAGAAATCACCTCAACTCTTTGCAAAGAAGAAATTTAATATAGGGAATTAATGACACCAGTGATGAAGTAAAGAAGGACCAGTGAGATAATGAGGTGATTAGCAGGAACAGGAACCTACTTCTACTGGAAAGGCAAAATCAAGGAGTAGGTTGAATGAATGAATGTTTATTTGAGATCTTTCTTTTTTCTTAAGGAAGGTGTTTATCACTATAAACTTTCCTCTTAGAATTGTTTTTGGTGCATCCCGTAAGTTTTGGTGTGTTGTATTTTTATTGTCATTCATTCCATATATTTTTTGATTTTCTTTATTTTTTGACATATTGTTCAGAAGTGTGTTGTTTAATTTCCACATATTTGTATTTTCCAGTTTTCCTCCTGGTATTGATTTCTAGTTTCATACCATTGTGTTTAGAAAAGACACTTGGTATGATTTCAATTTTCTTAAATTTGGAAAGACTTACTTGTTTTATGACCTGTCATATGTTCTGTCCTGGAGAATGTTCTGTGTGTATTTGAGAAGAATGTGTATCCTGCTGCTCTTGGGTGGAATGTTGTGTATATGTCTCTTAGATCCATTTGGTCTGCAGTTCAAGTCTAATGTTTTTTTACTGATTTTCCATCTGGATGATTTACCTATTTCTGAAAGTGGGGTATTGAAGTTCCCTGCTATTATTGTGTTGTCTCTTTCCTCCTGATCGGTTAGTATTTGCTTAATATATTTAGATGTGGTGATGTTGGGTTTATATATATTTATGATTGTTATATCCTGTTGATGAATTGATTCCTTTATCATTATATAATGACCTTCATCACTTGTTACTGTTTTTTGCTTCAAGTCTAATTTGTCTGATGTAAGTATAGCTACCCCTGCTCTCTTTTGGTTGCCACTTCCATGGAATATCTTTTTCCATCCCTTTACTTCGAGTTTATATGTTTCCTTAAAGCTGTCTCCTCTAGGTAGCACAGAGTTAGGTCATGTGTGTGTGTGTGTGTGTGTGTGTGTGTGTGTGTGTGTGTGTGTTTAATCTGCCTAGCCACCCTATGCCTTTTTATTGGAGAATTTAGTTCATTTACATGTAGACTAATTATTCACAGATAAGGACTTCTAAGGCCATTTTATTGGTTTCTGACTGTTTTGTAGTTCCCCTGTTCCCTTTTTCTTCTCTTGCTCACTTCCTTTGTGAATTGATGATTTTCTGTAAGTGGAATGCTTTGTTTCCTTTCTCTTTTCCTTTTGTGAAACTACTATAGGTTTTTGCTTTGTAGTTACCATGAAGCTTACATAAAACATCGTAAAGATATAGCAGTCTATTTTATGATGATAACAAAGGATTCAAAATTCTACCCTTTACTCCCCCTCTTATGTTTTTGATGTCACTGTTACCTCTTTTTGTATTGTGTATTCATTGACAAGTTACTGTAGCTATAGTTCTTTTAATAATCTTGTCCTTTAACCTTTATACTAGATTTAATTGGTTAACCCAACACCATATCTCAGTACTGGAGTGTTCTGAATTGTCTATATACTTACCTTTACCAGTGTGTTGTATATATTCATATGTTTTCATATTACTAATTAATGTCCTTTGATTTCAGCTTAAAGAACTCTTTTCAGTATTTCTTATAAGGCAAGTCTAGTGGTGATGATCTCTCTCAGCGTTTATTTGGGAAAGTTTTTAGCTCTCCTTTATTTCTGGAAGACAGCTTTTCTGGATAGAGTAGTCTTAATTGGTAGGTTTTTGTTTTTTTTTTCCCCAAGCACTTTGAATATATCATTCCATTTTTCCTGGCCTGTAAAGTTTTGGCTAAAAAATCCTCTGATGGCCTTATGAGAGTTCTCTTGTAAGTCACAAGCCTTTTTTCTCTTGCTGCTTTTAAGATTTTTCTTTTTCTTTGATTTTTTGATAGTTTTATTATAAAGTGTCTTGTAGAGAAACTCTTTAAATTGATTTTGTTTGTTGACCTATGAGCTCTATGAACGTGGATATCTGTATCTCTTTCCAGATTTGTTAAGTTTTCAGACATAATTTTTGTTAAATAAGCTTTCTGCCCCTGTCTCCCTCTCTTTTCCTTTTATTTTTTTTTTTTAAAGATTTTTTTTTTTTAATTTATTTATTTGAGAGAGAGAGAATGAGAGAGAGCAAGCACATGAGAGGGGGGAGGGTCAGAGGGAGAAGCAGACTCCCTGCCGAGCAGGGAGCCCGATGCGGGACTCGATCCAGGGACTCCAGGATCATGACCCGAGCCGAAGGCAGTCGCTTAACCAACTGAGCCACCCAGGCGCCCTCTCTTTTCCTTTTAGAACTCCAATAATTTGAAAATTATTTCTTTGATGATATCTCATGGATCACATAGACTTTCTTTACTCTTCATTCTTTTGTTGTTGTTATTGATCTTCCCTGACTGGGTAATTTTAAAGCTCCTGTCTTCTTTTGTTTTTTAAGATTTTATTTATTTATTTGAGAGAGAGAGAGAGAGAGAGAGAGCATAAGCAGGGGGAGTGGCAGAGGGAGAGGGAGAAGCAGGCTTTCCATTGAGCAGGGAACTTGATGTGGGGCTTGATTCCAGGACCCTGAGATCATGACCTAAGCTGAAGGCTCAGCCAACTGAGCCACCCAGGCGCCCCTGAAGCTCCTGTCTTCTAATCCAGATTATTTCTTCTGCTCTATCCATTCTCCTATTGCATTTTTAATTTCATTCATTTTATTCATTACCTCCAGAATTTCTGTTTGGTTGTTTTTATCATTTCTACTCAAGTTCTCATTTTGTTCATGTATTGTTTTCCCGATTTCATTAGATTGTCTTTCTGGGTTTTCTTGTAGCTCATTGGGTTTCTTTAAAATAGCTATTTTGAATTCCTTATTAGGTAAATCACAAATCTCCATGTGTTTGGGATCAGGTACTGGAAGATTTTTGTAATTTTTTTTTTTTTTTAAGATTTTATTTATTTATTTGACAGAGAGAGACACAGCGCGAGAGGGAACACAAGCAGGGGGAGTGGGAGAGGGAGAAGCAGGTTTCCCACAGAGTAGGGAGCCCGATGCGGGGCTCGATCCCAGGACCCTGGGATCATGACCTGAGCCGAAGGCAGACGCTTAACAACTGAGCCACCCAGGCACCCAGATTTTTGTAATCTTTTGGTGATGTCATGTTACCTTGATTTTTCAAGTTTCTTGAACTTTTTATGTGACTTGCATTGTTGCCTTTGCAATTGAAATAGCAACCACCTTTTCTAGTCTTTACTAACTGCCTAGGGAGAGAAATACCTTCCATCAGCCCTGTTAGGGGTTCTGAGGCTATCTTAGACTTTCTATGGGTATATCGGCTCCATGCTTATTGCTCCCTCTTGTGGCAGAATTGTTAAGCTTGTATGCCTTTTCTGGATCTTGCAAGGTACCAGCCCAAGTGCTGACAGCCTCCTTTTTGTTTTTCCAACTGTGGGCCTAATGCTCAAATTTGTGGTCCCTTCCTTGCCCATAGATTCTGACCAGCTTTCTATGTGTGCTTGCTAGCCATCTGCCAAAGCTTTCTCTCACCACTGCCATTGGGGGTACACATAGAGAGATAGTCAGAGTGGGTGTGTGTGTGTGTGGGGGGGCGAAGCACATGGAATACTGGGGGTGCCCATAGGCCAGTTGGGGGAATATGTGGGCAAGGCATCCCCGGAGGCTCTTGAGTAGGCTTCCTACTGGAGTCTAAAATGCATTTGGTAGGATTTACTTTCCTTTACTAATGCCCCCTGAGCATCCTATATGCCATCCTCACAGTCTCTCCTCATCCCCTAGTCATACAGCTCATGATTCAGTACTCTGGATGTGGTGAGAGAGAAATGGGCTTCTTTGGCAGCATCCTGCACATCTGGGGAAGCTGGGTGACAATAGCCTATATTCAAACTACAGTCTTCCCATTTATTTTCTCTCTAGTCTCTTCCAATTGCTTTATTTCCCTAAGCCCTGATTCCTCATCTCTCAAATAAATGTAGATAGTACCTATCTCACTGGGTTGTTTTGAAGATTAAATGAAATAACACAGATTAAATGGTTCAAATAATACTTGATATATAGAGTGTACTCCAAACATGAAAACCATCATCATGATTGTTTTTATTATTATTATTAAAGTAACTGTTATTATTATTATCATTACCTTTCAATTTTCTTAGAAGTAGGACCTTATTTCAATGTCCAGCTCAAATGTTATCAGTTCTATATAAACTTCTCTGATAATTTTCCCTAAAAGAGATTATTTTTTCCTACTCTAAATTCTTATAATGTACATTATCTGATTTATTTATTTGACATTCATCTTTCAGTTTATTTGACTATATGTCATCTCTCTAACTAGGCTATAAAGTTATGTAAGGATTGTTGTTTATATATTTGTGTACCTCTCATGGGAATTAGTATAGTGTGCTATCCAAAAAAAGCATTTCATGAAAATGTGTTGAATGATTAAAAGATTGAATTAATCAGCAACTCTACTGTAGCTTTGCTGACAAATGGACAAAGCTCATAACTGTGTTTGGACATGCTGTGAAATTCTAGGTTTTATAATGTTCAGAATGTATGAATTTTCACATTGGCTCTTGGTTAAAAAGATACTATAAAAATAACTTGGACAATTTTTTAGCTTAAAGACATTAATAAGTGTTTTTTTCATTTATTACAGTTTATGAATATTCAGAATTGCCTCTGGAACTTTCAGTATCCTGGCATGTGTAGCTACAGGAAGCTGCTTAGCTGAATGTAGATACCTGTTATTTATGAGTCCTACCTATAGTTGAAAACAAAAAGGTGGTTATAATAATAATGCCATGCATTTTTATAGTGCCCTATCATTATTTCAGAGAGCTCAGTTGTCTTCATGTAGTCATATAACACAGCAAGGCAATTCATATTATATATGCAGTCCCCAGGGGTATTTTTTATCACTCTGAATTTTACCAACCTTATTATTCATGACTGATTAATAAAAACCTGTGTTGGGGGATGGTCCTGAGTTTGGCTTCTAGCATCAGGGACAAGGATTGGGAGGGATAAAAGTAGGTTTCATGAGTGAGGAGAAAGGAATCTAGAATAGGGTTGTCTGAGGAGGAAAAGCCAGGATAGAGAAGAGAAATCACAATATAGGAAAGAGAGTATTATAGAAGCAACTTTTCTTTTCTTACTTATATCTGTTTTCCTTTCTTTGACTGTTCCTCCCAACTTATTTCTTAAACTGCATATTAGTAATGGTGGATGAGAAGGATACCTCCAGAGGAAGCACAGTTGTACTTTCATTCACTTCTGTACTGAGTTTACGGCACTCTTGCCCTCTCTGCACCTTAACACATTAGGCACAAAAACCCAAAACAAATTTGAGAATGGTGAGGATAGGCAGAGGACTGCTGCTGAGTGCTGAGGGAGGAGGATGAAGTCAGAGGCAACAAATTCCAAGTGAGAAGAAAAGGTGAGCACCTGTGGCTGCTCCACACTGGGAGGTAATTCATATTACAACAAAACAAAACAACACACAAAAAAATGATATATATGTAAGATTATATATATATATATATATATATATATATATATATATATATATATGTAAGGAGACTGTAAATTAAGGATAGTTTTGCTTCATTTCTTGATGCCTTTATTGCTCTTCTGGAATTTCTCATGATGCCCCAGAAGACGCATTAAAAATTGGGAACTACAGGTACATAATGGATCACAGCAGGTAAATTCAATATCATGTGCTCAGTCTTTACTCTTAAGTTTTGTCCTATTTAATTTCTAGAAATGTGTTTTATTGCCCTTCTCATTTCCTAGATTTTGAAAATAAATATAACATAAATCTAGACTTAACCAAACTCTCATTTGTGGCTTTGAAATCCAGTTCTCTAATTCTTATTTTAGCCAGCCCCCTGATCCTTCTTTACCCTCATAAATACTGCTCTTCCTTTCTCTAGGTAAATAAAAAAATCTAAATTTAATTTATTTTATAATAATAATACATTTATTATGGACAAAAGATATAAAATTTTATGTATATGATTATATATTTTTTAAAAGTTACACTTGTATAAAGCTTTTTGGGCAGTGAGTTGGTCCAAAATGAACTCAATAGTCTAGTTACCTTTTTAAGAATACACTGGAACAAAGCTAGAATAGTAAGTCTTTCCCACTATTCATATCTTGACTCCATAGTGTAAACCTCAAACAATAATAAACTACTTTTGCCAAGGCCACATAGAGGAGATTAAAAGTCACTTCTTTTGGGGCACCTGGGAGGCTCAGTTGGTTAAATGTATGACTCTTGGTCTCAGCTCAGGTCTTGATCTCAGGCTTGTGAGTTCAAGCCCCACATTGGGCTCCACTCTGGGTGTGGAGATTACCTAAAAAAAAATCACTTCTCTTATGAAGAGTCACTCTACTATTGTACAATTTGAACAGATGGCAAGGAGCAAGTTTACTAACTCCCCATTCCTCTAATTCTCCCTGCTTCATCCATTTTAAAGGAACCAATCTTCAGCCATATTATAGTAATAATAAGTGATTTACAGGTTTAGGTGGCAGAGGAAGTCACCTCTCCATGGACAGTGAAACAATTTCTTTTTTTTTTTTAAACATTTATTTATTTATTTGAGAGAGAGAGAGAGAGAGAGAGAGACAGAGCATGGTGGGGAGGGACAGAGGGAGAAGGAGAGAGTGTCTTAAGCACATTCCGTGCTGAGTGTGAAACATGATGTGGGGCTTGATCCCGTGACCCTGAGATCACGAGCTGAGCTGAAACCAAGAGTCAGACATTTAACCAACTGCACCACCCAGGTGCCTTCCCACTTTTAAAAGATTTTATTTATTTATTTGAGAGAGGGAGAGAGCACGTGAACACGAGCAGGGAGAGGAGCAAAGGGAGAGGGGGAAGGAGACTCTGCTAATGGGGAGCCTGATGTGGGGCTCGATCCCAGGACCCTGAGATCATGACCTGAGCCGAAGTCAGATGCTTAACTGACTGAGGCACCCAAGCACCCTGAAAAAAATTTCATTAACGAATTTCTTTATGTCCTTTTTTGGCCTTTAACTGATTTTGATACTTCACTAAAGTTACCTGCCCTCCAATTTTGTAAACACTACATGCCAGACACTGCGCTCAGTGCTTTCCAAATATTTTAAATGGGTTTTCACAATAATCATGTGAAATATGTTTTAATATTCTCTTTTTACAGATAAGAAAATTAAAGCACAGACTTGGTAACTGGTAGAGCTGGAATTTAAACCCATCCAAATTGATCTAACTTTGTTTGGTTCTTACACTTTTTAAGTACACCCTTTATAAAGTATGGAAACAATTTTCAGTACAATATTAAATCTGGTGAAATATTACTTACTTATGCTTTTTAGTGACATAGTACCAAAACCACAAGCTTCAACAGTACAAAATGCCAGAAAACCGCATTTAATGGCACAATGCAACCGTGATGTAGAATGTAGATGGAAGGAAGATTAATGAAGACTACAGTTGCCCTTACTCTTCACTCACATGGCTAAATTGTGCTTGTTCTGAATTATGCTGCCACCTTTAGGGACACTATGCAAGCCATGAGACATTATGTCTCAGAATTTTTAAACAGGGTTGTCATTACTGGTGGACTCAATCATGGAAGGTTACACTGGAGAAGAAAGCTGAAAACAGAAGTTAGGAAAACTAGCCGAAAATTGGGAGCTAGGAGGTATCAAAGAAAACCATAGAAGTTAATAGAAATAAAATAGGATCAGTGAGGATGAGGTAAGCATAGTTGAGCATGAGAAAAAGCATGATTCATGATTCAGGCTGCAAAATTTGCCATGTTCTTAAGGCAACAATTTCTGTGGACTTCAACATGTAAAGAACACATTCTTTACGGATTACATTTTTATTCATGTAAATATTGCACTGAAAATTGTAGCCTTTCACAACTGAAATTAGAAAGGCTAAAATTTTGCTGAGTTTTCCTGCTCAGATCTGGTTATATTGCCAAACAAAGGCCGGTTTGCAATGTGAATACACATTTGTGTTCAGTCTCCTCACCTATAGCTACCATAATGATCAATTATAAGCCAGAACTACTCTTTCTTTACAGTGATAAAATCCATAACTCCTTGAGCCACCTTTAATTCTCCTGTTGGTACAGTTACAATAGGTTTGGAAGTACAGAGAGCAAAATAATACTCAGATGGACTAACTGTGCAAATGGTGGTATAATAGATTGGAGGCACAAGAAGAGGGCAAAGCCTCTGGGTTTGTGACACTAATTTCTCAGGTTGAAACCAGTAACCTGTGTCAGAAGGGCTGAGTAGTGGAAATATGTCAGACAGAAAGTTACATTTGGTCCTCGATACAGATGGACTTGCCTTGTTTATGGTATATTAGATGTCACTTTGTCTCTTTTTAAATAGTTCTGTGTTTTATAGGATTCTTATCTGAGGCTGCTGGTGGGAGTAGAAAAATATTTCAGGAGGTAATAGAATTTTTGAATTATATTGCAACTGGTATCAAGTGGTGTTATTTTGTATGGAAGGATGGAAAAAGTTTATGAATCAATGTCACTCTATTCAAGTGGGGATCCTAGTTGCCCTAATTATAGGAAAGATAACATATGCATATGATGGATTTGCATGTTAACTTGTAGAGATGGGGATGAAGAAAATCACATGAAATAAAAGCTAAGTTTGGAAATTCCTTAAATAATCTATAAAGTAAAGTATTCGTGGCTTTGTGTTTATAGTCCTGAATGGCAGTTTTAATGCCAGACCATAAGAAACATTGAATTAGACCAAAGAAAGCAGCCAGCCACGGGCTGTGTACAACCAGAGATCTTGGTTTTCAAATGATTCTGTCTTTACAATAATTATTAAACACTTAGCTGTGGTGAATAATTCTAAAGTATTTCTGCTTTTTTCTAAGATTTATCTTACATTCTTTTAATATTAAACTTCTATATTCTTAATATAAAGCATTAGATTTTTTTATTGCTGTGAAGATTAAACAAGATAGTAAATGTGGATACTCCCAACACAAGGTCTGACACACAATATATACTAAAATATATTGCTGGATTTGAATAAAAATTTTCCTTGATCAGACATGACATAATCTGTTATTCAAAAAATCAAAGGCAAAAATGTGGCCACCCATTTCCTTGTGTTCCAAACTGATTATTATTATTTTCCCATGGAAGAGCTTTCGTTCTCAAGCCTTTGCGTATTGATCTTACAACCCTCCATAGAGCAGCTTTTTATAATGTGACCCCATTGTAAAGTGAAGAAATTTTCCAGCGCCTACTTTGTATGTCCCTACTGTCTATTGAGCTGCAGAAGTAGTAGAAGGGAGATCTGAAAATATAGATTAAGGAATCATCAATGTACAAGAGGTAATTAAATACATGAAAATTGGTGAGATCTATAGGAGTGGTAGTGCAGAGAGTAGAACATAGGGTTATTACAGTATTTAGGGGCCTTTTGAATAGGGAGAAGAGTGAAATAGACAGAAAGTGGAATATCATGAGAATTAAGTACTAAAGAAGCCAAAGAGAGAAAATATTTTTTAAAAAAGGCATGGGATTAATTATACTACTTACCAGCTATTTCTGACTACTTTCTGAGTACATGAGAGATTTCATTTCTTGAATTATCTTTGGATTGGTGGGACATGTAATTTTGGTCAGTGATGTATGAGTGGACTTAACATATGTCACTTCTAAGGTGGAACAGTTAACCAGTGTGAGACATTGCAGAGTTCTGCTTTCCATCTAGTTTGGCAAATGGCAATGTTCATGATGGTGGCTCTTCCTCCATCTTGAGTCCCTGAGAGAGATAAGAGAACCTCTCTCCCTCATTCCCCAACTAACTCATGATGGTCTACTTCACGAGAAGGAAATAAATTTGCTGTTTTAAGTAATTAGAGATTTTAAATTAGTTGCAAGTGCACACATCTTAGCTTATTTACTTATTCTACTGATCACAGTCGATGGTGGAAAATGGCTCATTTAGCAAGAATGAAAGATACGTGACAAAGGAGGCAAGGACATTGAATTTAGCTCATTAGATATATTAATATCTATCTGCTTACCTATACATATATACATATATATGTGTGTGTATATATATGCATATGTATTATATATAACTCTATGTAAAGAGACATATAAAACTATATATATATATAAAGTGACATGTATAAAACTAAAATATATGTATTATATAACTATAATATATATTATAAACTATTATAAAACTATTATATATATATATATAACTATATATAAAGAGAGACAGAGGGAGAGAGAGGGAGGGGGGAACATTTTGTGCATTTTTTGTATTGTGAGGAAAGCATAAATAAGAAGCATGTTATGGAGGAAATGAGTGATGAAGAGATTCCTAGACTTTGATCTGAAATGTTTGGCAATAAAAGGAAGGAGAAGAATAACAGAACATTAGAGGAAGCAACAGAACATTAGAGGAAGGGGGTAAGACTTTCATTTTTTTTTTTTCTTAAGAATGAGAAGACAAGTAGATATGGATCATAAATGAGGGAGAGATATGGGGGATGGTGGGTGGGTGGTGCTAGAATACCTGGGATGAAAGAGTGGGCCAGGGTTCTAAGATTCAGGATTGGATGGGATGGGATTGAATTCAGAGATGGGTTACTTAGGTTTATTCAGGATGAGGGATGCCCCTTTCTTTGTAAGTAGAAGGAAAATAAGAAATAGAGAAGCAAGAATGTGTTCAGTATTAACATCTAAACTGCATCTTACATTTTATCAGGGAAAGGTGGCGGATCTTAAATTCCACTATTTTAAATCCCACGATATAATTGAGAATCACTGTCATTATTCTGGCATAATGCATACTGTGGATAGCACCCCTTCTGTGCTCACCATGTTCAGAGCCTCCCACACAGCACTTCTCAACTTTTGAAGCAACCTTTCTCAGAGACATTTGCCATGTGTACTTCATGCTCTGAGTTTTAAAAACCACAAGATTATATTCAGAGCAGCTAACAATTTGCAAAGGGTCTATCACCTTGAAAAGAATAATTTGTCATTAGTGCAAAATTTACCTAACAAACAGATTTCTACTGTGAGAGGAATAATATGTTGGAGCAAAATTATAGAGGGAAAAATCACTTAAGTCTATCTTATACCTTGATGTGGAAATTAGACCAGTGTGTAACTCAGAAATTACATATAAATGCCAAGGTCTAAACCAAGGGTTCTCAAATTTTGGTGGGCATCAGGATCACCCGGTAAGCTTGTTAAAATTGCAGGTTTGCGGGATTATGTTGAAATTTCCTCTGTCAGAATATTGAAGGGAGAGGTCCAAACTTTTTGTCCAAGTGTTGTCTGGTTCTGAGTAGAGGGCCTGTACTACTTAGGGACCAAAAAAGCCAGGATCATAGACAAGAGAATGTTAAAATCTGAGAATGATCTTTGTGTTTGTCTTGTCAAATCTTTACATTTTATCCTTGTGGAGACTGTGGCTTAAAAGGCATATGAATCCTTTTTATGGTCACAAAGTGGCACACAAGGCCTGACAATTGGAGATTTTGACTTCATCTCCTGTGTTTAACATTAAATGTACTCGTATGATTTTATCTGCTGAAATTATTCTACCATCCTCCTGGAAAATGTTATTTCTTGTATTTCTAGACACTCTGCTTTTCTCTAAGTGTTTTAATTTACAAGGGGAAAGGAAAGCTACCTATAGTTTGTGGGTTGATTTCCTGAATTGTATATATTTGTGAAAGGGGCAAATTACACATGTATGTGGAATGGTTTGAAGTACTACTCTCTGAAACATATGTACTTGCTGTCTGCCCTGTGTTCCCACCCAACCCCATGAACACAGTTTCTCTATTTCCTCCGGAAGAAATTAATTTGGGGGTTTAAGTAATTTCTTTTTATTGTGGTTCTTTAAAAGATTGCTATGTTGGAAAGAGCTGACTCATTATCTTACCAATAGCTTCACAAAACAAATAGGTTTTTGTTTCCTTCTGTGATTAGAAGGCTTCAGGGCAGAAAGAAACAGCTAGAGACCTTTTGTTTGAGGGGGAAAAAATATATTGATACTACAAAAAGGGGGATTGAGAGGCAATTAAAGATAAACAGTTTACTGAACAATATTTCTGGGGATTGGCCCAGGACGTGCCTCACAAAACAATATTGAGGAGTCGATGAGAGGGGCCTACCATTGATTATTTTCCACCTTTTTCACCATCAAATGAGAAGTTAAACCTAAGTCGACATGTTTATAAACAATTCCATATATTAAATCCCTTCTATTTGAAATACCTAACATGATTTTGTTTTGCTTGCTTGGAACCTATACTGCTATAATAACTCTAGTAGGGGATCCATTCCAAACTTTAGTAAAGAGAAAAAAATATTTGGTTATTATTTATTATTGTTATTTTTTAAAGATTTTATTTATTTCTTTGACAGAGAGAGACACAGTGAGAAAGGGAACACAAGCAGGGGGAATCAGAGAGGGGCTTCCCGCGGAGCAGGGAGCCCGATGCAGGGCTCGATCCCAGGACCCTGGGATCCTAACCTGAGCCAAAGGCAGATGCTTAATGACTGAGCCACCCAGGCGCCCCAGTTATTATTTATTATTGCTCCTGTTTGATTCATTGATATTTTTGTATTGGAGTATTTAGCTTATTGTTGTTTTAAAAAATTTCTCATGGACTACAATGCTATAAACAAAAATTAAAATATAAACTATTGACTAGAAGAAAATCCAAGATTTAGTTAACAGCTTTAAATAAAGCCTGCATATTAAGAAAAAAATTAGGGAACTGGGGTATTTCACATTAAAGCATCAATGACACACTGTTTTTTTATTTTCCATTACATTGACAAAAATGAAAAAAAATGTCACATTCAGTCTTGGCAAAGCTGTGGAGAAATATGCATTGTCATATACTTTTTGAGAGCATGTGGATTGACCTATCATCTTTTAAAGGGGGTTAGCATCATGTACTACGATTTAAAATGTCCACATCTTTGATACGGAAATGCCATCTCTGGGAATGCATGCTTAAAAACCCTTGCATTTGCACAAACCTAAATAATTAGAGTGAAATAAATTTATGGTATATTGGTACTATGGAATAGTAAGCAATTGTTTAAAAGAGTTTCATATATAAAATAGAGAGCCTTAAGACTTATTTTATAAAAAGCTAGTAAAACAATAATAAGCATAATGGGTCTATTTATGATTTTGCCAATTTATATTTTGCTAATATATTGTATTACGCCATATGATACTAGAAAATATATAGATAGGATGTTTAGGATGGCACTATAATGAATGCTGTTACACATTGCCCAGCATCCTGCTTAAAATGGAAGGACTTTCCGCCACTTCTCAGCTTCTCAGTGGGTGGGCTGCCTGCCAACAGCTATAGCCTCTCAGCCTTTTCTAGAAATTACTCCTGTTCAGAGTCCTGCTTCACTCAAGATCACAGGGCCTGCATGTAATGACTAGTCATTGCCAGGGTAGAAATGCCCAGGCTCCTTACTGCAATTCAGGACAACTCTGAAGGTTCATCCCAGATTTCTCCATGGGTTTAGCTGCAGCCTTGATTGAGACTGCATTGTAGCCCACCTTCCCCCTCTGACCACTCCTGCGTTCTTCATTCCCTTTTACAGATGTTGATCATGGGAGCACTTCCTAATAAACCTCTTACACAGCAGTCTCTGTTTCGGGATCTGCTTCCCAGAGAACCCAATCTGTAACACTCATAATTTATTAATAATGTGCATTTCTGCTGAGGTAAATTTATTTTGGTTTTTTAAAGTCTTTATTTAAATTCCAGTTAACATACAGTGTAATATTAGTTTCAGGTGTACAATATAGTGATTCAGCATTTCCATACATCACCCGGTGCTCATCACAGGTGCACTCCTTAATCCCCTTCACCTATTTAACCCATCCCCCCCTCCTACCTCCCCTCTGTTAACCATCAGTTTGTTCTCTGGAGTTAAGCATCTGTTTCTTGGTTTCTCTCTCTGTCTTATTTTTTCCCGTTGGGTATTTGTTTTGTTTCTTAAATTCCACATATGAGTGAAATCATATGGTATTTGTCTTTCTCTGACTTATTTTGCTTTGCTTAATACTCTATAGCTCCATCCATGTCATTGCAAATGGCAAGATTTCATTCTTTTTTATGGCTGAGTAATATTCCATTGTATATATACCACATCTTCTTCATCCATTCATCTATTGATGGACACTTGGGCTGTTTCCATAGTTTGGCTATTGTTGATAATGCTGCTATAAATATCAGTATGTATGTATCCCTTTGAGTCAGTATTTTAGTATCCTTTGGGTAAATACCTAGTAGTGCCATTGCTGGATCATAGGGTAGTTCTACTTTTAACTTTTTGAAGAACCTCTGTACTGTTTTCCTTTCTACTGAGGTATATTTAAAAATGGGAAAAAGAAGGCTTACAATTTTTGTTATTTTATTGGCACCTGACCTTGAGCTTCTATGTATTCATGTAAGGTATGTCATACTCTGAGTATATGTCACAATCTTTGTATCAGTATAAAAGCCATCTTTTTCTAATTTTAAAAATAATCCAGTAAATGAATTCGACTCCATTTATTTGAGATTTTATTTAAGCAATAACCCTTTACCTTATTTTTTTTTTTTACCCTGAATTTGGAACTTGAGAGTCTTCCTCAAGATTTTTTTAAACTTGCATGGATTTTTAAGTTCTCCTTGACATTTAATTTCTGCTCACCCAAAAGCTTTGGTTCCTGAACATTCCCCTACCGCTACTGACTCAACCACTCTTTGCTCTTTCCACTCAAGATAGTCCACTTTCACCACTTCACCAGCCTCCTTCTTATCTCAAAGCAGCACCAACACAAACTGTTATGTGGAATAGACTTTGTGGTAATGGAGAATATAGAATAGCATGGAATAGGAATTCACTTACATTTAAAGGTAAGAAATCGTTGTTCTCTTACTATTTCTGTTACTGATACAGCTCCATGGCCATTTTTCTTCCTTAAACTGTATTTTGATTACCTTTTCTCTTCTTTTCTATATGTTCTAAGGCTCTCCAAACCCTGAGAGCTTAGTTTGTTAAGAATAGATTCTAAAGCCTACTACTTGATTGTTAAAGTAATCTAGCTCTCAACGTCTACCCTAGGATATTTTGGAAATTTCAATCTCCTTCAATGTATCTCAGATAAGCTTTTGGGCAGTATAATGCATATTATTTAAGAGCATAAGATATTACATTTTTTTTGTTACATGAGATTAACATTTTTCAGTCCATCTTTCAAATTCAATCTGATGAACTCCATAAATAAATAATTTTCATACAAGTATAAATATAAACATTTGATTTAAGGGGTCTTTTACATGTCTACATAATCCTAGCCTAAAGCTCTCTCTTCCACATTTCTGGATCACCCATTATAGATAGATACCATAACCTTGTTGCTAAGCCAACTACTCTCCATTGAAATAAATTATTTCTTTAGTGAATTCTAGAGCTGTCATCTCTTTAAAACAGCTCTAATTTATCCTCATTGTTCCTAGTGATTTTATTCCCTATGTATCCTAATGATCTTTGAAAAGCACACTATTGATTAATAGAGCCATTCTCCCAAACACTTATTGAGTCCCTGCTATATGCCAGGCACATGATGTCGAAGTGTTTGGAGCACAGTGTGAAACAAAACATAGAGTTCCCTTTTTATCCTGGAATTTAGGTTCTGGCAGAGGGTTAAAGCTTATGATGTTCTATCTATTTATCTACTTATTTACTACTTTACTTAACAATACAGTAAATTATATATGTATGGTAGAAAGTATTAAGTTCTATGGTAAAAAATATTTTGAGTATATTTGTCAGAAGAGGATAGGTTTTGCTGATATAACTACCTCCAAGTATTAATGTCTTTAGCAACACATATTTTATTTCTTACTCCATCATCTGGAGTGTGGCTGGTTCCTATGGCAGTGAAGAGAGAAAGTGGCAAATTAAGTGTGCCTCCTGAAGCCTTCCAACCAGAACTGATACATGTCATTTATGCTCATTTCATTAGCCAAAGTAAATCAGATGGACAAGTTGATTATAAGTGTGAAGTATAGTTTTATTATGCTCCTGAATAGAGGAAAAATAGAATCTCTATAAACTATTCTAATGACTTTTTGTGTAAAGAACTGGGGCATATGATGAGGACAGGTTGCATCTGTAAATAAGTTTGTAAAGATAGGTTTCATGGAGAAAATATGATTTGATCTAAGACAGGGGAGGCAAGAGTGTTGGCCATGGATATAACTGGGTGTTGGAAATCCTCAGTTTTTTTAAAAAATAATTTTCCAGATTTAGGAAACAGCCAGTGTAAAATCATCAGGCAGGGGCATGCTCAGACTATGTGAGGAACAATAAAGCCAGTGTGGCTGAAGTAGAATGAGCAAGATGGAGGGCAGTAGGAGGTTATATCAGAGAGAAAAAGAATAAGCAATAATATTTAGGGCCTTTAGGTCATAATAAGGACCCTGGCCTTTACTTCAAGTGAAATGGGGAGTCATTCATTGTGAGATTTTGACTTTCTTGCAGACTGGGCCTCATTCTCATCTATCAGGTCTTCACTACTCCTATTATGAAAGTATTTTACCTCTTTCCTTTTCGCTGATCTCTCTGGCAAACCCACTCATATTCCATCATCAACTCACAGTCTCCACGTTTGTTCAGGACCCCTCTGTGGCTGAGTGCAGAAACATTTCTGCCTTGCCAGGACTCCGTTCACCTCACTCCATTACTTAACCACTGGTACCCTCCTCTCCTTATCTTGTTATTACATGCCAAATCGTTTACGCTTACTGTCCCTCATACTTTCCAAAGCCTCTGAACTCAGTAATGCTGCCCTTCAAAATCAGTTTTGTTTGAAAAGACCAGAGGGCAATTTGGCATTTTCCATGTAGTTTTCCTATGTTTTCTCTACTAGGACACAGTCCATATGCCTGAGATATGTATAGGAGCTATGGCATTGAAAGAATTCCACAATTCCTTTCATTAGTGTGTGGCACAATGTAATGGATACCAATTGTGTTCAGAATAAAAAAGTCTTTGCTTAATATGGCAATGTAACTTTTCTGAAGCAAGACACACTAATGTTTGCAGAGAGTCTTCTTATTGCTATACCAGAAGCATACAGCTTCAAATAAAAACAGAAAGCCCTCTCAAGTATTCTCAGGAGATAACCTTGATGAATACATCTGTTTGTATTCATCAAGGTTTGGTGTTTGGGCTATAGCTGTTTGGGCTGCTGTAACAAAAGTATCCTAGACAGGGTGGCTTATAAACAGTACAAATTTACTTCTCATAGTTCTAGAGGCTGGGAAGTCCAAGATCAAGGTACCAAGAGATTTAGAGTCTGGTGAAAGTATGCTTCCTGGTTCATAGATGGCCTTCTTTTTGCTGTGCCCTCACATAGCAAAGGGGCAAGGGAGGTCTCTGGGCTCTAATACAAGGGCACTAATCCCATTCATGAAGGCTCCACCCTTGTGACCTAATCACCTACCCAAGGCTTCACCTCCTAATACCATCACTTTGGGGTTTAGAGTTTTAGTATATGAATTTTGGAGGGACACAAACATTCAGTCCATAGAATTCTGCCCCAGCCCCTACTCCCTCCAAAATTTGGGTCCTTCACACATTCAAAATAAATTCATTACATTCCAACAACCCTAAAAGTTTTAACTCACTCCTGCATCAACTCTGAAGTCTAAAATTTAAAGCCTCATCTAAATCAGTTATGGGTGAGACTCAAGGTATGGTTCATCCTGGAATAAATTGCTCTCTAATGTGAATTTATGAAACCAAACAAGTTATGTTCTTCCAAATACAATGGTGGAACACACACAGGGTAGACATCTCCATTGCAAAAAGGAAATATAGGAAAGAAGAAAGGGGTAAGGGATCCCAAGCAAGTTTAAACCACAAGGCAAACTCTATGAGATCATAAGGCTCATAAGTAATCCTCTTTACTTGATGTTCTGCCCTCCAGGCTTAGCAGGATGGCCCAGGAGTGGCTCTTGGCATGTGTCCTATGGCCTTTTTGGGCTGGAGTCTCAAGTCTATGCTCTGTGTGGCCCCATCCTTTGAAACCTAAGTAGAGGCAGCCACGACTGCATAGCTCATATAATCTGTGTGCCAGTAGAGATGGCACCGTGTGAACACCACCAAAATTTGCTGCCTGTGCTCTCTGGAGGGGTGGCTATGGAAGTCTGTACTGTACCCAGGCCTACCGGGGTCATACATGAGCAGACAGAAGATTATGGGGCTAGAGTATGCGGAGCAGAGCCTGGGATATGAGGCAGTGCCAGGCAGCATGACCATAGTCCCACAGGCACTGGTGAGTCCTCTTTGACCCTTCCACACTGCGCCTGTGTCGGGAGTGGCCGCTCTGATGAACTCCGAATTGTATTCAGTCATTTTTCCATTGTTTGGGAGAATAGCTGCCAGCGTCTGTTGAGATGGCTGATGCATTCTAATCTTCTTTTGCTTGGCCACACCCTTCCTGCTCTTTTCTGACTGCGCTTTCATTTTTTTTTTTACAATATAGATAGCGTGAGGATTTTCCAAATCTTTGAGTTCTGTTTCCTTTTCACTTAACAATCCCATCTTTAGGTCATTTCTCACTTCTCACATTTTACTCTGAGCAGTCAGGAGGAGCCAAGCTGCAGCTTGTTTAGCAAAAGCTTCAGTTAAATATCTAATTTCATTGTTCCCAAGTTCTTTCCACAAAACACTAGAACATGAGCACAGTTCAGACAAGTTCTTTGCCACTTTATGACAAAGATCATCTTTTATCCAATTTCAGTGACATGTTCCTCATTTCTGTCTGAAACCTCATCAGAATGACCTTTATCATCCGTATTTCTACTAACATTCTGTTCAGGATTACTTATGTGTTCTCTAAGAAGATTGAGGTCTTCTTTATAGCTCTCCTCTTTTCTTTCTGAGCTCTCACCAGAATTGTCTTTAAAAGTCCATTTATGCAGTGTAGACATTTTCCAGCATAAACTTCAAAATTCTTCCAGCTTCTACATTTTCTAGTTCTAAAACCAATTCCAAACTTATAGGTATTATAATAGCACCCTACTTCTTGGTCCCACTTTTTATCCTAGTCTGTTTTGGCTGCTATGACAAAAATACCTTAGACAAGGTGGCTTATAAACAACAGAAATTTATTTGGCACCATTCTAGAGACTGGGAAATTTAAAATCAAGTTACCAACAGAGTCCTTGTCTTGTGAGGGCTCACTTTCTCTTCTTAGAAAGCCATTTTCTCACTGTGCCCTCACATGATGGAAGGGGTGCGGGAGATCTCTTGGGTCTCTTTTATAAAGGTAGTAATCCCTCATGAGCACTCTACCCTCTTCATCAAAACAACCAAAGGCCCCATCTCCTGGTACCATCACATTAGGGGTTAGGGTTCCAACATATGAATTGGTGAAGGGGGGAGATACACAGTCTATAGCAGTATCTAAGCACAGATTCTGGAGGGAGAGAATATCTGGGTTTGAATCCTGGCTCTGATACTTACTAGATTTGTGTTCTTGAATTCGCCTCAGTTTCCTTGCCTCTTAAAAACAAATAGAATATATCTTATATGTATTGCTGCCTGGCATGTAGTAAGTGTTCCATAAAGTTAAGTTGTTTTTATTATTCACACTCATGGAAGTCAGTGTCTGTGTAAAGGCCCTAGACTACTCCTGATTTAATGCAATGATCTGAAACCTAAGCTCTCTTTAGTCATAAACTGTCTTCTGGTTTTCTTGGGATTTATTTTATACTGCTATTCCTGTGAGAGAAACCCCATAATAAATTGAGTGATAGTTATCGATATCTTGGCAACACCACTCTTCCTCTTTAGTTTCCTTACCAAAGCCTGAATGAAATGGTTGCCTCTGTCCTGTTATTAGGACATTAGCACACAAAGTTACTATTGGGTAACAAGGAATGCTTGAGCTGCAGTGTGTGTACCGTAAAAGTCAAAGCTGTCTACCTATCAATTGCAATAGCAGTGAACAGCCATGTTTTACACATGCCAGCTACCAGTGAAAGGACTAAGGGCCAAAGGATCATGGCTATTCTGTAGTTTTGCCAGCAGGCCTGTGGCTGCTTAGGTTGGGTTCATTTTGGAGATTTTGCATAGAAGCCTAGAAGTCATTCACTAATTTGAGTAATGAGAACTTCAAATGACTGAAAACAGAAAACTATTTTTGGAGGTGGAATATCCTTTGGTTATATAATTACATCAGAGATGTCTACTCTCTGGTATAGTAGAAATATGTCATATGGAATCACTGTTTATTTCCAAATTAAAAGTGAAGAAGGGCGCCTGGGTGGCTCAGTTGGTTAAGCGACTGCCTTCAGCTCAGGTCATGATCCCGGAGTCCTGGGATCGAGTCCCGCATCGGGCTCCCTGCTCAGCGGGGAGCCTGCTTCTCCCTCTGACCCTGTCCCCTCTCATGCTGTTTCTCTCTCTCTCAAATAAATAATAAAAATCTTTAAAAAAAAAAAGTGAAGAAAATCAGATTTGTCTTTGTTAAGAATTCTCAAATGTTTGCTAAAAAAGACATAGCCTGAGATCGCAAAATTAGATCTGGAAATTATCATGCCACTTTTATAATCAGTCCTTCAAAGGCTTCCTCCTGATGCCTGCCATTCATCCTATGCATTTTTGATCCTGGATTTCAAGGATCTGCTTGGTCGTCCCCCACATTATTGTTATAGCCTACCCTCCTATTTATCCTCCACACATTCTTTGTGCTCTGATGAAATTGGCCAAATCTAATTTTACCCAAACATGTTCTCTAATGTTTCTCTTCTATGTGACTAACACTGCTCTCAGTGCATAAAATTCTTCCCATCCATATCAAAATGTAGCCAGTATTCAAAGTCCACCTCAAATATCTTGTCCATGATGTCTTTCCAGAAATCCCCTTGCAATTGATCTTTCCCTCCGCTGAAGTTCTGCATTCTGTTGTCTGTAACTCTGTTATGGTCTGTATATCACTCTTTTTTTTTTTTTTTTGCCATACTTCTACATTTTCCTTACGGTTACTTGGCTATATATGCCTAAAAGGGATTTTTTTGGTGATCTATGCAGATATATTTTTCTTCAAGGTGAGGGGACAAGCCCCTTCTAATATGCCGTACCTACAGCTTTCTTTGCAAAAAATGCTGCTGGAGTGGTTTTGTTCAGTGAAAAGGAAGTGCCTGGGAAATCACTGCCCTCCAGCCCAACCTTGGGGCAACCCTTGGTCAGCGCCCTTACAGATTTTGGATTATGGAATCCTAGCTCCCTTTCCTGTGAGGAGGTTGTGGAGGACAACCCTGAAGTAAACTTATACTACAGAGCTATCTTGGGATTTGAGATCATATCCCTTATGGGCTTCCTCCAATTTCCCATTCTGTTTCCCCCACTCCCTTTACAGGTCCCTTTGTGAGCACATCCTTAATAAATTACCCATATAGCAATCCCCATCTCAAGGGCTCTTTCCGGACAACTGAACCTAAGGCAGGTCCTTATGTGAAAAGCTATATCCTATTCATCCTTTTATTTCCCAGAGTTACCGAGAAAGTGTCCAGTATGTAGTAAATCTTTAAATATTAGCAGAATAATAAAAGAAGAAATGAATATATTAATAGTAACTTGTTGATTGGTATTTCAGAGAGAAGTCCAAGTAGCTACCTCGAAGAGTAGAAAAGGAAACTTTTGGCTACTAGCTACTGCCCTTTATCAAGTTTCCCACTAAAGCTATCAGCATTGCCTCCCTTATGATTTTTCTGAGAATAAAGATATAGTATCAGAAACATATTGTTCATCCATGCAATAAATGTTTATTGTACATCTATTATCATGATCTTTAAGAAGGATTTTTTAAGATAGTTTTACTCTATTTTGTTGATGTAAATGAAACCAAGGTGTTGATAATGAAATGATAATCAATTACGTTGAAGGGCACACATTAGATCACTCTCTTGAGAGTGATGTGATGTTTCCTCTTCAGTTAATGCTCACTCATCCGGTAGTGCTGAATTATGGAACTGGGATAATAATTTTATTACTGTTTAATATTTCAAATATTTATATTCTCAGAAAAGTGGGTCTTAATACAAAAGCTCAATTGAAAAATATAAACCAAAAATAGTTTAAGTGACTCAAGTAGAGGTTTAAGGCTTTATTTAACTGATGTGTATCAAGGAGCGCTTGAAGACCAAGTAACGGCTCAAGTGGAAACAGAATTGCTTTTATAGGGATTGGGGAAGAGAAAGGTATTGTGACAGAATGCAGGTTTTTTCCTTACTGCAAAAACTCAAGGCAGGAATGGTTTTCTGTGCCTCTTGCTTAGGATCATTGGTGCAATCCCCTTCTGGCAACTGTCAGAACAGTTCTTTCCATAGCTGTTTTTGCAGGTGTTGCAGTTTGTCGAAATTTAGGAGAGGAGGAAGTGGCAAAGAAAGGGGAAAAGGGAAAAGAGGGAAAAAAGGTAAAAGAGTCTAGGCTGAGGGCAAGGGAAACTGGGGTCCTTTTAAATCCTTTGTATACAAACAATACAATTGTTGAAAAATTTCAGTAGAAATGTCAACGGTTATTCACCTTCACCAATATGGAAACACTGGTTAATGCCCTAAGAAACTGGTTGTTATAAAACCCAATGAAAATCTGAAAGTAGAGGCTATGAGTCTTTGACTCCATAACTTTATAATATAAAAGAGAGATATCTGGTTACTCTCCTCCATTTTTTTTATTCCATTCCATTTTGCCATTTTGTATGTCTATTTGGATTTGGGTTTGCATTTTCTGAATTTGTCATGTGATAGCAAAAATTTGGTTATGTAATTACTTCCAGATACCTAATCATGTTAGTCTGTGATTTGTCCTGAGAGTGAACCAAATCTGTTGACCATGTCTATTTTAATTCAACTTCACTGTAAGATTGTGTTGAGAAATAATCTAATGACAAAAGCTCATCTAAATCCTGAAAATATATTTTAATACTATCAATCCTGAGATTTTTGCATTATTAGTTTTTCCTTTTGTCTTTTGAATGGAACAAGAATCTGCAGCAAAGTGAGATTTGCTATCTTTACTGCACTCAGCATACTGTAGGGAGGTTTAATTTTGACTATTTGTGCACTTTAGCTAACAGTTAAATGGATCTATTTCGGAATCACTATAAATAGGAAATTAAAGCAGAACACAAGTGCAAAATGTAAAGATGTTACAAAACCATCTCTTTCAAAATGATAAATAATGATGTAATAAAAAAGATTGATAACTGAGTGCTATCCATTTTTATTGCATTAAATATCAGTTTAAATATATAAAAAGTTCTTAAATAATACACCAAAGAATACATTTTAGACTACATATATGGTATTTAAATGTTAATATGATTCTGAACTAACCATAACATTTTAATGCCTCACATTAAGCATTATAGTCTGAGAACACCAAGAGAAAAGTAAGAAAAAATAAAATATGGTTTAATAATCTTTCCCTCTTATGCATTTTGCAACAGTCTTCAGTGGTTTATTTATTGGCAATATTGCTCTTAAATATAAAGTAGTTAAGATTCCTAAAATATTGCTTCTTACTTAGGTTTTCAGGGCCCAAGTGCTTTCTCAAGTTCCATATTTTCCAAAATTTGTGCCTCATTCTGCTAACCTTTAAAGTGGTATTTCAGAGATCCTGAAAGCAATAGAAAGAGAACACAATTGATTATATGAATGACTTACTGGCATCAAAGTCAAAAACTTGAAGAACAGAAAAATTCTGGTATCTTCAACAAAGCTTAGTAACTGTTTTTTTTTTTTTCTATCTCAGTCGAAAACTGACTCTATACTTAGAAAATATTCAGAGAGTACTTTATTCTTACACAAAAACCATGAGTAGGTCTGGTAATTTTATTTTTATTTATTTATTTATCTAGTAATTTTATTATAAGAATTACTCAGTTGCTTGACATCACTTGAGAATAGTAGTTCTATTAAGTATTATTATTATTATTATTATTATTTTGCTTTTCAATTCTCTGTTTTGATGATTTTTATACATAGTTTAGGGCAGGAGAACTGGGTAAAGACATGGCCAGCCTCCAGAAAAGAAATGAGAGTTACTAGAAAGTTAATTTTGGCATCTTGGGAATGTGTACTAGACTTAAAAATTACTGGCTTTACTATCAAATGTAAGTTTTCATTTTCATAAGCTCAAACACATTAATATTTAATACTCTCATCTTTGAGATATATTCTTGGTATATTGCATTTCACCGTTTCTTCTTTCTGGACTCAACTATGGAATAAGGAACATTTTTGTTGTTGTTTTACATGTGCATTTTAGATTGGTTTTAAATTTGGTTCCCAGCCTCCCAGTTTTATTTCTTCAATATATCACTTGAAAAGTAAAAAAAAAGATAAGTACAAGGAGATTTCAAACATAAATAATAACACCTGTCAGTAAGTGCAATTATTTTCAGGAACACACATCAGAAGTGATACTTCTTTAACTTAGATTGGCTATATCATTTTGCTTCCGTATTTCCATTTAAAAATTATAAACAGGTGCTAGAATGGGTGATTCTATGCTAAAAGAACTTTGAATTTTATTTTTTAGACTATTTAAAAAAGTTAAGAGTAAGCATTTACAAGACTTTGTGATATACATATGGCTGGAAAGCCTGGAATTTCTTATGATCCCCCAGTACTAACCAAATACATAGTCAACTAGGTGGCAAGAGATACCTGCACTACCATCTTTAAGGCAACTCTGTCTTAAAATTAATACAATGTTTATTCTTATGTATTTGGTAGTGTCATGGATTCAATTAAAATATTTTGAATTTTCTTTGCATGTGAAGTGATAGCCAAATTAATATAGGCAGAATTCATTAAGATAATATGCTTATTTTATTTTTTAAATTATTCTTTAAACATGCTTACTTTAAAAGTATATTTGTTTTGTTTGGGAGAAGAGCCTTCTTAAACAGTTGACTCTTTCACTGCTCTGAGACTTGCTCATCTTATCTGGAGATCAGG
The DNA here is from genome assembly GCF_004348235.1 of Phoca vitulina. Lineage (NCBI taxonomy): Eukaryota > Metazoa > Chordata > Mammalia > Carnivora > Phocidae > Phoca > Phoca vitulina. Next base: position 7,947,332 of record NW_022589738.1, on the reverse strand, counting down.
TAGAGATGGGATTGGGTGAACCATACAATTTTTCAACCCATATTCTTCAAAATGCCTGAAAAATGGGTAGGAATGCATGATTTATTTTCATGGGCAACTTGCTCAACATTTGATATAGATGAGGATCTTTCCCTAATCTGTGGCAGTGACTGCCTTGCCTAGCTCTGTTTGTAGCTGTGGTGTGAGGCAAAGTGGGCCTCTTTACCTACTTGGCCAGAGAAAGAGCTCACAGTGTTTTCCCCTGTAACCACTGCAGATGGATTTAGGCAGATGCATGCCCAGCACATGCTGTAATAGTAGTCACTCTCTCTGGTTCTTCTTTGAACAGAGTGCAGAGACGAATTTTGCAGTCATTCCAGCTCTGTTCAAGCCAAAGACAGGGATAGGATGTGACCAAGACAGAGGATAGGGACCAGGGTCTGCTTTCTACCAATGAGGCTACATTAGGAAAAACTATTACCATGTTCTTTCCTGTGTTCTCTGTTAGTCAGATAGTGACATGTTATAAGCTTAAAAGCATCGTGTAGCATCCCAGTCACTGCTATATTGTGGGGCAAGGATAAAAATAAAGAATCCCTAAGGATCACGGACATAGGTTTTCTGGGAGAACTAGATATATTGGATTCCTTAAATAGTTAATAAATATTCAGAGTGTTTCAATTAATTCTAAAAGTATTTTAGAATTGGAATAGACAGGAATGTCAAGAAAAATTATTTCAAAAGCCTGTAATTTTCTTTGCAGAACCACATGCCTTACTCCATGTAATATTTGTAATATTTTTTTTGTAATATTTTTTTATACATTCAAAATAAATTTGTCAGTGTGGCAGGCAAAAATGGGGCAAGCAAATTCTAGTAATAATTACTCTCAAGACAAATAAAACAAACTCCAAACATTTGTTCATTTCCCCATTATAAAGTCATTTTTCTCACCCCAGTAGATGTCAAATACCTGACCAATTGGAGGAGGAAAATTGTGCCTCTGGTAACCAGAAATCATCTGACTCTTAGAAATGAGATTTTTTTTGGCATTCCCATTAGGGCTTTCATGTTGGCTTATTAAGACTAAATGGGCAGCTGAACAAGATTACCTGTTCCTGATAGGAAGGGAAATAAAGTTAATGATAAGACAAGCTGGCTGACTATATTCCTTAACCTGCCTCTTAAACTACTTCCCCAAATCTCTACCTGAGGACTTAACACCCTGGGGAGCTTGATCAGTTCATTTTGTTAAGATTCTTGGCTGATTTATACTTTGACTTGAAAATTTGACTCAGTAAAGCATTTAGTAATTGTATGGGGTAATTTTTCAATGGATTAAGATGGCAGAGTAGGAGGACCCTGAGCTTGTCTTGTCCCTGGAGCACAGCTAGATAGTTATCAAATTATTCTGAACACCCAAGAAGTCAATCAGAGGTCTGAGAGAACAAAATCTGCAAGTCTACAAGTAGAAATGTGACCACTTTTTGCAAGGTAGGAGGTGCAGAAATTCAACTTTGGGAGACAGCTGTGAATGCTGTGGCGTGGAGGGAGCCTGCTCACGGAGGCTACCGCAAAGTGTTAGAAGCGGTAGAGCACAAAATTTGAACTTTTAAGTTCGCTACCATGGGGGAAGTGCCTGGATTAAAGGTGCTCAGGTGGCAAAGAGGGCAGAATCCCAGGAGTGACAGGCTGGTCTGAGGATCCCCTGGATTGCAGGAAGAATGGTGGCGCCAAGGTGCCACGCTGTTCCCAGGCATGGGAGCTGGGAGGCCAGTAGAGAGCAGCAGGTCTTGGTGCTGGCTTTCTGCTATAAACTGCGAACTGCTGTGTGGTCATGTGACCACTTTCCTGGGACCCGCTGGTACGTGTGCCGAGACCCTCCCCTGGAGGAACAGTGTGGGTCTGTGCTGCAGAAGTCCCTGAAATTTGGAGTTTTGAAACTCAGTCCCGCCCCTGAGATAAAAAGGCTCAGACACAGGCAGTGTGAACGCAGGGTTAGATGGAAACCAGGGAAACAAATCAGGTAATTGCTTTTCTGTGAGGGCTCACTGAAAAGTAGGGAGTGCAAACTTTCAGATCCAAGGCTAGAGAGATGGGCACAGTCATCATACCACCCATCAGTACTAAAGCCTTCAAGGAGCAAAACGGTGCCACCTAGTGGAGGCCAGAACCACATACACCAAGTCCCTCCCTACTGCACCCCGGAGAAGCATTTCTACTGAAACAAGTCAGCCTGAGAATCAGCCCAGCAGGCCCCTCCTCAAGAAGACCAGGACAAATAACAAGCTCACACCAAGTTTATTGATCATAGAGTGTTGCAAAGCTTCAGCTCTAGGGTAAATAGGATCATGCTTCCTTTTGACTTTTATTCTTTATTTAAAAATTTTAATTATTATTATTTTTTCATTTATCTTCTTATATTTTCCAATTCCTTTTGTTAATTTTTATGATTATTTTTTAATTTATATATATACTTTACATATATTTTATTTTTGTCTACTTTCATTTTATTTTATTTTATTTTTAAATTTTGAGATCTAGATTCTTTTAACAAATAGACCAAAACACACTCAGGATCTATTTCTTTGTTTTGTTTTGTTTTTGTTTTTCTTGTTTTGTGTTTTGTGTGTTTTTGTTTGTTTGTTTGTTTGCTGTTTTTTTTTGTTTTTTCTTTGCTTTCTTTTCTTTTTTTTTTTACTTTTTTGTTTGTTGGTTTGTTTTTGTTTTTGTTGTTATTTTTTCACTTTCTTCTTTTCTGTACAAAATGATGAGATGGAGGAATTCACCCCAAAAGACAGAACAAGAGGTAGAACTCACGGCCAGAGATTTAATCAATACAGACATAAGTAAGATGTCTGAGCTAGAATTTAAAACAATGATTATAAGGATACTGGTTGGACTTGATAAAAACATAGAAGACACTAGAGAATCCCTTACTACAGAGATAAAGGAACTAAAATCTAGTCAGGCTGAAATTAAAAATGCTATAACCAAGATGCAAACATAAATGGAGGCCATAAAAATGAGGATGGACGACGCAGAGGAGTGAATCAGTGATATAGAAGATAAAATTATGGAAAATAATGAAGCTGAGAAGAAGAGGAAAAGAAAGGTAATGGACCATGAAGGTAGTATTAAAGAACTCGGCAACTTAGTAAAATATAATACCATTTGCATCAGAGGAGTCCTGGAAGATGAAGAGAGAGAGAAAGGGGCAGAAGGTTCATTTGAACAAGTTATAGCTGAAAACATCCCGAATCTGGGGAAGGACACAGACATCAAAATCCAAGAAACACAGAGAACTTCCATTAAATTCAAAAGAGCTGGCCATCGCCAAAGCACATCATAGTCAAATTCACAAAATACACAGACAAGGAAAGAATCCTGAAAGCAGCAAGGGAAAAAAAGTCCTTATCCTACAAGAAAAGACAGATCAGGTTTGCAGTGAGTCTGTCCACAGAGATGTGGCAGGCCAGAAAGGAGTGGAAGGGAATATTCAACATGCTGAATGGGAAAAATACACAGCCAAGAATTCTTTATCCAGCAAGGATGTCATTCAGAATAGGAGAGATTAAGAATTTTCCAGACAAACAAAAACGAAAGGAGTCCATGACCACTGTACCAGCCCTGAAAGAAATTAAAAGGGGGACTCTTTGAGTGGGAAAAAAGACCAAAAACAACCAAGACTAGAAAGGACCAGAGAACATCACCAGAAACACCAACTCTACAGGTAACACAATGGCGCTAAATTCATATCCCTCAATAATTGCACTGAATGTAAATGGACTAAATGCACCAATCAAAAGAAACAGAATATCAGAATAGATAAAAACACAAGATCCATCTATATGCTGCCTACAAGAAGCTCATTTTAGACCTAAAGACACCTGCAGATTGAAAGTGAGGGGGTAGAGAACCATCTATTATGCTAATGGACATCAAAAGAAAGCCAGAGTAGCCATACTTAGACAAACTAGATTTTAAAATAGGACTCTAACAAGAGATGAAGAAAGGTGTTATATCATAACTAAGGGGCCTATCCATCAAGAAGATCTAGCAATTGTAAATATTTAAGCCCCCAACATGGGAGCACCCACATATATAAATCAATTAATAATAAACATAAAGAAACTCATTGATGACAATACAATAATAGTAGGGAACTTTAACACCCCATTTACAGCAGTGGACAGATCACCTAAACAGAAAATCAACAAGGAAACAATGGCTTTGAATGACACACTGGACCAGATGGACTTAGCAGATATATTCAGAACATTTCATCCTAAAGCAGCAGAATACACATTCTTTTTGAGTGTGCGTGGAACATTCTCCACAAAAGATCACATACTGGGTCACAAATCAGCCCTCAACAAATACAAAAAGACTGAGATCATACTATGCATCTTTTCAAACCACAATGCTATGAAACTGGAAGTCAATCACAAGAAAAAATTTGAAAAGACATTAAATACATGAAGGTTAAAGAACATCCTACTAAAGAATAAATGGGTTAACCAGGAAATTAAAGAAGAATTTAAAAAATACATGGACACAAATGAAAAGGAAAGCCAGACAGCCCAAAACTTTTGGGATGCAGCAAAAGCAGACCTAAGAGGGAAATATATTGCAGTACAGGCCTACCTCAAGAAGCAAGAAAAGTCTCAAATACACAATCTAAACTTACACCTAAAGGAGTTAGAAAAGGAACAGCAAATAAAGCCTAAAGCCAGCAGAAGGGAAATAATAAAGATTAGAGCAGAAATAAATGATATAGAAACAAACAAACGAAAAACCAAGTAAAACAGAGTAATGAAACTAAGAGCTGGTTCTTCAAAAGAATTAATAAAATTGATAAACCCCTAGCCGGACTTATCAAAAAGAAAAGAGAAAGGACCCAAATTAAAAAATCACAAATGATAGAGGAAAGTTCACAACCAACACCACAGAAATACAAACAATTATAAGAGAATATTATGAGAAATTATATGCCAACAAACTGGGCAATCTGCAAGAAATGGACAAATTTCCAGAAACTTACAAACTGCAAAAACTGAAACAGGAAGAAATAGAAAATTTGAATAGACCCATAACCAGCAAAGAAATGGAATCAGTAATCAAAAATCTCCCAACAAACAAAAGTCCTGGGCCAGATGGCTTCCCCGGGTAATTCTACCAGACATTTAAAGAAGAGTTAATACCTAATTTTCTCAAACTGTTCCAAAAAATAGAAATGGAAGGAAAACTTCCAAACTCATTCTGTGAAGCCAGCATTGACTGAATTGTTCACCACTATCAAGTGGGATTTATTCCTGGGCTTCAGGGGTGGCTCAATATTCACAAATACGTCAACATGATAAACCATAATGATAAAAGAAAGGATAAGAACCATATGATCCTCTCAATAGATGCACAAAAATCATTTGACAAAATGCAGCATTCTTTCCTGATAAAAACTCTCTACAAAGTAGGACTAGATGGAACATATCTCAACATCATAAAGGCCTTATATGAAAAACCCACAGCTAATATCATCCTCAGTGGGGAAAAACTGAGAGCTTTTCCTCAATGGTCAGGAACAAGACAGGGACGTCCATTCTCACCATTACTATTTAACATAGTACTGGAAGTCTTAGCTTCAGCAATCAGACAACAAAAAGAAATAAAAGGCATCCAAATTGGCAAGGGAGAAGTCAAACTTTAACTATTTGCAGAAGATGTGATCTTCTACGTAGAAAACCCAAAGGACTCCACCAAAAAATTCCTAGAACTCACACATGAATTCAGCAGTCACAGGATATAAAATCAACATATATAAATCTGTTGCATTTCGATACACCAATAATGAAGCAGCAGAAAAATAATCAAGGAATTGATTGCACCAAAAAGAATAAGATACCTAGGAAAAAGTCTAACTAGAGAAGTAAAAGATATATACTCTTAAAACCATAGAACACTTATGAAAGATATTGGAGAGGACACAGAAAAATAGAAAAGCATTCCATGCTCATGGGTTGGAAGGTCAAACATTGTTAAAGTGTCTATACTACCCAAAGCAATCTACACATTTCATATAATCCCTATAAAATACCACCAGCATTTTTCACAGAGCTAAAACAAACAATCCTAAAATTTGTATGGAACCACAAAAGACCACAAATAGCCGAAGCAATTCTGAAAAAGACAAAAGTGGAGGCATCAGAATTCCAGATTTCAAGCTATATTACAAAGCTGTTGTCATCAAGACAGTATGGTATTGGCACAAAAACAGACACATAGATCAGTGGAACAGAATAGAGAACCCAGAAATGGACCCACAACTCTAGGGTCAACTAATCTTTGACAAAGCAGGAAAGAATATCCAATGGGAAAAAGACAGTCTCTTCAACTAATGGTGTTGGGAAAACCGAACAGCAACATGCAGAAGAATGAAACTGGACTACTTTCTTACACCATACGCAAAAATAAATTCAAAATGGATGAAAGACCTAAATGAGAGACAGGAATCCATCAAAATCCTGGAGGAGAACACAGGCAACAACCTCTTTGACCTCGGCCATAGCAACTTCTTGCTAGACACATCTTCAGAGGCAAAGGGAAACAAAAGCAAAAATGAACTATTGGTACTTCCTCAAGATAAAAGTTCTGCACAGCTAAGGAAATATTCATTAAAACTAAAAGCCTATGGAATGGGAGAAGATATTTGCAAATGGTATATCTGATAAAGGGTTAATATCTGAAATCCACAAAGAACTTACCAAACTCAACACCCAAAAAACAAATAACCCAGTTAAGAAATGGACAGAAGACATGAACAGACATTTCTCCCAAGAAGGCATCCAGATGGTTAACAGACACATGAAAAGATACTCAACATCACTCATCATCAGGGAAATACAAATCGAAGCCATGCTGATATACCATCTGCACCTGTCAGAATGGCTAAAATTAACACAAGAAACAACAGGTGTTGACGAGGATGCAGAGAAAGGGGAACCCTCTTGCACTGTTGGTGTGAATGCAAAGTGGGGCAACGACTCTAGAGAACAGTATGGAGGTTCCTCAAAAAGTTAGAAACAGACCTACCCTATGACCCAGCAATTGCAGTACTAGGTATTTACCCAAAGGATACAAAAATACTGATTTGAAGGGGCACCTGTATCCCGATGTTTATAGCAGCATTATCAACAATAGCCAAAATATGGAGAGAGCCCATATGTCCATCAACTGATGAATGGATAAAGAAGACGTGGTATATATACACAATGGAATATTACTCAGCCATCAAAAAGAATGAAATCTTATGACTTGCAACGACATGGATGGAACTAGAGTGTATTATGGTAAGTCAGAGAAAGACCAATACCATATGATCTCACTTATTATGTGGAATTTAAGAAAGAAAACAGATGAACATACGGGAAGGGGGAAAAGAGTAAAAGGAGAGAGGGAAACAAGCCATGAGACTCTTAAAGATAGAGAATGATCTGAGGGTTGATGAAGGGTGGTGTGGGGTGGATGTGCTAGATGGGTGATGGGTATTAAGGAGGGCACTTGTGATGAGCACTGGGTTTTGTATGTAAGTGATGAATCACTGATTCTACTCCAGAACCCAATATTGCACTGAATGTTAACCACCTAAAATCTAAATTAAAAATAATAATAATATAAATAAATTGTATGGGGTAAGGAAGGTGGTGCAGGGAAAGATGATGTAAAATTTTGTCCCACTTTATCCTCTTTCCAATGCTCACCATTTCAAGCCAGCATTTTACAAACCTCTAACCTGCAGAGAGTGGTTATGTGCATGAATGAAAGATATGGAAGGGGATGGCTGATGGTTGGGAACTCACAGGCTATCAGGGGAATTTCTATATTTCACTCCTGTAGGATTGCTGCCCTAGTATGTCCTCTTTTCTCCTTTGGGAAGTTAGAAACATTAGCAAGTGTGACCCCAGGCAAACAGGTATCCTTGTCTTCTCATTTTCATTTTTTTTTCTTTCTTGAGAAACTTGCTTCCCTATAATATGCTCAGCAACTTCTTATCCCTTTACCCTTTATAACAGATCGGAACCTGCTTTGGAAAAGATCTTATAATTTTAGTGAACTTGTGCCTCAAGCTTCATCCTTAATTGTGGAATAAATTATCCTATCAAAGACATTTCAATCTCTACCTAACAGAAAGGAAAATGTTCTTTAATGGAAATTTAGAAATTACAGTATGTAGCCACTAGCTCTGCTGTTTTGCTTGGCCACTTAGCTCTATAGGGTTTTCTCTCTAATTTGCTGAGAAGGCTAGGGGGTGAATGCAGCACAAAATTTGCTTGAGTGTATGGTCTGCATATTATGCTTGACTTAACTACGGTCAAACTAGTTACTTCAAATTAATGTTTCCATTGATAATTTTGGATGGAGGGCTCCAGTTGACTCTAGCATGACTTACATACCATGGTGTAATTTATCACCAATTCTCTGGTGTACCATTCTTAGAGGGTGGGAGTTACAGGAGATTCAGAAGAAATATTAAGACTTAGTGACATAGATCATAGCCACAAAAATTAACTAATACATTTGAAAACAACAAGTCTATGAACCATTACATAAAAAAATATGTTTTAACTCTATAGGAAGGGAAGTCATTATGGGCTGCCATATATAGGGGGATATTCAGAGAAAGGATTGGTGGTCTATGAAGAGAGCATAAATGGTTGGGAGGATTTAGATTGGAGGGGGTGAACTTGGGGGCATCCCAGGTAAGGGAAACAAAGGTATCATGGGAAGGACAGTACAGAGGAAGCAGAGAGATGTAAGACTGCATAGGCAGGAATAGGGCAGATTATGGATATGTTAGAAACACAGGAATTTAGCTATGTTGTGAGAGGGCACAGGGAATCTTAGTAAATTTCTTGGTAGAATGAAAGGATTATGAAATAAAATGGCAAAGGCATATCTGTGTTTGAGCTCTTATTGTGTGACTTTTACCAAGTTACAAAACTATCTTCATCCTCACTTTCCTCAAATACAAAATCAGGACATAGGGTTATGTGATTTTAAGAATCAGTGAGAAATATGGGAAATAATAATAACAGCAGTAATAAGATGTCTCTTATTAGTATTTTATGGTTTTGATTTAAACAAATTGAGATAACTGGTTTCAGTGACCGTCCCTTTAAGAGAGGTGGAATTTACTTCCTTTCCTTTTGAATCTGGGCAGGTTCTGTGACTACTTTGAGTAACAGAATGTTACAGAAATTATGATATGACAAATTAGACACCTAGACCTTATTCCACTCCTTGTCTCTCAGAATGCATGTTCTTGGTATATTCCTTCTAAGAACCCAGTCACCATGATTTGAAAAACCTGAGTTATGTGGAGAGGCCACTTGTAGATACTGCAGTTCACAGTACCAGCTTTACTCGCAGTTGACAGCTACCAATAACTTGCAGTCATGTCGGGAGAGCCATTTTAGCCATCAAGCCTTCTTTAAGCTTCAGATTATTTCATTCCCAGCCCCTGTCCAGCAAACACATATGTGGTCCCAAGCAAAGGCCACCCAGCTGAGACCAATGAACTCACAGACTCTTGAAGAAAAATAATCAGTTTTTAAGATCAATGTTTAAACAATTTTGGGGGCACCTGTGTGGCTCAATTGGTTAAGTGTCCAATTCTTCGTTTCAGCTCAGGTCATGATCTCGGGGTCATGAGATCAAGCCCTGCTTTGGGCTCTGCACTCGGCATGGAGTCTGCTTGAGATTCTCTCCCTCTCCATTTGCCCCTCACCCTGCGCTCGCTCGCTCTCTCTGATAAAAAAATGTTTAAACAAATTTTGAGATGGCTTGTTATATAGCAATTGATAACTGGAACATCGATTTTCTTTTTTTTAAATCAGGATAATATTAAAGGGGTGTTTATATTATAGGGTATTTGTTGTGAGTGTTACATATGAAGGGCAGGATTCCAGGTGTGGAGAAGATGAAGGCCTTTATTAGGGAATCAGTGTTGAAAATGAAGAGTATTTCTTTTATTACCCATTCATTCATTTACTCAATAAGTATTTATTGAGCAACAGCATTCATTGTACCAGGTTTGTGGATATTATTTATTATTTGGCTATGTAATTCTAAAAAAATAAAAATAATACTGTATTATAAATTTTATTTAAAAATTGTTTTTTGGAGATTTTATTTTTAAGTAATCTGTATACCCAACAACCCCGAGGTCAAGTCACGTGCTCCACCAATTGAGCCAGCCAGGAGCCCCCCCCTTTTTTTTCAGTAAATTTTAAAACTTCATATTTTTCTGCTATGTCAACATCCCTACAAAGAGGCTGTGAGCACCCCACCTGGGCAACCATGTGCACCAGTGTGATAAGTCTGGTCCCTGCCACAAGTTCCCCGTCTGGCTATCCCCTGCCTGTGACTGCCAGTGAAAACTCAACAAAGAATTCCGCCATGCCTTTTGCTTGTGTACTCCAGCCTGACCCTTGTTCACTGGTCCTCACTCTCCTTTGTGTCCCCTGCTTGGTTGAGCCTGTTCCCTTGGAGCTCCTCCTATATGGTGCCCTATGTGGTGTGCTGCGCTGTTCTCTAGGACCTGTGAATATAATAAATCCTTTAATTACATATGCCTCTCAAAATGTAATTTCTGTTGACATGTTGGAGTGATTCTTTTTTTTTTTTTTTTTTTTTTTAAATTTTTTTTTATTGTTATGTTAATCCCCATACATTACATCATTAGTTTTAGATATAGTGTTCCATGATTCATTGTTTGTGCATAACACCCAGTGCTCCATGCAGAACGTGCCCTCCTCAATACCCATCACCAGGCTAACCCATCCTCCCAACCCCCTCCCCTCTAGAACCC